>NC_135868.1:26535625-27145625 GCF_031162955.1 Sander vitreus | reverse complement strand
AGGTACTTGGCTGATTGTTTTCTAATGTTTTTTTCTCAGACGCGGAGTGATAGCTACTTATTGTGCAAAGGAATTCAAATTATAGCTGTTGTATGTGGTTATTATGTCAGAGTTATGAACCAATCAGATTGCTTGATTTGAGCTACCCATTTTATAATTTAAAATTATGGAAAAATACTGTTACTGTCACATCCAGCTCCCATGCCTGGGTCATGTTTTTGTTTTTAGCTGTCGTACCCTAACCAGCAACATACTATGCTGTGGCTACGGTGACATTTATTTTTTTGAGCTGGTTAATACAGCTGTTCATTTTATAGGTAGGTTGTTACTTAATGGTATAATGATCTAATAACAATACAGGCTGAATAAGGCAATTACATTCCTCCTTATGTATCTACCTATAAAGCAAGAATTATGTGTTTGTGTGTCTGTCCTTCGCATGTCTCGAGATATGGTGGTTCAGGTGGACCGTTTATGGCAGCTGCTGCTGTGGTCCTGCTCAACACCATGCACAACTATTATTATTTCTAGTAATAGTTCTATTATCTTTACTGTTACTGTAAGTGAATCATGCCAATTGCTATAATTATTATGAATCGTCTTTCTGTATATCTGTGTCTCTGTGTCCCAACTGGCAGTGGCAGATGGCGACCCACCAAGAGCCTGGGTCTGTCTGAGGTTTCTGCCACTGTTGCATTAAATGCTTGCTTGTGGGAAATTGTTATGTCTTTGTAAATGTTAGTGTGGTCTAGACATACTCTATCTGTAAAGTGTCCTGAGATAACTCTAGTTATCATTTGACACTATAAATAAAATTGAATTGAATTCAACATGGAGGCCACTGAAGTCCGCTGATGTGTGCGGAATGCACTTCATACCCAATGTGTGCACTATAATTCAACATACTTCTGTGTGAATAAACAGCAGTACACTTTTGCCACTGGATATTCTACATTAGAACCAAACTCTTCACTTCCCTGGAGTCAACAAGCATGAGCAGAGCCTACAGGAACAGCGGCAACAAGCCATTGCAACTCAAATATAGCTTACACTTAAAACTGCTGCCCCCATCCACAGCAGTACATTTCATAGCTTCTGTGTCAGTGTTTCTGCCAGCTTCTCCAAACTGGGTGCGTGCCGACTGCCATCTACTGTAGCTAACACACAGACTATGGAGAAGAAGCTCACACTGTACTACCACTTTTTATGCATTACCAGTATCACCATTTATTCAAGAGAATAACTTAAATAACTCGTCACCGCGTACTTTGACATCAAAATGTGTGCATGCTATGCAAAATGTGTAAAGGTTGGCAGGTCTCCAGTGCTCAGGGAGGGAGAACTGACACACACGACAGACACACACACACACACACACACACACACACACACACACACACACACACACACACACACACACACACACACACACAGAGTTGACTGTCTTTCTTTCTAATAGAGACAATTAAATAATGCAACTCACACTAAACGCTCTCCTGTGTACTGATTAGGTAACACAATTTCATTCCTCAAAGTCAAGGTCATGGGGCCCATTCCAATCCTATTACACCACCACCTAGATTGCTTTCACCTATTTTGTTTAGACTGTCAACTACCATCTTCTATTTATTGTACTACTGTCATGGCTTTGAAGGGGTAAATCAGAGCCTTTCACTGTGGGTCGATTTGCTGCTGCATCACTTGGGTGTCTGGTGAGCTGTGAAAAGTTAACAGAAGCGTTGCTCTTCTAGCATGCTAAATGAGACCTGATTGACTGATTGATGAACATTCGCAGACAACCTTGTAAGTAAAGAGTGGGAGGGAGAGAGAGGAGAGTGCGGAGGAAGGAGGAGGAATTAGAGGCAGAAAGGGTGAAGCTACAGGGTCAGAGAAAACAGGAGATTAGAATGTAGAAGGAGTGCAATGGACAGTGAGAAAGAGGGAAATAAAGGAGCTGAGAAAGATTGTCTCTAAGAATGTCTCTTACCTATCCACTTGTCATTCCCATACCAGGACAGATTGCCTTTTGTGCTGTCGTAGTATCCAATCTTCTTATAGCTCCCTCCTGTGAGAGAAAGAGAGAGAGAGAGAGAGAGAGAGAGAGAGAGAGAGAGAGAGAGAGAGAGAGAGAGAGAGCGAGAGAGAGAGAGAGAGATATGAATGTTTCACCGGGTTGGGCATCCCACGTTAATATAAACCGAAATGTGTGTGTGTGAGGTGTTGAAACTCAGGTATCATATCAGCACTCGTATCAAACACTTTAAACAATATCCAGCCCTAGTTATATGTCTATCCCAGTAAATGATTTAATACAATTTTGACTGAATTTAATTAAAAGAAATTAATTAACTAATATGTTGAACTATTAAGGAATATTTCAACATTTTAGTTGCTCATGTGGCCAAAGCCTTGTTGGATTATAAAACCCATACACAACATTGATAATGTTAACAGTACAGCAGCTTCACTTGTACAAAGACACAGCTCCCTGTTATGGTCACCCTTATGATATTCAGCTTTGGTTTTACTCAAATACAAATGTAAGTTTTTTACATTATTTTCTTTTTTTCTCCTGGGAAATCGGGACAGACAAATGCCCTGCATTCTTGTTCTTCCGCTCTAAGAAACCAATACACTTTATGAGATATTTTATTAATGAAATCGAGGCCAGAGGGATCCCTGCAAGCCTCTTTTATTTAAAAAAAAAAACTGCCCACATGAGAAACTGTCATCAGCTGTAGCCCATTCTGTGGTTTGCTGTAATAGCACTTTAATATCCCAGTAGCACAACCCAGGGGCATCAACCCACCCACTTTTTTTTTTTTTTTGGGGCATTTTAGGCCTTTATTTATATAGGACAGCTGAATACATGAAAGGGGAGAGAGAGGGGGCACGACATGCAGCAAAGGGCCACAGGGGGGAGTCGAACCTGCAGCCGCTGTGTCGGGGAGTAAACCTCTATGGGCGCCTGCTCTACCAGGTACATAGGCTTTAGCCAACGATGCTAATCGTCAGTGGTGACCTGAATGGCTAGTAAGTTTGAGCTTATTTAGCATGGCTAGTGTACAGGAAGGACAATATTAGGCTTAAGCAGTTGAGTCTCCATTAACCACCACTTTTAACGTATCATTTATTTATTCATAAGACATTGGAGACCTGAAATGGGTTTGCTAAGAGAGGTCGACAGTGACTTGAGAATTAGTAATTAAGGAGTGCAGCTAAATAATAGGTGAGGCAAACCACTAACCACCAGTTATATGCAATTACTTTCCCTGCTTGCTAGAGTTTTGAGCGGCTGGACGCAGAATGAATGTAACGTTAAGGTTGAATCGTGATTGAAAGCAGAGTCGGCTACGTGGCAGCAATGACGGATATCAGCATCTGTCATCGATCGAGGCTGAAGCTTTGCCAGGTGCTGAGCTTGGCGTGCATGGATAGCTTGGCTGCCGTTAGCTGGAGACGGCATGGTGGCGATCAGTTTGTTACTTGCATGAAGTGACCTAGAGTAACTTTAGCAGATAATGACAACACCGGGGGTCAGAACAGATTTAAATAGCATAACAGCCATAAACACACCACGTGCATAACAGCAGCATGACGGTACTAGAGGCAGAGAGAGAATCATTTTAAATGGAGGCAGCTGCAGGATGATAGGCTAACAATGGTTGTGTCACTGAGCTATTGGATAGATTAGATCAGCTGATAAGATAATTGACTTAAACAGGACATTAAGGAATAATGAGTGAGCATGTGTGTGAGGACTGAAATTCATGCAAAAGAATACTCTACCTGACTGAACTTATGCTATAGCTTAATTAGGCATAACTACAGACAACTAACATGACTCTATTAAAATCTACTTATTATGCTGTACTGAGGCAGCTAAATATACTGTAAGACTTTCTCCACAACTTTCAAAAAAGCATATGGGCAACAACCCTTGTGGTTCTTTGCTGAAATGGAGGGCTATTGTTTCATTGATATAACAGTATAACTGAGATGCCATCACAAATATATAGTGTGTGAAACCTACCATGCAATTGTATTCTCTAAGCTCAATTTGTTTATTAATTTAAAGAATAAGGCTATCAACAACGACTACCTTCCCTAGTGTACCTGATAGTGACCTGATACCAGGTGAATTCTTTGTTTTCTGTGGATCCTTTGTCTAGGGGGTTGATATGGTATATCTACCATATATAGTATATATGTCCAACAGATTTGATACATCCCTACATTTTCTGAAATCTGCATGGGAGGACGACTTGGGCATTGGCTTAACGGAGGAACAGTGGATGGGGGCACAGAGGGGTGTGCACTCAGTGTCTGATACAGTCCAGGGTGTGGCATCATCTCCATCTTTCGAAGGTCAACCTATCTAAAATGTACCCTAATATAAATCCTCTATGTGACCGGTGTGGGGTATTTCCTGCCTTGTTGGAGCACATGTTCTGGTTGTGCCCAAAGTTATCCAGTTTTTGGCACTCAATATTTAAAACTTTTTCTGATATTCTGGAACACAGTTAAACCCAACCCAGTGTTGGCTGTATTTGGGGTACGGGGAGAGGACAGTCTCTTCCTTCTCTCAGTAGCACGATGCATAACCCTTCTAGCGTGTAGATTAATTCTATTGAACTGGAAACAGGACAACCTGCCACCTTCACTATGTTGGTCAAAGACGTTATGCAGCACCTAAAACTGGAAAAACTCAGATATACATTGCGTGGTTCTGTTGAAGCATTTTGTAAGACCCTTAATTGATATAGTAGAAGCTAGGCAATAAATATCCCCTTGGCTCTTAGCTATGATAACTATCTGAGGTGTGATGTCAAGCAGCTTTGTACTTATCAAATCTGATTATCGATCGTACAGGATCTATTGTGTTCGTGTCTGTTTATGTTGCTTTTGTAAAACTATTTCTGTAATATTTTATAGAATCTGTATGCAATATGTTTGCTTTCTAAAATACCAATAAATAGACGTTTAAAAAAAAAGAAAAAAAGAATAAGGCTAGCTTTATGCTAAATTTTTAGCCACACACAGCCGGTCCACCACTGTGGTCCATACTAAAATGTCTCTAAATTTTGTACAGACTGTCATGGTCCACAGAGGATGAAACCTATTAACTTTAGTGATTCACTGACTTGTTTTTCTAGTGCTAGCATGATATTTTCTTGGTTCTGTGTGAAAAGTCTCCACAATGATTGAATGGATTTCCATGGAATTTTTCACATGTATTTAGGTCATAAGAGCATGGCTTTTCTAATGATGATCCTCTCACTTTTAATTTATGATGTTGATGAAAATCTATTACATTGTCTTGCACTCCACGCAATGGTCTATTCCCAATAGAAAAACAAAAACTACTACCTGCAAGTTAGAAAACTCTTGGGTTGTATGAGTAAAACACAAACAGTTGGCAGCCTGTATGGATGCTGAAACCAGAGTTCTATGAATTCTGGATGACAGCCAGATGTATTATCTAGGCATCAAATGGGATTGAAACACGTCTGGTGTAGACAGAAGTAAAATAGAGGGACACTAGCAACAATCTGACAAAGCTGACACATATAATCCATTGCTTTACTTGTTTTAAAGTCATTGGCTTTCATTGTTCCTTTGTTGTGGGCATAAAGAGCTCAAACATGCTCACAAGAAAGATGTATTCTGCTTAATATATTAAAAGAATGATTACAAAACAGAATGGCTAAAAGATAATTGACAATGTTTGAAGCTTGCTTGCCAAATTGGATAAAGATTTGACTGCCAAAATGAAACAGGACAGAACACAAATTTACATCTGAACAGTTCTACATTCTGCAAAGTTCAAGACAACAGGGTGCCCAACCTCAATTTACCAGTCTCACATCAAACTATTTAAGTTAACTGTATCATTTAGTATTTTTGTTATCCCCATTTTGACAACACAAGATTATCCATTGTGACAGGCCTGGACTGGCATAATAATTCAGGGCGTGGATCTAACATCAGCCCAGGCCAATCTCCACACCTTCACAGCAGACGTATACTGTAACCATTTTGTAAAACGTGGTGGAGTGAGGAGGTTGGCAGTGGAAATAACTCTGCTGCATCACACCATGTTCTACAGAAAAGGATAAGTTGCCTTTTTTACCTAATTCATGCTGCCCTTGCAACACATTCTCACTCCCAGAGCGTCAAAAAGCAACGCTTGGTCAGGTGCCTTTGGTGTTTGTTACTGGCGCAAAAAGTCTCCTTTAGCGTCTTAGTCACACGCATTGGGGCTTCCCTTTTGGCGTCATATTTTAAGACGCGCTTGGTTGGCACTCCAGGCGTTACTTTTTGAAGCTCTGGGTCGTGATCGTGGATCTTGGGTGGGGTTACAAAACTGCACCACATGACAGAGAAGCATCTGCCTTTAGAAGAAAACTAACTTCCACTATTGCCTTGTCCTTTTCAAAGCCTAACAACTATTTACAAATGTGGACCTGCAGGCTGTAGTGAAGCCAAATAACTTTTATGTTGAGAAGCTGGAAGAGGCTTGAATGAACATTTTATTTCCATGTCTATCTTTCCCTTAGCTTAGACTCGACCAAAGTACTGCCCAGGGCCAGCACGGTTCCATATTTCCATCAAACAAATTTCAGCTCATCACCGCCCCTTCCCTTGTGGGATGGCAGAGGCCAGCACCAACAAAACAAATTAGCAAAACAGGCTTAATTTTTAATCAGTCCCAAGAACACAGAAAGCCTCCAATAGTCACAGATGTCAGCGCTGTGAGAGAAACACAATGCACAGACAGACTGAATGAACACAGGCTCAGTGATCAAAAGGCAGCCATCAAACCAGAGCCTCACGCCAGTACAGATAAGGCACTACCGTCGCCATGTGATCACTCAGCCTCAGCTACTCTATTCCGTGGAAAACACAGTGATGCAACCATCTAACATGAAAACTCATCGGCCTGCTGGTAATTCAGAATAATATTTGGATTATTGTAGAAGAAGTTGTTGTTTTCCCGTGGCTGTAGAACACTGCTGCTATGCAACATAAAATTATGTATTTTTTTTAACGTGGTTTTATATTTTCTAATTCCAATTAAACATTTCAAAATGAAATAAACTTGACTTAAATGAACCTAGTTTAGAAAGGCTAAACAGGGTGTACTGTTTATCACTTTAAACTACTAATCTTGGTGAATCTTACATTTCTGAGCCACCTTTGTTATTATTTGTTTTATCAGAGATTTGTGGGATTTCTCCATTGCGAGTCACTTTACATAATGTATCTCTAACCAAGCAGAGACCCACATCCATTTTGTCTTTTTTTGCAGAGGAACAAGAGATCCTTAGGGACAGATAGCAGTTCAACAGTGGATGCTAAATGGGGGGGGAAAGATGCTCATAGAAGTGGTATACATAATCTGAAAGCTGGAAACCTCAATATTAATTTGAGATGCAGCTCCACAATTAAGTTTTTCTAGTCATGAATCTGTAATAAACATTGTGCTTTGGCTAGGCGCATATTCAAATGTTGAAAGTGTATAGTGCATAGTGTAAGGGTTGGGAATAGTATGATTAAAGTATATAATGGCCATCCCCATGTTCTTTCAAGGCTCATAAGTTGTTGCAGCAATATTTGGGTTGATACCATTTGTTACACAGATTTAGTGCAACATTAAACCCTTTAGAATTAATGAAGACACAAAGACCTTGAGGAACACCATAGAAAAAATAAATGCTGTAATTTGGTTTCAAATATTTTTGACATTTAGAGATTTCTGCAATAATCTTTTTTAGCAATTGGATGGCAAATGCTTCTGTTGTGGAAACTGCTCAGAAACCCCTTATTTTCAGTAAACCTAGGAAAGCCATACATCCTCTGAATGCCATCGGTTTCTGTGACTATCCTAGAGGGCACAACAGGTCATTTTACACAGTGAGGTCAAGTTTCAAAAAATGGTCTCACTGCAATGAAATTGCTACTACTAACATCATCACACATGAATATAATTGGGCTCACTGAGTCTCAGTTGTTCAGTCAGACCCAATTTATGCAATTTAGGACTGTTTAGGGACCTCAGTATGCAGAATTATTCAAATACACCAATTATAAAATAGGCAAAGATAATTTGTACAGCATGCAAAAAACACCACTCCAAAAACTGAATGGGATTAACATAAAGTAGGCATATCTGTGAAGGGGAGACCCGTGCCCTACTTACAGTATATAGGGTGAGAGGCAGGGTACACCCTGGGAAGGTTTGCCACAGGGCTGTCAGACAGAGCCAGACAACCATTCAAGCTTATTTTCCCACCTATAGGCAATTTAGAATCGCCAATTAACTGACGCTACATGTCAGCAAGGAGCTATTTTTCTATACTTCTTGTAGACACGCAAAAAAGTCTGGCTTTGCCAAATACATTGGCCACATGAAATTACACTTTATTATTTCTTATATATGTATACAGTTTGATGGACAGGACAAGCTCACCGCACATTGTATCTAATAAATTGATTATTATTAAATAAATTCCATTTTAAGGATATGTGCTGTGACATACCTTGAAGCTGTTCAATAAGAGTCCAGGCCATACGGGATCCTTGAGCGTCAAATACAACATGACCCTGAAAGGAAAAAACAGAATTTTAATGTTTTAACAACCCCCTCCATTCTTCACACAGTGTCGTAGTCCCCCCCCCCGCCTCTCTCTCTCTCTCTCTTTCTCTGTGTGTGTGTCTCTCTCTCCCCTCCGGGTTTTGTACTTACTGAAACTCCTTCGAAGGAGCTGGTGTTCATGGCTCGGTAGATCTCAGCTGTGATATCCCGGTTGTTGTAGTTGAAATCTTCTAGCCGGTGACCCTTGGCCTTTAGGGGTCCCACGGTCTTGTTCAGGGCCAGGGCTAGAGCCCACACAGCATCGTAGGCCAGGGGGGCCTCCTGGAAACCGCCCGTCTCCTCTGGATTTTTACCTCCGAGTTTAGACATCAGCTGATCTAAAAATTCCTGAGAGGTCTAGAAAGGAGAGAACATGACGAGAGAAAGTGGATGTGATTGTGGGTTTCTGAAAGTTAGAAAAGTTGGGCGCAGCCCCTCCAATTCCGATGTCAGAAAGGTTTAGGGTGTAGTGTAAAAATAGCAATTATTTATAATTAATAATCAATGAATACCCAAAATATATGACAACAACTATCCATCCATCATCATTCGTTTAGATCGAGAGCTTTGTCTTCCGGTTCAACTCTCTTTTCACCACAACGGTGCGGTAAGAGATGCAATACCGGATCGCTGTCTGATTCTCTGGCCAATCCCCCGCTGCATTGTCCCCTCACTCGCGAACAAGACCCCAAGGTACTTGAACTCCTTCACTTGGGGTAAGGACTCATTCCCCATCCAGAGTAGACGCTCCATTGGTTTCCTGCTGAGAACCATGGCCTTAGATTTAGAGGGACTGATCCTTATCCCAGCTTCTTCACACTTGCGAACCGATCTAGTGAGTGCTCAAGGTCATGGACCAATGATGCCATCAGGACTGCCTCATCTGCAAATAGCAGCGATGAGATCGGAGGCCAACCCTCAGGGACGGGTTCCGTATTGTTCCTCTTCAATCTGAGGTTCACCTATCAGCCGAACCCTCTTTTCCAGCACCTTGGAGTAGACTTAACCAGGGAGGCAGAGTAGTGTAATATCCCTGTAATTGGTACATACACTCTTTGGTCTCCCACCCTGGTCTGCCACTCCTTTGGCACTGTCCATGCAATGTTGAAGAGACGTGTCATCCAAAACAGCCTCTCCACACCCAAAGCTATCAGCATTTCTTGACGGATCTCTTAAGGCATCTGAGACCCTGAGACCAGGTCAAGCCAGTAGATGATAAGATGCGAACCACAGAACAATTGTGATCAGATTGTTTTATAACAAGGCCCATGTGCCTTAGTCTACTGACGTACTCCCTTAGAAACAATTTGACCTGTTTTCACTAAACTTTCTGGGTTTTCTTAAACCAACTGCATTGCATGCATCATCATGTGAATCTATCTTCCCAGCCTGTCAGCTCCTCTAACACCAATGTCTGAAGTGAAGACAATTATCACCTTCATTTCAGACTGTCTCATGGGGCACAACCTTCTGAAAACCCCCTCTGTTTTAATCATGAAGAACATCTGTCATCATTTATTACAACAATCCAAAAGAAATAGGTTTTTACCTTTTATATCAAAACACACCACTGACAAAGAAAAAGTGGTCACTGCATGTGTGCACTGTGCAGACTATATAACAATATACCTATTCTTACAACAGCTAACAACTCGTGGAATATATCCAATACCTTCAGAAAATACAAGTGAACCAAGCAAGGGCCAATTGTAACTTCAGTGAACAGTGTTGTTCTTCACCACAGTGCTGTGGTGTGTCTGTCTAGCAGCAGGCCCATCCATCCATCCATCCATAACTGTGGATAGTCATGGTTCTCAAAGGATCATGTCCAATAATTTGGTTGAACCCTCTAACATTTCCTTTTGCATTACCATCAGACAATCATGCTTTCTTCAGCTGATGACAACAGCTTGGATTCAATGTTTGTAACAGTTTCAGATCTTGAGAAAGTAGTCCATGCCTTTATTTCCTCTCCCTTGGACTGCTGCAATCTGCTCTGGCCAGAGCACCATCAAAATGTTGCTGCTAGGCTTTTAACAAACTTTATAAAATCAGATCACATCAGTCCCATTCTTGCATATTGGCACTGGTTTTAAAATGGCTTTTAAGGTTTTGTGTATAACTTTTACGTAAGCGTTTTCATGGTCAGGCCCCTAGTTTTATTGTTCATACACACACGTGAGCTCTATGTGTAATTAGAAAACAGCAGAGCAGCAGAATCGCATGATGACTGGCGTGGAGAAATGCGCTTCTGGTGGAAACGGACGTGTCCGGACATATTGTGGCGCTGGAATTCCTTATTATCAGGTTCTTAAATAAGCCTCGTAAGATTCTCCAGATGATTCAGAATAATGTGGCATGTGTACTGACAGATACAAAGATCACATTTTCCCTGTGTAAGCTTCTCTACACTGGCTCCCTGTGTGTTTTAGCCCCATTTCTACCTGACAAGGTGACGTATCTTCTCCACCTTTGGTTTTTATGAGCATTTAATGCCTTTATTAGAGAACTGACAACAGAGAGATGGCAGGAAATGGTAGTTGGAGCCTTAAACCCCTAAGTCACAAGCACCCTGACCTTTTGGTTTTTAACTGCTGCTCTCCATAAATACCAAGCGGGGCCTGGACATGTTGGTCTGTCCAACAAGGGTTCTCCACTGATATTTTTTTAAAGTATTGGTTGTCTTGCTCCATACTGTAAATATATGTTGGTTACTGTTGTTGTGTTTTTTTGTAGCAGTCCTTTGTGTCACATCTGCTTGACCAATCATTTTCGTCAACATTTCTGGTAACCTCTGAAAGTAACTGTAACTTGCATTTAGTTTCACCTACTGAGCAATGGCCAAGTTGTAGTTGCAGGAGCTTGTCCCCAAAGCATGTGGAGAACAGTGGAAACAACAGCAGACAACATGACAATGTCTACATGCTACAGTTTGTTTAGCCCTGCAGTAGTAAAGAGCTACGAGGGTGACCAGGCATTTGTCGTCTGGCCGGCAGTAGTGGATCTCCTGCCTCTTCTCATTCTCATTCTCATCTCATGGCTTTCTCCCAACTCATTAGACTTAGTAGTTGTATGTGTCTGTATCTACTAGAAATTTCAATTGATGTTTTTTAATCTTCTGTTATTGTCTTACTGTCAATCACAATCTGTTAAACATAGAATTTACATTTAAGAAGTGTTTAATGTCCATAGTGAGCCTATGGACATTTACATAACATTACATTGATATAACAGACTTGTGCATCCAAAGCAACTTGCATTTTTTCTCATACTAATAAGGAGCATTTTGGGGTTTCTGTATCTTTCTCAAGGACCCTTTCACAGGCTCTGGGATCAAACCACCAACTCTACAATGACTGGCTATCCCACTCTACCAACTGAGCCCCACATGCTTTTAGTACAAAGGCTAGATAAAATGCATAGTTTCTTCAGTGATCAGATGTGTAGTCAGCCCATCTCACTATCAATTTGAGCCAGAGGAAGTTCGGTTGGTGATTGGTGGTGATTTCATTCAGAAACAGAGCAGAAGATGAAAAGGAGAGGCAGCAATGCTGTCTGATCCTCACACAGCCAGGATCACTTCACCGTACTTTGATCAATAAGAGGCCATTCCTGCATCTCCAATTATTTAAGGGATGAATTAAGTGGGGGTCTACTGCCTACAAAGGTTTAGATCTGTGTTGATCTACTGAATTGGAGACAAAGGATGGATTTCATCCTGCTGTTTATGAAAGCATTTTTTGGACCAATTATGTCTCTCTCCCCCACCTCTGCCTGCCGCACTGTGGACGTGTGTGTGTGTGTGTGTGTGTGTGTGTGTGTGTGTGTGTGTGTGTGTGTGTGTGTGTGTGTGTGTGTGTGTGACAGCCAGCCAGCCGCAGGACACGCTTGTGGAGTTTAACTCCGAAAAGACAGTTAACCACAGGTTCCCTTTAATCTTATGATGGACATGTGTTGTGATATTTAAACAAACAAACCGTCAACGGCGAAATAAAAGCCTCTTATTTACGAGCCCGGTCTGAGAGACCTCCAGCTTACCTCGGGGTCTCTGAGTATGACTGGCCAAGCAACGAGCTAGCGGCCGGGGCAGGCGCCTGCTGGCTGTCGCCTGGGGAAGGGAAAAGACCTTGCCCTGAAGTATGAGCTGAAATAGTTACAGGAACTGCGGCCAGAGGGACTTAAAATCCCCAAATTGGTCCAGTCGGAACACGAGAAAAAAAGGGTTCTAGGAATTTTATGTTCTAGGAACTGCAAAAATCCCTCCGGTCGGAAAGCAGCTAATGAACGTCTGTTACATTCAAGCCATTGCCAAATAAGTTGCTACAAAGCTAATTAAGACTAGCAGCTCCACACAACTCTCTCTGTATTTCTCAGTATGGCTATGTTCAGAGGATTGTGTTGTCAAAAATCAAGTGAAGATAATGACCTCTTCTGAAGAGTCCATCATGTTTTTTTAATTGGTTAAATACTTCAAAAGTCAAAGCTGATGAATTGCGGAGTTGGAAGAATGCTGTAAATCTTTAGAGCAGTCTCTTAAGACTTGTTTTTCTAAATCTACACATACTCTTCTAGTCACAAGTCGAACAGAGCTAAATTATCTGCTAAGGAGAGCTGAATTCATAATGCACAGAGTGAGAAAATTATTATTTTAATGGCTGTAAACCAAGCAAATTGCTTGCTTTGAAATTAAAACAAAGCAAATCCAGAGCTACTATCAACAGCATCCGCACAGACCGAGGTATCTCAACAAATCCTAAGGATATCAGCGCCACTTTTCAATCCTTCTATTCAAAGTTGTATAAATCCTCCTGCAACCCAGATCCGACACAGTGCCAGAGGTTCCTAAAAGAACTAAACCTACCTCTTCTTGACCCAGAGGAGGCAGAAGAACTGGGTCAATCTATGACGTTAGAGGAACTTAAATCAGCATTAAAATCAGTTAAAAAAAGGGAAAACGCCAGGGTTGGATGGAATTCCATCAGATCTTCTACAGTATTTTGACATATTAGGACTAGAGGATGGATACCTGAACTGAGCCCGTTGGGACCCGACAGGACCTGACGGGCCGGGTGAGGACAGATATTTAGAAATGATCTTCGGGTTCGGGTCAGGCGCAGTCACATCAGCGCGATAAGGCATTGAACATTTTAAATTTAAAAAAGTTTATTATGTAGGTGCGCACCTGTGTTAACGTGCGCTTGTTGCCCCGTGTGCGCTGATGCGCTCATCTGTTGACATTTCCGAATGCCGGACATAAATATCTTAATGCCTGTCGGGCTCGGGCCGGGTTCGGTTACTGCTCTGTCGGACGCGGGCCGGGCTCGGACAGAAAAATGCAGCCCGATCCGCACTCTAATTAGGACCTACCGTTTTACAAGCTTTGACTTCAGCCATAGAGAAGGGTACTTTCTTACCCTTACAAACCAATACTGCGCTAATTTCCGTTATACCCAAAAAGGGCAAAGATCTTATGGACTGCTCAAATTTCAGGCCCATCAGCCTCATCGGGACTGATATTAAGCTTTATTCCAAAGTCTTGGCTCTCCACCTAGAGCGCTTTATCGAGAAGCTAGTCCACCCGACCAATCAGGTTTTATACCAAAGCCTTAGCCTAGCACAGAACCTGCAGGTAACTGGTTACAACTAGCCTACTGCTCCGAATAAGTGACAAAATAACGCCAACATGTTCCTATTTACATGTTGTGATTTGTAGAGTCACAGCGTGTGCAAAAAACAACGTAACATGAGAGACAGCCATCTTCTAATCGTAAACAAACTGGGAACTATATTCTCAGAAAGGCGAAGCTCTGCTACTTGGGCGGAGTGATTTGCTTTGCAGCAAGCCTTTCTGAGAATATAGTTCCACTTCTACTTTTATCTGCGCTTAAGATCAGCCCTAAAATGTTATGGAGTGCCATGGGGAAACAGTCTTGAGGCGCACCCAGTCATGAAATGGTTTGTTGATTTTCCTGTGAGAGGATTAGTGTCCAAGATTTATGCTAAACTGATGCAAGCATCTATAGGATGAAATGGGAATGAGCTGAGCCCTGAGGGGAACACAATTAACACAATTAATTGGGAGACAGTTTGGGACATTTTCCACTGTTCCAAGAACCCAAATCACCAGTATATCCACTTCAACATATGTCATAGGACATATTGGACTCCTCAGAAGAGATACGTCTCTAAAGTCATTCCCACTCCCTATTGTACTTTCTGTCAACCTGAACAAACCTGCATATGGTCTGGGAGTGTGAACAGGTGCATGAGTTTTGGAAAAAAACAACATCAATAATATCTGATGTGATAGGATGTCGAGTTCCTACTGACCCAATTGTTTTGTTACTTAATGACGACTCTAAATTACACCTGCTTGGGAGACAGAGGAAAATTTGACTAGCCGGCTCAACTGCAACCAAGAAAATGATAGCTCAGTGCTGGCTCCCCCCTCACTTGCTTTGTATAAAACAGTGGTTGGTGAGCTCTCTACAGCCAGGATTAACAAAGCCAAATCATCAACTATCAGCCTATGGGAAAGCGCAGCAGCACAAATATCAGACTTAATGATCTCAGCCCCACAAGAAGTAGAGGAGAGTGATTAGGCAGGGTGTGATTTCTGTTTGTTTGTTTGTTTTGTTTTCCTTGAGATCGCAGAGGGTGGGGGGTAGGAGAGGGTCTTTGTTCTTGTTCTATTTGTGTTTCTTTGTTCTGTGTGCCATCTGACATTACCTGTCACACATTGTGGAATTTGTTTTGTATGTCTGAAGGTGCTAATAAAAATGTATCACAAAACAAAAGTCAAAGCTGATGTGCAGCGCAAGAAGGAGGCTGTCTATTATTTCAATATTTAAATATCCCCTGACCAGTACTGGAGCAATGCTTTAATTAATTGGTCCCTGTTTTGTTTTGTAAGTGGACGCACACAGGGCTGCACATGCATCAATACAGGGGGCAATTTAATGCACATTCCTGCTGAGTATCAGCACTTTGAGCACTCATGGGCGGCTGTGTCTCAGGTGGTATAGCTGTTGCCTATCAATCGAACGGTTGGTGGTTCGATCCCTGGCCCTACAGTCTATGTAAATCAATCAGTCCAATTTTATTTAAAGTGTAAAATCCCCATTAAACATGGTCTCAGTGCACTTTACAATTAAATGAACACAGAAATAACAGACAGCAACAAAACAATTGAACAGCAATTAAAGCATTAAACCAGGAACATAAGAGAATGAAAAAGTGAAAAAGGTTTGTTTGTATAGGACGCAGAAAGGATGACGTGTTATGGATGGCTGTCAAGCTGACAAGCACCTTGTATGGCAGCCTCAGCCGCTATATAAATATAGTCCATTCATATAAATAGGGGTATGACGAGACACTCAGCTCACGAGACGAGACACAATATTGGGCTCAGAAGAACATGACGAGATGACATTATAACACTATTTTAAAGAAAACTTCAATGAACCACATCGCTTACTTTGCAAGGTTGGATCAACCTGGCTTGTATTAGTCTGCCTGCAGTGATGATCTGTCTATTGTGTCCTGCTGTACCACATACAGTGAATGAATTGCCCAAAGTGATATCATTATCTGTCCATTGCGTTGTAGTTCTGGTCGCTGGGTCAGGAATACGGGAGGACAATGAGAGTTCTTGTCCAGCCACTTTCAGTTGTCAAGGTACTGAATGGTAACTCTACAGTATTAACCAGCGGCGCAGATCAGGTGCGCCCTGCCAAGTGCATCGGGACTGTGTGGTTATTTTGTGGCCCGGCTTCCTTGGCGCATGTGGGCACAGGGTGGGATCTGGATCAGAAAGAAGGCTTAGGTGGGTGAATTAGAGGCTGTGGCCATAATGTCGGATCTTTGATCACAAAGGAGAGAGTATAGATAGTCTTCCTCAGAGGACAGTTATTGTCTGGGACTTAGGTCAGATCACATAGCATGTTGCTCATCACAGCCACACATAGGCTAGCTGTAAGCTATTATAATTAAAAATGTGGAGCTCCAGGCCAGCCTTAAAAAAAAAAATGCGTTCAGCTGGTGTTTAGAATGGAGACAGCTAGGCCTGCACAATAAATTGTTATAAAATCGCGATCTCAGTTCAACCCTGTTCGTGATTTAATTTTTTTTTTTCCTTCAATTAATTTATTGAACGCATTTGACATTAACATGTTTTAATTATGTAAAGACATGTTCAAGGAGTTCAGATACAGCCTGTATCAGGGCCATATTTAGTTCAATGTGTTATATGTCACTATTTTTGGTAGCCTACTGTACTTAAATGGCCAGTATGTACTTTATTTTCTTTATTCATTGAAGCCTCTATGTTTACAGGCTTGTGGTGATGCGCAATGTGCTATAGGTGCCAAACATTTTTATTTTGTTTTGTCAAGGTTCATGTGTGCAATAAACATTACACTGGACTGTGTGACCTGTTTCCAACAGATTGGGGGGATCTGTGGGTATTTTACAGTCTGATGCTGGTTGCACAAAATGTAACCAGCAGATCTGCCATGCGACAGTGACATGATCAGTTGAGTTAGAGATGCAGAGGGAACAGATAGCTGCTGCCTTCACATGGCTGTAAAGGAAATACCTTACAGTAATAATGGCAGCAGAGAAGGAAAGTGTTGATATTTGCATGTTAAATAGAACCATTCCCAGCACCTTTTTCTTACAATGGCCCTAATACACCGTCGTAGTGGAAGAACCACGCTAAAGATACATAAGATAAGAAACTAAAGATAATCTAGGCCTACTCAGCTTTTTCAGTAACCTGGCTCTGCCCTCCTACGTACTTCCGCTCAATTTTCATTTTCCTTCAGTACGTGGTCTGGGTTTGCGGTATATTCGCAGGTTTTCTCCGGCCAATCTTTACTGGTCCAATCAGTGAACAGAGGGAGTGGCTGAGAACGATGACGTTGACGTCATGCGCTAGTTTGAGTTGTACTTCCGAAATATCGGTGGAGAAAGATGCGAGCAAAGCCATTCGGTCCGAAGTTAAAGCCCAAGCAAGAACAATCTTTGCTGAGTTTTGTTGGTGGCCATGTCGCTCCATTAGTGGTGATGGAGTTGGCTAAGGCGAATGCTAGCGATGCTAAGCCGACGTCACAACCAAACATTAGAAATTGGTTATGGCAGATCCAGAGTGGCTCTGGGCAGATCCAATAGTTTTAAAATTCAACAGAGTACACGCCTTCAAGGAAGTTAACACTTCCAGACTCTCTGTACAAATTAAATGTACAAGATTCTGGTAGGACCAGGCTACTTTTTCAGTGCATTCATCATAAATTCCCAGCAGTCTCTGCAGCTGCAGATGACTCTGCTGAGCACCATTGAAGATAAAGCGGGTCTCACCAGGTTGGAGGCCCCTCGAACCGTCTCTGGGTTGAGCATGACAATCTCAGTGGTCACATGACCCTCCACAGCCTCGCTCATCTGCTCCACAGTGCAGTTAATGGATGGGTCCTTGATCTTAAACCAGTTGTCTGCGTACCAGCCGATGAGGAACCACACATACTTCTTCCCATACAGCTTCTCCTTGTACACCTGCAGACGGACATGAACCAATGACAGGATGCATCAACACATACTCAAAGGAAGAACAGAGAGATTCATATTTTATAAAGTGTATTTTGGAATTTTAATGTTTTCGTGTTTTAACCCTTCTGTTGTCTTCCATGCACTTGTCGTCTTCCCGGGTCAAAACTGAAAATCAACACTTTTCTGATTGTATTTATTTTTTCCGTCACTTTTGGCGTTTTTTTCAATGTTTTGCCGCTTTTTTGACGTTTAACGCTTCTTTTCATTACCATGTATAAACACCACTAACACCAACTTATTACTAGTTTTACATTTATTTTTGGAATTCATGGTCAATAAACCTCATTTATAGAAAATTATACCTTACACTTGAGTTAAAAAAAAGCAGAAATTATGTATTATTTAGACTAATATTAAAGGAAGGATAATCATAGATTGGTATGTCAACATTCAGTTGAGATACTGTTTCGAAATATAATTTTTTTTTTTCAAATGGTAAAAAATTTAATAAAACACCCAACATTCAATGAGAGTAGAGATCTGATCATTTGTTGTACTTGCAAAGGGCGTTGCATGGAATCATCCGTGTTATTTTTGGGTAATTAAAAATTAGGTAATTAACAAGAAACTGATATTTTTGATATATACATTTTATAAGTACTATGGGATAGGGGAGAAACACTCTGGCTTGTTTGTATTTCTTTAAACCAATCAGATTCATTTTCAAAGTGAGTTTTCACTTGCATGGAATTTGCCTTGGTGTGTTTGGTGCATACAATAAATAGAAGTTAAACATAAATAAAACATGTTTTATAAACAAGTATAAAATAGAAATTATTACAATAAAACTATGTAAAATACACTATAAACAATATGTACAATAAAACTGTTAGGTTTTGTGCATGGTGTATTAATCAGGGGATATGCAAAAGTTCACAGTATGTATAATATGTGCAATGGTCAGGGATAATCGTAGTCCAGGATGTGTGTTAATGTATAGCGGCTGTCAGTCTGTCAGTGGGGCTCTCGGGCCTTGTTTATCAGACCTACTGCAGTTGAGATAAAAAGTGTTGTGGTGGGAGGTTTTTGGTCCTGATGGTACCTGAGGATTCCAGTTGCTGGGTGGCCATAAGTGCAACTGTCATGATCTTGGTTTTTGTTTTGTTTCCTGTTTGTATTTTGAAGGGTCACTTCTCCTGTCATGTCTTGTTTGACTTGCCTCGTGCGTTTTCCTGCCTTTGTGATTGTCTGCCCCGTCCTGATGTGGAACCTGTCCTTCAGCCCTCGTGTCACCTGTCCCTCGTTACTACCCTCGTTACCTTGTGTATTTAGTCTGTGTGCTCGCTTAGTCTGGGCTCAGTCGTCTTCCCAGTGTCGGATTAAGCAGCCTTTTCCCTAGCGAGCGCGTGAGCATCAGTGTTTTCGGTGTCCCTGATTTTTCCCTGTCGTTTGGGATTTTCTACTTAGTACCTTCGTTAATGTTTGGAGTTTTTGTTTATTTCCTGCCTTGTTTTTGAACTTTGTAAGCCTTTGTTATTTAATTATTTTACTGCCTCAGACCTTTGTCTGCTTCATGTCAGCCAAGTCTGTCACAAATTAATTTGAACAGGAACACATTACCTCACAGAAGACTTTCCTGGCCTCCGTCTCATAGAACAGACCAACAATAATTCTGGCATCCTGGCGCTTGAAAGTGAAAAAGAAAAGGACAAAGTCACACACAGGTTGGAGATATATGAAGAAAAAAAAACAAATTAAAGGCCGTGCAGTGTGGGTAGGGAACACAGGAGTCAACCGTGCTGCCAGCTCCTGCACCACACACAGTAGTAGACGTCCTCCATACTGGACTACATTTATGCTGTTACCATAGTTTCTGGCCACATTATCTCGCATGCTAAAACTAGGCTGCCATGCTACCAGAGTTTGGACCAGTGGGCAGCTGGAACTACAGAGATGCAGCATTGTGCTGAATAACTCCACATTCTGGCCAGGAGATGGGGAGAATGCTGCCAAGCATGCAGGAGCTCTCTGAGGTGACCAGACCTGACCCAGCTGATTGGTGCCCAGGTGCCTGCTATGTGTCAGAAGAATGGAGGGGGGGGGGGGTCTGGCACCTTAAGGTTTTTGACAGCCACAGCAGGGTCGGTGAGGAAGCTCTGACGAACGCTGATTTCAATCCCTGCTTCCTTCACCCTCTCTTCCAGATCATCCAGAGTCTGTCAAACACAGAGAGACAAGCACACAATAATGAGCATGCAGGAGAAGACCGAAAGAGAGAGAGACAGCAACGGAGTGGGAGAGATAATGGAATGGTAGGTTGCGAAAATAATTTTGAAAAACAGTAAGCAGCAATTGATGTAGCAGCAAAGTAGCGAGGGGGAAGATGAGTCGGTGGTTTAGAAAGATGATGGTGGGTGCGTGGGTGATGATACCAACAGCTAAAACAGCAGGTGGCAAGAGAGAGGCAGAGAGAAACCGATAAAGGGAGGGTAGATGTGATAGAAGATGGGGAGATAAGGGAGGGGAGAGAAATAGGAAATGAGAAAAGTGAATGTACGTCTAGAACAAAAAACGGAGAGAACAAAGCACCTCAATGACGTTTTGAACCTTAACTAAAGATAACTGGCTAAAATCTGTAAATGCTAAGTATTTCTCTTACTAGAGCCCAATGCCCGCCGCTTCAATAGGCGCAGAAATCCAAAGCTTGACAGGCCTGCTGTGCCTGGTTACAGTTGCTAAGCTATGATTGGATAATCACTGTTCAGGGGATGGGTTTAGCGAAAGGTCAGTTCACAGATGAGTTTGAAATATAATCACAGAGATAGGAATACATGTAGCAGATTCGGGTGTCATAAAAGCTGTGAGAGTATCTTTGAATGACAATGAGTGGTGTGTTGTAATTTAGTACTCTTGTATGACTTTGCTACTTTTCAACACTTTTAGCCAAATACATGACTTACTGATGTAAAGACTTCGGTTGTTTGCTGAATGGTGGCAATCTTGGTCCATTTCCACTTCTGGAAGAGCTGCACCCGAGTGGGGTTGTGCAGCGTGGCAGACGGATGAGTGCGGAAGAAGGTGGGAAACCGCTGCCGATTAGACAGAGCCGGAGAGCTGGAGCCATACGACAACTAAGAGACAGGGAGACACAAACAAGCATGGTGAAGCCAGGGTCTGGGGCCTGAGGCGTTAAACGGCTGCAAATGACGACTAAAAATGAAATAAAGAATAGGAAAAGAAACAACAAGCAAAATGTAAGTCTTCTGAATAATTTCTAGTGTTTCATGGACTTCAGTAGTCTGGCTATCACCAGACCAAGCTCAATCTTTTAAGATTGAACATTAGTCTGGGGAGTCTGCTCTGTATATTCTACTGCACAAGAGGCGTGATCAACAGGCATAGTTCAAATGACTCTGTACGCAATTGGATAGTCCTTCAACCAATCAGACCAACGATCCGGGTGACGTACTTTGTCCTCCATGAGCAGGTCATTGTGTTAAACCCGCTAATAGCGCAGGTGGATAAGCCAGTTTGTGAATGGTCCCCAGAAATTTGTAACGGAAGCAAAATAGAAAAATTTACAGATTCCCAGCCTGAGCTGCAGGGCGAAATCAAATCGCCGGCAGAGCGGGCTAGAATCTCTTAACCAAATGTTACTATTGGGCACACAAACGTGTATAATGTAATGCTGTACTAATCCATATTTTTATATTAGGACAGCTTTCATAGATGACTTTATGTAATGTGGAACCTGTAATCATATTTCAGGGGGGGGGCCCAGTGCCACACCGTGCCCCCCTGCTAGCCCAGCCCCTGCCTCTACGGAGCTTTGTAGCCTCTTTAAGCTCATCTTTCATCTTTCTGCCCACAAATTGTATGTGTGGTTCCAACATACAGATCTATATGAAAAGACACTGTGGATACCTTTTTAGGTAGGTTTGTTCCTCTAAATGAGAAGATTTGAAATTATAAAATAAATCAATCTTGATCTTGCTAAGTGACTAGACTACCAACGTCAAAGTTGCGTAATGTCATATTGTATAATTCATAGGCTAGGAACCCAAGATGGTAAAGATTATGACTACAAAGAAACTGACGCCCTGTCTAGACCACTAGACTGTCAGAAGCGTTCTTTTTCTTGTGTGTCTCAAGCACCAGATCCACTCTCATTAATCAATAACTTTGTGTGAAGAGACGAGAATGCACCCATAATTAGTTTACAGTATCTTAATGTTTGGTTCAATATGAATTCAATTCAGTTGTATTTATAGTATCAAATCACAACAGGAGTTGTCTCAGGACACTTTACAGATAGAGTAGGTCTAGACCACACTCTATAATTTACAAAGACCCAACAAGTCCCCCAAGAGCAAGCATTTGGTGCGACAGCAGCAAGGAAAAACGTTCTTTTAACAGGCAAAAACCATGGACAGTTGGGCAGAGAGAGAGAGATAGCAACTCAGCAAATGTAGATCACAATTTTCCTGCAGATCGCCTGCAATTTAAGGTAGGTTATTATGAAGTGGACAATGACAAAGGAATATGGGTCAGTTGTGCTTTCTCACATAAAAATAGCAGTGCATATAAAATGCACTGCGATGTCTGAAACATTTTTTTAATGTGAGTGCACTTTACTAGCATTCCCAAAAGAGCAGAATGACAATAATGCTGTACTTTGCTCGTAGCTCAGAGATGTTGGTTTGTCAGGACTATGACCTCTAGATCCATGATCTCCCTGATGTGTAACTGATCTGTCTGTTGGATGCTTCATGGTACACATATTTTTATAGATAGAGGCAACTGTAAAATGGCTCAATGTCTAAATCCCTACCTAATGGTTATGTAGGAAATAATAGATTTGGGACTTTGTATCATCTTATGTTAGACTGGGTAAACCCAGCCTGATCTGCCGGCGATTTGATTTCGCCCTGCAGCTCAGGCTGGAAACCTGTACATTTTTCTATCCTACTTCCGTTACAAATCTGTGGGGACCAATCACAAACTGGCTTATCCACCTGGTGCGCTATTGGCTATATAAGCGATGGCAAGCAGCTTTTTGTTTACATTCAACATGGCGGCCACCAAAGGGCAGCAACCCGTTGATGCCGCTGTCGCTGCTACGTCACCCGGGTTGTTGGTCTGATTGGTTGAAGGACTATCCAGTTGCGTACAGAGTCATTTGAACTATGCCCATTGATCACGCCTCTTGAGCAGTATAAAATACAGAACAGACTCCCCAGACTAATGTTCAATCTTAAAAAACTGAGCTTGGTCTGGTGATAGTCAGACTAATCTTATGTACCTTTAGGTGGAGCAAAAAACTGTGTCCTTCATTTAATATTGTATGTGGTGTTTTCATTTGCGGGGTTCAAATGTTACGAAACAAGTTCTTCCTGAGACTATACATGGGTTTCTCTGCAACATCATCACTGCTTGCGCACGCAACCCGGGGGCAGAAAGAAGACGTGTTTCGTGTAGCTAGTAGTAGTAGCAGCATAGCGTAAGTCAAAATGCCAAGGAGTTGTTGCGTGGTTAATTGTACAAACAGAGCCAGTGATGGGTGCCTGATGTTTAACATACCTAGGGGGAAGCATGCTTTTGCCAAAAACCGGCGGAGGTTATGGCTTCAAGCCATAAGAAGGGCAGATTGGGGTCATATACAAGAATCAGGCTCCCATTGTATCAATCAGAAAAGTTGCAGCTTGTTCAGTTGTTCAGCTAAGTGATATCTACCTGTCAGGGCTGTAGTACTCGAGTCCGGACCATAGACAGTTAAAGGTCCGGACTCGAGATAAGTTTAGACTGCTAGCTAAAGCTACACCGATGTTTTGCTAACGTTAGCGCAACAGCGTTACCCTAGCCTGCTAGGTAAATATTACAACTGCCTTTGGAGTTTCTTATATCTGCGTCCACGTTGTCAACATAAGACTTGTGGCGTTAGTGCTCCTTTTGTACCATCATTTTATTGAATGAAATATTAAGCTTCGCTCCTACGAGATGGGTGGGTTTTTATTACATTACACACAAAGCTAACTGTCTATAGTTAGCCTGTACGTATGCTAGCGGACATTAGCTAACGTTGCAGAGACAGTGGCAGTAGAGTTTCGGCAAGCTAACCACGACAGTGTTGTCGCCCTCTTGCCCACAATCAACCTCAGCTGCTAAAAACAGTCAACCTGCAGTGATGTTTTGAAATGGAGACACACATATCGTACCTTTTCCCACAAATCCTGGCCATTATTTTAAGGCATAAACCAACCATAGGGGTACACTCAGGGGTAACCCTGCTGCTAACATTGGCTATTACATTAGCCTAAAATGACAATTATAGCCATACATATATATCACAGTACCACCTCAAAATTAAAGACAGACAAACAGATCCAACTAAAATCACATTTTATTGAGTCAGCAGTTATATACAAACAATAAGGAAAGCTTCAATACTTAAGGTTGTTGCAGTAGCTCACCAATCTTGCTTTCTGCCCCTGGTATGCGCACGCACCCTGTAATGTTTGTAAACAGGAAACCCGTGTATTTAGCAGAGCGACCGTCACTGTGTCCGGAGCTCAGCGCCGCCCAAGACGATTGTGATTGGTTTAAAGAGATGCAAACAACCCAGAGCAAACTCCACAAAGAAGGGACCAGGCTGCCAGCAGGGTCCAACCCTAAGCCCAGAACCACCATGCCGCCAAACATTTAGATTCACAGTGTGTGTTGTTTTGAAGATCTACAAACAGAAAGGAGAAAGTTCTTACCACTATGAGGTTCCACATGCGAGCAGCCTCGGCCACCAGCGTGGACACAGAGCTGCAGCCGGGCATCAGCACCACTTTAATGGGCTCCGTGTACAGAAGGTCATAGAGCAGCTTGGTGGCCTCACCTGGATCGCACTGTGGACACAGACACAGACAGTAGGACAGTCAGCAGAAGAAACACGCTGTGCCCAACATCCTACAGAGCTAATCGGGGGTTAAAGTGGGCCGGAACAATCCGGATCCGTAGCAACGTGGTAACATGCTGCAGATCCGGTGTTTTTAGCTGAGCTGGAGTATTCAGTTAAAACTAGGGCTGTCAATCGATTAAAAAATGTAATCTAATTAATTACATACTCTGTGATTAATTAATCGAAATTAATCGCATACATAATTAACGGTGCCTGAACCGATACTTTTTAAGAAAGTAAAAAAAGAAAAGAAAAAAAAGGCTACTAAACAACAGTTGGTGACATTAAAGAACGGCTTGTTTATTGCTAAGGCCATATGGTCAAAATTAAATGATTTAATAATAATGTATAACAATAACTTATTTCACTAGTAAATTGCTGTTGAATGACAAAAACAACAACCAGATAGGAAAAGGACATTTACAATAACTTCAAATGCACCACGAGGCTGTAGTTTACCAGTTTCATTGTCTGTGTTGTTTCTCTGACAGCAGATTGTTACATACCGGTGTTGAATCCTCTACAGTAAAACACAGTCAAACTTTACACCGTTTAGCATTAGCTGTCAGCATTTTAACCGTGTTTAATCCAGCTACTAACTAGCGGTAGGCTAACGTTAGCTGCTGTTGAGTATAGTCAAAGAATTTCTAATAGGGCGTAGACGGGCTTTGGTATAGTGTTAACTAGCGTCACATGCAGCGGGGTTTGTGTTTCCTGTAACGTCTGTTTCAGAGCAGCAGAGAGAAGCGCAGACATATCAGTGGCACCAGATTTTCATCTGTATGCAAACGTCAATATGGAATGGATTAATCTGCGTTAATTTTTTAACGCGTTATTTTTTCTCAGATTAATTAATTGAAATTAACGCGTTATTTTGACAGCCCTAGTTAAAACAGATCAGTGATGCTGTTCTGCCATCATTGTTGGAAGTAAATGTAGCCCCGGTGTTTTTTTATGTGGACTCAGAGGCGGAGTGGCAATCGGGAGAGTCAGGACTTGAGGCCGAGGCCGCGAGGGCCGGTCTGATAATAGTTATACATTGCAGCACCGTTGCCTGACCGAGCTGCCCGGCTACGCTGCCTGCTGGTCAAACTGTGCAGCCTCTGCTCAACCCTTACGGCGGGCCGCAGCAGCCTCTTATTTCAATACAAACACAGGCTAATCAGAAAGCACTAACGGTCACAACCATGTATAGAATTTTCAGAAATATAGGGGGATCACTGAGCAGCCCCTCCCCAAATAGCATAGCCCTGGTCGGCCTATGACGTAAAGCCATCGAACACCTCTTTTTTTTTTTTGTCTATGAAATTTCCCAGTAGATTTTTTTGGTCCCACTCCGCCCCTGTGTGGACTGACTGTGTGGGACTCGGTTTAAAAATAACCTTTGCAACATGGTTATTTAGGAGGCAATTTGGCCTTGAGTGCTCTGATTAATTGGGCATGCAAATATCACACCAGTCATAATTTAGTTTTAATGAAAACTCACGTTTTGGAAGAAGGAAATAACGAGAGTTACATGTGTTCATGTAAACCAATTGTTAATGAGAAGACTTTATTTCCTGCATTCTGATACATTTTTTAGGCACAAAGTTATAGTGAAAACGTCTTTATGTCAAGAAAAACACTAAATTCTGTAACTTTTCCCCAAGAGCACATTTTGCTGCTAGTTGAAAAATGAATGAACGACTTACATCAGTAGGCTAACTGCATATTACTGTTGTAGCTAATTTGTACAACAAATACACTAGTGTTTACCATCTATTATGACATCTAATGTATTGTTTTGTTGTAAATGCAGTTCTCTTTTACCAGAGATGAGCTTATGAACATCAGGGAAACACCACTTTTCTTGCATCTTCCATGGAATTATTGGACATTCTAGTCAAATCCCTGGTCCCTGCAGTCCCATGTCAAAGTGTCCTTGGGCAAGACACTGAACCCGATGCTGTGCCCTCGGTGTGTGAATGTTTATCTGATGAGCAGGTGGCACCTTTTATAGCAGCCTTGGCCACAGTGAATGAATGTGTGTGTGAATGGTTCCTGTACAATGTTACAGTTTTTTTCAACTGCTTACACACAAAATCTTTTCATGTCACACGATTTTTTAAACCTCTCACTCAAAGCTATTTCTCAGCCTTTCACTCAATCTTCAATTGCTTAAAACACTTTTTTCAAAACACTACACACAGTTCTCTACGTAAGACACAAAAATCTAACAGGAAGTGACTTGCTTTCCTTTTCTAAACACAACCAATCAAAATGCTACACTTATTTACCAGGGCACACACACACTCCTCACATGTGCAAACACATTATGTCATACCTGAACACTAACCAAGCACTGCTTTAGTATAGGCCTATACATAGGTCAATGGTCAGATTACCTGTTTTGAACAATGGATGCCAACAATAGACAGAGAGCAAGGGGAGGAGGAGGGACAGACAGGGGACGACAACGAGGAGGAGGAGGAGGAGGAGGGAAGAAGAGAAAGAAGGAGAGCCATCTCTGATGAGATCTGAGGCCTGTACTACAAAGCAAGATTTGGCGTTAACAAGGTAACTTCAGGTTCAACCCAGGGCTTTCTGTACCACGACGGTGGATCAGTTGTTACCGGGTTCAATCGCCGTGGTAACTTATGCTGAACACCTAACCTGGTCGGGAACAGGTTATGTTGTTGATTAGAGATCAACCGGTGTAAAAGTCCCGCCTACTGACCAATCAATACTTGATTGATAACGGCGTCACCGTTCTTAGAGGATCAGAGAGAGAGAGAGAGAGAGAGAGAGAGAGAGAGAGAGATGCGCTCATAAAAGTTAAAACATTTAGAGACCGACAACCCTGTTAACATTCCCTGACGGTTATGTTTATGAAATATATAGATTTTAATGGGAGGGAATTACATATCAGCTATTAGCTATTTTGAGCCGTGTGTTGCCAATGTGCACATCGGTTTGAATTATGTTTTGATATATTTTATTTGCTCTCACGATTGCTTCCATTGCCAGGGTTGCAACTGAAATAATAGGCTAAAGCAACGGCAGTTTATGGAAAGCACCAGTGTAATTCTGGTCAGATCTTGTGCCTGACTGAAGCGTTGTGATTTATGCATTTCCAGTGTCGGCTATTTTTTTGCCAGCTTTCCTTCCTGTTTTAGGAAGCAGCGACTGTATTGCGTTTTGCTTGATGTCGGAAGACATCACTGCACATGGGTAGACACTTGTAATGACATTTTGAGCATGTTTAGAGGCTAAAAACACTTGCCCTGTTTAAGCCTGTTGGGTGCTAACGCTAGCAGGGGGATAACTCTGTGTAGGCAGCACAGATTGTTTTCGTTTGTCGCTACTGACAGCACTCCAAATTTACAAACAACAGAGCTACATGTTGAATTCTCCTTTAAGTGATTAAAAACAGTGTGTATCGTAAAATACACTGTCCCTTATACACTTAAGTGCATATAGCCACACACAGAGCTGAGGCATCAACAGCAGCAGCCAGGGAGGCAAGCTGAGGCACGTTCCAAGGTCACCTCAACCTGCGTCCTGAGACAGCATGTTTCTGAGTAATGCTGGGGAAAACATTTACCCACCATTCAAGCCGCATGATTTATATCATATCATATCATATCCACACAACAGTGTTCCTTGCTTTCCATTTATAGCCTATAGTCAATCAAAAATCAAAAAGCTATTTAAATGATAGCGGTGAAGGTGTGGTGGCCGTCAATCGTTTACCGGTCATGTTTGGTCGACTGTTGCGAATTTGATTGTTTTTTGTCATTAACATTTGTCATTGTGTTATTTTATATTACTCCACACAGACCACTCTCAAAGCAAAGTAGAAAATAAGGGTACAAAAATTATACATACAGTTAAAAAATGTTTAAAGGAGACCTATTATATACGTTTTCAGGTTTATACTTGTTAAGTGCTTTAATGTTTAAAACCACTTTATTTTTCTCATACTGCCCATGGCTGCAGCACCTGTATTCATTGTCTGTATGAGACGCTCTGCTGTAGAGCTGTCTCTTTAAGCCCCCTCCAAAAAAGACCAGTCCGCTCTGATTGGTCAGCGTTTCC
Organism: Sander vitreus; assembly: GCF_031162955.1. Classification (NCBI taxonomy): domain Eukaryota; kingdom Metazoa; phylum Chordata; class Actinopteri; order Perciformes; family Percidae; genus Sander; species Sander vitreus. The sequence goes on along the minus strand of NC_135868.1, from coordinate 27,116,421 downwards.
GTATCTCTGGAGTGTCCTCGAATCTCTGCATCTGTGCTCTGATGTCGCTGCCTCTGTTCAGTCTGACCAAGGGCTAGGTTTAGTTTTAACATTGGGGGGACACACATTATAACCCTGGGGGTCATTCCCCGGAAAAATTTGAGCATCAAAAACTTAATTTCCTGGATTCTAAGAAACAAATCTGTAAAATAACAGAAGAAGTTCTGGCAGCTCGTTACCCGGATTAAAAAACAGAAATTGTGTGTAGCTACAGTTAAAATAAAGAACATTTTCTTTTAGGCCTGTTAAGATTCTTTGCCAGAAAAGTCCATACGCTAAACAAATTAATGGAACGTTTACTTCCAGAAATATGGACACCTAAAACTCCTTCCACTGATGGCTTTTTTCCCCCAGTTGGAGACACAATCAACCAATCAGAGCTTTGTCGGCAGGTTTAAGAATGGTGGCATCATCTTCCTTCATAGCAAGCTAGATAGCTACAGTTATTTAAAAAAGTGAATAATGCTCAAAATCCTTAGAATAGCTTTTAATTCCATAATATCATTGCATTGGGAACACTGCACATTCAATTCCCAATCAAAACATGACCAAAATTGATCAAGTTTGTGTTATACCTTTACAGAAAGTGAAGAAAAAGGAATGTTATTCTGTTAAAAAAAATAGCAGTATTTGCATTTTTCTTTACAAACTCAAACATGTACTGTATAAACTGAAAAATGTCTCAAGGGTTTGCTTTACTTTGAAACACTGCACTAATATTTAGTTGCATAACCATTATTTCTGAGAACTGCTTCACATCTGTGTTGCATGGAGTCGACCAACTTCTAGCACCTGTGAACAGGTATTCCAGCCCAGGACGATTGAACTACATTCCACAATTCCTCTGCATTACTGAGTTTTGCCTCAGAAACAGCATTTTTGATATCACCCCACAAGTTTTCTATGGGATTGAGGTCTGGGGATTGGGCTGGCCACTCCATAACATCAATCTTGTTCATCTGGAACCAAGACTTTGCTCGCTTACTGGTGTGTTTTGGGTCATTGTCTTGTTGAAAGACTCAGTTCAAAGGCATTTCCTCTTCAGCATAAGGCAACATGACCTCTTCAAGTATTTTGATGTATTGAAACTGATCCATGATCCCTGGTATGTGACAAATAGGCCCACCACCACAGTATGAGAAACATCCCCATAACATGATGTTTGCACCACCATGCTTTACTGTCTTCACAGTGTACTGTGGCTTGAATTCAGTGCATGGGGGTCGTCGGACAAACTGTCTGCGGCCCCTAGACCCAAAAAGATCTGCTCTCATCAGTCCACATAATGTTGCCCCAATTCTCCTTTGGCCAGTCAATGTGTCCTTTGGCAAATTTCAACCTATTCAGTACAGCTTCTAGCTGATAGCTTTGCTTCACATAGCCTTCTTCTGATCGTAACAGTACTCACAGGTAACTTTAAGTCTTCTTTGATTTTCCTGGAGCTGATCATTGGTTGAGCCTTTGCCATTTTGGCTATTCTACGATCCATTCAAATGGTTGTTGACTGTTTTTTCCCACGTCGTTCATGCTTTGGATGCCATTTCAAGGCATTTGAAATCATTTTGGCTGAGCAGCCTATAACATCTGCACTTCTTTATATGTTTTCCCCTCTCCAATCAACTTTTTAATCAAAGTCCACTGTTCCTCAGAGCAATGTCTGGAACGACCCATTTTGATGAGTATTTCAGTGTGAAATGCACTCTAACCAGCATGCACAACATTTGCTTCCTTCCTTCCTTAAATATGGGCCACAATTGACACCTGTTTCTTCACAGAATCAATCACCTCACTAATTGAACACAACACTGCTATTATTTTGAACATGCCCCTTTCAATTACAGATTCAATTACACAGAATGAGCAGCATACATGTCATGACTGTTGAGTCTGTTGGTTTTCTATGACTCTACAACACTTACTAGTAAATTATTTGCCATGTAGAAATATCACTTCTACCAAAAAATTTGATTTATGAGGTTAGTGATGTTGGACTGCTATTATTTTGAACACAACTGTACATCCATCATGAGAAAATGGCTAGAAGTGAGGATGACACAGCTGTTCATGTTGCTGTAAGTCTGCAGTGGTGGGGGGCAGGCTGACGCCAGTATTCACTTTGGGCTAGCACAGGAATGTGTAAAGTCAGCCCCTAGTCATGTGGATGCACAGACAATGAGACAAAAACAGACCCAGAAAATGCAACATATTTGTCAGCGACATTAGTGCCCATTGCTTGTTTGGAGAAAGAAAATACTCCCACACAACAAGACATGGTTATTTTGGGCAGCTGTTTTAGGTGTATCACTTTTACACAGGGATTAATGTTGCTGCAGCAGTAGAGAAATGATTCCGTACAAGAAACAAAAAATAAAATAGTGCTGTAGTGGCAATAGCAATAGCCACCCTCTGGCTTCACCATTGCCCCTCTCCTGGTATATTTCTGTCTTAAATGGGGATACCAGCTGGGACTGCAGCTGAACAGAGGAGCCCAACCTACACACGCAGGCACGTGCACACACATCAGTATGCACAGAGAGGTAGCTAAACCCTAAGGTTAAATTGAAATATTTTTTAAATTTTTAACACAATCAATATCCTCTCCCTGTTTGCTTGGACTTGTTTAATTATTTGGCCAAAATGTAATTATCAAAAAAAGTGTTTCCATAAAGCAGTAATGTTTGGCTCCACCTGAGGATGTTTGGACTATAATTTGATTGGTACAGCTCCTGCTGTGAAAATACTGTGAAATATCAGCACTGATAATATGGCAATGTTATGCACAGGGGATTGCTTTGGTGCTACACCAGAATGAATGCAGTGGCCATGCAGCAAACTTTATTAACTCCTATAAATCAGGTGATGTTTGCTGCAATCATGTTATCTGCCAACAGGGCAACTTGTGGTTTTAGTAGTCTACTAGTCAAGTAGGTTGTGTAACACGTTATGTCTTGTATCGATGTTCGGGATATACAATATGAGGTTTATGTCAGCAGCGCACCACAGAAGTTAACAGTTAGGCTACATTTACACTGCTACGTTTTGGTTTTTAAGCGGAGTTTTGAGCCAAAAGCAATCTCCGTGTACACAAGTGTTTTTATCTCCAGTAGAAAAAACTAATCTCTATTTAAACTAACACGCCCAAACCTCATATCTCATCAACATTCTGGTATAATGGGCATAAACAGGAGACAGCATGTATACTCAGCCCGTTGCTGGTAGTTGCCATGGTAACGTAAATAGCTTAGTCTCACGCTTTGTCAACATTGAACGTATGTACGAATGTATGCGGAGAGTATGTGTATCTGGGATGAGAACTGAGAAAGCAAATCAGCAATGCTGTTGTGGTGACCGGCAATGTGTGCTGCTCTGAGGATGAACTGGTTTTGGGCTGAGATTAAGGTTAATCTGTGCAGGAACTACATGATGGCTGGTGAGCGAGAACGACCTTTGTTTAGGATATCTAAGACTGCTGTGTTATCAGAGTGTATGGCTTTCCTGGACCATTTGTGCCCCCAAAGTATGGCAGCTATGATTATGGAATATAGCTTGTGCAAAGCGGATGACGGGACCCGGAGTCCAGGGATTTGAACTCCGAGGGCCAAGCAGAAGCAAACCATCCCCCTCCGTAGTAGACGCCGAAACCTATGGAAGGAGCTGTGTCTGTACAAAGTTCAATGTCTTCTGGTTGCGTGACGACGTCATCATAGAAAAATGAGATGCCGTTCCAAGAAGACAGAAAATGTTTTCACAGGTGCATCTCCATTTTACAAGCATCGTCCAGGACTACTCTGTCATGGAGAGAGGGGACCGCTGCGACTTTAACCAGAAGGTTAGAAAGGAATGGTGTGGCCTGAGGGATTATGCGTATGGCATAATTGAGATGGCCGAGGAGGGCTAGTAGCTGGCGATTGGTGCATCTATCTGCCAAAAGATAGTTTGAGAGAATCAGCGTGATATGCTGAATCTTCTCTGATGGCAGGGATGCTTGAAGGAGATCGAAAACAAGGTGATGCTTAAGAACTCGATTGAAGTGCCAGGCCCACAGGTTTTCTCTTCAGAAATAGGGACACCAATTTCTACGAAAGCTTTTGTAAGGAGCCCAAAGAGGGGAGGGGGGGGGATGATCGTGGAGTGACTACAAGAAAATCATTGAGAAGATGGAGTATGTGAGGGAGTTTATGATTGTTTGTCAGGATCCAGCACAGCACTTCAGAGAGAGAGAGTCAAAGATCTTGGGACTGCTCTTGTGGCTGACGGTAAGGGACACGGAAAAATATTACGCTCCTTTCCAGCAAACTCTTTGAATGTGCTGGTGATGTCTGCTCAGTGGCCTGCCAAGCGGATGAGGGTGATGGCATGGTCAATAGTTGCGTATTGCATGGAGAAATCTGGACTGGGAATGACAATGTTTATGCTTGGGATGTGCGTGCTGTGAGGGGAGGACAGATCAATTATTAGCCTTTGGGGCTAAGGGGGCTTGTCAAAAGGGCCTATCGTGAAACCTTCCTTTATTTCTTTGGCTAGCAGGGTGTTGACGGTGTGAGGTTTTGAGAGCACAGACTGAAGGTTACAGCAAAAGTGGGAAGTGTTGTGTAGTATGTCTATGCCTAGGTGGAAACCATGTGTGAAGCCATTAATAAGGAAGTCGACAAACTACATCTGGATGATTTTGCAGAGCGGTGGCAAGGGCATTTACCTTTATTTGCGTGCCAAGGTGCTGTGCTAGTCATTCCCCAGGTTGATCATTCGGTGAAGTTGGGTTATGCGGGCATGTCTAGCATGAGCACCGCTGCAAAAGGAGCAGACGTGCAGGCAACAACTGGAAACTGGAGTGATTGAAGTTGTTGCACACCATCCAACCTCCATGGTAGAGTTTGTCTATTGCCTTAGGCAAGGGAAGATTAACAGATGGGCGAATGTTTGCCGGCCTGGGGGTAATGGGAGGTGGTGGTGCGGCAGATGATAGAAGGTTAAGTACTGAGGAGGTTCGTGAAGCAAGGGAACGTGGGCGAGGTGGTGGAGCGCTGACTGTGCATGCTGTGGCACGGTGGGAGGGGGCTCCACATAACTTGCAGGAGAGAGATGTATGAGCTGCAAAGATGCAGCAGTACAACTCGGAGTTCCCTGATTGAACTTCTGAATACGACCAGCTGCTGGTTTGCAAAATGTACGTGGTAGCTCTAGAATCCTGTCCCTCCGGAAACATAGGGACATATCTAGCACGATAGAGAGGTAATATCCTAGCTCAGACCTCCGGTGGGAAAGGCAAAACAGATTACGTCATGATAGAATGAGAAGGCAAATTCAGCTGAAGTCAAGTCCTTGGATCTATGAGGTGAGGGATGACGGAGCTGCACAGAACCGAGGTGAGTCTCGATTTCCCTTATTTGGCTAGTGTTGACGATTGATGGCTGAGCTGGGCTAAATCTACGTAATTACCAGAGACAATCTGCTGGCATAAAGCGGGGGAGACCAGAGAAGGGCGACAAAGTGATGAGGATGGCTGGGTGGGAGGTGCCGCTGTGGATAGAGTGTAGTTAGTGACATTCGGCGAAAACACATTTGAGTGTTGGGGAAGGGTGGGGATAGGGAGGGGAAGGGAAGAGCAATAGGCAATAGAACAGTTGGAATTGGAAGAGGAGGATTAGCCTGTAGCAAAGCTCCGTGGTTTTCAGTAGAACCTTGTGCTGCTGCGCTGGCTGTAAATGAAAAGGGGGGAGTAGAAGCCGCATGGCTGGAAGCGACTGAAGGAAGGGTAGAAGACGAGATGATGGGATTAAAGGATAGCCTGACAAGCCAGACCCACATCAAGATGTTGGGTCTGGGAACTCACCATTGGCAGGGCTCAATCCGAGGGGCAGGATAAAATTCCCTCTGCACGCAATAGGATAGCGCTACAACCAACCAGAGCAACAAAGAAGGTAGTGGAGCTAGTTGATAGATTAAACTTTTGTTGTATCCGGTCGGCAAAACTCTGAACACATCTTCCTTTTTTAAGAATGACTTCAGTGCTTAACTCCAAGTCTTCCAGAGTCGCGGCCAAAGCTGATTCCAAAGACCGCTGTTCGCCAGCAGCAGCAGCCATCTTCTTTGTTTTCAAGTAGCAGGGAATTCACCCGGAACCGTCATAACTCTGCTGTCATTATGTTAAGCCCGACCACGACTCATGATGATATACATGATATGATTGGCCCGGCTAAAGTTTGGCTTTTCCAGCTTGCAAGCCAACAGAGAGTTGCCAGACCCCCTGGCTGCAAATTACCTTTGCTGCAGATAGGATGCGTCTAGATTTCTAGGCTAATGAAAGGATGCATGTGCTTGGGAATTTTGTGCAGCCTCCTGACACAGGGATGAAAAGAAGGTAGAGATGAGAGTGAAATGAAAAGGTCAGACACAGAGGGGCAATGAAGGCCCCGTGACGTCACGCGTGACAGCGCTGTTTTGACCCAGGCGACGAACCTCGCCCCGCGTCGCAGGCTCGGTGATTGTTGCCGTTGGAGTGGCAATGGAGGTAGAAGAGAGGTGGAACAAAGTTAATTTGTTATTGTTGCGGTGAAAGGTAACGCCTTTCCCTTTGAGGACCCTTCCGAGGTGGGCAACGGTCCAGTCTCTGATGTCGAGCTCCGTCCGTAGACGAGGAGACGGCCGAAAGGGTGCAGCGCACCGTGGTGTACAACCGGAAATGGCATGATGACTGTACTGAGGAGAACGTCGGCGCTGGTGGCTTCCTCGGCTTGGTTGATGTCGAACCCTCGGCAATTGATTGAGTAAAAAATAAATTATGAAGAGAATTATTTAATCAAATAAGGTATTGTGGTGTTTCAATCTTAGCACTAGGTGGCGCTGTGCGGCAATTAATTCAGTTTAGAGTAAAAGAAGAGAATGTAGTAGAAGAGAGGAGAAGAAGAGTTGCGGTCCATATAGACACCTGTATGCTGGCACACTACCTGTTTACAATGGTTGGAATAAAGTAAAGTGAATAAGTCAAGACAGAGTCGTTATTGTTATGACACAACACCATTCCATCTAAATTTCCTTTTTAGGGCGAATTAGTGTCTGAGTGTCTATGTTTCTATCCATGTTTGAAACAGGTCAAAAAGTGTTTCACTTCCAATTTATTTTTTTTGAAACTTTCTTTTTATTTAATTTTTCAGTTCTTTTTAACAACAATAACAAATAAACAAACAAGCCAAAAAAAAAAAAGAACAAATAAAGAACAAATAGAGAATAAAAGTGAACAGACAGGTTGACAAGGTTGACACAGGCCAAACATTAGTGCAAAATGGAATAATCATTCACACAGACAATGAGCTACACTTAATATGAAGTCCACCTTTCCCAATACTTTGTATACTGTTCAGCCCGTAGTCTTAGGGTGAAGGTCAGTTTTTCCATGCATTGTATTTCGTTAACAATGGTGATCCAGTCAGTCCTTGATGGCAGATTTGTCTGCAGCCATTTCCGTGTAATGGCCTTCTTGCCTGCAGCCAAGAGCACTTTATAAAGGTAGTTGTCGTGGGCCATAAGTCCAACTGGGATTTTACCCAAATACAGTGTAATAAAAGAAAAATCAACTTTTAAACCAAAGATTGACAGAAGTTCTCCAGCAAGTTCTTGCCAATATGGTTGAATAAGGGGGCAGGACCAAAATATATGAAAGTGATCTGCCTTTGTCTGTCCACATTGTCTCCAGCATTTATCCTGTCCCTGGGAACCCTGCTGTTTAGATTTCAATTTAGGGGTCACAAAAAATCTTATTATGTTCTTCCAACAGAATTCTCGCCAGGCTCTAGAGTTGGTGGTCTTAGCTTGACCCGCCCAAACAGTTCTCCAGTCATCATCAGATATCTCCAGGTAAGACTCCCCCTCCCATTTCTGCTTAACCTGGAGAGTAGATAGGTTCTTAGAATTTTGTAGTCTTTTTTTTGTTTTCTGTAGGCCGTCCTTATCAGCTATAGTGCAGTAGGCTGAATACCATTGTATGCCCACTGCCTGAATCGCTTATACCCAATGGTATAAACTCTGAGTCATATGCCACCCATTTCAATATTTTGGCATGTTTCTCAAGATGGAGTTTTTTACATTTGTTAAACCACACCTTAAGGGCAACCCTGGTCCAGCAATTTATTTTGTCCAGGTGAGGGTCATGATGTTGGCAGTTACCTAATAAAGACTGTGCTGGTGTTTCAGATTGCGTTAGTTCCAAATCTTGAAAAGATTGGGGCGTCTGGCCTTCCTTAAGGGTGTGGTTAAAGCATCTGAGAAGAAATGGAGTCAACTCAGGCTTGAATGTTTTGTACCATTCACTAACAAATCCATCTGACCCTGGTGCTTTGTTAGTCTTTAGTCGAGAAACAGCGCCACCTAGTTCAGCAGTTGATATCTCAGCAGTGAGCACATTATTCTGATGTTCTCCTATTGAGGGAAGATCCAGAGATTTTAAGAACTCATTAATTACCAAGTCATCAGCTTTGTCAGGTTGAGTGTATAAGTCCTTATAGTAGGTTTCAAAGGCTTGCTGAATTTCTTGTAGTTTATGGCAGACTTTGTTGTTTTTTGGGTTTCTTATTTTGTAAACAGTTCTTTCTGCTTGTTGCTTACGTAGTCTCCAGGAAAGAAGCTTCATAGCCTTTGTGCCGGTTTCACAATATTTTTGTTTGGTAAACCTCATTCTTTTCTCATTTTCTTCGTCATAAATCAGATTTATTTCTTGTTTAATACATTTTAGTTGGGCCCATACTTGTGGGTCTCTTTGGGTCGAATGTTGAGTTTCTAGGTTCTTCAGTTTTGACTTTAGCGCCGCTAAGCGTTTATGTTGCTCCTTTTTCTTATGGGCTGCAAAGGCTATGAATTTACCCCTAAGTACCACCTTCCAAGCATCCTACAGGACATTTGGTGATACTGTTCCATTATCATTATTTATCAAGTATTCTTTTAACTCTTCTTTAATATATTCCTTACAAACTCTATCATTCAGTAAGCTAGTATTGAGCCTCCATAGAGTGGTCTTCCTTTTATTATCTAGATGCAGGAAGAGGTATACTCCTGAGTGGTCTGAGACATCTCTAACACCTATCTTGCATTCACTTATTCTATGTCTATCTGCAGCTGAGATAAAAAAGTAATCCAATCTGGAATATTCTGTGTGACAAGGGGAGTAGTAGGTAAATTGCTTTTCTGTGGGGTGTCGGTCCTTCCATATATCTATCATACCAAATTCCCGTAGCACTTTCCGCATGAATACTGAGTTTTGGTTTCTTCTCTTGTGTAGATTTGTCGAGTCAAGTTTGGGTTGCAATTGGATATTCAAGTCACCCCCACAGATTAAAGTTTGGGGGGGGTGACTCTTGGGTTAATAGGTCAAATATTTTTTTAATAAATGATCTGTCATGCCCTGGTGGCATATACGTATACATTTAACAGAGTGACTTCTTTGTGGTCAATCTTGCCTTTGACTAAGATATAACGACCTTCCTTATCTTTAATTTGAGCAGTTAATTGGAACTGCAACTTGTTTGTAAGTAAAATTGCCACTCCCCTCTTACTCTGTTAGTAAACCCCATCTTTTTTAATGTTTCATGTTCTGAGTTAGAGAGATGTGTCTCTTGCCAAAAAGCCACTTTAATATGTTCCCTTTTAATTTTAGCAATAACTTTGCTCCTTTTCACTGGATTATGTAGCCCATTTACGTTTAGTGTTATTATCTTGTATTCCTGATATTCCATTTGCTTTGTTTCTTTGTGTCAATAATGACCTGCTGTAACCTGTAACACCTTACCCTTGAACTTGGGTACAAGCAACTATTGAAAGATGAACAATACAGAACACAGCGAGAATACAACAAATTGACTTCCACAATTAGAGAACTTACATGCTTTCCAAAACTGAAGTGAAAGTCTGATTTAACAAAAGGGCCCCTCTTTGAGTTAGAAAAGTTACTTCAATTGACTTTGAACTCTACCATGGCAGTCTTTCCACCAGTCCACTCACCCCTCTGTAAACAAACCTGCTTATCTCAAGCTAAAAGTCAGTCTTTAAATCAAAGTAAAGAAGGAGGAGGGGGAGGATAACAGTTGTTACAAGTAATTTGCTAATTATCAATTCACCTGACAGGGCTGAAGGAGATCAGGCACATTCAGACCCTGGCGTTGGGGTCAGGTCTCCTGGGGGGTTGTGGTGGAAAGCGCACAGTTTCTCTCGTATCTGCTCCGGGTGGGATGCGTTGGCGACGCTTGTCCCCGACCCTCTCCCACGCTGTGATGCGAGGTCCTGGAGCTGGACCGGGCTCATTTTTGGTCGATGGGGAACCCCCTTTTCCCGCAGGTCGTCCGCGGCTTCTCTTGTGTTGTTGTAAGTCCTGGGTCCACCGTCCAAAAACACCTTGAGCTTGGCAGGTGGAGGGGGGGTCTGGAACCGCACACCCTTCTCCTTAAGCATTTTCCTAATTCCTGCATACTCTCTTATTTTCTTAACTATCTCCGTCGGGTAGTCGTGGTCAAAATATACTCTTGTGTCTTTGTAAAAGACCTCTTTCTTCTTTCAAGCAGACGACAGGATCAGTTCTTTAGTTTTATACTCCTGAAAGTTGATTATTATGGAGCGTGGCGGAGCTTCCCGTGGTGGTCGCGGAGCCAGAGCTCTGTGGCAGCGTTGTATTTTCAGATTGAGCTCGCCGGAGGTGGCCAGCTCTGACTTCAGTAATTTGACCACAAAGCCAATCATGTTATTTTCTTCCTCACCTTCAGAAATTCCGTAAATGCGGATATTATTTCACCGTGACCGAGCCTCCAAATCTATCATTTTTGTTTGCATGGATTCCTGTTTCTGCTGCATTTGTCGGAGCAAATCCTCCAGGTCGAGGTTACGCTGCTCCAGCTCGCCACACGCTGTTCGGCCTCTTCAACTTGCATTGTTGTGTTTTTCAAGTCCCCCCTGATATCTCCCAGGGCCTGATTAATTTTGTCTCAAAGTTCAATCAGCTCCTTCTTCACGTCCTCTCTCAACGTAGACCGGAATGAATGCAGCTCACTCTTTAAGTCGGACCATATCGCCTTAATCTCTGCGTGAATACTAGCTAGCAGGCTACTTTCAGCTGGATCACGTTCGGCCGGGCTAGGTGAGCTAGCATTAATGTCGTCGTCGCTCTCCGCGGCCAATTTATCATATTTTCCAGATCTTGTTGTCATCTTACTTTTAGCTTTGCTGGTTTTGTCCCCTTCCATAATATAACAATTATATTACAGCGTTAAAGCACAAGAGTGTTCAGTCAGCCTGCCATCTTGTCTACGTGCCAACCGGAAGTCCTTCACTTCCAATTTAAAATGACATAATTTCATGCTGCAGTGTTTGCCAACATTAATAGCTGACAGGATTTAAACCAAGCTGTTTCCTAGCAACCAGTACTTAAAACGGTCTACATCATGTCTGTGAGGGTAAAATCCAGGAGGCTGCTGAGGCATGAGCCTCACCTAATGACACTGAGTCAACAGGCTCAGTAACAAGCAGCTTGGACAAAGCTGCCCACTTCAGTCCTGAATCAAAGAGATTGGTTTGTAAAGCAATCTGGAGCTGCATTCTTTGCAGCTGACTCATGGATTATATTAACCCTGGCATTCCGGGGAAATCTCCATCACATTCAAATGAGATACTGTATATGCAATATATGTCCCCCCCTCCCTTCATCATATCCTCATTCTCATCCCACTGAACCTTTGAGACCTGCCTTCAACTTTCAGCGCTGCGTGGCAACAGACATTTAATCATCTTTTCGTCAGATCTCCGGAGAAAGCTTGAGAAACGTTCTGTGCTGTTTACTAACTGATGACGCAGTTTTCTTCTGTTATTTTGGCCTCTTGGGCATTGCAGCGTGCAGCGCTGGACTGTGATCAGCGGGAGATCCATCAGAGCATGTTCAATGTGATGTGCAGCTGGCCTGGCACCGCGCTGAAGTGGTTTAGAGGTCTGTGATCAATGAGTGCTCTGGCCAGCACTTCTTACATTTGGCTAGCTGCGCTCAATATGCCTTTCTCACAAAGACAAGCTGAAATCATCCAGCCATCTGCTCCTGTTTGTGCAATGATACTAGGTGCATGATCATGCCTTTTTCTTGGTGCCAAATCTGTGTTTGTTTGAACTGCAGTAGTCTTGGTAACTGTTGTCATGCCGACTCCAGGCTATTGAAGTGGGGATCCAATGCAGAGCAGCTCGAACCAATCAGAGTGATGCTTTTAAAAACACCAGCCTCAGTGCATTTAACTCTCTCTCTCTCTCACTCTATATATATATATATATATATATATATATATATATATATATATGTCTATATGTGTATATATATATATATATATATATATATATATATATATACAGTGTTTCCTCTATGGTGATATTACGGTGGTGGCCCGCCACGGTAACATTTCTGCCGCCACGGTATCAGAAATAGGGTAAACGCACAACAGGGTTTCCGCTATGTACACTGCGCACTGCCGCTCCTTCAGCTGTTTATGAATTATTTCATGACTCTGCAGAGCCGTGTGCTCTATTGAACTCAAGCAAACTGTCATCCGCTCTCTCTCCCCTTTTAGGGTGAGCAACTGGAACAGTGACAGGATGTCATCACTCGTGAAGTCATGGCACAAATAAACAACAGGGCGAGTACACTTATCTCTTAGGCAAAGTGACAAACAGCGACGAAAGCTGCGACATAAAATCCGCACACACGCGGGTCCCGTGAAATATGACAGCTACAGTTTATTGGAAAATAGCATTGTGGACACTGAATTTGATGAATTTACTGTTTATCAGACCCCAGATAAGACAAGAAGCTAACGTTAGTGAACGCTGCGGTCCCGCTACCTTTGACTCCCTGCTGCAGGAGACGCTGTATTCCTCTGACACGCTGTATTAATGTTACTGTTTTAAAACCGTTTTCCAGGTTAGTGGGGGTGCATACCGCACAAAACCAACATGAAAAACGTAGCTAGTAATGTTCACTCAGCGTTTTGTTTTGTTGTTAAACTGTGTGTAAAATGAGCGGTGACGTTAAATCACCAGTTTCAGGTAACGGCACCCTACGGTACCGTCTATTTGCCGTCTGATGGTTTCAAGGTAACGGTCCGGAAATTACTTCAAAATAGAAAATCTAAAACCACATTTTACCAATAAAAAATTTATGATATAAACTCTGCTCACACTGCACACAGTGATACTGAAGATGAAAGTTTCAATATTTCTCCATCTCACAGCTGTTTAGAGAGAGAAACCCTGGCTTCCAAGCTTAAACAGACACAAAAGAATATGAAAATTGTGTTCTGTGAGGAGTTCAAAGCTATTAATTAAGTAACATGTATTTGACAAATTGCAGGCAAAAAGTGATGACGAGTTGTTGGAAAAAAAGCATCCTTTTGTCCCCGATATGCATTACTGTTTCTTATCATATAATTTGGTGCTCATAGGAGAAGTACAACACATAATTAACCCTAACCCTGAATCATATCAAACACTGCATGACATTATTTGACTTGGAAATATTTCAATCAGTACTGCAGTACTGCTTCAAAGGCAGCTCATATTAGGATGTTTGCCAGTTAGTTAGTTAGTTAGTTAGTTAGTTAGATTCAGCTTGCGACAGCTGCTCCTGTTAGTCGATGAATTTTGTTTGTCAGTCAGTGCGTTGTCATGACTCATGTCTCATGTTGCTTTGAAAGCTCATGTTAGCCAATAACTGATTGGCTTCCATAGAGCCCATATCTCTGATTAGTTCAGGGACCAATATAGGCCCAACAAGTCCTCCAACACCATATGACATACGACCTTCTAATCGACCCACAGGAGTGTTTTCCGTCCTCATATCTAAACCAGAGAAGGTAACGTTAACGGTTTTAAACACATTAACGTTGTGAAACGGTGGCAGTTTGGTTAGGTTAGACACCAAAACTACTTTTTAGTTTTCTAGTTTAGAAAAAGATGTTGGTTTGGGTTAAAATCAGACGTTACTTCACTTCACCGGTTACGCACTATATACTATATACTCCATTGCAGTATATAGCAGGACTTTGTGCCATGTAACAACGCATAATGTAATAACAAAAGTGCAACCCCCGCATTTTGTAAGTACCGCCACATTATGTCATAATTATTACATTATTACATATAGGGTTTTTATTACAAAATGCGGCAGATTATCACATTATGCATTGTTATTATATAATGCATTGTTACATACCATGAAAAATCACCAATTAAGGCTTCTAAACCAAATACTAGGAAGGAATGTGATCTGAAATTGTGGAGAAATAACATCATCGCCAGCCAAGATTACAGGTTTCCTGGCGTTAGCATGTAGCTACATGTGGCAGGGTATGTAATACCTGCCTGGACCATATATGGAAAACTGTCTCGGTATGACATCATATGGCGCCAAGAGTAGAAAAAACGGTTGAAACTGGAGTGTTCAGAACAGTGTGAAATCTGAGGCTTTATCTCACAGGGATTTCTTTTAAATATGTTTACCTCATTATTTAAAGCTTTGGTCAAATTTAACATGAACATGTTGATACATGTTCATGTTAAATTTGACCAAAGCTATAATGGTGTATAGATATGACTAGGATTGGGTACCAAAACCCGGTTCCACTATGGATCCGGTTCATACGCTAATGGTAGTATTCGGACCGGATTAGAACGCAAATTTCGGTTCCTCATTTCGGTTCCGACTGAAATATTTTCCCTCTGTCGCTCCGGACAGCGGCAGACTCTTTTTTTCTTTCTCCCTTTTCTGCCGAGTGGTGCACGTGCCCGCTCGCGGTGTGAAGCGCTATTCTCTGACATGCACTCTACTATCACAGCTGATAGACGGCTTTTTGTACACGCTCCAAAACTGACGTAAAAATATCATACTTTCTCTGTAGTCTACCGTTGGCTAGCTATCGTAAATGAAGGCTGCTTTTAAAATGCCATATTTTCCCTCTGGGCTCACCAAAACGGAAGTAAAGGCATATTAACCATTCACTGCACGTGATCGCTAGTAAACATATTACACTTGCTCTGCTAGTCTATCGTTCAGGACAAGACCCTGGAGCCTGGTGGTGGGGGAGTGTGCCCTTTCAAACTCCTACCTGTGTGTACAGGCCTCTTGGACACCATCTGAGAGAGGGTTCTCCTGTGCAGGACATGCCATATGTCAGGAGAGGTGTAGTATCTTGCCAGAGAAGGCAAATATGGTAATTTTTCAGCAAAAGAACTGCTAAAGTTTGAAGCTGGTTGGCATACCAACTCAACAACATGTATTTTGTTGTTACTTGTTAATAGTGTAACTGTTATTTGTTAAATTATTGTAGTTATGTGTAAGGTGAGGTAGGTTTACTTATTATATATTTAAGTACTTTAAAACATTAATACATTGTTAAATTTAAATCATTTTCAATTTAAAAAAAACGCCATAAAAGAGCCTCTCTTTGATGTTATTTTTCAGTTTCGGTTTAGGAATCGGTTAGGAATTGGAATCGTTTTAAAAGTACCGGTTTGGCATTGGAATCGTAATAATTCAAACGGTACTCAACCCTAGATATGACAAAAATAAAAAATATAGAAAAGCAAGTTGGGGCTCCTTTAACATTTGTTCACTCTTTGCTCATCCATCGTCCTGACCTACACATCTTTATGTCTCTACTCTTCTATTTGACTTTCTGTTTCTAATTGTGTTTTCTCGACCACATTGTCTCCTGGTATATGTTCCTGCACAGATCACATTTTAAATTATTATGATATGTTGCTTTTATAACGTTTTGAGTTCAGGGTGAGTGCAAGACAACAGAAACAGACGAGCAGGAAAGTTTCTAGGGTGAGCAGACAGGAAGCCATTAGCAGAGAGTGTGTGTGCAAGCTGTACACAGTAGCTGCTGTTCTTAAACAAACACATACACACACACACACACACACACACACACACACACACACACACACGCACACACACTACTATACAGTAGGAAGCACATCTCTCTGGGGCTGCGACCTATTTTATGACCTGAATGCTGCATTTTAAAACATACAACACACAGAGGATTGCCAATTATCCCAATGATGGCCTAACATGATGTGGAAAAGGTAATCACAGTGTTGAGATATAAATATGACCGCCACAGTGAAACAGTCTGCTGTGTGGACTCCAAACTTTCGCTTCACAAATGACAACCTCACAAATAATGCCACTTTTGCACACGTCGTAAGGTTAACTTTTTCTGTTCCTTTTGTTGTAACTAATTGTTTTATCAAGTGTTAATAAATCACTATTTTCCTATAGAAGATATTTTAGATGATTTAGAAAAACGTGTATCATTTACTTCTAGTAATTATGTATTATTGTTTGAAATGTTAATAAATGCTTGTGGCTCCCACACTTTTTAAATAGCCTTCAGGTCTGTAGTTATAGATGATTGTAAGCTATTAGTGAAGGGTTTAAATCATCAAGTCAAACAATGACTCTTTATTCAGTCCATACAGACATGCATTTAATGGGTTAGAAAACACTTCAATGGTGCTAATAATTGCATGAATGTTGTATATCATCTTCTTTTGTGTTGTTCATTTGAATTCCTGCTACAGCATGTCCAGTCTCATGTCACCAATCCAACCAACTACTCTGATTCTGATCAACATACAGTTCAATGTAGTTAAGATGGAAAGAACCGAGTGTATACAGTGAGGAAAATAGACTGTGTAGTACCATAGTCTGTTAGTTACTCACCATACTGTCATAGTGTATCAGCTCCAGCTGGTACTCCGGCAATATGTCGACCCTCTTATTGACCAGGTCCAGAGCCATCTGTGCGGCGGGGAGGCAGGCTTGTCCGCCAGGCCAGCCTCCACTCATGGGGAACAGGGCTCCGATGTAGAGCTTTTTCTTGCCTAGAGTCGGGCGGGAGCAGGAGAGGAGGACAGTGAGGGTCATGGTCAGAGAGCAGAGCCGAGCCATCGCTGCTGGATGCTGAAGGCTCAGGCAGCTTATTTCTCCAGTACTGTTCAACTGTGAGTCTGCAGGCTTTACTGTGCGTGGGTCAGGACCAATGGATTCCCATGAGCAGCACAGGTGGGTTTTCCTGAGAGATGGGACCCCCGTTAGAATACTAATTTACATGAGGGGCACAATTTTAATTTGATTTTTGTTGTTGCAAAAATAGCATCTAACAGCCGACAGACAAATGCAATTATTATAAAACAATATTATCCATCTTCTGTGAACTCCTCAGCATTGTGGGAACAATTATTATCTACTCTAGCATGGCATACCCAAACAGTCCTCGTGCAACTATTGAAGTGGCTGGAGTTGCTGTTTTCTAACTGAACCTGACTATGAAGCCGAGGTTGGTGATGAAGTCTAAGTTAAGGAAGGCGTTAAGCTCGCGGCGCTTTCCGCGGTGCTGAAACTCAACTAGCGTAGGCTCCGTGGTGTTCAGCCTGAGCCTGTTCCGCAGAGATAAGATATGGCTGTGACCCTGCGTCCTCCTTCTGAACAAAGCTACACTGAGCGTGTGAGGAAACACACAAAGAGAACGGATCCTCTCGTCTTGTACCTGCCCGTCCTCATCTATCCGCCTACATACTCACGGCTCTCCTGTCCAACATTACTGCTGTATGGGAAAGCCACAAACACACGATAAATGTCTGTTTTCAATAATCCAATGGGGTGTAATGGGAGAGCGCTCGATTTGGAAGCAAGGTCGAGCTCAAGATGAAAAGTGGTCGCAGCGTTGCTGGAACCCTCCGGAGGAGAGGAGAGAGACGACGGGAGGGAGATGTGTTCAGCTCGCAGGAGTTACTGAGGCTGACTGCAGCAGCAGGCGGGAGAGAGAGAGGGGGGGAGGGAGAGAGCGAGAGAGAGCGAAGGGAGAGAGAGAGAGAGAGAGAGAGAGAGAGACAGAGACAGAGAGAGAGAGAGAGAGAGGAGGAGGGATGTTCGTTTCACAAACCACTTTGAATTTGCAATCTCTTAACACAGCCCCGCTCATTTATCTCTCCTCCTCCCGCTCCCCGCCCTCTCTCCCTCTCTCTCCCTCTCTTTCCCCTTCTCTCCTCCACCAATGTTAATTCGCCGCCAAAGCCGAGTTTCGACACAAGGTTCTGGGCTCTTTTTAGTGATCTCTCCCTCGCTGACCCAGGGAAAACCCTGATAACACAATACAGTATACAAGTTATACACATACTACAAGTTATAAAAGCAGGCCCGGATTGGCTAATCGGGAGCACCGGGAAAATTCCGGTGGGCCGGTCTGTTTTTTTGGCCGCGAGGGCCGTTGTTGTCATGGCACTGGGTTGAAATATGGATGCTGTCCCTAGGCTGCCTGCACTCACAGCAGCCCCACTTTTTTATTTATTATTTTACCGCAGTCCCACTCTTTTTATTTATTATTTTACCGCAGTCCCACTCTTTTTTATTTAATATTTTCTCGCAGAGTGCAGCCTGCAGGTTAATGATGACGTGTTATCTTTTGACTCCCTGGCCCCGCCCCCGACACGGCACCTTGCAAGTTGCTCAAAATAAAAAAAGTCAGATAAAAATGGATAACAGGAAGCGCAAAGGCGGCGCTGAAAAGGCCAGAATAAAAAAGAAGAAAACTTTGGAAACTGACGCGGCCAAATGTTCTAAGCTGAGCACATTTTCCCTCAAAAAAACAAATGAAGACGACAAGGCCGTTAAGAAAGCTATATAACGTTAAGGTAGTTAGGAGCAGTGCAAGATGCTAGCGACCGTGCAAAACAACGTTGTCTGCAAACCACCGTTCATGTATCAAACTTTTTTCTTGTAGCTCTTCAGCAGCAGCCGCCTCTAGTCCGGTTTGCTGCTAACAGTGAAGAGCAAGGCCCAGTAACGTTACCAAGCTCCACTCATGAGCCCAACACACCAGAATGGTCAGGTAGGATTGTCATTCAGAAGAACTAATAGTAATGAAGAGCCCTGCTCAATGAAAAATGCCCTGAGATGATTAATGATACCTGATGATTCAGCAATACATTAATGAAACAGACTTGACTTGATTTGAAAGTTTTGTAAAAAAGGGTATATTTGTGGTGAGAAATAAATGTAAAAAATGTCATTTAGTGTCAGAAACAGAGCCAGGACCCAGTTGAGAAGAGATAATGTAGCTTGTTTTAAGCAAAACATCACTTAATTTTGAGGTGTTTTTTCATACTTGTTTAGTAAATGCATCTTGATGTAAGATTTTTTTTTTAGATATTTGGACTGGAAACGAGACAAAAATACTAAGTAAGTGATCACATTAGTTACAATATAACAACTTTCTATGCCCAAGTGTTACTAGTGACCCATTATGTTTTTAATCAAACGATAGTGAATATACAAAGCCCACGATTGAAAGGGAATAGGATAAAAGTAATATGAATTAAGCCTGCATATTTTTCCATTTGGAAATTTTCATTTTATTTTAATCTATTTTTTATTTTGTTTTATATATTTGTTTTTGTTAGATTTTTCTTCTTCATTTCAATGTTTGGATATTTATGAATACTAATTCTTAAAGAAAATAGATTCTGATACTGTCCTGTTATTTACTGTTCTAATAAATCTTCACTGTGAAGCAAAACTTAGGCTACTGTTTTTGCACTGAATTGGAAATGATGATATTTTTCAAAAATACAATGAATTACAAGGCTGTAGAGAACAGTGCGCCTATTGCAGACTTATATTCTGAGGTTTTAATTACATTATTTTAATATAGTCAGTCGTGAACTAAAGTGGGCCGGTCTAAGGCATGAAACTCCAGGGCTGAAAATGAGTCCCAATCCGGCCCTGTATAAAAGTAGCCTAAAGCTAACACTTTAAGTACTTGTGTTTTTCATGGTGGCCCTGTAACTTGTTTAGAGAAACCTATGTAGTAAATCTATGATTTATGGGCTTTTCCGAATGATTTGTAAATAAAGATAGACATAACTTGTCACAGTGTTTACAGTGTTTTTAAGTTGGTACAAAATATGATTAAAATAGAAACTTCTGTTTTATACAGATCATATCAACATCAACAAACTACTATTTCAAAGGTCATGAGTGAACATGCCACAAAAAGAGGAAAAATTATCTTGAAAAGTATCTATGCTTTAATCAGGAGTTAAAGCGTAACTCTCGCCAAAATGCAACCTAGGGTCTTTTTGTGAATATACCCAAGTCAAACTTTCGTTCAAAAGCATAATTAGGACGGAAACGCCACTTTTAAGATTTACCGTATTCTCGTTTTCAGTCAAATGGCCTTTTGAATGGGAGTGCTCGGGGCACTACTATGATAAAATCAAATTCGCTATTTTTAAAACACTAAGAAGGCTCGACACAACATGAAACTTTGCTCGAAGTATCACCAGGGGCTCTACACATGAACTCGAGCATTGGGAACATTGTTTGTATACACAGAGTTTACTAAAAAAGGTTTTGAACAACTCACTTTAACAGTTGTTGTTTTACGCTATCCGCCATCTTGCCAGTCAAAAAGAGTCGATCGCCGAATGCAACGTAACAGGGAGGAGAGTAAAGATGGAAAGCTCCTAAAGCTTAGTTACATATAAATGCACGGATAATTTGTTGTTAGTGAAAAACAATATTGACCTTGTAGTTGAAAAAGGAGCGTCATATAAGAATGACATTTCCTCTGTTTATTCGCATTCGGAGATCGACACTTTTTGACTGGCAAGATGGTGGATAGCGTAAACAACAACTGCTAAAGTGAGTTGTTTAAAACCTTTTTTAGTAAACTCTGTGTACACAATGTTCTCAATGCTCAAGTTCATGTGTAGAGCTCCTGGTGATACTTCGAGCAAAGTTTCATGTTGTATCGAGCCTTCTTAGTGTTTTAAAAATAGTGATTTTGATGCTATCATAGTAGTGCCCCTAGCACTCCCATTCAAAAGGCCATTTGACCGAAAACGAGAACACGGTAAATCTTAAAAGTGGCGTTTCTGTCCTAATTATGCTTTTAAACGAAAGTTTGACTCGGGTATATTCACAAAAAGACCCTAGGTTGCATTTTGGCGAGAGTTACACTTTAAAATATATTATACTAAATAATATACGAAACAGTGTTTAGCATATTTATTTATATTATGACGTATTTGATTATTCTATTTGTAAAATATGTATGTTTTTCCAAAAAAGTGGGACATTGTAATTCTCATAAGCTAAGGTTATGTTTCCAATCATGTGTTATTATGGCACAAAATTGTGCCTTTTTAAAGATTATACTTTTGGGCATTTTAGGCTTTTATTATATAGAAAAGCTGAAGATGTGAAAGGGGAGAGAGAGAGGGGGAATGACATGCAGCAAAGGGCCGCAAGTTGGATACGAACCCACGGCCTCTGCGAGAAGGACTGACGTGGGGGCGCACGCTCTACCAGGTGAGCCATCCAGGCACTCCTGGTGCCTTTTTAAATTTCATCTATTCAGTTCCTTCATTGTTGTCTTCTTCATACGTCAAATACAATCTTTTAATTCAGAAAACCACGTCGGAGATCTTATTGAGCCACAATGAATAATGTCTGCCTCTCCCTCACATACTCCTACATTTACATGTTTCTTTATGTATCTTCTGAGAGTGCTTAATGCATTCCAGTGTGTGTGTGTGTGTGTGTGTGTGTGTGTGTGTGTGTGTGTGTGTGTGTGTACATTATCTTAAATAATGTATCAGCACAGTAAAGGGCTGACACCGATCCCTCTCTCTTTATTCAGATTTATTTTTGTCCTTTGAATCTGTGCTGTTCTGCTGGTGCAGTGGGATGTCTGTCTGTCTGTCTGTCTGTCTCTGTCCTATTTCCCTCTGCAGGCACAGCTCTGTATCTGACCGGCTCTCATTTTGTTGGCTAGGTTTATATGTATCTCTCTGTGCCTCCTCCTATCTGTTTGGCCATCTCTGTGGGATTACCCATGCTGCTAGAGAAGAGAGGCATATATCTCTGTCTCCCACGTCCCTCAGCTCCAGCTCCTTTCGATCAACAAACTGTGCTGTCATTTACTGTGCCTTCAGAGTTGTTAAAGCAGGACACGAAACTGGGAAGACAACATGGTGCTATTATGCCTCCGGATCCGTTTGGAGTTTTTTCCCTCAATACATTTGAATAACAGAGCTGAAAAGTGATTCTGGCTTCATAAATAATTGTGTAATTTTCTAAAATGGAGCACTCATGATGAAGTGGATAAAGAGCTGCTGGTGTTCAATGGATTCAATAAGGAGCTTATAGGATAGTTCACTCATCTACTTTTGTTCTACTTTCTTCTTGAAGTGCAGGTCATCTATGTGCTATAAATTGTACAAGGCATGAGTTTCTAAAGACTATGTTCATATACAGGGTTACATTAAACTGCTATAGGGCTGCTGGGCATATATTAGTTGGGGGCCCCTTTCTAGCCCCTACACACCTAACCTCAACCCATTTGACCCAGAGTACCTGAAACAAACAGGCACCTTATTTGCTGGAATATTACTCCCAGACTTGCATATATATATATGAGCATAATACCAACTGAGTTTTGATCTCTTAAAACTAGTTTTTCCCTTTATAAAACAGGGGCTCAGTGCCAATGCGGAAAGCATCAAGTGTGCTTAATGCAGCAAAGCAGAAAGTGAGGGTTTGGGGGTTGGGCTGGTGGATGACAGTTACGTATCCAACCACTGTTGGATTGGCTGAGACCTAACAGTTAAATTGTGATTTATTTGAAACTGTAACCATGATCTTTTCCTAACCTTGAGCAAGTGGTGTACTTGCCTCAGCTTGACACCTTTAATTATCAGTTAGGCTCCCTTACTTACTACTTACTTTGCAGAATTGTCCAATATCAGTGTTTGTCTGATGATAGGGTTGCTTTATTAGCACAGTCAGGAAACATTTTTATAGAACATAAAAGTTGCAAAATATTCCTGCTTAACACATTAAATCAAATCCTTCACTTCTGTGATATGAACACATAGCAACTCATCTTGGTTGAGCTGAAGAAGTCTGACTTGAAGCAAGAGAAAGGATGTATTTGGTAATATTCAATCAAAACCATAATTTTTCTCTAACCTAACCAAAGTGTTTTAGCAGCCTAAACCTAACCCCTCCCAGGACACAATACGCAGGCTCTGTATGCGTGCCATCCCCCCAACCACCTCTCTACATATTTTGTGCAGTTCAATAACATGGGTGAAAAAACATTGGTTGATTACCATAATCGACATAGCAATTATGTTTCATCCAAAAAATGCATGAGGCCAAAAAAATTATGCCGACCTTACACCAAACCCCTTTTCAAGCAATTCCACTGTCAAAGACTTATTTCCAATATCTAAATGAAATCACGAGTCTTGCTAAGGTTGTGGTGTGCTCCCGTTGTCTCAATCATTTGGTGTAAGGTGGTCATAAAACTCAGTCCAGGATGTTTTCCCGCCTTGAAGTCTTGGTAGTGAAGTTAAATCATGTGAACATTGTCAATGTGTCCTCCCTTCGGCATAAAACAGGAAGCAGCAAATGGCTAGAGCTTAATGCTAAACAGAAAAAGTTGCTAATTTTCAACCCTTCTGAAGTGTGTCATGCAACTTCAGATTTACTGGCAGATAAACACAGACCTCCGGGTACTGGAGACATTCATCTGCATGTATGGCAGAACAGAAAATCTGCAGACTTTCCCTTAAGTTACCAGCTAACAATAGCGGTAGCTAGCTAGCTTGCTTAAATTTTTCAAAACAAATCTAGTTGTAGTCTTGCAATGTGTGACCCTGCAAGATCTCCAGTCTTTACATATTATGACGTCATGTCTTTAACGTTAGATGTGAGATGATTGCAGAGATGGGGACTCGAGTCTGAGACTCTGACTCGAGTCGCACTTAAGTCGCACAAACGGCTGACTTCAGACTTGACTCAGACTCGACCCAAAAGACTTCAGACTTGACTTGCGACTCGACCCAAAAGACTTCAGGCTTGACTCGGACTCGAGACTCGTCAACAACCTGTTTTCATGCAATTATTGCTTTTTTTAAATCAAAATGTATTCATGTATTTCTATTTTCTTTTATTGGCACATATATGGGGAAATGTATGACGAACTGTATGTCCCCTGCCCTTTGCCATAATATGCAGCATAACGCATGCGCCTATGTGCGTGCACTCACATATCAAAATATGCATTGCCGATGGCGACAACAAATCCTCCTGGAGTTGTGCCTTTTCTCATTAGTTTTGTTTTCAATAACTTCGTAAACAGTGGCAGTAAGCCAACAGCTACATGCAAGGTGTGTGGCACCAAGATAAATGATGCCGGATCAACAACGTCGGACTTCATCAGGCATCTCAAAACGCACCCAAATAGGTCAGTCGCTCACAAACTAATGTGAAATGAGACGTTACATTTAGCATATATCGTCACAGGTAACAAGCTAACCATCGCAAAGTGTTGTGCTAATGCTGGGAACAGGCAAATTGTATCTTATAATTAGTAGTTGCTGAGGCTAAGAAATCCATGGCGCACAGGAGGCGGGACGCACAGATCCATCTCCCCAGGAACAAACGCTGTGTCGGGTGGGCAAATTCATGTGATGCGCTGGCCTCACTAACCTCTCCTCCTCTGAGTCAGGTCTCCCTCGCGCTGGACTCTGTTTCACTGAGCGTAGTAACACTTAGAAAATAAATGGCATTACATCAGTAAGTAATACTGCTTATTGTGCGTAATTTGGACTGACACTGAGATGCATGTTGTTCTGTAACTGGTGTGGCACTGCCACTATTCTCTTGATTTCCACTTCGACATTAGACATTTTTTTGAGTGAAAGAGACGTTACATTTAGCATATATAATCACAGGTAACAAGCTAACCATCGCAAAGTGTTGTACTAATGCTGGGAACATGCAAATTGTATCTTTATAGTTGTATCCATATGATGTGACAGACTTAGGTTAATATTTCACCAGGTCCGAGGTCTAGAGGGATGTGTTAAGTAGACCCCATAAAGTTATCCTACAACTGATTTTGATACTGTACTGTCTGGATGGTAGCTACAGGACATGCTTTGAATTCATAAGATTTAACAATACAGTGTTAGGGACAGATCAGATGGCCAGAGACTTGAGACTTGACTTGGACTTTTGGCAAAAGACTTGAGACTTGACTTGAACTTGACCCTCAAAGACTTGAGACTTGACTTGGACTCGAGCTCAAAGACGTGAGACTTGACTTGGACTTGCAAAAAATTACTTGTGACCATCTCTGGATGATTGTCTTTAGATGTGTGATGGTGTCAGACTTTAGTCTTTTCAAAGTCTGTTCAAAGTCTTCTAGTGTATGGTAGGCATACCAATACAACAGTATAGGTTGTTTACCCCCCATCCCCCTCTAATACGACCCACAGTAGCATTTTATAAATGGTGGTGGTTGCAGATAATACGACCCGCAGGAGCGTTTGCCATCCTCATTTCTATACCAGAGACTGTAACGATTTTAAACACGTCGTTAACGTTGTGAAACGGTCGAAGTTTGGTCAGGTTTAGCACCAGAACTACTTAGTTAAGTTCAGAAAAAGATCGTGGTTTGGGTTAAAAGTACATTACTGATGCAGAATGTGACATAGCTCTGTTTGTTCCGTAAAAGTAAAAAAACCTCTTTGATTCCTTTTCTTTTCAAACAGGACATGAACCCCGGTCTCCTGAGTGAAAGTCCTGTGTTTGTTTGACCCATCCACCCTCCCAACCTACCTCATTACCAGGACATTTGGTGCTCTTATACTTCCTCACCTTACTTCCGGCTTTGCTCCCGTCAGAACTACTACAGGCCAATTAGAGGGCGGAGGGACAGCCTCCACTAATAATCTGAGAAAATGCAGGAGCCACCTTAGGGCCCTCTCCTTTTTTAACCGAATTTGTAATAAGTAAAATTATTAATTAATAATAAAGTCCTTGCCCCACAGACATGCTGCAGGCTGGGGCCCCCAGAGCAGTGGCTCACTATCCAGCCGTGTTTATATATTAATCATTATGTTCAGTGTAAGGGTGTATTTGGCAGTAGAAAACTAAGAAATAGTGATCACTTCCATGAATCTTTCTGCTCCGTAAATGAATTCTAATGACATTTTGAACAATGTCATAGTAAAAAAAAGAAACTGACAGGCCCAATTGTGTTAAGTAGAACACTGGATCAAACAGAGAGCTGCTGGGATGATTCATCTTCTTTCCCTCTCTCCCTTATTGCTTTCTTTGTTTTATCTCTTCCGATGTCTTCTACTCATTGTCTCTCTTTCCCACTTCTCTCTAACCAAGTTTTACATTTCTATATTTGCCCAAGCACTAAAGCCCTGCAGGGTAGCTTCCAAACAATATCATATGTGACATGTTACTATTCCTTACGCTGCTGCTGTGTTCCAGTTTCTTTTCAGCTACGTTCTAATCTATGTACTGTAACATGCACAGTGTGTATGCATGGCAGCACTCAGGAAAGCACACGTCCAGCTGAAATCCATGACAGACCAGCTGAATGTGTGTCAAGACCAGGTCCAAAGAAGACCAAGTCTAGACTGAGGCCAGAGCAAAACTCCATGGCAGCATGGCCGTATTTCCCAACTCCTAACAATACAGCCTGTTCTCAAAAGTTAAGCACTATAATTCGTAAATGTACTCAACGTTTTATTTTTGATGTATGCACCACATTGACTGCTGCTGTATAAGAACGCGGCTGGCCGCATAGGTTGGGGTGAGTGTCCCTTGGGAGAGTTTTAATCCAAACCACAATCTTTTTCTTAAACTTAACTAATCATTTTGGTGCCTTAACTTTTCATCGCCACATAACGCTCACTTTTTGTGGCCGCAAAAATGACCGGCAGCTCGCGGTGCTCTTTTTCCGGCTCACAGTCACCTATTCTCGGGTAACTGAACCACCAAGAACTGCTGAAACGACGGCGCCCCAATGCGGAGCACTGTAGCCAGCGTCGCAGAGCTCTGTAGCGGCTAAACACAGCTACTAACTGCTGCTGATGCGACCGAGCTCTGACGGATGTCTGTAGCCGACGTCACAAAGCTCTATAGCGCTTGCTGGCGTCATGTGACCAGCCAGTGTCACGTGACCAGCCAGTGTCACGTGACCAACCGGTGGTCTCCTAGTTTCGTACGATATCTTACTTTTTAGTGTGCATACATTTTTGTACAATATGTACATGTTCATGAGAATGCGTTGAACAATACCATTATCTCTCTTTGCATAGAGTATGTCTTCTGTTACCTCAAAGGGTTAAAATTGCCATAATAACATTAAAATAAAGAAATAAAAACCATGATAACATCTAGTGAATAAATGTTGATTAAAGTTATAGTCCTAAATATTCCAAAAATCACAAAGCCATTAAACTATGTGGTGTAGACACAAAAGATGCTTCCAATTGAAATACATTAGTTTGAAATTTGTGATGAGCGTCACAGAAAAAATGGGATAATCGTGTCCATGTACATGAATTTATAGATTAAATTTCGTGACTATTTCACAAACTGCCGTGAGACTGGGTTGGTTGGAAAGGTATTGTAAGATTTGACAATTTGAACAAAGAGAATATCTCTACACCTACATCAATCAAGAAAATAATTTGTCTTCCCTCTTACACTCATTAATCATTCAATGAAACATTCATTTCTACCCCAATTTAACATATGCTAATTTGAATTAAGTTAATGCGGTGGAATTACATGCAAACCAGACTGGCTCTCTCTTTTTTTGTATTTCATGAACAGATGAACAATCTATCCCTACTGTCTATCAAAACTGAGTCCTATCAGGGTTGGCTGCATGAAACCACAGTGGTGCAGCTTTCAGCCCCAGAGACCAACGTCAGCCATGGTGATAACAGTACAAAAACAACCAAAAAGCTAGAGCACGGTTCTACAGCATACTGGTCACAGAGAGGCTCACAAGTCTCTGAGCTTGAGTCTAAGTCAAGTCTTAAGTTGTTGAGCTCCAGTCTAAGTCTCTTGTGGTTCTAATGAGTGTTGTATCACCTTCTGCGTTCCATCCAGGCTGCTCAGAACACTGCATAGCTATATATAAGGAGTTTAAAGCATGTAATATGTTATTATCACTCATTTATTTATTATCATACATATTATCAGCTTTGAGTTGTTTGGTATATTATCAGTGTAAGCATGTGACAAAAACACCAAGAATGCTTTACTTTCAGTTAATAACTATATTTTGCCTTGTAACATGAACAGTACAGTACACCCCAATTACTGAGGTACTCAGGTTATCAGGAAAGTATTGCTGAAGTTAATAACTAATCTATTTTTCACTTACAGAGCACAACCATGTAATGGTAAGTGTCTGCGTCTACAACTGACAGCCTATATTAACTACTGTTAAGTCAACGCATCTCCCAGACTCTCAAACCCAGTGTAACGTTAACTAAATTAAACTGTAGCGTTATACATGTATGATCATGTCGCACATACCTTAACGCACAAACATACAAACAATAACTGAGAAATCAAATTAAGTGAACATTTAAAAAATAAAATAAAAAATATAATAAAAAAACAATAATGGAGTCAAAAGTAGTTGTGGGTGAATGCACGCCCTAATCAGGGAAGTGTTTGTAGCTCATTGAAATAAGTAATAAAAGAGTTCCAGCATTTGAAAAAGTTATCAGTATCACTCTGAGAGTGAATTTCACCTTCTCTAACTTTAGAAAGAAAATATGGTCTTTCAGCCACAGGGACACAAAGGGGGACTGTGAGGATTTCCAGGAGAATAGGATCCTTCGCCTTGCCAGCAGAGTAGCAAAGGCAACACCATCTGACTGTCTTCCATTAAGAAGCTGTGGGACCAGTGTAACACCAAAGATAGCTAATAGGGGATGTGGTTCTAATTGGACTTGAAGAATGTCTGAACAAGGATATTGAAGACAGAATTCCAAAAATGTTCAAGTTAGGAACAAAGGGCAAACATAAGGCTAAGATGGCAGGAAGGTACTCCACACTTGACACAGGTGTCATCAACCTCTGGATAAATTTCTGATAGTCTTGATTGTGAAAAATGCAATTTCTGTACCACTTTAAACTGGATAAGACCTAGATGAGCATATGACGAAGAGGTACGTATTCTCATAATGGCTCTCTCCCAAAAATCATCTCCTAATTCCACTCCTAGTTCAGTCTCCCATGCAGCGGCGGCTTTAGAGCTTGTCGGCTTATCAAATGACAAAATACTTGGGTGGAAAGAGATGATTAATGCAGATGGGCATTAGAATAGAGGCAGAACATGACTGAAAGTGACGCCTGAATTGATACCATATTCTAAGAGAGGTACAGACAACTGGGTTGTCTGTATAACGAGAAGGAGATAAGGGGATGGAAGAAAACAAGAGAGCAGAGAAAGAACACGACACACAGCCTCAAGTTGGCACCACAATGTCTGTGGAGCATCTAAACAAAAACTTCTGGATGTTGGCTGCCCAGTAATAATACATAATACATAATAATACATAAAATTAGGCAAAGATAGCCCACCGCTGAGCGTGCATTGCTGCAGCAGGGATTTCCTTACTCTGGGAGTTTTCCCTCCCCATATAAAAGAGATGAGTGCCTGATCAATAGATTTAAAATACGATTTGGGTAAGAATAGGGGGATGGATTGAAATAAGTAAAGAAATGTTGGCAGTATATTCATTTTACCAGCTTGACTCTCCCAAGCATAGACATGGGCAAGTTACACCATTTCTGAAAAACAGTCTTCATATGGCAAAGGAGAGGAGTGAAGTTTGCATCTAATAAGGAAGATAGTGAGCGAGTAACATTAACTCCTAAATATTTGAAACCAAGATGATTCAGTTGGAATGGCAAATCAGACTGTTAAAGTGAAAGCGCTTTTGCATTTATAGGCAAACATACACTTTTTTGCAGATTGAGCTTGTACCCAGAGAAAGAGCCAAAAGTTTCCAATAGAGACAACATCTTTGGTATGTGGGAGACAGGGTCAGTTACATACAAAAGCAAGATTTATGTAATTGTAATAAATAATATTAAACAGGGTTTGAATGTTGAAAAATGAATGATGACCTTTAATGAAGCAAGTCTGTTCCTCCGATACTATGCTGGGCAGAACACCCTCTATGCGAGATGACAGTAACTTTGCCAAAACCTTACCATCAGCATTGAGAAGGCTAAGGGACCTGTATGAACCACATGCAGTAGGATCCTTCCCTTCTTTTAAGAGAAGGGATATTGAAGCTTGTCTCAATGTGGGGGGGGGAGTGAGCCCAGCTTCAACAACTCCTCAAACACAGACAATAGTAGTGGGGCCAGTTTGTCATGAAATTTTTTGTAAAATTCATGGGGAAAGCCATCCGGGCCGGGGGCTTTCCCTGACTGTAAAGACTTGATAGAACATATGATCTCATCTAATTTTAAAGGAGCATCAATTTGCTCTGCCAGTGTGGATTCAATTGTGGGTATCTCCAAGTTATCCAGAAATTCTACCATCACATCCGAATTCGCTGGGGACTCTGATGAGTAAAGTGGGGAGTAATAAATTTTAAAAACCGAGTTGATCTCAATAGGGTCAATTGTAAGAGTTCCAGATGGGCAATCAATTTGAGATATAGATCGCCCAGCTGCATGACGTTTTAGCTGATGAGCCAGAAGGCGACTAGATTTGTCACCATACTCATAATATGTGCCACGAGAGTGTAGTAACAGCTGCTCAGCTGTGCCTGTGGATAAAAGATCAAATTCTGCCTGAAAGTTGAAGCATTGTTTGTAGAGTTCAGGAGAAGGAGTCAGAGCATAATGGCGATCAAGGCTGAGAATAGAATTGGAGAGTTCCTCCTGTCTAGCTTTCCTAATTTTAGTTTGATGCGATGAATAATAAATAATCTGCCCTCTGAGATAAGCTTTGAGTGTCTCCCATAATAAAGAGTAAGATATACCTTCTGTTTTGTTTATAATAAGGAAATCATCAATAGATGTAGAGATGAAGACACAAAAGGCTAGGTCCGAGCGAAGTAGAGAATTAAGTCTCCAAGCGGGGCAGCTTTTACCGTGGGAGGAAATGATTATGTCAAGGGCCAAGGGAGCATGATCAGAAATGACGATGGGTAGATAAATAAGAATTTGTTACCCTTGGGAGTAGAGAGCCATCTACAAAAAAATAATCTATGCGGGAATATATATGGTGGACATGGGAGAAAAATGAATATTCTCTGGATTGAGGGTTATGAAATTTCCAGGGATCAACACATCCATGTTGGGCCATAAAATCAGAAAAATATTTTGACATGGCAGAGGGAACAGTAGTACGTGAACTGGAAGGTCCAGTGCAGGGTCCATAGCACAATTTAAATCCCCACCAAATAACAATAAATGTGTATTTAAGGTTGGAATCTGCATCAATAGATTATTAGCAAATTCTACATTATCAAAATTAGGAGCATAAACATTTACCAAAATAACAGGCGTGTAGTCAAGCAAGCCCACAACAATCAGATATCTTCCATCTCTATCTGAAAGAACCCTATCCAAGGAAAAGTATTTTTTTATGTATTAGCTAGCTCTGGAATCAAAATTAGAATGAAAATACTGACCAGCCCATCTGGGTTTAAGTCTAAGTTGATCCTTAATACGCAGATGGGTCTCTTGAAGAAAAGCCACATCAACTCTCAGCTGCTTCAGATGAGAAAGCACTCTGTATCTCTTCACATGACGATTTCCTCCCGTTACATTCCAACTCAGAAATATCAAGTAGGAACCATCTCTGTGCCTATCAACCATGGTTTATTTTATGTTGCAAGGAAAAGTGAAAAAAAATACTTACATTACAGCCATTAGGACAGCGCATAATCCAGATTGACTGACTGTAGGGGCAGATCAACCACAACAAGTAAATACATAAAGTATTGATAGAGTAAATAAAAGGAGCAGATAAAGGAAAAAAAAACAGAAAAAAAGACAAAACAAAAACATAGATGTAAAAAAGACCGATAAGACCTTGTCCCACACCCCCCTACCCTCCCCTTCCTCATCAAACCTTAAATTTCCCTTCCCAAATGAGGGAAACTGCAGGCAAATACCACATCCCCTAATCCGATGCATCTAAGTGAGTTAGACAAAATACATCTCATGGTCACAGAGGCTCCACAATGTAAGAAACAAGAGAATAATAATAGTGTAAAAACACACCTAAACAATGCAATACATCAGAACACAAACACACTTCTAAAAAAGTTGCTTGTAATCCTCAGAACAGAAGGGCAGACTGCACGGTCAAAAGAAAACATAGGCTTACAGTCTACTGCAGGCTACTGGTAACGTTAGGATTTCTCCCACCATTAAGCAATAAACAAACAGCAACAAAAAAAAAAAAAGAAATGTAGCAGCATAGAAATAGGGTTGTCTTGCTGCAGTTAATTGCGCCTGCTGACCACTAGGACGGCAGTACATAAGTACGGCTCTCCTTCCATAGACAGTATATAAGAATGGACCAACAGATCCCGTTGCTCTGGACGGAGACCAGTGAAGGCCATTAGAAGCACTTTTCCGGTGAGCGCCGAGCGTTACTGCGCAGCCTCCAACTGAGAGAGACGACGTAAATGTGATGTGAGCAACCTGTCTGAAAGTTGTAAGTCTTCTGGTGGCTGTGCCGAGAGAAATCTCAATCATTCCCAATCTTGCAGAGACGGAGAGCGTAGTTATATGTAAGGAAATAACATGGACACAGGCTAATTATTGCTAACTGAAATGCAAGTTAACATTAGTAATTAAACTTAAACAGCTAATGTAAGTCGAAACTGCTTCTCCTGTACTATACGCTTAATTCCTCTACTATGTGACAGTAATTCCCGTGGTTATGACACAATCGTTAGCCTATTTTACAAAAACGTCTGCTATGGAGCCATAACGTGAGGTACAAGGTAATGGAGCCTTTTATACATTGTTGTGTTTCTTTAGAAATAAACAACAACAAATAAAGTCTTTAAACGTTTCAGATGTAAAGTTATTCGCTGTCAAAGTGACGTCAAAATGAATGGCAGTCAATGGAATGCTAACGGCGGGTGAGTGCTTATTAGCATCAAAATGGCACCATAGGATGTTTGGGTTGTGAGGAGACGCTTACCCCCTTGAGGATAGCCTCCTTCTCGGGCTCCCACTGATGCATCGTTTCCAGGTCAGGTGTTTGTCTGTGCAAGTAATGCTCCGCGCCACTGCTGCGGCTACTGCTTCGTTTCGTTTCATTTATCACTGTGTCCTCATGCTTAAAGCCTGCGGGTTTTCACTGCAGAGCAGCGACCGAGTGCTCTGTGCTCCGTTTATTCCGTGGTTCTCTCGAGCGCTGGTAAGTGTCCTCTTTCTCTCTGTGTTACACCGAATGCTATGCTGTAGCTAATGCTAGTGTGGTCATAGGTAGATGTCTGCTGCCGTGTGGGTCTCTCTCTCCCTCCCTCTCCCTGTGCAGGTTTGACTTGAAAACAGGTATCCTACCTTAACTCTAGCCCCCAAAAGCCTTGATTAATGTAGCTTAGCCATGCTAATTTTATGTTTATTGACAGGGAATGCTCATCAGCTGGCCGAAATCTACAGGTAGTGATTCACGTGACTCCACCACCAGCTGATTGGGGCCGCTGCTGCTTTGTCTACACAGTTTTGTCTACACAGCTTTGTCTGCTGTTGTGTCTTGGCTGCTAACTACACAGCTTTGTCTACACAGCTTTGTCTCTGCTGCTAAATATACAGCTTTGTCTCTGCTCCTAACTAGCGTGTCTCTACTGCTTGGTGGCGCTGCTGTTGCTGGCTTTTGACTCCCGACACCACACTTTTACCTGTTTATTTCTTTAATTTTAGCCGAATGACTGTTAGGAGTTAATCCCTTAGTTTGTATTACTTGTTTTGTTTTCTTTACTTTATTATTGTTTTGATTAAGTGAATTGTTTTGTTAAGCTGATTTTGTGAACTATTTCCTGCTTTATGTTGTATGTTTTGTTGTACATTTTGGGGTTAATTATTTCTGTTGTAACCTCCTTTGTTTGTCCTTCTCAGTGGCTGCAGGCTGGTGGTGGTGCTGGTGACGTGGGTGGTGGTGTCCCTCCTTCTTGTGTGCCGTGCTTCCTTGGATTTGGTGATATCACTGTGTGTGACTGCCATGTGTGTCTGGGTGAACCTTTTTTCTTTAATTTAGTTTTATTGATTCCCCTTCACCTGCTCTTTCCCACCAATAGGCTTCAGCCCCCGATTAGGCTCCTTTTCTTGTTATGTTGGATGAATTCTAATTTTTATGATAATATATACATATTTTATTAAATAAAGTATTTTTTGTAAACTGCATCCCATGGGCCCACCACCTGTGGGAGGAACCGCTGGGGTCGGGTGCGCTGCCACATGGGTGGCAGTGAAGGTCAGGGGCCTCGACGGACCAGACCCGGGCAGCAGAGGCTGGCTCTGGGGACGTGGAATGTCACCTCTCTGTGGGGAAGGAGCCGGAACTTGTGCGGGAGGTGGAGCGCTACCGGTTAGATCTGGTGGGGCTTACCTCTACGCACAGTCTTGGTTCTGGAACCATACTCCTGGATAGGGGTTGAACTCTTTTCTTCTCCGGAGTTGCCCAGGGTGTGAGGCGCCGGGCGGGTGTGGGGATACTCACAAGCCCCGGCTGAGCGCCCGCTACGTTGGAGTTTAACCCGGTGGGACGAGAGGGTCGCCTCCCTACGCCTGCGGG
Organism: Sander vitreus; assembly: GCF_031162955.1. Classification (NCBI taxonomy): domain Eukaryota; kingdom Metazoa; phylum Chordata; class Actinopteri; order Perciformes; family Percidae; genus Sander; species Sander vitreus. The sequence continues at coordinate 27,081,679 of NC_135868.1, read as the reverse complement.
TTGTGGGGGAAAACTCTGACTGTTGTTTGTGCATATGCACCAAACAAGAGTTCAGAGTATTCGGCCTTCTTGGAGACCTTGAGTGGAGTCCTGCATGGGGCTCCAGTCGGGGACTCCATAGTTCTGCTGGGGGGACTTCAACGCGCACGTGGGTAATGATGGAGACACATGGAGAGGCGTGATTGGGAGGAACGGCCTCCTGATCTAAACCAGAGTGGTTGTTTGCAGAGACGGAGAGCGTAGTTATATGTAAGGAAATAACATGGACACAGGCTAATTATTGCTAACTGAAATGCAAGTTAACATTAGTAATTAAACTTAAACAGCTAATGTAAGTCGAAACTGCTTCTCCTGTACTATACGCTTAATTCCTCTACTATGTGACAGTAAGTCCCGTGGTTATGACACAATCGTTAGCCTATTTTACAAAAAACGTCAGCTATGGAGCCATAACGTGAGGTACAAGGTAATGGAGCCTTTTATACATTGTTGTGTTTCTTTAGAAATAAACAACAACAAATAAAGTCTTTAAACGTTTCAGATGTAAAGTTATTCGCTGTCAAAGTGACGTCAAAATGAATGGCAGTCAATGGAATGCTAACGGCGGGTGAGTGCTTATTAGCATCAAAATGGCACCATAGGATGTTTGGGTTGTGAGGAGACGCTTACCCCCTTGAGGATAGCCTCCTTCTCGGGCTCCCACTGATGCATCGTTTCGGGTCAGGTGTTTGTCTGTGCAAGTAATTCTCCGCGCCACTGCTGCGGCTACTGCTTCGTTTCGTTTCATTTATCACTGTGTCCTCATGCTTAAAGCCTGCGGGTTTTCACTGCAGAGCAGCGACCGAGTGCTCTGTGCTCCGTTTATTCCGTGGTTCTCTCGAGCGCTGGTAAGTGTCCTCTTTCTCTCTGTGTTACACCGAATGCTATGCTGTAGCTAATGCTAGTGTGGTCATAGGTAGATGTCTGCTGCCGTGTGGGTCTCTCTCTCCCTCCCTCTCCCTGTGCAGGTTTGACTTGAAAACAGGTATCCTACCTTAACTCTAGCCCCCAAAAGCCTTGATTAATGTAGCTTAGCCATGCTAATTTTATGTTTATTGACAGGGAATGCTCATCAGCTGGCCGAAATCTACAGGTAGTGATTCACGTGACTCCACCACCAGCTGATTGGGGCCGCTGCTGCTTTGTCTACACAGTTTTGTCTACACAGCTTTGTCTGCTGTTGTGTCTTGGCTGCTAACTACACAGCTTTGTCTACACAGCTTTGTCTCTGCTGCTAAATATACAGCTTTGTCTCTGCTCCTAACTAGCGTGTCTCTACTGCTTGGTGGCGCTGCTGTTGCTGGCTTTTGACTCCCGACACCACACTTTTACCTGTTTATTTCTTTAATTTTAGCCGAATGACTGTTAGGAGTTAATCCCTTAGTTTGTATTACTTGTTTTGTTTTCTTTACTTTATTATTGTTTTGATTAAGTGAATTGTTTTGTTAAGCTGATTTTGTGAACTATTTCCTGCTTTATGTTGTATGTTTTGTTGTACATTTTGGGGTTAATTATTTCTGTTGTAACCTCCTTTGTTTGTCCTTCTCAGTGGCTGCAGGCTGGTGGTGGTGCTGGTGACGTGGGTGGTGGTGTCCCTCCTTCTTGTGTGCCGTGCTTCCTTGGATTTGGTGATATCACTGTGTGTGACTGCCATGTGTGTCTGGGTGAACCTTTTTTCTTTAATTTAGTTTTATTGATTCCCCTTCACCTGCTCTTTCCCACCAATAGGCTTCAGCCCCCGATTAGGCTCCTTTTCTTGTTATGTTGGATGAATTCTAATTTTTATGATAATATATACATATTTTATTAAATAAAGTATTTTTGTAAACTGCATCCCATGGGCCCACCACCTGTGGGAGGAACCGCTGGGGTCGGGTGCGCTGCCACATGGGTGGCAGTGAAGGTCAGGGGCCTCGACGGACCAGACCCGGGCAGCAGAGGCTGGCTCTGGGGACGTGGAATGTCACCTCTCTGTGGGGGAAGGAGCCGGAACTTGTGCGGGAGGTGGAGCGCTACCGGTTAGATCTGGTGGGGCTTACCTCTACGCACAGTCTTGGTTCTGGAACCATACTCCTGGATAGGGGTTGGACTCTTTTCTTCTCCGGAGTTGCCCAGGGTGTGAGGCGCCGGGCGGGTGTGGGGATACTCACAAGCCCCCGGCTGAGCGCCGCTACGTTGGAGTTTAACCCGGTGGACGAGAGGGTCGCCTCCCTACGCCTGCGGGTTGTGGGGGGAAAAACTCTGACTGTTGTTTGTGCATATGCACCAAACAAGAGTTCAGAGTATTCGGCCTTCTTGGAGACCTTGAGTGGAGTCCTGCATGGGGCTCCAGTCGGGGACTCCATAGTTCTGCTGGGGGGACTTCAACGCGCACGTGGGTAATGATGGAGACACATGGAGGCGTGATTGGGAGGAACGGCCTCCCTGATCTAAACCAGAGTGGTTGTTTGTTGATGGACTTCTGTGCTAGTCATGGATTGTCTATAACGAACACCATGTTCGAACATAGGGATGCTCATAAGTGTACTTGGTACCAGAGCACCCTAGGCCAAAGGTCAATGATCGATTTTATAATCGTTTCATCTGATCTGAGGCCATATGTTTTGGACACTCGGGTGAAGAGAGGGGCGGAGCTGTCAACCGATCACCATCTGGTGGTGAGTTGGGTCAGGGGGTGGGGGAAGACTCTGGACAGACCTGGTAAGCCCAAAGCGGGTAGTGCGGGTAAATTGGGAAATTCTGGAGGAGGCCCCTGTCTGACAGACTTTCAACTCACACCTCCGGCGGAGCTTTTCGTGCATCCCTGTGGAGGCTGGGGGCACTGAACCTGAGTGGACAATGTTCAAAGTTTCCATTTCTGAAGCTGCAGTGAGGAGCTGTGGTCTTAGGGTCTTAGGTGCCTCAAGGGGCGGTAACCCACGAACACCGTGGTGGACACCGGTGGTCAGGGAAGCCGTCCGACTGAAGAAGGAGTCTTTCCGGGATATGTTATCCCAGGCGACTCCGGAGGCAGTTGCAAGGTACCGAAGGGCCCGAAGGGCTGCAGCCTCTGCCGTGAAAGAGGCAAAGCAGCGTGTGTGGGAGAAGTTCGGAGAAGACATGGAGAAGGACTTTCGGTCGGCACCAAGGTACTTCTGGAAAACCGTTCGCCACCTCAGGAGGGGGAGCGGGGAACCATCCAAGCTGTGTACAGTAAGGATGGGGACGCTGTTGACCTCAACTGAGGAGGTAATAGGGCGGTGGAAGGAGCACTTTGAGGAACTCCTAAATCCGACTAATCGCCCTCTATGGTAGAGGCAGAGCTGGAGGATGAGGGGGATTGGCATCAATTTCCCTGGTGGAGGTTGCTGAGGTAGTTAAACAACTCCACAGTGGCAAAGCCCCAGGAATTGATGAGATCCGTCCAGAAATGCTTAAAGCTCTGGGTGTGGAGGGGTTGTCTTGGTTGACACGCCTCTTCAACATTGCGTGGAAGTCTGGGGACGGTGCCTAAGGAGTGGCAGACCGGGGGTGGTGGTTCCCCTTTTTAAAAAAGGGGGGACCAGAGGGTGTGTGCCAATTACAGGGGTATCACACTTCTCAGCCTCCCCGGTAAAGTCTACTCCAAGGTGCTGGAAAGGAGGGTTCGGTCGATAGTCGAATCTCAGGTTGAAGAGGAACAATGCGGATTCCGTCCTGGTCGTGGAACAACGGACCAGATCTTTACTCTGCAAGGATCCTGGAGGGAGCCTGGGAGTATGCCCAACCAGTCTACATGTGTTTTGTGGATCTGGAGAAGGCGTATGACCGGGTGCCCGGGAGATACTGTGGGAGGTGCTGCGGGAGTACAGGGTGAGGGGTCCCTTCTCAGGGCCATCCAATCTCTGTACGACCAAAGCGAGAGCTGTGTCCGGGTTCTCGGCAGTAAGTCGGACTCGTTTCAGGTGAGAGTTGGCCTCCGCCAGGGCTGCGCTTGTCACCAATCCTGTTTGTAGTATTTATGGACAGGATATCGAGGCGTAGTCGGGGTGGAGAGGGGTTGCAGTTCGGTGGGCTGGGGATCTCATCGCTGCTTTTTGCAGATGATGTGGTCCTGATGGCATCATCGGCCTGTGACCTTCAGCACTCACTGGATCGGTTCGCAGCCGAGTGTGAAGCGGCTGGGATGAGGATCAGCACCTCTAAATCGGAGGCCATGGTTCTCAGCAGGAAACCGATGGAGTGCCTTCTCCAGGTAGGGAATGAGTCCTTACCCCAAGTGAAGGAGTTCAAGTACCTTGGGGTCTTGTTCGCGAGTGAGGGGACAATGGAGCGGGAGATTGGTCGGAGAATCGGCACAGCAGGTGCGGTATTACATTCAATTTATCGCACCGTTGTGACGAAAAGAGAGCTGAGCCAGAAGGCAAAGCTCTCAATCTACCGGTCAGTTTTTGTTCCTACCCTCACCTATGGTCATGAAGGCTGGGTCATGACCGAAAGAACAAGATCCAGGGTACAAGCGGCCGAAATGGGTTTCCTCAGGAGGCTAGCTGGCGTCTCCCTTAGAGATAGGGTGAGAAGCTCAGTTATCCGTGAGGAGCTCGGAGTAGAGCCGCTGCTCCTTTGCGTCGAAAGGAGCCAGTTGAGGTGGTTCGGGCATCTGGTAAGGATGCCCCCTGGGCGCCTCCCTAGGGAGGTGTTCCAGGCACGTCCAGCTGGGAGGAGGCCTCGGGGGAGACCCAGGACTAGGTGGAGGGATTATATCTCTAACCTGGCCTGGGAACGCCTCGGGATCCCCCAGTCGGAGCTGGTTAATGTGGCCCGGGAAAGGGAAGTTTGGGGTCCCCTGCTGGAGCTGCTACCCCCGCGACCCGACCCCGGATAAGCGGATGAAGATGGATGGATGGATGGATTTTTGTAAACTGGGAACCACGTGTCTTGCCTGTCGAGTGGAATGAACCTGTGTTTTTGATCAGTGTAAAATAATTCCTTGGGTGCAATTCCCAAGGTGGCGTTGTCGAGCAACCTAATATTCACTTTGAGAGCCTCCACGCCTCCACAATCTGGCGTTGTCGAGCAACCTAAGATTCACATTGAGAGCCTCCACGCTGCCACAGAAACTCAGAGCATGTAACATTAATTCAGCTCTAAATGAGCCGTCTTATCCCAGCGACTGATCCTAAACTACATATTAACATTAAGAAAGGTCTTTAAGTAAGCCCATAGCCTACTGATGAAAACATTTGACGGCAGAAAGAAACTCAGTAATGTTAGCCTACCTCAACAGGGCAGGTGTGCAAACCTAGCCAATTGCGTTTTGTTAACTAGCCAGCCCAACAGCTAGGTAGCTAACGTTATCTTAAAGCCTGTTGAAGCAAGTCTGTAGCAGAAATACAAAAAAACTATTCCACAGATTGATTATAAACTAGTGTCACCTCACCCGCACACATAACTCTCACTCCAGTGGGAAATAATCGTCAAACCATCTCTGGGCTTTATTTGGACAGTCAAATTGTAACTTCTCTCCACCGTAGTCAATATGGAGCTGGGCTGGAAAACGAAGGGAGAACTGCACATTCTTATCGCGTAAATAGCGTCTCATATTGGAGAAAGCAGCCCTCTTCTTTGCTGTACTAGTGTTGTAGTCCGGAAAGATGTAAATTTTCCTCTCCCGGTGGAAGAGATGTCGCTGATTGACAGCCCCCCAGCTACTGGCTCGCTCCTTGTCGCTGTAGTAGTGGAAGCAAACTATGAAAACCCTTGGTTTGCCATTGGCCTGGTTATCAGCTGGTTTAGGGCTGATTCGGTGAGCGCTGTCCAGGACTGGTGGGGATGGAAAAACATCAGGTCCTAACACCTCTGAGAAGAATCTAGACATAAACACAACAGGGTCATGTCTTTCGGCACCCTCTGGAATGCCAATAACACGCAGATTGCAGCGATGGGAGCGGGACTCGAGGACCTCCATCTTATCGGTCAGTTGCTTGTTGGATGTAGTTAGGTCCTTAACTGCCTCTTCTAGCGAGACAATGTTGTTGCTATACACATTGAGGTGCTGTTCCAGCTCCACTATACGGCGGTCCTGTGCTTCGGACTTTGCCGTAAACCCCTCTAAAGAGGTGGCAATGGGTGCAAGGGCAGTGTCAATAGCGGATTTCAGCTGACTGGTGATAGCTGTTGTCAGGTCTGACATCAAAACTATACAGAGATTTTCCAGGTCAACAGGTAGCTTGAGAGACCCTGCCATTATCCTCAGAGGCGGCAGGACAGGCCGCAGGTGTAGCCATAGTAGCTCTAGTCTTGTTCCGTCGACTTTCGGCCGCCATCGATGATTGATAGAGTAAAAAAAGTTTAACAAATTGAAAATAGTGCGTTTAGAAAATATAGGTTTTGTAGGAAATTTAGTAGATAGCGTCGGGAGCCTACTCCACTGCGTGACTCTCGCTTACATGCGCAACCGGAAGTCCAGGAAGTGGTTTTTACCCCCCTGATGGAGCCACACATATGCAGACTGTGGCTGACATCTGTTAATGACAATAATGAAAGTGGATGGGCTTGTTACAGCTGGGGGTTTTAAACAGAGGCAGTTAGAAAGTGGTGTGTGTGAATGGAAGAGAAGGCTTCTTTAAGTGCTTGCTTGTGCGATGGTCTTGATAGGACTCCAGGAGCTGCAGGCTGCATCTGATATTCATGAGCTTTCTGTCCCGGCTCAGCAGTGAGCCTTTAGGGTTGTTCTAAAATAAAGCACAGGCTCAAAGTGACAATGAGATGAGAGGAAACATCCAGGGCATGGACTTCCAATCCCTGTCAGATAACACATTTTACTTCATTACCAATTTCACTTCATGTACTGCACTCAGAAGAAGAGGACCACCTGAGGAGCATGTAGAGCTGTACATTCTCATTATATAGTAACATTTTAGTAATACAACTATCCTGCAATAAAAACTTCATCCAAATCCCATTCCACTAGTATAATTAGAGAGCGGTGTGTTTGTTTGTGTGAACGTGCATATCACTTGAACCGCCCAACGGATTATTTTTTCCACTGTACTGGAAATTTTACAGAAGAAGACGGAGAAGAAGAATAACAGAGAAAAGAGTTTTACATTAACATTTGCATCATGCCTTAGCATCAGCACTGTTGGAAAGTCGTGCCAAACGGAGGAGACTGAATCTCCAGAGAAGTCAGGTTAGTTATCAGAAGTACATTGTAGGTTCGCTGTTTGGCCAAGCTAACTAAAGTTAGCTCAGCGTTCGTCCTTTGTGTCACTTATGGTCGGCGCACAAGTTAGAAGTTAACCTTCAGGGCTTTATTGCTATTTAAACACAAACCTTATTACACACATAAGCCCAAAGCCTGAGCTACAGCACCTACCTGAACAGCGCCAGTGCGTCGGCGGACATGTGAACACTTTAGAGCAGCCGTAGTCTCACATTGCCAGACCTTTCTCCACAGGAAGGTCTGGCAAAGCGAGACTAACTTATTCTTAATATGAATAGAACCAGGAAGAAAGCTCTTGTGACCATTTGTGTCCTTTTTTAAGGTAAGTGCATTTCTCCATTGGCAGCCAAAAGTGCCCAGCAAGCCTCATTAACATTTCACATCTGCATTATATTTCAACAAAAGACAGACAAATCTGGTCTCCCGACCTCTTTTCCACTGGATTTCTGCTGCTGAATAGCTCTGCGTGCATCTTTAAAGGCAGGACTTCAGCAGAGGCTTTAAGGCCTCGATCGATTTTTCAGGGTGCAGTGATTGGCCGCGCTGGTTGCCAGGTCACTGCAGGGCAACACAATTGGCTCAAAAGGCTGCCAAGATCACTGCATGTGCTAGTGCTAAAAATGACCACTCAACTCAGGGAAAAATAACAGCTACACATTTCTTTCCAGCAACAAAAGCATGAGCCATTAAAAGACACACTAAAGGCTTGATATTCAAACAGTTTAGAAATGCAAAAATCTACCTCTTTTTGAGTGGGGAAAGAAAAGAATACTCCCATATAAAATGTTGTGAAATTGAAATTGCATTTAACAATTTATGACTAAAATTGTTTTTAAAAAACAGGCAATAATAATATGCCATAATGACCACACTGTTTATCCTGTCTTTTAAATACACACGTAGGCCTATCTTATGTGCCTCAAATCTCAGTTGTTTCTTATCTTCTCAGCATTTCCTGTTTCTCTCTTTATGTGACAGCACAATTCTTTTCCCTAATCAAGGTGGCGCAGCCGTTGATCACAGCAATGCCGGTCTGGGGGGGGGGGTTCCTTTTTCCTCGTCGCCGTGCCATCCAGTGATCCTCAAATATGTGTTAGCATTTTCACTTATATAACCTACAACCATAGACTGTAAAAATAATGGATGAAGCTTCCAGCCTGAATGCTGCTCCCTATGCTGAATCTCCTTAAAGCTGCATTCCATCTCATTTCGAGCAGGGGTGACTCCTCTGGCTGCATGAAGAAGTCTGTAGAAGTCTACGAGAAAATGAGCCTACTTCTCTCTTGATATATTACCTCAGTAAACATTTTCATAATGAAGCTATGGTCTCAATCGCTAGTTTCAAGTCTTCTTCAATACAGCATGATGTTCGTTTAGCAAATGATGCTAGCTACTGCTAGCATAAGCTGGTAATTTAAGGGTAGTGGTGTGCGATACTGCAAAATTTGGTATCAATCCGAGACCAAGTAAATACAGGGCCAGTATCACCGATACAATACCGATACATAATTTTTAATAATTAAGGTGGATGCATTATCAAATTGCTAAATCTGAATGAATTTTCATGACCTTTAAGTGGTTTTGTGATTTTCCCTTTGGATTATTAATAAATTAAAAACCAGGACAGGATTTTCATATGCTTGTATAAATTTGTTGTGTCAACACTGTATCTTACAGCCTTTTTACAAATTATACAGCTTGCCGTTGTTTCATTTTTGGCCTGAAAATATAGCCACACAGCGCTCCTCTTACCCACTGCCATTCTTCTGCTGCGTCTCTGTCCTGCGTGTGTGTGCTGCTGGCCGCTGCCAGGCCTGGCTGGTTGCTTGCTTGTTTGCCTGGTGCCACTGAGTCACGTGACAGTACAATATCAAATCACAAGGGGAGGAGGAGCAAAGTGTGCCTGCTCTGTGCTGTGACAGGAGCGGCATTTGAAAGCAGCGGCACTTACACAGACAGCCAGGTCACCTCTTTGATGAAACCACAGCAGTGTGTACTGGAGAGAAACTAAAGTTCAATCTCATCATTACACTGGTATTGATCAATATCGATCCATACCAACTTTGGTATCGATATTATTGATATTTGGATCGATCCACCCACCATGATTTTCTGCTCTGCCGTAGCCTACATGCAGATGAATGTCTCCAGTACCCGGAGGTCTGCGCAAATCTCAGCTGGATGACACGTTTCAGAAGGGTTGAAAATCGCGACTTTCCCTCTTTAGCGTTTAGCACAACAAAGCGCCATTGCAACCATAGTCTTGATCAACCACTGGTTACCGCCTTTGACTCTTTTCCTGCTTCCAACATTAGCTACATGATTGCTGGATATACCAAACTAACTTTTCTTCACTTTCATGGAGCACGAGCGAATAGTTGAAAGGAACATCGCAACTGTTGTGTGGCTTTTCAGTGTCTATTATTTTGCTAAGAGGAAACTAAATAAAAAGCCATTTGCCAACATTAAATATCAAACAAGAGCCAGACACTATATAGTATTAAGTTGCTGTGAACTGTAGCCTACATTCACCACTTCTAAACAGAGGCAGAACATAACGTAATCTCGGAGATTATTCCTTCACAGCGCTGTGCAATGTGAGAAAATCTCAGAGCTGAACTGGGCAGACACAGCAGTTTTCATCAGACTAACCCCGGGTTAATTAAGTCTACTGCTAATTTACAACACTAATACATTACCGTCGCCAAAATACCCCTGTGAATCAAATCCTCTACTTCACTGTTAACCGTCAAGCCACTAAACCTGTATGTGTAGCAGTATGAGTTTAACTTGTAACTACCTGGCGTTCTTTTGGCCAATCACTGTCGCAGGGCCCCCTATAAAAACAGGTAGTAGTCCTCCTGACTCCCCTCTTGCTCGTTGGTGACGGACGTGCATCATATTTCCGGGTGGCTCACTCTGTGTGTTATTCTGCTCCGCTACAGGTAAGGTAGCGGCTTTACTGTCTCGGCACTTATTCCACTGTTGTCGGCTGCCGTCATGTTTACTATGTATTGAACGCTCGTAGATCTCCGGTTGGCGGGCCTTCCACCCCGCTGTTCAACGCATTCAAAAAGCGGATCTCACTGATAGTTGCTGTGTGGTTTGCACGCTTTGAGCTGCCTCCTTCGGGTCGACACAAAAGCTGCTTGATCGGTATGTAGGCTAAATGGTGTAGGATGTATTCTTTATTATTATTTTGTGTTAACTACCATTTTCTATAAATAGGAACCGGGCTGGTTCAGCTGGAGATCGTCTTCAGTCGCATAGCGTTTACCCACTGGCTGCTGTTTTGCCTGGGCTGCTGTTTTGCGTTAAAGTGCATGTTCTGAATATTGTACCAGCAACTGCAAAAGATTGCTGCACGCCCATCCTGCCTTCTCGGCCACTGGGCAACTACATCACGGTCATACGGTCAAATGTGTGAGCCACCTGTTTTATGTGGGCCATTGTTTTAAACGTTTGAATGTAGCGGAAGGGGTTGGCTCCCTACATTATAATTTGGTTGATTAAGCTGTTTCTTTTCACTTTTGCTTTTGTTTTCAATTTAGTTAAAAGTTGCATTTACATTAGTGAGTTTAGTTTTCTACCTAAACAGTTGAGTTTCTTTGGTTAAGTTCTAATTTTCTAATCATACTTAGTATTTTGTTTCTTTTGGTTTATTGACAAGTGTTTTCTTTCAAATTTATATTCTTTTGTGTTGCACTGCCTTCCTGGAACCACTGCTGGTTCTGGCAGTTTATATTGTGTTAAGTTTCTTCCAGTTCGTTCTTTTCATTATAATTTCATATATTGATTTTTTCCCCGTTAATCGTGTGTGTGTCCCCCATTTCTGTCCCCGTTTCAGTTGCTGAGAGCCGAAGGTGGTGGTGCTGGTGTCCGGGTGGTGGTATCCCCTTCCTGTGTGCTTTGTTGTCTACCCTGTTTTCTTTGCTGTGTTCACTGTTGTGTGTGTTTGTGTGTTCACAGGTGACTCTCCCTGGGATCCCTCACTGCCCTCGTGACCCCCTTCTCCTCCACTGGTAAGCAACGTTCTCTGTCAGGTAAGTCAGTAGTAGGGTATACAGTGGAGTTGCATATTAAGTGGTTTGGGGTCCTTCTGTAAGTAATTTTGGGGTACAATCTGGTTTTGAAGAATTCTACAGTTCTACAAGCAGAAATACCACAGGCCAAGTAATGTTCAAAACAGGCAAATTTTCAACTGGCACTATACTAGTCCAGCTAACTTAAATAGCTCACGTTACTGTATTGTGTAAACAGTTAACCTCATTTAATATTGTATGTGGCCTTTTCCTTTGCGGAATGCAAATGTGTTTTTTTTCTCCTCTCTCAGAATGCATCTGTGGAGTAGCCAGACCTTACTCTACAGCGCTTTGAAGATAGGGCTAGCAATGGGAGCCTATTGCAACCATAAACAACACTGGCTTAGTCGCGTATCCGCCCCAGCTCAACCCACTTAAAAATTGTCACAACCAGTTGGAAAAAAACAAGATGGCAACACCCGTATCGCCAAACTAGAGGTTTCAAAACAGCAGTCCACACACCAATGGGTGACGTCACGGATGCTACGCCCATTATTTTTACAGTCCATGCCTAAAACCCACCGACGCAGACGCACGGTCCTCGTCTTATAAACAACTCTCTCTGTTGCTGTTAAAGCTGACGGGGAACCCGCAGGCCGGTCTTCCAGCTCCAGGCTTTTCATCTGCACTCGCCATAGTGGGACTAACATTATGCAATGTACAGGTTTATTTGTTAAATATTGAAAGCATGGAAAACGGAACAATAAGCTGTTGGGAATTGGTAGGGGTACAGATTCAATTATTGGCAATTTATCAAAGCTGTTTATCAATATTAATAAAGTTATGAATATATGTTTTCATAACTTTACCAAATTGACAAATGGGGCACCACCCTGGAATCAGGGACCAATAACTGAGCTGTGAAACAGTCTCATAAGTGGTGTTCCCTTTAAAATACAGATCTTAATTAATTTTATTAATTTATCTGGTATCTTTGAAAGGAACAAAAGAAGGGTGAAATTCGAGCACTGACTCGTTTAACCAGAAGTTATTACAATAGATACACAAATAATCGTGTGTGTGTGTGTAAAAAAAATGGCTGCTCGCGTGAGCCAGCTGTTCAAAATGGGCGTGTATGAAGCTTTGTTACACACCACATGACTAGGTGTTAGCTTATGTGTGTTTAGGTTAGCATGTAAGAAGAAAGAAGGCACACTTAGAGAGAAAGGAAAAAAGAGCACTTGGAGTCTTGATTTTCGAGGTTCTGACAAGAACTACCCTCTTGTTCACTCACGACTTGAGTCTGAGAAGCTTGGCTAAAAGGGGGATGATTATATTATTAGCCTCTCTGGTAAGCTAACAGCTGATTTGTTTGCTGAAAGAATAACCGGTTCCTTTGTTTGCACAGGGCCGCGAGGCAACGGTCTTGTTGCACCGCGGGGCTGTGGCCCGAATGACACACAGACGGTTTATTCTCTCGCTCAGTACAGTAACTTAGCTCCGCGGCAGGAGCTAGCAATGTAGCATTTACAGTTTCACACAAGCTCCATTAGTCAACACATTCATATCAACCATGCACCATGATCAGTGGTGCCTTCACAGCAAAACATGGACTCTGTGGTCCCAAATCAAATTAATAATCAAGGCGCACCGGTAGCGCTTACTAATCAAATCACATTGTCATAACACAATTGTAGTTAGCGGTCACTAACATTAGTAAACACACCTATTTCTCTACCCAGAAACCTCAAGCCTCCTTACTTGTGTGTTCTCGTTTGTTTTGTCCATAGATTTCTTCCACGGTAAACAAACAAAATCCGAAATCACTCGTCAGTGAAAAACTGTTTCTCCAAAGGCAGTGGGAACCAGTTTCAGTTAACTTGGGAAGAAAACCTAATTTTCCTCTTCTGCAGATATGAAAACACGGGGCGCGTGTTTCACAGAATCCAAGATGTTTACCAGAACACAGAGAAATAGTCCACTTTTCCAGAAAATGAAGCTATTTTTGTTTTTTGTGCTACATTTTTTTATTACCACCTTCAGACATACAAAACAAATTCCGCAATGTGTGACAGGTAATGTCACACATGATGGTGCACAGAACAAACAAAACACAAATTGAACAAGGACCCTGTCCCACCTCCCCACCCTCTGCAGTCTTAAGAAAAACAAAACAAACAGAAACCATACCTTGCCTAATCACTCTCCTCTAGTTCTTGTGGGGCTGAGGTCATTAAGTCTGATATTTGTGCTGCTGCGTTTTCCCATAGGCTGATAGTTGATTTGGCTTTGTTAATCCTTGCTGTAGAGCAGTGGTTCCCAACCTGGGGTCCAGGGACCCCTCAGGGGGGCAGCAAAGATCACAGGGGGTGCACAAGTCTTTATCTGGTTTGAGGTTGAGGTAAAAAAAAAAAAAATTTGCACATGTTGAACAAATTATGATAATACACTAGAATATATAATGTATACAAAGTCTGAATAAAAACTATGTATTTTTGTTCTCGCTTAAAATTGTAGGCAGGCTACTTAGTAGGCCAAACCTTTGGGACCTCTTAACCTGTGGCCCTTGCTGTCATCAGGTCAGCTGCTAGCTGCTATCATCCTCATTTTTCCTGCTGCCACTGCATCACTATTTTTTATGAATGAAACATGGCGGAGAAACGTAAAAGTGCTGATAACTCCTCTGTATCAAAAAAGAAAGTAAGGCTGTATCTCGAGACTTACCCAACTTCGGTTTCGGAGGGGGGGGCTCAGCAGTTCTTAGACATAACTAGGGGGGGGCGCCAAGGAAAAAAGGTTGGGAACCACTGCTGTAGAGAGCTCAAGCATAACTATGTCCAGAAAATACACCAACCACTGTTTTATACAAAGCGAGTGAGGGGGGAGCCAGCGCTGAGCTATCATTTTCTTGGTTTGCAGTTGAGCCGGCTTTTCCTCTGTCTTCTAAGCAGGTGTAATTTAGAATCGTCATTAAGTAACAAAACAATCGGGTCAATAGGAACTCGACATCCTATCACATCAGATATTATTGATGTTGTTTTATTCCAAAACTCATGCACCTGTACACACTCCCTGACCATATGCAGTAAAGTTCCAGTTTGTTCAGGTTGACAAAGTACAATAGGGAGTGGGAATGACTTTAGAGACATCTCTTCTGAGGAGTCCAATATGTCCTATGACATATGTTGAAGTGGCTACACTGGTGATTTGGGTTTTTGAAACGGTGGAAAATGTCCCAAACTGTTTCCCAATTAATTGCGTTCCTCTCAGGGCTCAGCTCTCGTTCCCATTTCTTTACTATTGGGAGTTCTCCTATGGATACTTGCATCAGTTTAGCATAAATGTTGGACACTAATCCTCTCACAGGAAAATCAACAAACCATTTCATGACTGGGTGCGCCTCAAGACTGTTTCCCCATGGCACTCCATAACATTTTAGGGCTGATCTTAAGCGCAGATAAAAGTAGAAGGATGTCCTGGAGACCTCAAAACTAGCTCTCAGGTCTTCAGAACTCAACATACCTTTCTCATTGAATAGCTGGTCTAAAGTATAAATACCTCTGTCACTCCACTGCTTACAAGCAAAGGGTTTGTTACCAGACAAGTGTGCATTGTGCCATATTGGGGTATTCAAATGCCACTTATTGGTGTAGCGTAGTTGCTCCTCCACCTGTTTAAAGTTGGTCAATGTGTTGGGGATAATAGCGCCATAGGCTAGCATACACTTTTTTGGACACACACCTGCAAAGGCAAGGTCTTGCAGTCTTATACTTCCAATGAGGTTTTGCTCTATTTCTCTCCGTGGAACTGTAGAGGAGGGGTCCATCCACACTCTGAGGGTCCGTAGCTGAACGGCTCTGTGACACACTTTAAGGTTGGGGAGGGCCAAGCCTCCCGTGTTTGTGGTACATTGCAGGGTAGAGTATTTTAGCCTAGGTTGTTTATTATTCCAAATATACTGCCGAATTAAGGTATCACATTTCTTCCAGAAATGTATTGGTGGGGGAAGGGGATCATTGTACTTAAAAAAAATCGCACGGGGAACTATGTTCATTTTAACAACAACAATCCTGGACCGTAGTGATGCCGGCAGCACAGAACAATTGGCCAGATCCCTTTTGAACACTACTTAATATAGTTTCATAGTTATCCTGGACAACTCGCTGTAGCGATGTGTGTATGGTGATGCCCAAATATGTAATTTTGCTTTGGGTTGGTATTGTAATACTAATGGCTGATGTCACATGCCTGTTGTTCAATAAAAGATTAGATTTATTCCAGTTAATTTTATAGCTGGAGCTTGAGCCAAATTCGTTGAAGATCTTAAGAATTTTTGGAATAGTGTCCTCAAGACCAGAGATGTACAACAACACATCTGCTATTGGATTTAATCTGGACATTACAGATTTTATTTTTCCTTACGGCTTGGGCTAACAGTTCAAGAGAGATTGCAAACAGCATGGGGGAAAGCGGGCATCCCTGTCGCGAGCCCCGCTCGATGGGAAATGGCTGAGAATGCAAGCCATTGGTTGAGACTACGGCCGTGGGATTCGCATATAAAGTACGCACCACGTCAATGACTTTGGCCCCCAAACCAAGCCTGTCCATTACTTACCACAAGTAGTTCCACTTTAGGCGGTCGAAAGCCTTTTCCACATCCACTGATAAACCTGGTGCCGTTGTTGGAAGGTTTTTGGCTTCTTCATTACATGAAATAGTCTGCAGCATGACGATTTGGTATAAAACCTGATTGGTCGCGGTGACTAGCTTCTCGATAAAGCGCTCTAGGGAGAGAGCCAAGACTTTGGAATAAAGCTTAATATCAGTCCCGATGAGGCTGATGGGGCTGAAATTTTAGCAATCCGTAAGATCTTTGCCCTTTTTGGGTATAACGGAAATTAGTGCAGTGTTGGTTTGTTGGTGGAAAGTACCCTTCTCTATGGCTGAAGTTAAAGCTTGTAAAATGGTAGATCCTAATATGTCAAAATACTGTAGAAGAAGTTCTGATGGAATTCCATCCAACCCTGGCGTTTTCCCTTTTTTTTAACTGTTTTTAATGCTGATTTAAGTTCCTCTAACTTTATAGGTTGACCCAGTTCTTCTGCCTCCTCTGTGTCAAGAAGAAGCAGGTTTAGTTCTTTTAGGAACTTCTGGCACTGTGTCGTATATGGTTTGCAGGAGGACTCATACAACTTTGAATAGAAGGATTGAAAAGTGGCGCTGATATCCTTAGGGTTTGTTGAGATACCTCGGTCTGTGCAGATGCTACTGATAGTAGCTCTGGATTCGCTTTGTTTTTATTTCAGAGCAAGCAATTTGCTTAGTTTACAGCCATTCAAATAATAATTTTGCCTCACTTTGTGCATTATGAATTCAGCTCTCCTTCTTAGCAGATCATTTAGCTATGTTTGACTTCTGACTAGAAGAGCATGTGTAGATTTAGAAAAACAAGTCTTAAGAGACTGCTCTAAAGATTTACAGCGTTCTTCCAACTCCGCAATCCTTGCCTCTCTTTTCCTCTTCAAGTTGACCGCGAAGGAAGATGTGAAATATCTAATAAATCCTTTAGTTGCCTACAAGATAAATGCAGGGTCAGAAACTGAGTCGGTATTGATTGATATAAACTCAGCCAGTTTGGCTCTAAATTTTGCATCAAAAGCTGTGTTCTGGAGAAGGGAATTCTTAAATTCCCATGTCCTAGATCTTTCTCCTAACACATCACAATGGAATGTGGTTATCAGTGCATTGCGATCAGACAGAATTGCTGGTTCTATTGCTATTGTGTGGAACATTGCCTTAAGCTCACTGGAGCACAACATATAATCAATGCGGGAGTGGGTAAGGTGACGTGTGGAAAAGGTGTAATCCTTGCTAGTAGGAAAAGAAGGTGTAATCCTTGCTAGTAGGGCTGTGCATCCTCTATATAGCTGTAAGATGGTGGGATTCCACAACTGCTCTAAACATGTCTGATATATGTTTTTGGGCTTTTGTGTGATTGACCTCTGATCTATCCTGATTTAAATCTAGTATGCATTCATGTCTCCCCCTATAATTAGTGAATATTCATTGAGAGAAAGCAATTTGTTGGTTAGGTGCGGGTTTTTTCAGTCTGGTTAACTGTTAACAAACATAGATCATAAACTGGACGGTCAGCCTCCATCATGTTTTTTCAGCCTAGTTAAATGTTCCTTTTAAAGCTTGGCTCCAAAACTTACTTACAGTTTCTTCGAGACAAAGTGACCGAAGTCACAGTGGAAAGACAGTGATTCAATGGTGACGGGGCTTTTTATCCCCTCGGTCCCCCCTGTTGTATCCAGGGGCTGCTGGCGAATCGGAATTCAGTTTTAGAAGGTGTGAACTACGGCTGTAGTTTTTAAACCTCCACAGTTTGAAATCCCATTCCCTCGTAGAGTTCTCATAGAGGTGGGAACTTTTTAGGCTGCTACAGTTACCACAGGCCTTTCTCTTTGTTTGAGAGAACCAAATGTTCCTTTGTCTCAGAAAGCAGTCAGGCTGTGGAGTTGCCTGTAGGCCGCAGTTGAACATGTGTCTCCTTTATTTCAGAGATAGTTTAATTCCCCTTTCTGTGTTCCCAACAAAGCATAACGCCTTGTTCCACATGAACCTGTCCCCACCTTCCTCATCATTTCTTAGCTGAACGCAGCCTTCTCATTTCATCAGTGTAGGAATCCTTTTATTACTCCACCTTAGAGTGCACTTTCCAAACACGTTTGCTCAATTTGACACCAAATTGCATTTGTTCATATATTTCAGAACACAAATTACAGTCTCCAGCTCTCCCAATGGTCAGCAGAAGTCATTTAACAGCATGTAGTGTGGTGGGAGGCAAAATAAAAGTTGGGGCAACACACTGTTGCAGTCCATGATATCATCAGTCAGTTGATTCCCCTGACACAAATTATAGTGTTGTTCTTATTGCAGATTTTACAATAACAGCCATTGGATAGCATGAGCCCACCCACCAACCTGCTCTGTTGGACTATGCTGTGAAATTTGACAGGCCACACCTGCTGTTTAAACCATCTGTCCCTCCAAATCCTGATCAGCTCTTCCACACCCTCTGATGCCTCCTGTTCCCTCTGTCTCCCAGATTTACCTCCCTCTCCTCTTCATCATACAAACATCAGCCAGCACTTCTCACTGCTCTCCTCTAATCAGCTCACACAGTCCAGTTTTAAACCTTAACAAAAAAACAGTAAACAATCAGGATTTGCTTCAAGTCAGATTCACTCATATTTTAAAACCAAGATCAAGCAAATCCAGCCTTTAAATCCACACTCAAACAAGACTTGAAAGCAAATTATTAGGTGATTTGTAGTCTATATACACAACTTTCCACTTCCAGGATTGCTCCAGTAACGGCAGAAATTCCGCCGGATGTCCTTCATTTAGGCTGGATGTCCG
Source organism: Sander vitreus (assembly GCF_031162955.1). NCBI lineage: Eukaryota > Metazoa > Chordata > Actinopteri > Perciformes > Percidae > Sander > Sander vitreus. Next base: position 27,063,010 of record NC_135868.1, on the reverse strand, counting down.
TCACCTTGCTCTTCCTTTGTGTTGGGGTTCTAACCTTCGGTGAATTTCTGAGGACTATGGTTAACTGCTCCTCAGATCTCTGCAGGGTAAGACTAGACTATCTGTCCAATCTGAGTTTTCTGTTGCACCACTAAAACAATTTTTGACGTACATGTTTCACCAAAATAAGTTCCTTCCCGAGGCTATTTTACAGACGCCGTTGCTCCGTCCGGCGCTTAGCATCACCCAAGACGATTGTGATTGGTTTAAAGAAATGCCAATAAACCAGAGCACATTTTTCTCCCATCCAGGAATGCTGTGTGCTAGTGCCAGACTTTCCTCCTCAGTGCATAGCTCGTTAAAATGGGGCCCTTTAAGTGCCGATGAAAACCCTACATTAAGTTCATGTCACCCTCTTCTTTGGCCTTGACCCCAAACACTCACACACAGAGATGTGAACCTTTTTAACTTAGTTTTTTCAGCCTCCACTGCCTTGGCGCTGTGGCTAGTTGAGTATAATAACAGTCAGGAGTTCATCCATGCGATTGATTGTGTGCTGTGGGGGCAACAGTAGCTGACCACCCTCTGCACACTCAGCCTTCTGCAGTTGGTCTCCAGTTATTGGGAGCAGTCCAGATACAGAATGTGTCATTCTCTCCTCTTCCTCATATCCCATTTTTTCCTTATCAACATCTCAGGTTCTCACTTACACAAGTTTAACCTTTCACCTTCATCACACTGACTTCCCCTTATTTATTTCACACTTGCTCATTCTGCTCTATTTCACTCCTCCACTCTCTCTCTCTCTCTCTCTCTGTCCATCCGCTGTCTCGTTGGCCCACTCACCCATTTCCATCTCCATTCCTTCCCTTCCAGCTCATCTCTCTCCTCTATCGTTCTCTCTGCTCATTCCCGTTGAATGTAATAATGTTAATGTGATCTGCAGTGCGTCCATAAAGCACACTCTAATCTCCCTGGCTGTCTGTGGGCATGCGGATGAACCTGTTCAGCTATTTCTGGCTTCTCTATTTCTCATGGTTATGGTGACTGTTATAACTGAAGAGCTTATTCCTCTGCTGTAGCATGCGTCGGTTTGAATGCCACTGTTATGTAGAACAGGAAAAGTAGAGGAAGCCGGTCATGTGCTTAGCTCAAATTGACTTTTTACCTTACAGTACCATAGCTTTACATTAATAATGTTTAAATTCTGGGAAATCAACTGCAAACTCAATCACTTCTATACACTAAGGGTGTGGTCATATTTAACACAATCCCAACCCATTGCCTGGCTCCAGACATCTGGGCTATCTCTGGCAATATCTGTGAGTTAAACAAGTCTGCTGTTGCTCACTGACAGCTGTTTCTGCTGGCCGGAGACACAACCAACCAACCAATCAGAGCTTTGTAGGCGGGATTTAAAATGGTGATGGTTTCATCCTTCAGTACATAGCTACCTAGCAACATCAATAAAAAATAGCAACAGAGAAATTACCATAAAAAAGGCACCAAGCGTGGACCAGTTGGAGACAGCTGTACATGTTGTTGTAAGTCAATTTACTGAAATAACTACAGCCAGATATATATATATGGCTGACTAATACTTTTTTGCTCCACTGTATGTATGTATGTATGTACTTTTGCTGAGCAGCGGTAACAGCAGCCTCTGTAAACTAATTACAGGGTGCTGGCACATTCTGGTATAAAACTATTGTAACAGGAGGGAAACACTATACGAAGAGGAACAGAATTTGACACAAGACATTGACGGCGAGGACAGGAAACATGTCTTCAAGTGAGGTGAAAAGAATCTATTTTTAATGTTACTGTTGTGACATTCCTTGTGCATATGATGTGATTACCAAAAACATCTGAACGCATAGCAGTTTTGTAATTAAATGTAGTTGCTAACAGCAAGTGTTACTTACCAAAAGCCAACTGTCACAGTTGATAAGTGCGAGGCAACAGTGAGTATGTTTACATGCACACCAATATTCCACTATTATTATTATTATTATTATTATTATTATTATTATTATTATATAATTTGACACAGGTCATGTAAACAGCATATTCCAAAGTGAAGGTATATGTAGGGTTACAAGAATCATGAGGCAGGCAAGGGTCAAAATTGGAAAGGCAGTCCAAACAGGCAAACAAATCCAAAGGGCCAGCCAGGAAATCCAAAGTCCAAAAGTTCAGGCAGAAGTTCAAAAACAGGCAGGTAACACATTTTAGATTCCAGGTTTCCGGTAACAGATAACAGACTGTATGTCTGATGGCTGCTAGAATGTCACTTAGCTCTGTTGATAATCAGCCAAGTTTCAAATTGGGTCGCTAATGAGCAACAATTCACTGAAGGGCTAATAATTGAATGAAAGTGTCTCTCAATTTCCTCCACCTAAACCCAGACAAAACAGAAATTCTTTTAATTGGACCTGAAAACTTTGTCACTGCTGCTGATCAATTTATCACCCCGTTTCAATCATGTCAAACCCACCGCTAAGAATCTTGGTATCATCTTTGATCAATACATGTCTTTTGACCATCATGTCACTAAGCTTATCCAGTCCAGTTTCCTTCAGTTTACGAAACATTGCAAAAAAACGATGTATGTTGTCCACTTCAGATCTGGAACTATTAATTCATACATTCATTTTCTCTAGTATTGGATACTGTACCTCCCTCTACTCATGCCTCAGTCAAGGCTTCTGATAAAATTCAGAATGTGTGTGAAGCACTTTGTAACTGTGTGTTTTTACAAGTTCTTTATAAATCAAGTGTTACTTACTTAACACTACTTACATATGTTTCAGCTACATAAAACTAAAATCTAATGTAGGGCTGAAACGATTCCTCAAATAACTTGAATAATTCGATTACAAAAAATCCTCGATGCAAAATGATTTGCCTCGAAGCTTCGTTAAATCAATGTTACCAACGTTGTATTGCTGACGGACGGTGTTTCCACACGGATCATTATTATTGTCGCACACCAGACTGCTCAGTCTGCTGGCGACACATGCCAGAGCGTAAATAGTGCGGGGCTAAGAGAAGAGACAGGCTGGAGAAAACGACAGAAAGTGTCCAAAGTTTGGAATCAGTTCAAACGTAATTAAAACGAGAACTCTGTACAGTGTGTCTACTGAAAAACCGAACTAGCTTACCACAATAATAACACGACGGCAATGCTTCAGCATCTCAACAGAAAACATTTCTCATCCATTCCACGAAGCGGACCCGACAAAAGTAAATCACGGAGTTGTATGGACGATGAAACTACACCAAACACAATAACTACCAAAAACAAAAACAAGAAAATACGTAGCAGTGACCCCAATTTGCTCTAAAGAGCCGACTTGTTGACTATCCCTTCGGAGAAACAGCCGATTGTTGCGCACCACTCTCTCTCACTCTTCACGGAGAAACAGCTGATCAATGATCTACTAGCATAAGTGTAACAGAGCTGTGTGACTTTGTAATTAAATATATAAATACAAATAGGTTTAGTATAACTAATATTTACATATACTTATATTTACATATAGGCCTATATACAGATCAGTCTCAGGATGAAACTTGTAGTTCTGAAAGTTAAGTTGCACAACTTAAGGTCATGTTTATGTACGTTTAATGTATGCCTTAATGTGAGGTTGATGTCATTTCAGAAAGTGTTTTTTTATTTTACAATGTAATATGGCACTTAAATGCACTTCATATGTTTACTTTTTGGAGAGATGATATTGTAAGCAATGTAGGCAACACAAATGTAGCTTTTTCCGAAAATGTAACCAAACTATTGTTTATTATTGCTCTTCAATAAAACAAAAGTATTTCTTATCCGATTAATTGATGGAATAATCTGTAGAATACTCGATTACTAAAATAATCGATAGCTGCAGCCCTAGTCTAATGTATAATAATAATAATAATAATACTTTTTGTGTGACCGAGGTAGAGATGGAGTGACCCTGCCCAGAGGAAGCCCGGGGCCCCCGTCTGGAGCAGCGAGCGTCTGGTGGCCAGGGGTTTGCCACGGAGCCCGGTCGGGCACAGCCCGAAAAAGCTACGTGGCACCTATCTCTCCATCCCATGGGCCCACCACCTGTGGGAGGAACCGCTGGGGTCGGGTGCGCTGCCATATGGGTGGCAGTGAAGGTCAGGGGCCTCGACGGACCAGACCTGGGCAGCAGACGCTGGCTCTGGGGACGTGGAATGTCACCTCTCTGTGGGGGAAGGAGCCGGAACTTGTGCGGGAGGTGGAGCGCTACCGGTTAGATCTGGTGGGGCTTACCTCTACGCACAGTCTCGGTTCTGGAACCATACTCCTGGATAGGGGTTGGACTCTTTTCTTCTCCGGAGTTGCCCAGGGTGTGAGGCGCCGGGTGGGTGTGGGGATACTCACAAGCCCCCGGCTGAGCGCCGCTACGTTGGAGTTTAACCCGGTGGACGAGAGGGTCGCCTCCCTACGCCTGCGGGTTGTGGGGGGGGAAAACTCTGACTGTTGTTTGTGCATATGCACCAAACAAGAGTTCGGAGTATTCGGCCTTCTTGGAGACCTTGAGTGGAGTCCTGCATGGGGCTCCAGTCGGGGACTCCATAGTTCTGCTGGGGGACTTCAACGCGCACGTGGGCAATGATGGAGACACATGGAGAGGCGTGATTGGGAGGAACGGCCTCCCTGATCTAAACCAGAGTGGTTGTTTGTTGTTGGACTTCTGTGCTAGTCATGGATTGTCTATAACGAACACCATGTTCGAACATAGGGATGCTCATAAGTGTACATGGTACCAGAGCACCCTAGGCCAAAGGTCAATGATAGATTTTATAATAGTTTCATCTGATCTGAGGCCGTATGTTTTGGACACTCGGGTGAAGAGAGGGGCGGAGCTGTCAACCGATCACCATCTGGTGATGAGTTGGGTCAGGGGGTGGGGGAAGACTCTGGACAGACCTGGTAAGCCCAAACGGGTAGTGCGGGTAAATTGGGAACGTCTGGAGGAGGCTCCTGTCCGACAGACTTTCAACTCACACCTCCGGCGGAGCTTTTCGTGCATCCCTGTGGAGGCTGGGGGCATTGAACCCGAGTGGACAATGTTCAAAGTTTCCATTGCTGAAGCTGCGGTGAGGAGCTGTGGTCTTAGGGTCTTAGGTGCCTCAAGGGGCGGTAACCCACGAACACCGTGGTGGACACTGGTGGTCAGGGAAGCCGTCCGACTGAAGAAGGAGTCTTTCCGGGATATGTTATCCCAGAGGACTCCGGAGGCAGTTGCAAGGTACCGAAGGGCCCGGAGGGCTGCAGTGGGTGTGGGAGAAGTTTGGAGAAGACATGGAGAAGGACTTTCGGTCGGCACCAAGGTGCTTCTGGAAAACCGTTCGCCACCTCAGGAGGGGGAAGCGGGGAACCATCCAAGCTGTGTACAGTAAGGATGGGACGCTGTTGACCTCAACTGAGGAGGTAATAGGGCGGTGGAAGGAGCACTTTGAGGAACTCCTAAATCCGACTAATACGCCCTCTATGGTAGAGGCAGAGCTGGAGGATGATGGGGGATTGTCGTCAATTTCCCTGGTGGAAGTTGCTGAGGTAGTTAAACAACTCCACAGTGGCAAAGCCCCAGGAATTGATGAGATCCATCCAGAAATGCTTAAGGCTCTGGGTGTGGAGGGGTTGTCTTGGTTGATATGCCTCTTCAACATTGCGTGGAAGTCTGGGACGGTGCCTAAGGAGTGGCAGACCGGGGTGGTGGTGGTTCTCCTTTTTAAAAAGGGGGACCAGAGGGTGTGTGCCAATTACAGGGGTATCACATTTCTTAGCCTCCCCGGTAAAGTCTACTCCAAGGTGCTGGAAAGGAGGGTTCGGTCGATAGTCGAACCTCAGGTTGAAGAGGAACGGATAGGAAGGATATCGAGGCATAGTCGGGGTGGAGAGGGGTTGCAGTTCGGTGGGCTGGGGATCTCATCGCTGCTTTTTGCAGATGATGTGGTCCTGATGGCATCATCGGCCTGTGACCTTCAGCACTCACTGGATCGGTTCGCAGCCGAGTGTGAAGCGGCTGGGATGAGGATCAGCACCTCTAAATCCAAGGCCATGGTTCTCAGCAGGAAACCGATGGAGTGCCTTCTCCAGGTAGAGAATGAGTCCTTACCCCAAGTGAAGGAGTTCAAGTAACTTGGGGTCTTGTTCGCGAGTGAGTGGACGATGGAGCGGGAGATTGGTCAGAGAATTGGCACAGCGGGTGCGGTATTACATTCAATTTATCACACCGTTGTGACAAAAAAAGAGCTGAGCCAGAAGGCAAAGCTCTCAATCTACCGGTCAGTTTTTGTTCCTACCCTCACCTATGGTCATGAAGGCTGGGAACAAGATCCAGGGTACAAGCGGCCGAAATGGGTTTCCTCAGGAGGGTAGCTGGCGTCTCCCTTAGAGAGAAGCTCAGTTATCCGTGAGGAGCTCGGAGTAGAGCCGCTGCTTCTTCGCGTCGAAAGGAGCCAGTTGAGGTGGTTCGGGCATCTGGTAAGGATGCCCCCTGGGCGCCTCCCTAGGGAGGTGTTCCAGGCACGTCCAGCTGGGAGGAGGCCCCGGGACCCAGGACTAGGTGGAGGGATTATATCTCCAACCTGGCCTGGGATGCCTCGGGATCCCCCAGTCGGAGCTGGTTAATGTGGCTCGGGAAAGAGAAGTTTGGGGTCCCCTGCTGGAGCTGCTACCCCCACGACCCGACCCCGGATAAGCGGACGAAGATGGATAATACTTTTTTCTCAAACATGTTCTTTTTACTTTTCATGCACTGCCACCACCAGCTGCTATAAAGCGTGTTTTTGCTTTTCCCTAATAACCTTTGTTCATACCTTGTTGCTTGTGAACACATACTGTATCTATGATGGTACTTTTAGCCAGCACATCTGGAAAGTTGTTCAGTATGAGGGGCTGCCTATAAAGTCAATGCAAAGATAATGTAAACAGAACAGATGCCGTCACATAAAAGGTATTTTAATTTGCAAAGTATTATGTCACGTTCTTGATGGTCACAAGAACACGAGGACATGTAATCTGAGGCTGGTTTGTTACACAGAACCCTCTGAGAAGCCGTCATTGAAAACTGTTTGGAAAAGAGCAGGGACTTTAAAAATAAATACTGGGCAGGTGTTTGGATGAACCATATGTCTATCACGTACGCCATTGTTGGTTTGAACGAACAGTCACGGCCGTCACACACAACTAAACCATGGCCGTAGCTGCAGGAGCTCCCCACCGGACGCTGATTGGTCCGGTTCACTCCGACACCAGCGCCTTTACTAAAAGCCTGGAAAGAGGGATTTTCACATCATGTGTGATCCTGCAATTCCTGTGTGATCTTGTGATATGGCGAGAATCCAGCTGCCTTAAGGTAGAAGGGTGCAATTGGACAACTGTACAAGAAACTGTAAACCTGTTATGTGACTAAATCATTTTAACTCAAGGCCCCATTCACAAGATCTTTTCAAAGTTTCCAACTGCTTTGACTATACATCTGTTATGGCCCAATATAATGAAATCTATCATACACAACACTGGTTTTCATTCATATATTCATTAATTTACTTTTTGACTGTGGCAAGATCTGTACATACTGTATAAGGAGCCAAAAGTCCACAGAGGCAGTATTGTTGTACAACATTAGCTATCTAACATAAACCTTAAAGGGAGACTACTGTTTGTTTTTCCGCTTGTATTTACCTTCATAAAAGTGCTCGTTTTGCAGCTGACAGGCTCAGCTTAATATTCTTAGTGTCTGACATTCCAACATTATTACTTATTATTACTTTTCCAACCATCACAACTCTAGTTTTGGTTGAAATAAACACATAGTTTACCAATTTACATATGAAAATATGTTGGCTCAAAACATGCTAAAAGTATTGCTTTTTCAAATGGATTCTGGTGGGTTTAGCGCTAGTGACTTCAGAGTTATTTCTGGTTAAACAGAAAGGTATCAAAGAGGTTTTAAAGGTCTATCTCTGAAAGGATCCTTTCCATAATGTTGTCTGACACTTAGGCTGCGTCTCATTTTTCTGTCTTACCCCTTCCCCTTAGTTTTGCGTATTCACGTGAGAGTAAGAGCTATCCCAATTCTCATTTTGATCAAGGGGTAGGGCTAAGGGGAAGGGGTAGATATCATCATATCATATCATCCAATTTGTTTTAGTCTAGGGGGACGGGTCACCCAACTTTTGTATTCATGAGAACAGCTACATTTCAAAGTGGCTTGTTTTGGTGCATATTTATCCATGTAGCTCCATGTAGCTCTCTCAGTCTCGGCCCTTATCGCTAGCAGATGGGTCCCTCCTTGTTTAGTCAAACTGATTAAATCCAGCTCGCACATAGAAACACAAAACTGCTTTGCTAGCTCTATCGTGTTGTAACTAAGACATCTGCTGAAAAAAATATTTTATTCATTAGCATGATGCTAATGAATAAATTATTTTTTGAAATTATTATCACCAGCCGGGAGGGCATGAGATGGGAGGTCTCCAGCTGCAGCCCCAGCCATACCTGACTCAAATATCCTCAAATATCGGTACCGGTGATTATTTGTGAAATTGTGCAAATGACAGTCTTTTCAAGGCATTTGAGAAGGAAGGAGTGGTAGCATGCAAGCTCCCAAATTGACGCTTGTCTGAGAAATGGAGTTTTGGATAATATTCAGCTTCGGCAGCTTTACATATGCTAAAATATACAACGACTGAGGAAGCCTAGTGACGAGTCCATAGCAACCAGTGTTGAATTTCTTATTACCCAGTGTGCTTTGCTGAATGGTCTCAACGTTTTATTGTTTTATTTAATGTGAATACTAGTTTACTAGAGGAGTAACTGAAGTAATGCAGTAATGCAGGAAGTGTGCATTTAGTTTCCATGCTTATTTTGTTTCCACAACAATGTTGGTGAGTAAATCTACTGAAATGGCCACCATAACAGAGGAGTGTGATGCGTAAGATGAGATTGCAGAGGTTTAGTCACGTGTGTAATGGCTGTAAAAAAAAAACAATGTGCAATCCAGTACAGGACGATTCAATAAATTGTTGGGGAGGGTCATCCCTTTTTTCCTAATCATTTTGGAGGGTCATCCAAAATGTATTGCTGGTGAAGGGAGGGTCTGGTCTATTTTGACTAAAGATCCCAAAACTCCTCCGGTGGCCACTGAAATAAATAACGAACAGTCCCTTACTGGCCAACAGGCATCAGACTGTAGTCTGGAATTTCAGAATAGCTGTAGTTTTGTTTTTGTGGTCTTGTGTCTTTTTTTTGTTTTATAAATTGTAATGCCTTTTTTATGTGTGACATGTGGTCACACACATAAAGAAATAGAAAGAAAGAAAGAAAGAAAGAGAGAGATAGAGAGAGAGAAAATGACATGGTTCTAATAGTTGTAATAATGTTTACTTTATTGGGCAAATAAATTTGTTAACAAAGAAAGTGTTTCTGAACATCAATGACATTCAAAACAGTGATAACTGAAACAGATATACAACACACCATGCAGTGTGTATACAAATATTTATTGCAAACAGACCTAAGTATGTATGATGACGTAACCAAGTGGTGTCTCATTTCATAGGGGTATATTTTCACCTCTACCCCTTACCACTTGGTTTTGAGGGACAAGGGCTATGGGTAAGATGAAGGGCTAGGGGTAAGGGGAAGGGGTAAAACAGAGAAATGAGATTCAGCCTTAGATTATTAATCTGAGCCTGTCAGTGGCAAAACAAGCACTTTTGTGAAGGTAAATACAAGCTGGCCAATTGCCCTATTAACTTACAGTGTAGTTTGCCGCTGCCGACTGCAGCGATCTCGCTTAATACTGGACCAATTTCAAAGATTGTTGTTCCCATCAGTCACTTTATTTACTATTGACACGAAAACATAGGAAAATAGGGTTGAAAAAAAATGGTAGTTACCCATTAAACTTACCTTCAGATACACCATCTGGTAGCAACAAATATTAAATGTACACTCTAAGACCAAAGTTTTTATTCTAAAAGGAATCATCTTATGTTCAAAACGGACTCGTCGAGATGAGACTGTTGTCACCGTGGTGATCATGGATGTTGACTGGCCTGGTCAAATGACCAGTCAATCAGAGTCTTAACATCTCTGAAAACATTGGAACAGATTTTCAACTACATTTGGTGACCTAACAGTTGTGGGTTTAGCCTTTCTCTGCAATCGGCATTGGCTGATGTGAACTGTTTTTGGCTAAATGGGAACACACAAGAACACAGATTGAGAAAGGCTCACACCAAACACAGGGACTCTCACAGTTGGTGTGTATAGAAAATGTCAGGGCAGTTGTTACTACAACAGCTGTTTGTGGCAAATAAGCACAGCTTGCATGAGTAGTGCTGCAGTCAAATTTGCCCAAATAAAGTGATTATGCTTTGTGCTGCATCCGAAAGCACATAAAAACCACTGCAGCAAAACGGTACCAGTCTGTCTCTAAATATGCATGGTCACTACAGTGAATTAGGGCTGAACGATTAATCATTTTTAAATCAAAATGATTTGAAAGAATGTGACTAGCTAATCGTGAAGAGCGAGATTAATCAAATGTGAATATTTTGTTAAATTTAGTGTAAACTTTGGTTTAATGTTTTTTATTTCTCTTTTTATGATTATATTTACTGTTTTTTTCACAAGATAAATGATGGAATAATGTTACATATCACTAATTGTTTACAGAAATGTCCTATTTTTAGTGGATTCTTCATTTATTTTTCATTACTTTATTTAACATGATGGTAGAAGGTGCAACATGTAGATGCTGCTGTTGAACTGAGGCATATCAGAAATGTCAGTTTACAGGAAAGTACTGATATTTTTTATTGGAATTGTTTTGTATTATAACTTTAGCGTTTGTGATAAATGTTCTGTGTTCAATGCTCAATGCTTATTAAAAGAAAAACACATATTGCTGCATGTTCTCATCCTTCAGTTTTGATGGTGTCTCATGTTATAATGCTCAATGACATGTTTTATCTGTTACACAGTGAATATTAAACTTTAGCTATACTTTAAAAAAAAATCGCAATATCTGGCAGAAAAATCAAGCAATTTGATTTTTCCCCCAAATCGTTCAGCCCTACAGTGAATGCTTCATTTGGAGCTGCTGCCACACAACACTCAGTCTTGATCCCATTTAACACCAGCATGTGTAACGTTTTCCTCAGGGCAAAGTGAAGCTGCAGTCTGTACATCCCTGCTGGAAGTGAGGCAGGCCCTGGACATTGGAATGCAGCTGTCACAGCTGTCCTGCCCTCAGGCGAGGCACTTAACCTGCTCTGACCCTCTCAAGCCTCAGCTAGATGAGGATAGCGGCATCTGACAGGCCAATAAATCCAGCATTAATAACAGCATCAGAGTGTGGGACAGCAGGCCAACACTTAGCTGTATTAGACATGCATTTGACAAGCAGTAAAGGTCATTCTGAACACTGGAACTCTGTCCTCCTCATGCTTATGAGACAGGGACTTTGATAAATGAGGCTGTCACCTTTTACAGAGAGAGTTTTACTCTGTAGTAAATGTGTGAAATGACTTCATGATTTTCTAGCTTATTACAATTTTGACTATGCAAGAGGCACAAGACATATTTTTGGAAATAACAAAAAATCGTCCACAATCTGTGCTCTCACCATTTTTGCATTCCCAAAAGAATGGCAATTGTATATGCATCTCACATGCTTGTCAGGCCGGAGTTTTTCTCTACTACTTTGGAAGCGAGATACGGAAACCCATTCACAATTGCAAAAGCATACAGAGACAAGCTCCAAGCGTGGCCCAAGATGGGACCTAAGGACAGCCTTGAGCTCAGAGAGTTCTCTGTAGTTGTGAGGCTGCCATGGTTCACATCAAGGCATTGGAAATCTTGAATGACTGTAATGAAAACAGGAAAATTCTCTCCAAGTTACCTGATTGGCTAACGGCAAGATGGAACCAGAAGGTTATCGAAGTAGAAGAAGAGAGAAACCACTTTCCCTCCTTTAGGCAATTTGTCAAATTTCTGGCAAGGGAAGCCAAAATTGCCTGCAATCCTGTCACATCATTGCAGTCACTGAAACAAGGTGAAGCTGAAAAACCAAAAGTCCAAAAACATCAAAGCTTCGGAGCAAAGCCATTAACCACAAGTTCCAGCGAACAGACTGTTACCATATGTTGTGCATGTTATGCTTTGCACAAATACAGGAAGTTCATGGAGAAAGCAGTTTCAGACAGAATCAAATTCATTCAAGCTGAAAGACTATGCTTTGGGTGTCTCAGGTCTGGTCACCAGTCAAGGAGCTGTAACAGTAGGAGTGTCTGCGACATTTGCAACAAGCGGCATCCTACCTGTCTGCATGAGGAGCAAGACAAAAAAGAACAAAGACCACCACAAGCCAAGCAAAATCCAAGTATGAAGAAACATGAAGAAACCACAATACCAATAGAGTAATACTTGGTGAAGCTAATGCACAAACAGCTGCAGTAATTCCAGTCTGGCTTTCATCCTTAACTCAACCAGAAGAAGTCCTTGTATATGCTCTGTTGGATTCTCAAAGTGACACAACCTTTGTTCTAAGTGAAGTAGCTGAAGCCTTGGAAGCAAACAAAGAACAAGTCAAGCTCTCTACTATGACCTCAAGAACCACAGTAGTAAGCTCTCAAAGAGTAAAGAACCTACATGTCAGAGGCTTTTACTCCGGTAAGAAGATCTCCTTGCCACCAGTCTACACACGTGAGTTTATTCCAGCCAACAGATCTCACATACCTACAAACGAAACTGCGAAAGCATGGTCCCATCTAGAGCACCTCCAAGAAGAGCTTGCACCTCTGCAGGACTGCGAAGTAGGTCTGCTTATTGGGTATAACTGCTCACAAGCTCTACTTCCAAAGGAAGTTGTGATGGAGCATTGTTGGCCACGGGAATCCCAGTGTAGACTACAGTGATGCCATCGGAATCAGTCATCGCATAGTAGTGAGACAAGTGATACCAGGTGTGGAGCCTTCTCTCAATCTCAAAACTGAAGTACACTATGTGAGCTGAACCAAAGTAAAAGAGATCACTCCCTCAGACATCATAAAAGTCCTTGAATCAGACTTCTCTGAAAGAGCTGGAGAAGATGATCCGGTGTCTCAAGAAGATCTCAAGTTCCTGGCAAAGTTGAGAGAAATCATCACACAGAAACAGAATGGTCACTACGAAATGCCATTATCGTTCAAAGAGGAAAGACCCAAATTACCTAACAAAAAGACATGCGCAATACATTAACTGCACTGTCTTGAAAGGAGACTAAAGAAAGATCAACAGTATTACAAAGACTACGTAAACTTCATGGAGGATATCATTTCATGTGGTGAAGCGGAAAAGGTCCCAGAGGAAGAAATTGATAACAATCCGGCCTGGTACATTCCACATCATTGAGTTTATCATCCACGAAAACCAGGAAAAATACGGGTAGTATTTGACTGTTCCGCCAAGTTTAAAGAAATATCCTGCTTACCGGTCCTGACTTGACAAATGCATTGGTGGGTGTCTTATGTCGCTTCAGAAGAGGTTCCATTGCAGTCATGGGCGACATTGAAAGAATGTTCCACCAGTTTCACGTGAAAAGGGAAGATCAAGATTATTTAAGATTCCTTTGGTGGGAGAATGGCAACTTGGAAACCACACCATCAATCTACAGAATGAAGGTCCACTTGTTTGGAGCAGCCTCGTCTCCCGGCTGTGCCAACTTCAGCCTGAAACATCTGGCAGGACAAGGACAAGGTCGGTTCAGTGAAGACTCCATACGCTTCATTCAAAGAAATTTCTACGTCGATGATGGTCTCGCAAGCGTCCAAACTGAGAAGGAAGCCATCCAGCTTGTCAAAGAATCAAGAGACCTTTGCTCCACTGGCAAGCTAAGACTCCACAAGTTTGTTTCAAGCAGTGAGAAAGTGATGGCAACCATCCCAGAAGAAGAACGTGCTACAATCAAAGATCTAGACATGGTTCATAGTTCACTGCACATGGAGAGAGCTCTAGGAGTAGAGTGGTGCATCACATCAGACTCATTCAAATTCAGAGTTCAAGTCAAATCCAATCCGCTAACAAGAAGAGGTGTGCTCTCTACTGTGGCCTCTGTGTATGATCCCTTGGGGTGCATAGCACCCTTTGTCCTTTTGGGAAAACAAATACTCCAGCAAATGTGCAGAGAGAAGATCGGCTGAGATGAGGAACTTCCGGAAAACCTAAGACCCAAGTGGGAGTCCTGGCTCAGAGACCTACCCAATCTGGCTGAAATGCAAATCAGAAGATGTTTTTTACCTCAAAATTTCAGCGACGTGAAAGGATATGAGCTTCACCACTTTGCAGATGTAAGCGTCTCCGGCTATGGTGAATGTACTTACCTTGCGAGCCATTAACATGTCCGAAGTTCATTGCTGTCTGGTAATGGGAAAGTCAAGAGTGTCACCAACCAAGGTCACAACTATTCCGAGACTTGAGCTCTCTGTGGCAGTTGTTGCAGTTCGAACTAGTGAAATGCTTCAGAGGGAATTAGAGATCCAAGATCTGCAAGAGTTCTTTTGGACAGATTCCACAGTCGTTCTTGGCTACATAAACAATGACGCCAGAAGATTTCAAGTTTTCGTAGCCAACCGCATACAGAGAATGTAAGTACAAAGCCTGAACAATTGCCTCTGAGGATAATCCTGCAGATCATGCCTCTCTGGGTTTAACCGCAGAGCAACTTAAGACCTCAAACTGGTTCACAGGACCAAAGTTTCTTTGGTGTAAAGAACTACCTGAAAGAGAACCCAAGGTGGGAGAAATCAGAGAGGATGATCCTGAGCTTCGCAAGGTTCTTGTGTGCAACACTAAAGCCAAGGAAGACAGATCTTTTTTGGATCACCTACAGAAATTCTCTGATTGGTCAAGAGCGGTAAAAGCAGTTGCCAGATTGAAACGACAAGTCAAGGAATACAAAGGTCTGAAGCAAAGAACCAACAAAGCTACAAGCCTAGAAGAAAGGAAAGAAGCAGAACTTGCTATCAAGCTAGTTCAAGAAGAAGCATTCTCAGATGAGATAAAGAGCTTGAAAGCAAAAGGGGTAGTTACCAAGATCAAAGACAGTAAGCTGTATAAATTGAGTCCATTCTTGGATGAAGAGGGTATTCTAAGAGTGGGAGGACGCCTAAGTCAAGCCATGTTACACCCACATGTGAAGCATCCGGCAATACTCCCAAAGAACTTCCACATATCAGTTTTACTCATTAAGCACTTTAACGAAAGAGTACAACATCAATGACATGGAATGACAATAAACGAACTGCGGGCTAATGGATGGTGGATCCTGGGATGCAGCAGTGCAGTCTCATCACACTCCACGGCAGCTAGCAGCTAATGGCTATCTGGCTGTACACACTCACCGGAGGGCAGCTAGCAGCTAACAGCTACTACCGCGTGTCATTGTATGTTCATATTAAGCTAATATGGTCTTTATTTTCTCGTTATACTATGTGTTTAGTTTTCACGGTGGATTTGGAGAAGAAGCTTCAAATAAACCTGTAGCAAGAAAAACACTTGTGTCTGCCAGTGCTTCGAGGGAATTATACAGGGTAACGTTAGCTGCAACTTGACTTTTCCTGACACCATGGCCATTGCTGGAGTCAGAGATGATGGAAAAAAAACGGAACTGGAAAATCCTACTGCTTCCCTGAAGTCACTGGGTGGCAACATGTAGCCTTCCCCGTGAGTGGGTTAACAGCTGTTGCCAGGGGACGGCTAACATGAGCTACAGTAGGTCAGCACTGACCACTGAGGGCTAAGTTACAGCAGCTAACGATTGTGTTTCGCCTCCAGCTCAACAAATAAACTACAGTTATTACATGTACTATTATTACATTAGGAGGCAGAGGAATTGCTATATTTAATGGCAATATCAACAGAGAGCCGGAGAGTGAGAAGCCACTGCTAACTGCTAAACTAAAGTAGCTAATAGCTAATAGCGTATAAACAACTGTGGGATTAGAGAGAAAATTGTTGAAACCAGGAGAGAGCTTTGGGTGCTTGAGTGAACTAGTATAACATGAAGTTTAAATGTAAAGCGCACAATCACACATACAGAAATGTAGCAATACACTAAACGCTGCACATCAGCCAAACAGGAGGCAGGACAGCCAGTAACCACAATTTGATTATTTAAAAATATATGCAATGTGGGCGCCCAGATAGGTCAGTTGGTAGAGCGGGCACCCATGTATCAAGGTTTACTCCTCGACGCAGCAGACCTGGGTTCGACTCCAACCTGCAGCCCTTTGCTACATGTCATTCCCCCTCTATTTCCCCTTTCATTTCTTTAGCTGTCCTGTCAATAAAGGCCTAAAAATGCCCCAAAAAAAAAACAACCCACTCAGTTCCAGGTCACCCGCTTGAGAAAACCCATTTTGGCCACTTGTACCCACTTGTACTTCTTGCAGTCATGACTCAGCCTTCATGACCATAGGTTAGGGTAGGGGTGAAAACTGACCGGAAGATCGAGAGCATTGCCTTCTGGCTCAGCTCTCTTTCCATCACGGTGCTCCAATTCTCCGGCCAATCTCTGCTGTGGTTGAATTTCCAGCGTACAAACTCATGCTATGTAAATTGAGACAATGGTAGCCAGACCCATTCAGGCCAGTGTCCAACATAACCTCATAACCTTTCCAGGCAGAGTAGTTGTTCAACTTTGTGCCTCCATAGATGACAGGAAACTTAGCAGATACATCAATAGACAGGGCTGCTAATCCTGCCAAGGCATAAGAAAAGTAAACGCATAACACATTTTGTCTGTGTTGAGAAATTTGGGTGCCTGCATTATCTTGGTTTTCATTGAAGGTTCAGCTAAACTTAACGGCTACAGCATGAGTTTAAATACTCCTTCAGAAAGACAGGAACTTCAGAGAGTTGGGACGGCACGACACAATAACACATCGTGGTTAAATTGTACTGTCTGCCTAAATTCTTTCCTCAACTGAGTGTTCATAAAATGTTCCTGTGTAAGTCATCGTCTCCCAAACATTCATCATGTATGTGAAATGAGTTGTGCTGCTCCTGAGTTTTTTCCTTAACACCCGCTCCATTGTACCCTCACTTGCGAACAAGACCTCTAGGTACTTGAAGTCTCTCACTTGGGGTAAGGACTCATTCCCTACCCGGGTACTCACGCCATCGGTTTCCTGCTGAGAACCATGACCTCAAATTTAGAGGGGCTAATCCTCATCCCAGCCGCTTCACACTCCGCTGCGAACCAATCTAGTGAGTGCTGAATGTTACGGAACGATGATGCCATCAGGACTACATCATCTACACCTTTATGTATTAAATGGGAACTCATAAAATTCATAAATGTATATCACTTATAGTAATCAATCGATTGGTTGGCTTGCCTAGAACTCTCTAAACATGCTAATCAGCCCATCTCAATGTGTAATGTTGTCTTTTCCTCTACTGAGACTGTACTGATGTTCTGTTTGTTGATCCATCTCAGTCTGTAAAGATGTTCTGTACTCTTCAGATCATCTCAAACTGTTAAGGAGATCTATTTCAACCTCACTCAGACCGTCACCACGGTCTTACCTTGAATGATGCAATCCTTCAACCTATCCTCGAGACATTATATCAACAAAGTCATGTGACTGACCTTAGGAGGCTTGGCCACCGTCCACAAGAGCATCCAGGTGGCCACGCCTCTCCCTCTTTGCTTTACTCGCCTCATCCGAGACAGGAAAGTTGTGTATTAAGACACAAACATTTGGGACTCCGCTGTTGTCAATCTGTCACTTTTCTTGTTGTCAATCACAATTGTGTGTGGTGTTTTCCCTTTTTTGCATTTCACGAGAGAGATTGTTGCTGTTGTTGTTGTTTGTGTTAACCTTTTCTCTGTTTTACTAGAGGCAATTTCTGTGGCTTGCAGTTTCTGGTAAGTGCTTGTGCTGTTTGTTCAGGTTGTTTTTTTTCTCTACAGGAGTAAAAACCTTTAATTGATTGAGTTCATTCCCGTTTGCTTGCTGTCCGCAGTGAGTGGGGTTTGTTAACTCCCTCCCCCCCCCGTGCGTTGGCGCACATTGTATGGGGGAGATGTGTTTTTTGCTTACTGATCTTTTTCTTTTTTTTTTAAACCTCTTTTTATTGAGAAATATAGATTATAAACATAGACACATTGGTACAGGTATATGTACCAATGTATATGTAGTTTTTCTTTTTCTTACACACGAAACACCCCCCCCCTCCCAGGCCACCCCATTCCACCCCGACTGGACCAAATAAAGTATTAACAATACAGACAATTATAAAGGAAATACATACTTAGAATTGAAACATAAATAAACAAATATGATTTCTGTGAACGACGGCACGCCTTCAGAACTCTATCATGACACACCATAGTGGAGTACTATAGCCAGGTGTTTATATATAGTGTAGCTTGAATATAGAGAGGGGCAGTCATTACTCTGGAGTCAGCCAGGATGGTCCCTTACTACACCGGTAGGGCTTGGAGGTTACTAAAGTATGACAATAGAGATTCCCACACGTAAAAACAGCATTACATCCTTAAGCCATTGTGCTGCAGCAGGAGGGGCGCTTGATTTCCAATGTAGTAAAATTTGCCTACGAGCCAGTAAAGAGACAAATTCTTTGATGTTAAGTTGTTTTCGCGTCAAGTTTGTTCCTTCATCTGGTACACCAAATATGGCAATCATAGCGCATGGTTCTAAAGTTGGCCCAAGCACTTCAGACAATACATCAAATATAGTTGACCAGTATCCTGCTAGTTTATGGCATGACCAAAACATCAAGTCAGCTATGTAGCTGACTTGATGTTAATGTTAACATGACATCTTACACATTTGCTATCAACATTAGGATACAATGAGGATATCTTAGCTCTACACCAGTGTAGGCAATGAACAACCTTGAATTGAATTAAACCCAGTCTTGCACAGGAAGTGCTATTGTTCACTCTTGTTAGAGCTTTAGTCCATACGTCTTCTGAGATTTCAGTTCGGAGTTCCTTTTCCCACGCAGTTTTGATCTCGTCTATCTTAACATCATTAAGTAACATAATCATTGAATATAAAACATGAAACATGCTGTGAAACCTTTCAACCCAGAAGGAACTTCCAAAAGTGAGTCCACTAGGGACTTTTCCAGGAGAGTAGGAAATTGTGAGCTATGGCTCTTAGCAAATTGGCGAGCTTGAAAGTAACAAAATAAGTCAGTTTCTTGAAGGTCATATTCGGAACTCAAGTCATTGAAACTAGAAAATATCCCATCCCTGTAAAGATCACTAGATCTGTGGATCCCTTTCCTATACCATCCTGCAAAGGCCTGGTCTAATTTGGCTGGTAAAAACGTGTGATTGTTACACAGCGAGCTCTGAATCAAAAATGTTTCCCTTGTGTTAGTATGCCCTCTAAACTGAGTCCATATTCTGAGAGTAGAGATGACCACTTGGTTAGATGTAAACTGCAAAATCTTGACAGGGAGGCTAGATGAGACCAGAGCATGTAGAGAGGTCGACATGCATGACCTGCACTCCAACTCGCACCAGTCTGTATCTGGAGATTTCACCCAATATGTTATTTTGTGGATGTTTGCTGCCCAGTAATAACTCCTAAAAACCCACCTACTGCTCTTGGTCGCTGGAGTAAGTCTTTACCTGTCCTAGGAGTCTTATCGTTCCATATGAATCTTGAAATTAATTTATCTATCTGATGGAAAAAGGATTTTGATAAGAAAATAGGGAGACATTGAAACAAAAATAGAAACCTTGGTAATATATTCATTTTGACACAGTTCAATCTGCCAGCTAAGGTCAAATGTAAGATATCCCACCTTTGTAGGTCTGATTTAAGTTTGACAATAAGTGGTGCAAAGTTCCCATCGAAAAGATCTTTGAAGGCAGGAACTCCTGTTCGCAGTGTCTGGGTACCTGTTGCATTTCTTTTCTGCTTTACTTTTAAGTAGTAGGCCAGTTTTGGGGAGCGACCTTGTTTTTTGTTACCCTTTTTCCAGCTATCCGTAGCTGTTGGGCTCTGATATTTGTTTGTTTTTTCCTTGCAAAAACTACGCATAATAAAGTGATGGCGTCACACTCGTGCCGTTTTTGCCGGGGGGTCATGGATGCCGAGAGAATCTCCCAGTCCCGGCTAATCTGGGGGCCCACTCGACCAGAGGCATGGCTAATTTCTGGGCTGCTCTTAGAGCAGTTCCTCTTTCAGAAATCTTTGCAGCGGCAACATGGTCTGCTCCCTGTACATTTTCCAGGTTCTACAGAGTGAATGTGGCATCCCCTGCACCATTGGGTTCCGCCGTTCTCCTCTCGGCTGTGGGGCGGTTGTGACGGGGTGGAGTCCTCTGTTCCCCGCAACCCTGATGGTACTTGTCATCCAAGGTAAGACCGTGGTGACGGTCTGAGTGAGGTCAAAATAGATCGTAAGTTATGACTATAACTATGGATCTATGAGACCGAACGATGACCGTCACCATCTCTTGTCGCTCAGATCGGGCTGAGACTTTCCAGGCAAGAAGAAGAGGCATGGCCACCTGGATGCTCTTATGGACGGCGACCAAGCCTCCTAAGGTCAGTCACATGACTTTGTTGATATAATGTCTCGAGGATAGGTTTTGCATCATTCAAGGTAAGACCGTGGTGACAGTCATTGTTCGGTCTCATACATCCATAGTTATAGTCATAACACAAAGGACAGTCTGTGTTCATTGAAGGTGATTAATAAACCTGTAAATATATGTCAAGGTTATAGCATTGTCAAAACAGTGTGTCACATTAGTTTCTTGGCTACATGCGCTAGATGGATGGTGAAGTCATCATCATGAAATATGACTGCTTGTTGAGTGTAGTAACAGATGTGTTGTGGGACACAGTCTTGAGAGGAGTGTCTTTACAATCGAGTGATTGCTTATTTTCATGGTGCTGGGTAGCAGTTTGAGCTAAAAATCCTTGGGCTGAAATTAATACTGTGTACCAGTGTACTGTTGAATCCTGCCGTGTCCTCTAACCTCTCCCATCATTAGCACTCAGTTAGAGCCACATAAATAATTCATGCACGTTAACTATGGTGCCACATTTAGCCTGGTGATCATCCCCCCCCCCCCCTCTTCTTATTCTCGCAAACACTCATTTATTTAATAGTCTTCATTTTAGAGGGTAACACAACATATGGGGTTTTAATCTTGAAAGGGTCTTTTCCCATTCACTTTCCCATGGGAGTTGTGAAGCGCAGTCAACAACCCATCTAGTCATATACTATGCACTTATCATCATCCCCCACATGTTCATACTGTTGTTTACAGCCATAATCATCAGAGCTCATGAAATGTTGGAAAATAAATCAAGCACATGAGCATATGTAAACACGGATGCATGCTGTAATGGATCAGAAACACAACAAGCTTGAACTCAAAAGCATGACACAAAGACAGTCAGGGGTCCTTAACCATGTAATCAGTCATAACTGGCAAACACAACCAGACAGGGGGCAGTAGATGAATCATCAATCGGGCAAAAACAGCGGCTGGAAAGCTAGAGCGCTTAAAAACTAGACAATCGGGCGTGGAAGAAGTGGAGATAGGCCGTTGTATTTACTGCTGCGTTGATTAGGGAAATGGGAAGCAGGTGAGTAAGTGGGCAGAGAAGGTTATGTAGGGCTAGTCTGTCTCACAGGATGTAAACTGTGCCTATAAGCCTGCCATTGGCCACCTATTTCGAGCAGAATTCTTCTCTGCTTCCCTCCTAACCCAATTTTCCAAGGGCAGCGTCGCTGCATCATGGGCTTAGTGTCACCGAAGACGATTGTGAAAGGTTTAAAGAAATGGAAAGAATCCAGAGCATTTTGTATTACTTGGTGTGGGATCATGATGGGTTTAGCCAGACCTTTCTCCAACGCTGGCATGAAGTGTGGAGATAGGTCTGGCTATTCGAGACTACTGCAGGGCAGGAGAGAGTGGCTGGATCTGAAACAACAGGGAGAGCTAGTATATGGCAGAATAAACAAAGCCAGCAACAGTATGAATGTTAGGAGGGTTGGAGGTACAGTATGCATCACTTGTGCTTAGTATATTTAGTCACCCTAAAAACGCATGTGGCTCCAGCTTGGCCCCTCCATTTGAAATGTTCTAGAACCGCCACATCCAGAAAACACAGAGGAACATTAGCATTCTGCCTTGCCCTAGTCCGCCAGCCCTGTTTGAAGACGTTGCCTGTCTGCTCAGAGCTGTTTTCTGGAATACGCTGCACTCCTGCTCTAAGCTGAGTACTTGGAAAGCTCAGTCTGCCTGCTTCCCACCGTGACTCTTCAGTTCATCTGTTGGCATACTTGCCTTTTAAAAAAATAAAAAATAAAAAAATAAAATAAATAAAACCTGAGTTAACTGTCCATCTGCCTTGTGTCCGCTTCTGGATCCATTCACAGCACAACAGAACCTTAACAGTTGCAGCCTGGTAATAACTAAAGTCAACAAAGACAAGCATTGTCAACTCTTCTCTTACCTAGACTATGGTTGCTGGACAGTAAGATGATGATGTCTAAAGAGATTTATGTGTGATAAGATAAAATCTGTATTACTTTCCAACTCTGGCTTGGCTAAGAGTCACTGAATGTCAAAATGAGCCCATTTATGTGTAAATAATACATTTAAAGCTATAGTGCATAGTTTATGTCGCCCCCATGAGGAATTCTAAGTAATGACAACAAAACTGTCGGCGCGTCCACATGATACAAGCCTTCCATGATTGTGCTATTCCCCCCCACCCCTCCTCCACGCAGTTACTAGTAGCCAAGGGAGACACGGAGGAATAAAAAAACATGATGGACTCTTCAGAATAGGTAACTATCTTCACTCGAGTTTGTGCGCGAAAGTCGCCGGACGACACTATCTTCTAAACATAGCCATACTGACAAATACAGAGAGAGTTGTGTGGAGCTGATAGTCTTAATTAGCTTTGTAGCAACTCATTTGGCAAGGGCTTGAATGTAACAGACGTTCATTAATATCAAAAAGTTACGCACTAAAGCTTTAAATATTGGTATAAAACACTTCTGATTTTCTAAGGATCTGTGGAAAACTAAGCAGAATACCAAATCTCTCTCTCCCTCTCTGCCTACCCACACACACAGCTGACCTTTCCCTGGGTTGTACACAGGTATGAGGTGGAGGCGTACTGGGAGAGAGATATTGGGAGTACAGTCTTAATTAAAAGATGCTAATGTTTGCTTCAGCTAATCTGCTGGCTGCAGCTACAGCTCCATGACTCAACATCAAATCACTGATAAATCCTGGATTAATGCTGCCTCCAATTTAACAACCTGAGAAACACAATGCAGCATCCCGCCATCCAACTACCCACAGGACACCGTCACTGCTCCAAAACATTATGCTGCCGTTCACCCTCTCAGAGTGTGACTAATGCATGGACCTTACACTGAAAAACAACACAGTTAATCAAAACCATTTGCAATCCATAAATGAAAGCAATGGTTCCAAGAGCTCTGACAGACATACAGGCATTGTATTGTCAAAGCCTGATTTCCTGCACAGCCACACAGCAGGGAGCAATGATATGATAATGATGAGCAATTTTATTTGTTGTTTGCCAGGAGCTGAAGCTAAGGACTGATCAACCCATTGACCTTTTTGGCCTATTTCAAAGAAAATGGAATGTGTTCACTGAGGTGTTTCTTCATTATCTGCAGAACAAAGCCCCCAGTCTTCTCCCTCTGTGTAACAAGCATGTCAATAGGACCTCCTCTGGACGTCAGCACAACTTTCATTTTGGAACAATATTTGAACCATAACGAGATGTCTTGATTGGGCGTTTAAATAACTGCCATTTAACGTCTCAATGTTTGCTGGGTTTGGACGTTGAGTGGACCTTTTACAATCAAAGTTGTTAATCAAATGCATTTGCTTTTTCCATAGCAATAATATGGTAAATCATTTCTGGTTTGTCAGAAGAGGGTCTGACTGGACCATTATTGGCTACACATTCTCACTCCCATTGCGTCAAATACAGACACTTGGTCATGTGTCTTTGGCCTTTGTTATTCACGGTAAAAGTCTCCTTTAGTGTCGGTAATCTTGGCGTCCTTTTGCGTTTGTTATTCACGCTTAAAGTGCGTCCTTTGGCATTTGTTATTCACGCTAAAAGTGTCCTTTAGCGTCGGTACTCTTGACGTCACTTTTGACGCTCTGGGTCGGAACGTACTGACTGACATGCGGCACAAGAACGGGACAGTTAGGTTTAGGAAAAGATGGTGGGTGGGGTTATAAAATGTATGTTTCAGTGACACGCGGGACAAGAACAGGACAAGAAGACCGGTCTCCTGGGTGAAAGTCCTGTGTTGTTTGACCCATCCACCCCAACCAATCTCCTTACGTGGCATTTTGGTCTTTCATGCTATTCTCTACCATTGTCGCTCTTAAAGAGCAACTATTATATAGCATTTTCAGGATTATATTTGCATTTTGTGTAGGACATGTTTACATGCTTTAATGTTAAAAAAAAAAATAAAAATACTTTATTTTTCTCATACTAAACGGCTTCTGAACTAAACACTACCCAATCGGACACGTTTCATCAGTAATGCGACCCAGAATTGGGGACAATTTAACAACATTGGTAGCCCAGATGACATTGTTTACTGCGGTTAGCCATGTAGCTACTATAGTTACTATAGCAGTGGACACTAATAAATTATAGCAGCAATTTTTACAGTCAAAAATAAATAGAAAGCTAGTTACATGAGACAATGTTAACACCGCAGTGGCTTAAAAAAAACACTCCAGTCCTCCCTACTTAAAGAAGAATTCCGGCCAATTTTTACATTAATCTTGATCGCTATAGATATGTGTTACCTTTTCAGCTTCCACGCTCCGAACCGTAGTTGGGGTCAAACAATATAGGACTTTCACCCCAGAGACCGGGGATCGCGTCCGGCCTGTTGCAGTTCCTTTCCGCGTTATTCTCTTCCTAACCACAACCGTCCCGTTGTTGTCAGCCTGTCCTGCGTGTTACGGTTCCTTTCCCAGTTTTTCTTTTCCTAACCTCAACCGTCCCGTTGTTGTGGGATTTCATGTCCCAGTTGTTGCGTGCCACAGAGACCGCGGATCATGTCCCTGCGCCCGGGGATCGTGTCCCTGTGTGGCGGTCCGTCCTGTTGTTGTCGCCGGCTGTAGCGTTTAATTTCCCTGTCGTTGTGTCCCCCAGAGCAGCCCAGTGTTGTGGCATGTCGTGAAATGGTAACGTTCGAAAATCGTGACCTGTACACAAATCACACCAGATCGATCACACACAAAATGGATGAGCTACAAATGCACACGGAACTGCTGCGTGATGATTTTCACAAAAGCCAGGCTGAACACACTTATCACAGACAGCAGCTAGCAGCTAGCAGCTAACAGGCAAGCTACCCACCGGCAGGATTGAGACAGGGTAGGTGAATTTAAACAATGTCTGAGTTGAAAACGCATCTTGTTGTCATGTTAGGGCCCTGTTCATGTTGCACAGACATATTAATTGCATTTTGTGTCTGTTAAAAGGCACAAAGGCACTGTAAAACTTGCCCCGACAACTGCCGTTTTAGCTCATTGGAAGCTCATAGAGGTAGCTGCAATCAAAAGTACAGGCATATCTATAGCGATCAAGATTAATGTAAAAGCAGATGACCAATCAAAGAAGGCCGGCTTAGAGTTGCGTAAGACTTAGCCGAGAGTTGAAAAAACTGTTGCCCCCGGAGCACTCAGAATAGTTGATAATCTGAACGTTTTAGCTCACAGGGTTTTGTCTAAAATACGTTTACCTCATTATTTGTTTTAGCCACGTTTAACATGAAAATCCAACATTATAACATTGTAGATATGACAGAAAACACAGCATTGTATAATATAATAACACATATTTAAGCAAGGAAGGAAACAAATGTTGTGCATGCTGGTTATAGTGCATTTCACACTGAAATACTCAGCAAGATGGGTCGTTCCAGACATTGCTCTGAGGAACAGCGGACTTTGATTAAAAAGTTGATTGGAGAGGGGAAAACATATAAAAAAGTGCAGAAAATTATAGGCTGCTCAGCCAAAATTATTTCAAATGCCTTGAAATGGCATCCAAAGCCTGAACGATGTGGGAAAAAACGGTCAACTACCATTCGAATGGATCGAAGAATAGCCAAAATGGCAAAGGCTCAACCAATGATCAGCTCCAGGAAAATCAAAGAAGACTTAAAGTTACCTGTGAGTACTGTTACGATCAGAAGAAGGCTATGTGAAGCAAAGCTATCAGCTAGAATCCCCCGCAAAGTCCCATTGCTGGAAAAAAAGACATGTACTGAATAGGTTGAAATTTGCCAAAGGACACATTGACTGGCCAAAGGAGAAATGGGGCAACATTCTGTGGACTGATGAGAGCAAAATTGTTCTTTTTTGGTCTAGTTTGTCCGACGACCCCCATGCACTGAATTCAAGCCACAGTACACTGTGAAGACAGTAAAGCATGGTGGTGCAAAAATCATGTTATGGGCCTATTTATCGCATACCAGGGATCATGGGTCAGTTTCAATACATCAAAATACTTGAAGAGGTCATGTTGCCTTATGCTGAAGAGGAAATGCCTTTGAAATGGGTCTTTCAACAAGACAATGAGCCAAAACACACCAGTAAGCGAGCAAAGTAGTGGAGTGGCCAGCCCAATCCCCAGACCTCAATCCCATAGAAAACTTGTGGGGTGATATCAAAAATGCTGTTTCTGAGGCAAAACTCAGTAATGCAGAGGAATTGTGGAATGTAGTTCAATCGTCCTGGGCTGGAATACCTGTTCACAGGTGCCAGAAGTTGGTTGACTCCATGCAACACAGATGTGAAGCAGTTCTCAGAAATAATGGTTATGCAACTAAATATTAGTGCAGTGATTCAAAGTAAAGCAAACCTAATATTCCTTTTTCTTCACTTTCTGTAAAGGTATAACACAAACTTGAATGTGCAGTGTTCCCAGTGCATTGATATTATGGAATTAAAAGCTATTCTAAGGATTTTGAGCATTATTCACTTTTTTTAAACACACTGCTATTATTCTGAACACAACTGTATATATAAAACGAAAGCACTTGTCAGTACCCTATGTCCGGCGTTGCAACCTTTGAAATAAAAGCTGCACCTAAAAGTTACTGTAATTCAGTGACCAATTCCTGTGCTTTTCTTTTAAAGGCTATTAGAACTGTGGACGATGTTTTGATGGCGCAGCAAGCCAACTCCATAACACAGGAAGGCAGAGGCACGTCTGCATGCATAAGATAGAATGGGTAAAAGCGTGTGCTGGCATGTCTGAAGCATTGTAAGCGAAGGCGACCTGCTTCCAATTACTGTCCCACTACTACTTCAGAAAATTTGTCAATATGTAAATGTATATGGACTGCATTTATATAACACTTTTCTAGTCTTAACGACCATTCAAAGCGCTTTTCACCATTCATACACATTCATTCACTGTGGCTGAGGCTGCCGCACAAGTTGCCACCTGCTCATCAGATAAACACATTCACACACATCAGGAGTCTTGCCCAAGGACACTATGACATAGGATTGGTAGACAACCGCTCTACCACCTGAGCCACAGCTGCCCCTGTAATATGTATGCCTGCCCAACAAAATGGCTCACACAGGGGCCCGGTGTTTATGTGAGGACTATGTGCTGATACATGGCGTTCCGGAGACCTTGCATAGCAACCAGGGTGCAAGTTTGAGGCAGAGGCTATTCAGTACCTATGGTGCATGTTAGGGATCAGAAAGACACGCACCACATTTAACCCAATGTCAGGTGGAACGTCTGAACGTCTGAACAGGACGTTGATCGTTCATCAGCTCGCCAAAATGTTGCTCTCCTAGGGGGTGAGTTGGACAGTTATCTGAAGCAGGTCGCCTTCGCTTACACTGTGTGTGTGTGTGTGTGTGTGTGTGTGTGTGTGTGTGTGTGTGTGTGTGTGTGCGCGGTAGTGTGCACATACTATATGATTTATATTATATATATATAGTGTATAGCATACATACATACATACAGTGACTTAAAAAAGTATGTAACCCCCTAAAAGTTATCAGATTTGCCTACAAATAATACATTGAGAGTTATATTTTATTTTAAATGACTGGCCCTCAAAAGTAACTGTTTTAAATTGACATTGTCTTAGTGTTAAAAAATAAACAACTGCAATATGCTGTTCTAAGTATTCAAAAGCCATGCTCTGGAAGCACAACGTTTACACAGATGAGAAATATTGCCCAAACGAGGACACGATTTGCTTACAATATGCAGCATTTTGTGAAAGATTAAAATAACCCCCTACATTTAAGTATCAGACGGTTAATCTAAAGGAAAGGTGTAAAAATGAAGACCAAAGAGCATTCAAAGGAAGTTAGAGATAAAGTAATGGACATGCACAAATTAGGAAAAGGCTAGAAAATAAAACTTGTTTGGATATCCCAGTGAGCACCGTTGGATCCATATTGAGGATATATAGCACCCAGACAAGGCCATCCCTCGACTCCCAGCAGGAAGCAGCTACAGAGTTTCAGAGTCAATAATAGCTTAAATATTATGTCCATCTTAAAATTGTTTCATATTGTGTAATTACGGAAATATACAATGTAAAACAGACTCCTTGAGGTAAGTGTTGCAAATGTCATGTCATGTTTAAACTGCTGTAAATTACGTGATCTGTGGCTGTTATTTAAACTGAAAACAATACTTAATTTATATTACAATAGTAGCTAGCTAACCATGTTACACACCAATACCAGCCAAAATCACTGCTAGAAAATTGTGCTCTCTAAACAGCTGATTTCCACAGATTGTTTTCTTTTGTTTCTAAATGGACTGATTGTTTCAAAATGCAACTTAAGTCATCAGCATCAGCGTAAATACATGTTGTGCCTATATTTCCCTCACTAACATGGCCCTGCCTCTCCCTGTTGTCTAGCCATAAAAGAGATGCTGGCTGTTGATCAGGAGAAGACGGGAGGACAGTGTGTCCCCAAAGCCTGGGAGCAGAGAGGACTCAGCTGGAATCAGCTGGACTGTAATGGAAGTGCACAGAGCATCCTCCTGCCTCATTTAAAACATCCACACACAATACCATTGACCAAAGATAGGAGACATAAATCTCCTGTTCTATCCTTCTCTTTCAGCCTCCAACCTCACTCGACACTCACACTCACATGTGTATGTATGTGTGTGTGTGTGTGTGTGTGTGTGTGTGTGTGTGTGTATGTGTGTATGTATGTATATATATGAGATGTGTGTGTATATATATATATATATGAGATGTGTGTGTATATATATATATATATATGAGATGTGTATATAAATTAGAGATGTTCCGATACGTTTTTTGCTTCCCAATACAAGGGCGTAACTTTGGGTTCAACATTGTGGGGGTTGAGACCTCCACTTTTGAGCTAAATTAAAATTTGTAGTGTCAAACGCTTCATTTTCTTTATTCTGGTGATTTTTTTTCTGCAACAATTTGTGCCTTTCCTGCATCAATGTATGGTGCAAATGTCTTTCTTTATGTAAAGTAATTATAGTAGGTTTTTGGGGTTGGTTGCACTGGCCAGTTTTGATTATTGTAACTGCCCCATCCCTCCTGTAAATTACGCCTATGCTCGATACCCATTCCGATACCTGAACTTGCGTAACGGCCGATACGGAGTACTGATTTACTACCAGTGTGTTAAAAAAATACATGTATTTTACTTTGTCTTAACAGCTGTATACTACTATCCCTGTATGGATATGTTATGATATCTATCTTGTTGTTAAACTCTTTGTGAAACATGAACAAACAATGAACTCCACAGAACTTTCTTTAATTATCCAGTTTGACAGTCAGTCATAATGAAAAAAGAACATAAATAAACAACTTTAAAAGGGCTAAATTACATGGTATGGGATGGATAAACTCCAGTAATTTCCGGTACCGATACCAGCATTTTAGGCAGAATCAGAGGCATTTCGATGGTTCAGTATCGGAACATCTCTAATATACATATATATGTGCTAGGACCTCCTGCCGTTGCCCTTGGTGCAGGTATTGGTATTATGACTGGTTCCCAGGCGCTAGACTGTGGCTGCCCACTGCTCCTAATAAGGATGGGTTCAATGCAGCAGATTCGTTCCTCGTATGTGTAAATGTACTTGGCAAATAAAAGAATGACATTATATCATTAACACTATCATATTATATATATTAATAATATAATACCATCACTTCCTTTCCTCCATCCTCTTTGTCACCCCACCTCTCCTATAATCATTATCTAGCTGCACAGCTGCAGATCTCTGACAGAGCCATTCATCACTGACACAACACTGTGGGACCATCCTGGCACAGAGATGTCCACACCCTGAGACGCTTAGCAGTGCTGTGTCATGACCACAGATTGGACACTTTAACATGTTTGAAAGAAATCACAGCTTTGCTGCTGATATTGTCACACAGTACATCTAAATCTTCTTGTTTTATATTCCACGACTGAGGCCAGAGTTGTACTGTCACCTGCTGGTAGGTCAGTGTATGTTTTGGTCATTCTATTTTCATTTCATTAACAGCTATTAAAAAACAAAAAAAAGAATGGTTATTTGATTTTCGTTTTAAAATCCAAAATTTGAAATTGAAATACAAGGCGTTTTTTCCTTTTCATTGTCAAAAGGGAATGTAAAAATTTAAAACATGCTTCGATTTTCATTTTCTATTTCATATAACAAAAAATTAAATCACTTGAAAACAGAAATGAAAAAATGCCAGTTTTTTCATATTCTGAGACCGGATGTTGCATTTTCAAGGCAGTAGCACGTTCTCTTAATACATCCATGACTAGCACCGGTGTAGCCTACCAGTTTTGCTTTAAACCAGGCTGCAGTTGAGGGAAACTATAGCCTAACTTCCTGAGCGACTGATCATCCGTTTTTTGCACCTCTTTACATAAATATACATAAATATGGCTATGAAATACATCATGAAATACATAAATGAGGCATACATATATGCATTAGTCATTATAGTTCAATAGCCTATATGTTTTACTTGTATTTATTTCAGGGGACCTTTATTTATTATATCTATTTATTTGCACGTTATGTTCAAAGGAAGTTTGGTTATCTCACAGACTCAGATTCAAAGCAACTAGCAAGCCTGCCTGACATCAGTGCATCAAAGCATATCACTATCTGCAAAGAAAAGAAAATATGAATAAAACACGAGCACAGCAGATTCGTCTGATTCCCAGCTTAGCTAGAGCGGGTAACGCTAGCTCTGCAGACGGACCAGAGTCAGTCAGCACCGGGGAGCGAACATGGAGCGAACCAGGGACCCAGGTCATAGGTTAGGGTACACCTGCTAGCTAGCTAGCTGCAGCGGCAGCAGCGAACATTATAACATTAGACCCAGCACCGAGGTCTGATCCCCATGATCTGATCCCGAACCGCCGGTGACTTTCTGCCAGATCAGCAAGCTTAACGGCAGCAACAGAAAGTTTGCTGGGACCAGACTTTGGCGCTGTAACGTTAATTAACAGTAACGTTACAGCTGTTAACTGAAAGTCAAGTCCTCAGCTGGTTAGCCAGTTGGTAGAGACAGAGAGTCAGAGGAAGGCAGGGAGAGAGGGCAATAAAGAAATGTGACATTATGAAATAAAAGTCCCTCCAAGCATTATCAAGAGTATAGCTAGGTTTTCAAAGTAATTTTAGCTTGGGTTGAAAGCAACACTGACAGTGGTAGCCTACACAGGCGCTGTTGCATTGGAAATGACAACATCCGGTCTCTGAACATGAAAAAACAGGCCTTTTTTCGTTTCTATTTTTGAGTGATTTTATTTTTTGTTATAACAAATAGAAAATGAAAATAAAAACCTATTTCAAATTTCTCCCATCCCCTTTTGACCATGAAAAGGAAAAAAACGCCTTGTATTTCAATTTCAAATTTTGTATTTTAAAACGAAAATCAAATAACCATTCGTTTTTTGTTTTTTAATACCTGCTTATGAAATGAAATCATCAGTCATCGAATGACCAAAATATACACTGACCTACAAGTGCATCCACTTTAGCTGTACATTGTTTAGGATACAGGAGTCAATATTATATTGTTTTCTACAATTATGAATTTCCGCTGCAGTTTTGAACAGTTTTAGAGGAGTACTTCAGACATTGTTGATTATAGATTTGGCACATAGATTTATTATTATTATTTACAGTCTATGATTCGGCACTTCTCTATCAAATGCAGAGGATGTCAACTGGAAAAAGTACCGTCATTCTGCAACACAATCTTCCTCTCTCTCAAATTTAAATATATTAAAAGCTTATTTGATGAGCAAATTACCTACATTCTGTATACTGTTGCCTTCCTTCTTCTTGAGTCTTTTTTAGCAGTTGTAATTGAGCCTGTCAGCAGAAACTGACACATACCTCATGCTTATTGTTTTGTTGTCGCATTAAATCACTGTTTGTTGCGAATGTGTTTCAGAACTATTTTACCATTTCCTTTCTTTCTTTGTGATGAAATGTAATTTCAGATGGTATATTTTTTCCTTTTTTTGTTATATCTTAGCCCATATCATATTTGTTGTTGCCTTTGCAAATAAACCTAACGGATATATTTGGTGTCTTTGAACTTATGTATTTATAGTTGGGGAATTTTAAAGGCAAGAGAACTAAACTGATATGTTATAATTGGAAAATGTATTGAATTTCTTTAGAAGCTGAAATCAGAATCAAATATATGGAATTCTAAAAGATAATGTCATGAATACATCCATCATAGAAAACAAATATCACATGTCACCTAAAGGTTTCACCTGCAGCGGTGGTTCTAAATTTTTCTGAGGAGCATTTGGACACCTTTAGTCTCGCTAGAGCCAGACCTTCCACAGCGCTGCAGAGGAAGGTCTGGCTGGTCCTCACAGCATTCCTGGATGGGAGAAAAACAAGCGCTGGATGGAGAAATGGTGCCTCTGCAAAATAGCCTCGGGAAGGAACTTGTTTTGGTGGAAAATGTGTACGTTCAAAGGTTGTTCTAGTGGTGCAACAGAAAACTCAGATTGGACAGCTAGCTGTCTGGATTTATCCTGCAGAGATCTGAGGAGCAGTTAACCATAGTCCTCATTTATCCACCGGAGTTTGGAATGCCAACACAAAGAAAGAGGAAGGTGACGGACATCCGGCAGAATTGCCGGCGGCAACGGCGCAATCCCGGAAATGATACGTCGTGGATATAGACTATCAAATGTCTAACTGACCTAATGTTTCACACTGATTGAAAAATATCATGAAGGTTATTATATTTATCTGAAACCACAACAGATAAGAAAAATATAAAGCTAAAAAGTAAAGATGAATAATGATTTACAGCGATGGTTTTATAGTCACCAGGGTTATAAATTCCTTTTTGTTTTTCCACAGCCAAACAGTCTAGATGCTCTTGATCAGTTTTCCTTCTGGTGAGACAAAGGAAGCCCTAATTTAAGAACATGCCTGCCCAAAAACACATAATCCAGATTAGCTGTTTACTGCTTGTTGTTTACAGGACATTAGCAGCTGCACAGAGCCACACCTTAAGCACCTCTGCTCTGAACAAAAAGCTGGGAGGTTCATCTGGGATGGAAACAGCTCTGTCATGTTAGAAGCAGCACACTATCGCCATCAGGAGGTAAGATGGGAGCACTGACACTACTAGTGTTGAGGCAAGTTTTGCAATATCCACAAGCACATAACTTCCATTTCCTTCATTTCATGTTCCCTTCCTTTTATCTCATGTTACAGTCAGAACAGTTTCAACATTAAAGGGGTATGCCACTGATATACTGCGGTGCTTCCATGAGGACACATTTAAAAGATGAAAGCTGAGCCTGAAATATTCCTACTTTTAGTCACTATTCTAGGCCAAACACATGGACATTCTACACTGCCCATAATGCAACTCCACTGGTTACTGGTTTTTGTATGTTTATATTTTGCATATTTATTGTGTAACTCTATTTTGACTCGGGTTATGCTTTGTTTTGGCCAGCTCGATAATTTCTTCTCAATCGGCCTACCTGGTTAAATAAAGGTTAATTTTTTTTTTTAAAGCAGCTTATGACATGACAAGGTAAATACAGTATATGTTTAAGACAAATGATTAAGGACTGCTTTAATTTAAAGAATTTACCAAGGTAATCATGCTATTTTCAACAATTGTTTGTTCTTGGATTACTCATCTAAAGTGTCACCTCAAATGTTGGTCTCGTGGAGCTGCAGCGTTTGTTCATGGACAAAGTGAAACCGACACTGTACATATACTACCACCGGACAAATTCACTGTTTACTTTGGGCGTTTCTCAATCCCAAGAATGCAAAGAACGCTTGGTTACGTTGTAACCTTGGTTCTCTGAGTGAAGAGACTGTCTCATCCCCATACTAATGGAATATGTAACGGTGGATGAGAGAGTCTCGATACGATAGAGAACAGACTTGTGTTCCGGGGGAGAACGTTCTTGCCAGTCGTTCTTGGAAAAAAGAACTTGCAAAGTCACAACCCAGTCTCACAGCAGTTTGTGAAATGGTCACGTAATTTTATCTATTGATTCATGTACAGACACATTTCCCCCATTTTTTGGTGATGCTCAGGATGTTTTTTAAACTAATATATTTAAATTGGAAGCATCTTAAATCTGCACCACGTTTTTATCTGCAGCAGAGAAGCTGTCATGATTTGCTATTATTTGTATTTTTAAGACATAACCGCTGCTTTAATCAACATTTATTCACGAGATATTATATTATTATTATTATTATTATTATATGAAAGGTACATATAGGAGCAGACGTGATTGATTGGTTCATTATTTATGATCTCTGATACCCATTGACTCATGTTACGACCATTTCCTCTTTTGTAATGGTTGAATGAGATGGTCAGCATCGCACCACTGCACACAGGTCTCTATTTCAGCAAAATACGCAAAAGTACTTGTGTCTGTGTGCAGTAGGCTGAGTATAGCAGTGTGACAAAAATACCAAAACACATGGTGTATATGTAGACATACCCATACAAAGCTATACATCTTACTCTGTGAACAAAAACCTTCCCAACAATCTACTTGTCCTTTTAATTACTTAAAAATGCTTCCTAAAACTAGTCCCTTCTTCCTCAAAGGAGAATTCCTGCAGATTTTTACCTGAATCTTGATCGCTATATATCTCCGAGTACTGTCGATGGGGAAAAACAACATCAAAATCGGTGCTAGCAAACTGGAGTTGCTGCAGCTACTTCCAAAGCTCCCAGTTAGCTAAAATGCCAGTTGTCGAGGCACCTTATAAAAAGTGCCTTTGTGCCTCTTAACAGACACAAATGCAGTTAAAATGTCTGTGCAACATGAACAGAGCCCTTACGTGACAACAAGATGCCTTTTCAACTCAGACATTGTGAAGAAACTGTTTAAATTCAAAGTTTGTACTGTCACCTGTCTCGATCCAGCTCGGCCTGCTAGCCAGGCTAGAAGAGTGAAGATCGGAGGTGTTTACAAGGGAAAAAGCTTGGAGTAAGAATAACGTGTGTTGCTCTCCATCCGAAAAGGAATGGTTCGCATTTGTTTACCATTTGCTGCAACAACTGAATTCCAATGGGACTTCAGCGCGAGACTAGAGCTAGCCTTCAGTAACACTATTTACTGTGCAAGCCACAGGCATCATTTGGTTTCCATGTAGTTACATAGTCACTGATATGGTCATAACCACTACAGTGCTCAATTACCTATTTTTGAAGGGAAATAAACTTCAAGTTTTTGTTGCGAAGATGCCTTCGCTATGGCTATGGAGGACATAGTGTGATGGCAAATTTACATTTAAGCATGATTCTCTATATTATTTGTATAATTTCTTTTACTGTTTCTCTCACAATACTGGAAGTGAGTTTTTCTTATTCTCACATGTTGAAAGTAAGAGCCACAAAGTCTGGGAACGTAATGTGTACGCTGAACAGATAGGGGCTACAAGATCACCCTAAACTATCTGTTATTTCTCCCTGGATAGTTGAGACTTCTCACATAGTTGAGATAAACGAGATGTCTAAACCTAGAAAGTGCTACAGAGGGGAAGAAGTGAAGTGGCTCCTGAATGTCTGACTATGTTTGATTGTAAGAAATGTTGAGTCATGTTTAGAAAGGGGGCATGTCTTTCTATCTCACTGGAGATGCATATATACTGTGTGCTTGTTCTTATTCGTTGAAGAGACCTTTCACACCAGCGCTGCGTGCCTTTTGTGAACTGTGTGCTTCCTTGTAAACTTGCAAGTTTATAATAAAATACAAAAACCTAACTTGTTTAGTCTTCGACTGTCTTTATTTTGTTTCACAAATTCTATTTTTTTCCAAAACCTCTAACACCTGCTGCAACGAAAACTTCCACAACAATCGCCAGACCACCGGCCAGTGGCGGCTCCTGAAAAAATTCTCAGGGGGGGCAATTTTTCTGATAATGTTTAATGGGTACATTAAGAAACAGAAAGATTTCCCCTCTAGCTACATAAGTTACAGGTGGAAAGCTATGTAAGAAATTAGCATCCAGGAGCCTTCATAAGCAAAAATGACATGACTCCACAATTAATTATTCCACTTATTCATTTCTTACATTAATCCAATGTTGTGTGATGTAAAATAGCTAAACAGGACACATTTTTAAAAAGATATATTCAGCAACAACATAAAGATGGGGGCAATACCAGAAGCATTTATTGACTGATCTCAAAAGTATCAGTCAATAAAGTATTGAAAATATCAGTCAATAGCAAAAATAAGTTATCACAGTACAAATAATCAAGGGTGTTCTTTCACATTGCTCAACACTGCATAAACAATCTGCATTTCCATAAACAAATGAAATATCAGCTGAAAATACAGCATCTTGGTATTTGTTCAGATTGCAGGATCAGCTAGAGCTTTTACCACATTTACTATATTTCAAAGGTAGTGCAGCCTAATAATCTTTTAGAGTAAAGGAAAGTGCACACTTTAAACAATAAATAGTAACAGCATGGCAATAACAAGTAGACACATTTTTGAGAAGTGGATCTTTAGAACTACATTTTCTGGAATGTAGGATATCACCAAATTGTTACTTAATAAAAGCAAAGTAACGTCCCAAATAAGTGAATGAACAAGTGAGGCCTGGTGTGGTCTGTTCATCTTGGCTTTACACATTGAAGACCAAACCAGAATGGAGAGGTGCTGCTAAGTTTAACTAAAGAATTCTGATATACACATGATTTACTTACTTCAAAAACGCCTCATGGTTGAATTGAAAATATGTGCACCAGAGCATAATTCACAACAAGCGAGCAGGAGCTTTTGATAGAGGCTACTGAAAACATTGATGCAAGTTATTGGTAATAAGCTATTTGTATAGACTTCCATATTCTGCCCTCTTGTATAGATTTGTGAAAATGAACATTTGAGCATTTGAAAATAATTTCTAGAAAGGTAAACAGAGCTATTTGTATGGCTTACAAAAACATTGATGTAAGTTATTGGTAATAAGCTATTTGTATAGACTTCCATATTCTGGCCATTTGTATAGATTTGTAAATATGAACAACCATATTCTGGCCAATTGTATAGATTCGTAAAAATGAACAACTACATTAAAGCAATATTGGCGTTAAAGAGCTGCCTGATCGCTGTCCAATATGAATGACCACATTGCATTGTGGGGTATAGTCTATGAATGCCTTTGTTTTGTTCTGTTTTACAGCATACTGTAATATTTCACCGGTAATAAGACAAGATAATAACATTAAAATAAAAATATGAAACCTGTGATAACATCTCGTAAATAAATCTTGATTAATGTAGAAATATCAATTAACCACAAAAGCAATACAGCTTGCCTGGTAATAAGACCGACTTAATAACATTAAAAGAAAGAAATATAAACCATGATAAGATCTTGTGAATAAATGTTAATTAAAGCAGCGGTTAATGTCCTAAAAATGCCAATAATAGCAAATTGATACAGCTTCTCTACTGTAGAAAAAATGTGGTGCAGACATGAAAGATGCTTCCAATTTAAATACATTACTTTAAAGGTCCCATGGCATTTCACTTTATGAGTTTTGTTAACATTAATATGAGTTTCCCTTGCCTGTCTATGGTCCCCCAGTGGCTAGAAATGGTGAAAGGTGTAAACCAAGCCCTGGGTATCCTGCTCTGCCTTTGAGAAAATAAAAGCTCAGATGGGCCAATCTGGAATCTTCCCTATATGACATCATAAGGGGAAAGGTTACCTCCCCTTTTTCTGCTTTGCCCGCCCAGAGAATTTGGCCCGCCTATGAGAAAGAGAGAGACATCCATAGACAGTATATAAGAATGGACCAACAGATCCCGTTTCTCTGGACGGAGACCAATGAAGGCCATTAGAAGCACTTTTCCGGTGATGGCTGAGTGTTACTGCGCAGCCTCCAACTGAGAGAGACAACGTAAATGTGACGTGAGCAACCTGTCTGAAAGTTGTAAGTCTTCTGGTAGCTGTGCCAAGAGAAATCTCAATCATTCAGAATATTGCAGAGATGGAGAGTGTAGGAGACAACATAGGCACAGGCTAATTATTGCTAACTAAAATGCTAGTTAACATTAGTAATTAAACTTAAACAGCTAATGTGAGACGAAACTGCCTGCGCGCTTCTCCTGTACTATACGGTAATTCCTCTACTATGCGACAGTAAGTCGCGTGGTTATGACACAATCGTTAGCCTATTTTTACAAAAACGTCTGCTACGGAGCCATAATGTGAGGTACAAGGTAATGGAGCCTTTTATACATTGTCGTGTTTCTTTAGAAATAAACAATGGACAAATAGAGTCTTTAAACGCTTCAGATGTAAAGTTATTCGCTGTCAAAGTTGCGCCAAAATGAATGGCAGTCAATGGAATGCTAACGGTAGATGATGGCTTATTAGCATCAAAATGGCGCCATAGGAGGTTCGCGGTCTGAGGAGAAGCTTACCCCCTTGGAGACATCATGGCTTGCAAATGAGCGAAGCATGGCAGTTGGTCAAGGCCACACCCCCACCCTCCACCTTGCCCCGCCTCTCTCCTCGTTGGGTTGAAAGTCATGGCCCAACCCAATTTCTTTTGTTGCTGTAACTGTAACTGTAAAGCAGTTTGAGCACATATTTTTCGAGAAATGTTTCATATACCAGTCTCCCCTCAATGATCTTGAGCTCAATGATCTTGAGCTTTCACCATGAGCTGTTAGAATAATTTGGGGGTGATCTAAACCATGCAGTATCTTATCAAGAAAACAAACATCGCAACTTCATCATAACAAAAATACAAACGACATTGCAACGTGCATTGCAATTTTTTACAAAAGCTGGCCCAAAATGCCTGATCAACAATCCCAGAAAATAAAGCCTCAAAATCCTGGAGGGACTGAGTTTCTGATAAGTAGGCCTATGATAGCATAACATAACTGTATCTGTATTGTGAGTAATGCATCAAATGTGTGCAATCAATCCTTTAGTAAATAATTGTTTCATAATAATGGCAGGAAGGGCACTATTAGTGTTCTAAAACTGGAAGTTACAGTGGCAGAGGGCACTGAATTTACTTGTGTAACTAGGAACTAGGAAAGTGATGTAAAGGGAAGACTATTATTCAGGAAAAATTATTTCTTAACTGTGTTATGGCTGCGGACGTCATCAATGAATCATTGGTCTTAACCACACAACCTCGACAATTGCTTCAGAGAAAACTTCCTGGATTGCTCAACACAAGTCTCGGCACAGCATGTAACATCACCAGTGAAAAGTAATGAAATGAAGAAAGAAGAGTGGGAAGAGAGAACATGTTTTTACCTTTGTAGTGGCGGTCATCTTTGGGATAGAAAAGAGGAGACAAAACATATTTGGGTTTTACAGCTCAGCTTTAAAAGTTTGAGAATTCCTATGAGTCCAACTGAAATAGGCCACAAACATATTTCATTTGTTCCAAGATTTGTACACTGCAAAAATACACTAGAGCCAATCATACACTGTCCTGTTCATCATTTCACACTGGCTCCTTCTGCTCTTTATATTAGCATTAGTGTACTGATGAGCCATCTAAACATGAGTGTAAGTGTACAGGGAGGCTTCTACTGTTAGAACTGTGTCAGCATGTGACATCAGCTAATTTAAATGAAAGTGACTTACAGTGACACACAGGTTTGGGCGTGTCCCACTTGCCCATCTTATTGCACTGTGTTGAGTTTCGACCCATGAGGATGAAGGAAGGCAGACAGCTGTAATTTAGCACTGTCCCCTCCACTGGGGGCCCCAGGGGCCAAGAAGACACCCGGCCATTTTCCAATGATGTCCATACCCGAGGACACAATAACACTAGAACAGAAAGACAGAGGAAGCTTTATTTTTTTCATGTTCTGGAGAGAAATCTCATACTTTGTTATAGTGTGATGTACTTTGTTATAGTGTGATAGTAGGGGTGTCACGATTCTCCAAATACACAATTAGATTTGATTTTGATATTTTGTTTTGTGACGGCAATGCCACAATAAGAGCCACTAAATGGCAGTAGTGCACTTTACAACAACAGTTTGAGTTTTTCAAAATTAACAATGTGCAATGGAATGCACCATGATTTTAACAAGGTGTACATGAATGTGATATGGAGTCCTGTCAGAGCCTACATGCTCTACCTTCGCGGTTTGTTTCCATAACTCACTCACGGGGAAGGCAAAATGTTGCCACACGGTGACTTCAGGGAAGCAGGAGGATTTTCTGTTGTTTCTCTGTAATCTCCTACTCTGGCAGTGGCCATGGAGTCTGGAAAAGTCAAGCTGCAAGCCAATGCTAAGCTAACGTTACCCTGTGTATTTATTAATAATAATAATAATAATAATAACAACTTTTATTTATTCATTTATTTATTTTCACGAAACCCAAAGACAGAATTACGGGGTAAACAGAGCTAGGGGAGGTTGTAGGCTGTGGTGAACAGGTGGTGTTTGAGGAGTTTTTTAAACATGTCCAGAGATGTAGCATTGCGGATATCTGCAGGGAGGGTGTTCAAGAGGGACAGGCTGCAACACTGAAGGCTCTGTCTCCAAAGGTACAGAGTCTGGTGTGGGGAATGGAGATCAGGCCAGTGTCTGAGGACCGCAGGTTTTAGGGTGGGGTGTATGGATGGAGGAGGTCGGAGAGGTACTGTGGGGCCAGGGCATGGAGGGATTTGTAGGTGAAAAGGAGGATTTTATAATTGATGCAGGACTTGATTGGGAGCCAGTGAAGGTGGATAAGGGTTGGGGTGATGTGCTGCCAGGTCTTGGTGTGGGTGTGGACCCTGGAGGCAGAGTTTCGGACATACTGGAGCCTGTCCAGAGTTCTGCAGGGGACCCCAGGGAGGACTCGATTACAGTAGTCCAAACAGGAGGTAATAAAAGCATGCATGAGGGTTTCTGCCACAGAGTCAGAGAGCGATGGCCGGAGTCTGGAGATGTTTTTAAGATGAAAAAAAGGCTGATGTGGTGATTTGATGTAAGTATGGAAAGAGAGGATGGAGTCCAGGATTACAACAAGATTTTGGACCTCAGAGGATGGGCAGATGGCGCACCTGTCAACATCAAGGATGAGATCTCTAACCTTCTGGAGCAGCGCCTTGGGGGCCCCAACCAAGAGCTCTGTTTTATTGCTGTTCAGTTATGCAGAGGTTATGCAGACAGTTTACCAAGGAGAGGGGGGGGAGCTGAGTGGATGGTTTGTTGCTGATTAGAGCTGTGTATCATCGGCGTTGGAGTTGGAAAGTGAGACCATGTTGCCGGATAGTCTGACCAAGGGGGAGCATGTAGATGGTGAAGAGGATGGGTTCATAGCACAGAGCCTTGGTTGTCCAGAGCTGGGTGGAAGGGGGAGTTACCAATGGTGAAAAACTGCTTCCTGTGTGAGAGGTCAGACTGAAACCAGGAGAGAGCTGTGCCAGTGATACCAAGGTGATGAGATAGGCGGTTGAGGAGAATGGTATGGGCGAACGTGTCAAAGGCTGCGGAGAGGTCGAGGAGAGTGAGTATTCTGATGTTTCTGTAGTCAGCAGCGGTGAGAAGATCATTG
Organism: Sander vitreus; assembly: GCF_031162955.1. Taxonomy (NCBI): domain Eukaryota; kingdom Metazoa; phylum Chordata; class Actinopteri; order Perciformes; family Percidae; genus Sander; species Sander vitreus. The sequence continues at coordinate 27,020,855 of NC_135868.1, read as the reverse complement.
ATCATTGATTTTGATGAGGACGTTCTCTGTGCTATGAAACGGTCTGAATCCTGACTGAAGGGTTTCATAGAGCTTATGGTTGGACATATGCTGATGGAATTCGGCAGGAACTTTTTTTTCCAGGATTTTACTTAGGAATGGAAGGTTGGAGATCGGCCGCTAGTTGTTTGCATCCTCCAAATCCGAACCTGGCTTCTTAGGGATAGGGGTGACTAAGGCGGTATTGAAGTATGAGGATACTATGCCAGATTCCAAGGAGCAGTTAATGACATCCACCATGATGAGACACAGAACAGGCAGACATGCTTTGACCAGGGCTGTATGCATTGGATCCAGGGAGCAGGTGGAAGCCTTAGCTTTGGTGACCAACTTGGTCACTAGAAGGTTGTCCACAGGCGTGAAGGAGGAGAGTTGAGGCAGATGAGCAAGGGAGGGAGCAATGTCCTATGGCAGATTGGCGTTAGAAGGGGAGGGGCCTGATACCAGGAGTTGTTGATGGATAAGAACTACTTTGGCCTGGAAGAAATCCGCAAACTTGGTACAACAGTCACGGTCACCTGGAGGTTGGTGGGTGTCAATGGGGTGGAGGAGGTGGTTTATAGTTGAAAACAGCATTGTGAAGTGGTTTTGCTGGTTGCCAATGAGGGTGGTGTAGTATTGTGTCTTGTTTCTTGATAAGAGCTTCTTTGTAAGAGCTCACATCGTCTTTGTAGGCCTCCAGGTGGACTGTGAGGCCAGTTCTTTTATAAAGTCTCTCCAGTCGACGACCAGAGGCCTTCATGGAGCGAAGTTCAGTGCTGAACAGGTGAAGGAGAAAGAAAGGTCAAGTGGGGGATTAACACATTTGTTAGATGCATGCTACCAGCCGGTAAGCCATGCTGTATCCGTTTTTGGTTTTCTTTAGACATGTGCAAGTAGGCAGGGGTGGAGAGAGAAAAAAATACTGGAGAAATCGCCGATCCTGCTTTTGATTTTGATAGTGGAAATCGAAAGCTCATTTATCGATTTTTGTAAAATTGAAATCGTGAAACCCCTATGTGATAGTTATAGCAGTTCAGTCACATATTTTTATACGGCCACTGCAAACATTACGATAGTGGCTTTAATACTTTACTACTTTAAAAGAGTGCAATTGACAAAGGGAGTAAGGGAATGGTAGCATAGCATAACAGCAGGTCATGATGTTAGTTTAGCTTAGGATAAAGGAGTTACCAACCCCACCACAGGCTAAAAACAGGTACAGAAATATTAGAATAGAGTAAGAACAGTGTATCACAAAGCAGGATTCATAACAAGTAGTCCAACTGTTAACCCATATGCACGATTAATATCACCAAGTAATTAACAGGCCAGGATCAATGATGAAGTTGTTTGCCCTGGATTAACATTACAACCCTAATAAGTGGCACGTTTTGATTGTGATGTCATTAATAGTGCAACATGAAGGTAAATTTAAAAAAAACAAAAAAAACAAGCCATCGCAGATAAGTGGATGCTTCACTATCAGGTACGATTTAGCCTACTTCCAAGAGTTTTAAGTACTAATGCCTCTTGAACGTCTTCAAAAACATTATAGACTTAACATGTAGGCTAAACAAGCTAATGACGATAACTAGCATGACCAGCTAACGGCTAAACAAGCTAATAACGATAACTAGCATGACCAGCTAGTGTGCTAGCAGTTATTAAATTGGAAAGGGTTGAGCTACCAAGTGTGATATTAATAAGAAATAAAATATCAGTGTCCAGTTATATCTCTTAACAAGATGGAATGTCATTAGGCTAACTTTAACACTTTAATCCTATGGAAAACAGGCTACCTAGCATGACCAGCTAGTGCGCTAGCAGACTTGTGGTGGTATGAACTATCCTAAAGGTAGCTTACTACTAAAAAGTTCAAGCTAAGTCTATCTGAGTCTGTAGACATTTTTTGATCCAGGACCACCACACAATCTGACACTAGGCACTACTCTGATGCCTAATTTTTTAATTGATTGACAGCCCTAGTTTTAAACCATATACCATACCATAACATAGGTCTTATAATATTGTTGTTTTACTGTGATTGATGTCTTGGTTTGCTGTGTTTTCTCCACAGACAAACTCTGTTGAAGATGTTGGAGAACAACAAAGTTTATGATGCAGACTCCACTTTTAGTTTGGAAACCCATTCATTTGGACCACTTGCACTGGGGCATGTTCTTTCCCACCTAATTGGGAAATTGGACCAATTACAGTTTTAGTTTCTAAATAAAGTTTTTTTTAAAAATAGAGTTTTTTTTATCATTTCATACATTTTCATGTATGGGCAAATGAACACACACAAGAAGACTGTCTAATCAAGTTCAAGTTCAAGTAGTTTATTGTCATGTACTCAAAAGGAATTATAATAAGTAATGATAATGGGTTGTGTGGGAGGGGGATGACATGGCATCACAAAAACATCTAGTTTGGCTTTCTTGGATCCACATTTTCTTTTTTCTTCATTGATGACCACTTTTTTAATAATATCCTCCATTTCTGAAAGAAAAGAGTACATGGTTTTACCTCCACAGACTTTACTCACAATACAAGACTGTGGTGGTCCTGGATCAACACTTAATGACAACACAGAATAACTGTAATAAACAACAGTCCAGGATGAATGTGAGGCTGTGGTGGTCCTGGATCAACACTTAATGACTTGCAGCTAATTGTAGCATTGCATATATAAGTTGCTAATGCTATCAACTTTGATTAAAACACATGTTGCTAAGGTGTTTTGTCTGTAATATTAGTTATGCAAAAAAATTCTACAGACATCTACATTTTAGTATTAAGCTACCTTTAGGATAGTTCATACCACCACAAGTCTGCCAACGCACTAGCTGGTCATGCTAGGTAGCCTGTTTTCCATAGGATTAAAGTGGTTAGCCTAATGACAGCCATTCCATCTTGTTAAGAGATATAACTGGACACTGATATTTTATTTCTTATCATAGGCGGCGCCAGGGAGGGGCTAGCGTGTGCTGTAGCTACCCCTAGGATTGCCATAGCACCCCCTTAGCACCCCCAAGAAATTGCTGTGGTTGATTTATGAATAAATAAATAAATTGTTAATGTGTAAATAGTATAATTTATATTTGAAAAATGAATAAATACATTAATAAAACAAACCGATTATTTTTAGGCTAAAAAACACAGGTGATCGTATTCGGCCAAAGGGTGCAGCACACATTGAACTTTTGACCTCATTTCCGCAGTATGCTAAGTAACTATGGTACTTTTCTTGTCCCTGGATGAAATAATAAAAACTAAAAAAACAGCAGGAAACCGATGGAGTGCCTTCTCCAGGTAGGGAATGAGTCCTTACCCCAAGTGAAGGAGTTCAAGTACCTTGGGGGTCTTGTTCGCGAGTGAGGGGACAATGGAGCGGGAGATTGGTCGGAGAATCGGCACAGCAGGTGCGGTATTCGTTAGCTGCTAGTGTCCCTTCAATCCTATGGGTAAAGATCGCGGCTAGCTGCAGGCCCTGGAGCTCCATCAGGGCCTCGGCATTTGGTAGTCCAGAAACAGTGACTTTGCGCGGGTATGGAGTGCCGCGGGCTTCCGGTTGTGACGGAGATCGATCTAGCTCACAGCGGGCCGGGTCTGTGAAGGAGGACACGTCTGTCACGTTAGCCTGCTGAGCTCCTGCTGAGCTCCTGCTGAACTCCAACACACAGTCAGACAAAATTTGCAATTAGCCATCAAATTTCGTAAAATGGCATATATTTGACCTCTACATAGTTGATTCTCACATAAAAAGTCTCAGAAGTGAATTTAGTAATTAAATAGCAGACGAACAATGTATAAAATTTCTGAGATCTGCGTGACCTAGATTCAGAAGAATAAGCTGACCTCAGGTCAGTGCTGTAAATGTTGGGGCGTGACAAAGGTAGAGACTATGGCCAAATAAGGAGGAGCCACCAAGTTGACGTCAACTATGAGCTTTGTTGAGATTCGCCCGTTTTCAGCAGCAGTTTCAAATTGTGAGATTTGCAGAGGAAAGAGGTGTCAATGGGACTTTGAGGTTCTATGTATGTCCTATTTACCCTCCAAACTGTTGTTTTTCAACTATGACAAGGTAAAATCGGTTTTGCATTCTATCACCCTTTTAAGTACAGAGTGTTTGCTCTGGTTCAGCATAGGCATATAGCATATAAGCATATACACTACTGGTCAAAAGTTTTAGAACACCCCAATTTTTCCAGGTTTTTATTGAAGTTCATGCAGTTCAATGTCTTATTGTACTCTGAAATGAAAGAATAGAACAAATAAATAATTGAAGTTAAAAAAGAAATCATGGAATCAATTTATAAACCAAAATGTATTCTAAATTTTTTACTCATCAAAGTAGCTCCTTTGGCAGATATAACAGCTGAACACACTCGTGGCATTCTTTCTACAATGGAAATCAAATATTCTTCAGTTCAGAGTCCCAACTCTGTTGCAGAAGTTCCCATAAATGTGTGGCACTTGTAAGTTGCTTTGCTTTCACTTTTCTGTCCAGTTCATTCCAAACCAGCTCAATGGGCTTTAAGTCTGGTGACTGTGCTAGCTACTCCATGTTTTTAAGCTTACCATCTTGTTCTTTATTGCTAAGGTAGTTCTGGCATAGCGTGGACTTATGTTTTGGGTCATTATCTTGCTGTAGGATGAACCCCTGACCAACTAGGCGCATACCAGAGGGTACTGCATGGTGCTGCAAAATGCTGTGGTAGCCGTCTTGGTTCAGGGTGCCTTTCACTCTGTACAAATCACTGGCCCTGGATCCAGCAAAACAGCCCCAGACCATCATGCTTCCTCCTCCATGTTTGACAGTTGATGTCACACACTGAGGAACCATCCTTTCGCCTACTCGACGGCGTACAAAACTCCTGTGCGATGAACCGAAGATTTCAAATTTTGATTCATCAGTCCATAGCACCTTCTTCCAGTCTTCAGTTGGCAGTGTTTCTTGGCCCAGGCAAGCCTCTTTTTCTTATTCTGACATCTTAGCCATGGCTTTCTTGCTGCAACTCGATATATCAAACCTGCAGCTCGAAGTCTTCCCTTTACAGTTGAAACTGAGACTTGCTTATTACGACCACTATTAAGCTGTGCTTGAAGCTGTTGTCCTGTTAGCCGCCTATCACGCAAGCTGTTGACTCTCAGAAGCTTGTCTTCTGATTCTATTGTGGCTTTGGGTCTGCCAGACCTCTTCCTGTCAGAGTTTCCCCCAGTTTCTAAGTGCCTTTTGATGGTGAAGAATACTGTACTCACGACACCTTGACTTTCTTCGCAATTTCTCTGTAGTAAAGACCAACATTCTTAAGTGTTCTGATGGTCTGTCTTTCTTCTATTGTTAATTGCCTTTTTCCCGCCATTTTTATGGCAACACACTAATTTCTGCAGTACAATACTGTTCAAATAATGCTCACGAGGGTATGGTACCACAGTGTGTTCCAACAATACTTTTATACAAACACACATACAGCTGCAGAACAGCTTTACGTTGTTAACCCATTTTTTGTTTCCTGAAAAAGGCCTTTTTGTAAAATTCTGAAATGTACATTATTTTTCAGTTTTGGGTAACCTTACTTTTTTTTTTAAACCTCAGTTCACCACTTACCTTTGTACCATTTCAAGCTATTCATTGGACTTGGACTGCTAAGATTTCAATAAAAAACTAGGAAAATTGGGGTGTTCTAAAACTTTTGACCAGTAGTGTAAGTTTTCAATTTCAAAATATATTGCCTATTTTATCTGTTATTCAACATTATATTCAACTGGTTATATTAAGGTTATATTAAGGTAATGATGACATAAAGGGTTTGCGCTAGTTCGGCGTGTAGAAAACAGTGAAGAAATGATTTGCTGATTTTTAACACAAACTCATGTTTTTTCATTTTTTGGATTGCTTTTAATTTAAAAATATTGGTGATATGTTTTGGTTCACTAATGCTGTTGCTTATTGATTTGCTTTGGTTCACCATATAGAGCAGTAGAAAAATAGTTTTTAACTGGAAGTTGCCTATCTATGTCATTTCCACCACACACTGTCTCTTCCGTCACGCCATGTCATTTCCACCACAACACATATATTAAAGTAAAACATATAAAAAACATACAATCAAACCAACTATATTCAGTGATGTTGATAAATGTGCAGTTATGGGTAAGATATGTGTATACACTTTGAGAAATACATGATTTTGATCTTGATTTTGATTTGAGCTATGATAAGTAAATGAAATGTTCCAGTGACGTAGTTTTAGGTGTTTTTTTGTGTAAAAATTGTAAAATCTGTACAGTTACATTTCTGAAAAATAAATAAATTACAAATTTGAATACAGATGTGTGTGCTATTTAATCAAATATATTTATAACAGAAGATATTTAATTATTTTCTCTTAAAAACATGTTTTGTTATGTGATGGAAATGGCCGTTTTCTTGGACTGTCAGATAAAAATGGCAAAAATATATATATTATTCAATACAAATCATCACAGCCAACTTCAGGGAAGGTTTCTAGACATATTGAGAAACCAACTGAGATTAAAAAACTTTTTGTAGAAATGTTTTTATTTTCTGAAACTGTCTAGCTCAAAGAGTACCATAGTTGAAGAATTACCCAACACAGAAGAAGTAGAGCTCAATATTTGGAGCTGTTAGGATTAGAGAAGTGAGTCTAACGCTAGCAATGGATAGTTTTTTATTCCCTCAACGTCAAGGTGTGGATGCTAAATCTTACCTGATAGTGAAGCTTGTCTGCGATGGCTTGGTGGCCTTTTTTTTTAATTTTTTTTTATTTACCTTCACGTCGCACTATTAATGACATCACAATCAAAACGTACCGGTTGTAATGTTAATCCAGGGCAAACAACTTCGTCATTGATCCTGGCCTGTTAATTACTTGGTGATATCAGATCGTGCTAACCGCACATAGGCAACGTGAGCGATGATCATCAGACTGTCAGGGAAGAGGCAGCACATGCCTGGTGGTATCAGAATGGCCTCAAGAATACTATTACCTTGCATTTACTTGCAACATCTCTAGTGAATCTCTCCATATCATAACATACACCTACTTAAATTAAGCAACATTTTAAATATCTTAATTTTCATAAAATACACTTATTTAATTTCTGAGAGTGAGATGTTCAGATGGATATCAATCTCATGTCTATGTTAAGTACAGAGCTGGAGTCAGGATATGGTTAACCTAACTTAACATAAAGACAGACATGAACACTTATCAACACCTCTAAAGCTCACTAATTAACATGTTGTTTATTTGTTAAATCTTTAGACAAACAGAATGTCAAAATGACTTAGTTGTGAACAACTAGATGTAGCAACTGTGCACAGCCTGCCAGAGTTTTGGTGTCACAGTGAGGTTGCCAGGTTTCATACAAAGTGAAAACCCGAAACTCGTGCTCACTGACCATATCTGGCAACCAGCCCTATAGCCAGAGACACTGAAGAGACGTATTGGGCAGCTGGATGCACGATGGCTGTTAAGAAATAGTTCTAGCATTACCACAAACCACTAATTGTCATTGAACTTTGGACAGAGCCCTATTTTCCCCTGCTTCCAGTCTTTTTGCTAAGCTAGGCTAACCTCGCCCTGACTCCAGCACTGTACTTAACACACAGACATGAGACTGATTCATTTGAACAGGTTTTCCAAAATGTTACACTTTACCTTTGCAGTTCTTCCTAGTAAATGGTATATTTTTAATGGGTAAGTATACTGAAATAACTACTACAATTTTGGATTCCATCCAGTGTCACTTCAGGCCAAGTCTTCCTTCTGTCATTGTCATGTTTTCATCTACACTACCGGTCAAAAGTTTGCGGTCACTTAGAAATGTCCATTCCACTCCATTCCAGACAGAATACCAGCTGAGATCAGTTGCATTGTTTTTTTAAACAGGGCAGCAGTTTTCAGATTATATTATGTGCTTACATAATTGCAAAAGGGTTCTCGACTGTTGTAGACAGAAGTGGCTGAAGAAACGCTTGAAATCCATGCTTTTTGGTCTAAACGTCATACCCAAATTAAAAGTGGTACAGCTCCCATATACTTTGACACTCTGGGGTGTGCCTTGTGGTCCTGTTCAGTGCTGTTTATGTATCAGTGATGTTCCCCGTCAGGATGCTCTCGATGATGCAGGAGGAGAAATTCATCAGTAATTGAGGGCGTCTGAGTTGAAACAGTCTCTGCCTTGCTTTTCTCCCCTCTGAGTCAGTATCCAGTGCCCAGGTCAGACCCTCGCTGATGTGGACACCAAGGGACTTGAAGCTGTCCACCCTCTCCACTGAGGAACCGTTGACGTTAAGGGGGCGTAGTTCCTTCCCTGCTTCTTCCCAAAGTCATTCATCAGTAGGTTGCTGTCCTGACAACAGCGAGTCAGGTCCTCTACTTCTTTCAGGTAGAGCTTTTCATTGTCTGTGATCAGGCCCACCACAGCTGTGTTTTCAGCAAACCTGATGATGGTGCTGGAGTTGAAAGTGACTACCCAGTCGTGGATGTACAGGGAGTACAGCAGGGGACTCAGAACACTGCCTGGGGTGCTCCGGTGTTAAGGATGAGGGTGGAAGAGTTGTGTTCGCCCCCACCCTCACCACCTGGGGTCTGCCTGTCAGGAAGTCAAGGATCCACATGCACGTTCAAGTGTTTAATCCCAGGTCCGTGAGCCTTGTGGCGAGCCTGGAGGGAACTATGGTGTTGTATACGTGTCTTGAGTACCATACCGGATTTTGCCAACAAATCTGTAGCAAAGGGTGAACTATTAGCTCTGAGAAAGGTGTGACAAAAACATAAAAAGTAAAATAAATCCCCTAACCCTCTGAGACCGCAGACCCCCTCCCTTATCTGTAAGATGCGTGACCACATCAAAGTTTTGCGCAAAACTCCAGCTCAAAACTGCACCTTCTGTCTTAAGTCACAGGTTAAATTAAAACAGGTCTAGTGAATTCTTATGTTACACATGAACAATATTATAAACACCTTAGAACTAGGTCTCAATCAGCTATTAAGTTCTGAAGTAGGCTATGTAAGAAACAATTTCTGGAATAAGCTGTGTGTAAAACACCAATCTAGTTGGAGCAATAAGCAGACTATGAGCTGAACAGACAGCATTCCCTATGCTCCCTCAGTCCAGCCAAATGTCAACAAACACAGACTGTAAACTGACCAGCCAGCATTCAATCGTGTATTTTCAGTCTGGTTAAGTGTCCCTTTAAAGCCCGGCTCCGAAATTTACACACCGTGTCCTCCGGATTTATCATGATCTTCTCAGATTAAATGTCCACAAAAGCATAGACCGTAGACTGAATAGCCAGCATTCATCATTTCCTACAGTCTAGTTAGATGTCCCTTGAAAGGTTGGTTCCAAAACCCACACACAGCGACCTCCAGTCAAGCTCGGTACAGCAGCCCAAATACCGCTAGTCCACCAGTGCGGAGTCCTCCAGTCGTGGCCCCGGCACAGAACGCAAAGTCCCACCGGTGCCCTCCGGTTCCTCTGTTGGCAACGGTCCGCGGCACGGGGCGACCCGTGCATGTAGTGCGTCTTCCTCCACTTCCAATTCCAGCCAGAAAACACCCGGCTCCGCGGCTGCAGCGAAGGCGGGCGCCCCGGGAGCGATCCACGGAGGTGGTTAAATGAGTCCAAGTTGCGTTCAGTGTGTAATTCGTGTTGAGTCCCTTCAGGCACCCGAAGCCGCTGTCAGATTGCACTGGCTCACACACCATAACCTTCTGCATCTCAGGCTCTGCCTCGATGTGTTGCTGCGAGGCACCAATCTCTGCCAACACTCCCCTCACTGCGCTGTAGATCACCGACTCAAGCACACCCAGCTGCCTCTCCAAAACCCGAGTGATTAAGTCCTCCATGTTAGAGAACGCGGTTCACATCAGTTTCTCCATTAGCTAACGTTCCATTAGGCGCTGCCATGCCAACAAATTTCTCTGAACGAGTAAATAGTTTAGGTGACAGTGAGACCCGCTTTCTCCTGCCTGCAGGCGCTTTACTGAGTCACCGTGACAACAGACAAAACGGTTTGGCGTTGAAGAAAAAGCAATAGACCTGGTTATTCAATGAAATACGGAGATGAGTGTGGGAGCCTCAGTCTCTAGCAACCATAGCGGTGGCTGGTCACGTCATAATCTGAGCCTTTAAGTGGAAAAACAGCACTTTTAGTGGACATACAGTACATTGATGGAGCGCAATTTGTTCTATAGGGTTACATCGCAGCCCGGAGTGTGGCTGCCAGCTGCAGGGCTCTCACTCAATACTGGACCAATTTCAAAAAATGTTGTTTCCATTATTTACTTAGACACAAATACATGGGAAAATAGGTCCAGGTTGAAAAATACTGAAGTTCCCTTTGTTGCTAAGTGGAGAAAAAAGCATTGCTTATCACTCAGCTAATCTGATTCTGCATGTTTTAAAAGACTTTTCAGAGTCTTCTAGTGTATAGTAGGCATAAGAAAGTAGGTTTTAAGCTATAACTGTAACAGTGAAATGCTTAGAAAAACACTTCCAGTTTACAAAAAAACTCAAGGTCAGTTTGTTTTGTACCCAGCAAAGAAATGGACATAATTCTAATCTTTTTTTTTTGTCAGTTGTAACACCTCATGTCAGCTCTAGCTAGACTGATGACTGTCAATCACACTTTAAAGGAAACATGCAGGTGGATCTGTTTTTCCCTGTAATGCCAAATGGGCTTACAACCTCAGGTCTGAACATTTAAATTAAAAAACAAACAAAAAAAACAGGAGCAATTAACAGCAATAATGATATTTCCTAAGAGTTGATGGCAACTGGTCCATCGACACAATTAACAAATATTTAAAGTTTTCAATTTCCTCTGCATTTGATGTGAAATAGGTAACATAGGTTACTTTTTACTGAAAGGCTTGGACTTAATCATGCACAAAAAGTTGGCTCTTAAGGACAGAGGGAGTTCAGATGATCTCTCCTCAACATTAAATCATACATGCAAACTCAGAAGGGCTGAAAAAGGTGACACATTTTATACACTTTCACACCGTTTAGCGGTCAGCATTTTAACCATGTTTAATCCAGCTGCTAGCTAACGGTAGGCTAACGTTACCTGCTGCCAAGTGTAGTGTTAACTAGCGTGACATGCGGTGATGTTTCAGTTGCCTCTAACGTCCGTTTCAGAGCATCAGAGAGAAGTGCAGGCATTTAAGTGGCACCAAAATGAGGCACCAAAATCCACGTTGCTATTCGGTCCGGTAGATTAGTCGTTAAGGCACCGGTGCCGGACCTCATTAACGTTAAACCAGATACCAATGTGTTCGTTTTCATTTCGCTCATATCTTACGACAAGATATACATAAAAAATCTGATAACAATACTAACACAGTGGAGGATATAGCCTTGCCAAAGTCCTTCACATTGAACTAACATTGTAAGCTAACAACACAATTCGCTGACAAGCCAACAAGCTTGCTTTCCATTATAACGTTAACATTAAACATGTTAACTACAATGTTAGAGAAAACAATTATATTGTTGGCAGATAACAGCATTTACCTCAAAACTAATGTCAGTGATTGTGATTGGCCAAATGACTCGCGTGACGTATCACCAAAGATGTTTTATTGTGAAGAAGACCGCAGTAGGTTTTTGAAAGTCCCATTTATGGGAAATTGTACACCCCCCCCCCCAAATAAAAACTCTTCAGATCTACACGATTCACGTGGATGACATTTTCCCATTCAAAACGGCAATTTTTGCCAAAAAGCGACTAGTTTGCAGGTATGTTAAATCAGGATATCTTTGCCTTCTGAGACCAGACGATTGAAGGCAGAGTTTGTTTGTCTGAAACATAGACTGTAAAAATACTGAACATAGCATTGGTGACGTCACCAACTGGTTTGTGGATTGCTGTTTTGGAGCCTCGGGTTTGCATGTTGGTCATTGTCATCTTGGTATTTTGGAGCCACAAGTGACCATATTTGGACAAAAGGGGCTGGTGAGGATGACGCAGCTAAGCCAGTGTTGTGAATGGTTTCAATGGTGTTTCGCTAAGCTAAATGCTAGAGAGGGAAAGTTGCTGATTTTCAACCTTTTTGAGTTGAGTCATCCAGTGGAGATTTACCGTTCATCTGCATGTACAGCACACTTTCTTTAAAGTTACCAGTTAATGCTAGCTAGCGTGGTTAGCAGCGCGCTAAACAAGACAGAAAATTCCAGTTTACTTTGCTGCAGCTAAAACACACAGTGAGAGGGTCAAACCTTAAGATGAAAACACACACAGCCCAAAACAAGTTGAGGTGTATTTTAATTTAATGTTTTAATTGAATGTAATATTTAATTTCCATAGTGTTATGGTTAGCATTGCTAAGCCTCTGTCCCGATTGACTGGTCCTAAAGCATCCCCTGCTTTATCGTCTATTTTAAAATAAATGGGACCATCATTTACTAAAAGAACATCATGCTGTATTAATGAAGACTTAAAAATAGAGCTTGAGACCATAAACTCATTATGAAAATGTTTACTGAGGTAATAAATCAAGTGAGAAGTTGGCTCATTTTCTCATAGACTTCTATAGAAAGAGACTTTTGGGTGCTTGGGTAGCTCCCCTGGTAGAGCAGGCGCCCATATATAGAGGTTTACTCCTCGACTCAGTGGCCGCGGGTTTGACTCCGCCCTGCGGCCCTTTGCTGCATGTCGTTTCCCCCTCTCTCTCCCCTTTCATGTCTTCAGCTGTCCTATGTAAATAAAGGCCTAAAATGCCCGAAAAGAAATGATTTTTGGAGCCAGAGCAGTCGCCCCCTGCTGGAAGTTAGTGAGAATGCAGTTTTAAGGAGCTTCAGCGTTGGCTTCACTTTTCAGGCCCGGAAGTTGCTGCTTGGTCTGAAACAGTGTTTCAGGTGGGAGATGAATTAATGTGTAATGGAGAGTCAGCTGAGGTTAAACTCACAGCATCTGCTGCGCTGGATCAGATCGGTCCAAGTGCCGTTGGGCAAACACTTCCTGACCTTGGGTCCCACAATCACCCTGTTGCCCCTGCAGATGTACTCTATCTCATAGTCTACTGGGAGCACCTGCACACTGCGGATCTACACACACACACACACACACACACACACACACACACACACAGATATTATATAAAATATATCACAACAGATTTGGTTATATTGTTTGTACAAGCAAAGAAAGGATTTGGATGGTAAAGCGTAGAGTGTGTGTTTCTGGATGAGGGCTGTATTTGCCTTAAAGTGACTATATGTAACTTTTTAATGTTTCTAAAGCTCGGTCATTTTTCATACAATGGTCTTAAATGACCTTAACAGCAAATTAAACTTAAACAGTGAAAACAGTGAAAAGAACGCTATTTTTATATAGTTTTTAGTAAGTCATCTGCCCGTGTCCGATTTTTCCCGCAAAGTCAAAGAATGATTTACGGCAGGTAGATGACTGCTACAGTAACACATTCTGATGAGTCACAGATTTCTTTGTAACACCGGAAAAGCCTGTGTTAGTCTATCGAGCCAGCTGAGCCAGGTAAAAGAAGGTAGGAGATTTCTTTATATAGGCCTAATTGTATTTTAATATTATTTTAGAGGTTATGTAGCTATGGCTGATACTGGGGCAGGGCCCTCACAGGAAAGAAGGAAATTAAACCAAGAACAAGTAAAAGATAAAAGGGAAAGTGAAAGACAACGGGTGATAACGTGAGTCACACTCGGTCATGCTTTAACAGATGGAGACAATTACGGGATTGTAAATGATTCAAAACCCACCCCGAATTGGCCCTAAGGTATGTAATATGTCTATTTCATTCAATGTTATTTTATAACTTTAGATGTACGTCAGTAGCCAACATTAAATTACGTCCGCCTTCCATTTACGTTTTATTCCTTTTAGTCCGTGTTTGTGTTGGCCTACTATTCTCTTTTCCCTTGTCCCCCAGTACTTCTGTAAAGCATCCGTGGGTTTCATGAAATGAATATAAAGTTGTATAAAGCTGTATATAAAGTTATTATTATGTTGGTTGCTTCAACAATCTCTTAATGCTTTGGCTCGTGACACAGTGACAGTGACAACGTTACCCGGTTTAGCTCATGAGACATCCAAAGTAGGCTAAGTTACCGTATGCAACACTTGAAATGCATCTGTAACGTATTCTCTTATTGTATTATCTACAATTGTCTACGTATTGTCTTATTGATTATCTGTCTGAGCAAAACATTCATCTCGACTATATGACCTCCTGGTAACGCTAACTCAGTAATCTCCAGTAGGTGATACAGCACCGTAAAGAAAAGAGCTTTACGAGAGCAGGTGTGGTTAAAACACTACCACTTTCGTCCAAAGCGGCCACTAGAATGAATACAAACTGAAAGTGACATATAGCCACTTCAAGCAGATGTACATATATCAAACACTTAAATCAAATCAAATTAATCTGAGTTAGGGTAAATTCTGAAACAGTTTTTTTTTTTTTACCTTAATATGCCACCATTTGTTGAAATAGGGTTATTCACCGTCTCCTCTATATTTCTATAGGTGGGCAAATGCATTTTTGTCTCAGAACATGCATTGTCTTAGTCCGGCAGTGCCGCCGCTAGCTTAGCTTAGCGTAGTGAATGGAATCCTTTGTTGCCGGTTAGCATGTCGTGAGTAAAAGTGAGCCAACAAAAAAAAAAAAATTATATCATAGCATTATATCTCTGTGCCCAAGTAGCACTGCTTCGCCTGTGCTTCCACCCAATATAGTCCCAAATCAATATCTGCCTAGGAAATCATCTAGTCCTAATCTGCATTGATATTTGTACTCGTGAATACGCAGGCCACAAAAAGTAATTAGTTGTTTTTTTGTTTTTGTTGTTGGCTCACTTTTACTCACGACATGCTAACCGGCAACAAAGGATTGAAAGTTTTTTCAAAAATGAAAATGTCTTAACATGAATCCAACATCTTATTAGCAAATATAAATCAGCCTATTTGTAAAAAATAAAAAGACATTCATGATAGGCTTACTGGCGTATAGGTAAGGTAGTCACTAAGATCCACAGATACAGTTAATCCGATTCACTGTTCCACATGTATGTTTAACATTAAACATGATTTATAAAATCATAATAACAATTATTTTAAAAGCTTAGTATTCTATGCACTAAAAAGGTATGTATAAAGGCTTTAGGCTTTTATTGTAGGCCCAGTTAAATCTGCAACTTCATTTTATAAAACATGTAGTAGGGGGTTCCCTGCTCCATCTCTCTTTCAGATAAGGGGTCATTGGGTTATAAAACGTTAAAGACCCCTGGTGTACAGCATAACTCAGCAGTGTGGTGAGTATGACATGGCCCTGTTGTTGTATACAGTGCACATTTCAGGCTATAATGACCAGCCTTAGTTCAACACACGCACAATACAATACGATGATCTTTAGTATGGATCAATTTAACTGTTTCATGACAAAACTGACACATTCTAGGTCAAAGGACAATACAAATAAAAACATGAAATACAAAGAAGAGTTCATGAAAGCAAATATTGTAAACTCTGATCATGTAGGATTTGGAATATAAAAAGTAAAGTTGATATATAATTGTAATGACATTAATCTGTGTTGTGAATACCAGACTAGTGAATCTGAACTGATCTCTGTGCAGCTGTTATAACTGTGTTCCAGCAGCCCTTCTCACCTGCTCTTGTGTCAGACCTCTGTACCTTATCCCTCCATCTCTGGGAGGACGGATGATAGCACAACCTGAAAGAGAGACACACGGTCAGGTGGAGCAGAGAGAGACCCAGCAATCCCTCAGGCTCCTATCTGTTCCAGTCTGCTGGCTGCGAGACAGACAGACTGTTATTCAACACTGATGTTGCGTTCTGACAGCCAATCAGATTTCAGACTAAAAACCAAACCAAGAGTTTTAAAAACACATTTTTAAAAATAACTAAGGGTTATTTTTCTTATGGCCATCAAATACCATGAAAACATCAAACCAACAATGCATCCATCTTTTTGTTGGACCCCCTTGAGGCTATCCTTCAATAAACTTTCACACTTATAAGCATTGTGTGTGTATCACAGCCTAATATATCTTCTCCCTCTGTGCCATAAACTCACGTCACTAAGCCTCACTGCTGCACTAGCTGACATGTTCCTTCATCACCATGAACACACACACTGTACTTTATTTTGACTCAATCCCACACACACCGTCCTGCTGCCACAAATACTCACTAGAGCACCAAATGTGGATTCATCCACCGCTGAAAATAGTCCCCAACTAAATTAGCATTTCCTGTTTGTTTGATAGAAACTACAGTGAGCAGCTGTTTTAGGGAATTACTAAAGTTTACGAAACAAAAAGGCATTTTAAGAGAAGCCAATTGACGTAGCCAGGTTTTTGGACTGTGGGAGGAAACCGGACATACCCAAGCAGGCTTGGAGAGAACTTAGAAACTGCACACAGAAAGGCCGTAGCCGGCCTGGTTGAACCTGCTGTGATGTGGCATGCTAACCCATGCAACACCGGGCAAAACTTCTCTCTCAAGCTCTCTTTTTATATTCTTCACACACCTACTTCTGTCACTTCTCAATACAACACTATAGATGCCTTTGAGGAGAGACGTGATGCCCTGTTATGGCTGTTGTGTGATTCGACAAGTTTCACCTCTCCCTATGACAGAAGCCTTTTCGGAAAAGGTTTAAACACTTTTGCCCATACTGTTGGCTGTCTTTATCCTTTTAAAATTACCTTCAATTTATGACTGAATTTTACAATGGAATTAAGAAGTAAATAGCAACCCCTAACCCTGACATTGGCAGTATAATATTCTATCTCCTATACAAAATATAATATTCCAAATAATACTTAATGACAGGATGAAGGACATGACAATATGTACAGACAAATACAAAATGATTCAACCAAAAAGCCAGAGATGAAACACAAAGAGTAGAAATAGAGAGAAACATGTTTGGCAGGTTTCAGAAAGTACTTTTTCTTTTTAGAAAAGGCTTTTCTGATTGTTTCATGACCCCACCACTAGATGGAGACCTCTGCTATGTTTTCAGCAGCCATATAAAGTTGGGGCTTGTTGCTGCCAGCAGAGCTTATTTTTCATCTGTAATGGTTTCACATGGAAACATTGTGCTGGCAGTGGGATGGGGAAGGGGTTAATGGGGCCAGCTGGGGCGTGACTAGTGGCCAGGAAACAGATTTGCATGTTCAGACTGTCTAATACTGATGTACTCAGGCTACAGAAAAAAGATTTGGAAGGTGACAATGGGACAGAAATAAAATTCTGCCACCATAATTATTTCTTTCTAAAAGTAATGTATTTTCACATGCTTTGTGTTTTTCAAAGCAGTTTTATCAGACGATTTTCAGTGATTAGTGATGGCCACAAGCCCAACCTCTCTCTGTTCTCCGAAGCTGTGTTGATGCAGGACTAGTCTATATCTACGATGTTCCACTTACGGAATTGTTCAGGTGCCGCCGGAGTTACTTTCCTCCTTCTTTGTGTTGTACACAGACTCCGGTGGATTTATGAGGACTATGGTTATCCTCAGATCTCTGCAGGGTAAATCCAGGCAGCTAGCTAGACTATCTGTCCAATCTGAGTTTTCTGTTGCACAACTAAACAACTTTTGAACGTACACATGTTCCACCAAAACAAGTTCCTTCCCGAGGCTATTTAGCAGAGGCACCGTGGCTCTGTCATCTGTCATCAATCCACAGAAAGAAGTCTGGTTAATTTATCAACTGTGGCAAAATAAAGTCAGAAAACAACAGGGAATGTTTTAATATTTATTTTAATATATTTGGAGAAAGGGATGTCCCGATCGGCTTTTTTGTCCCCCTGATCCAATCAGATTTTTTTCAAATATTTAATATAAGTAAACAAAGTAACTAAAATATGTCTTAAGCTTAATACATTTAACTAAGCGCAGCAAATTAGTCTTTTCTCTCAACCCCAAAACAGTTCTCTTAAGGATCCCACCACCCCACAGAGTCAGCACAGGATCACCACAGGGCTGCTGCCTCAGCCCCAAACTCTTCACCCTGTACACCTCTGACTGTCTCCAACCAGGACAACATCATCATCATAAAATATGCTGATGACACCCCCATCCTGGGCCTCATTAAGTGTGGGGGGGGGGGGGAGTGAGTCAGGTTACAGGAATCTGGTAAAGGACATTCTTGTTTATGGAGAGGAGAACGACATCATCCTCTACGGAGACAAGACAAAGGAAATAATAATGGACTTCAGGAAGAATCCTCCCCCTCTGCATCCTCTCACCATCAGACGGACTGAGGTGGAGAGGGCCGACAACTACTAAGTTTCTGGGCCTGCATGTAACACCTGACCTGAGCTGGACCTTGAACACAAATGTCCCAGTGAAAAAGGCCCAGATGTGGCTGTACTTCATCAGGCTGCTCAGGAAAGCAGGACTGAGTCGTAGCCCTCTCACCCAGGCCTGCAGAGGACTGATAGAGAGCATTCTCACTATAGGCATCACTGTCTGGTATGGGAACACCAAACAGACAGAGAGGAAGACTCTCCAAAGAGTCATTAAGACTACAAAAAGGATTATTGAGACTAAGCTTCCTTCTATGGACACAACATACAAACAGCGAGGCAGGAAAAGAGCAGAGAGCATCATTAGAGACTCACTCCACCCAGCTCACTCTCTGCTCAGACCCAAACACTGCACACACTGACTCAGACACAGCAGACAGTATCACTACACATAAAACAGTTCTATAACAGTTTTTTCCCTGCCACAGTCAAACTAATGGCAAAAACATGATAAAACACTGAAAAATTCACTGTGATAAAATGTGCAATAATCCTCACTACTTCACTCTACTGTGAACTACTACTGTGCAATATTTGCAATATTTATTCTCGTGACAAATGCAATATCCCCCATAGTTGTATCCTCCAGTTACAGTATTACAGTAGTATTTTTTGCAATCTTTTGTACAGTATCTAAGTTTTTTTGTCTCCTATTTTAATTTATTTACCTTGTATATTCTTTTTCTATTTTAGTCGGTTTGCTTTTTCTTTCTTGCCCTTAACTCTTTTTACTTTTTACTTGAGTCAAAAAGCCTGCACAAGAATTCTTATGTGCCTGGACTGGTTTGGTGAATGCACAAATGGCAAATAAAAATATTGAATCTTGAAACAGTTTCAAGTTCCCCGCTGGACAATGAAAACTTAGTGATGCCTCTTGCGCTTAATAGTCAATCTTTGATTTTCTTCTTGTGTTTACTGATGTCAGCTCCAGGGAATAACGGCCTGAAAGTGAGGTTTCCTGGTGGAATTACTGAAAAAGTGTGGAGAGCTAGAGTAATCCGCTTCTGTAATAAAACGGATGAATAAGAAAGACGGACTTTCACACGGAAGATCACTACAAATTGATGTACATGCTCAGAGTGGGTAAACGGGGTGAATGCCGAGCCCCGATCAGTAAAAAAAAAAAAAGCCCAAATCAGCTGCGATCTGATACTGTGATCGGGATCGGGATATCCCTATAACGAAACGTTGGATTTGTGGGTAATGGCTGTACAGTCCCCAGTAAAGAAACGAAAAGAAGAACAAGAAAATAGCACAGATGAAGCAAGAGAGGTTAAAAGACACAAAGAGCTGGATGACACAGAAAGGGACAACATTGAAGAAGACAGACATGAAGGAAACACGGAGTACGGTACGGGCTCTGGCAGTGTTTAAAGACTGGTTCATCCAGAAGAATATGTCAACAGACTTTCACAGGTCAAGACAGAAAACCTCAATCAGATCCTACAATCATTTTATGCATCTGTAAGAAACGCCAATGTGAACGTACTCGATTTCCAGTTACATAGCAGTTAACGCTGGAATATGTTGACACATCTTAAAGTTTGACATAAGGACTTGTGCTACCTTCAAATCCAGCCACGGGGTATTTAAATCTGTATGTTCAGAGGTGCTGTCCCCTAATACAGCGAGTGGACTCGTCCAAAAAGTGTGGTTTAACGTCCAGCTGCATCTGGCAAGACGAGGCAGAGAGGGCAATCGAGACTTGACAAGAGACTCTTTTAAAACGGGATGAGAATGGCAATGAGTACATTTCTCTCACTCACAACGCCGAGACCAAGAACCACAACGATGCCAAAGATCTGTGTAAAGAAAATTACAGGGGGTGCATCTTCGCTAAGCCTGACAATCCAAACTGTCCCGTTGCTAGTTTAAAAAAAGTATGTATCTCTTTGTCCTGTTGACGCTTATGCTTTCTACCTTCAACCACTAAAAAAAGACCAACAGCTACTGAACAGTCAAGCAGTGAGGTGCTGTCGTGAGCCCATGGGAAACAATGTCCCTGGGCAAATGTTACCCCAATTCAGCCAGGCTTTCAAGGAGATACACCAATCACAGCTGTCCAGCTCCTCCCTCAGGCTGGTCTTAAGAGTAGGGAGATAATGCCTGTGACTGGGCACAGATGTGAGGGCAGCCTGAGGGCTACTGGGATCCAACCACTACAGATCTAGTCTCGCATTGCCAGGCCTTCCTCCACAGCGCTATGGAGGAAGGTCTGGCTAGTCCTCTGGTTTATTGGCATTTCTTTAAACTAATCACTATCATCTTGGACGAGCCATTCGTTCGTGTTTGTGTTCTCACATTCACAATCTGCAGAGTAATCCTCACCAACACAAGCATGTGTATGTATTGCCTTTCTGTTTTAAATGAGTGATAAATAAAATTATCCTCAACCAGCTAGCTAGTTGCCGTGCTAAACAGCTGTTCCTGCTAACAGGTCCAACCCGATGATGACCCCATAACTAACGTTGGTTATTCACTGACCTAGCTACATATCCAAAAAAGAAAGCCGTTCCCTTGATCATTTAACTTAACACACATACAAAAAAATATCGGTTAAATTAAAGATGACATGGCACGGAAACTAGCTTCAAAAAGGCCAAAAAAACGAGTTAAATGCGGGTCTGCGGAGCTCCTACCCCGGCTAGCTGATGAGCTAGCTGCAGCTAGCTTTGGACTGCTCGCTAGCTGCTGGCCATCGCGTCGTAATATCAACCGGTCAAATCTTAACATAAGCTACAGCGACTATAATCACAGATAAGAAGATGGCTAGATGTTACAATTATGTGTGGTTACTACTGATCATAGACACTCTGTGATTTACTGCATGGATTAACGAATTTATGACTGCACTTCCCAGAGCTGGGATGCATTCAGGCATCCATTAGGAAGTTGCATTGGCACACCCAGTGAACAGTGGTATGTGGGTAGCCTCGACCGACCATGTCCTCTAAAAACATGGGCTACGTGTTATATAAATCTTTACTTAAGTAAAGAATAGATGTTAATACAAAATAAACCCTAGATTGATGTCTTATCTTTGCCATTATGAGGTACCTCCCCCCGCCGTTAGCGTAGCATCGCGTACCTGTAACCCAGCCAGCTACAAAGAACTGGTAAGCATCCAGACTTTTAAAAGCCTTGAGATCAGCACTAGTATATGGGGATACCCTGTTTACCACATAGTGGTACAGAACATGTGGACTGAAAACAGTCCACATGAAAACAGAGGGAGGAAGAATTATGGGTCGGTATCCAATCCTGCTATCTCCAACTTCTCCAAATACTGCTCTTTGTGAGCACCTACCAGATGCTCTACCTCAACCGATAACAGCATGACAACTTGTTGTTCAATAGAAGAAGCCATAAAGCCATAAATACAGTTTATTTAGTGTTGTGTATTTCAAACTGATTGAAACTATGAAACTTTCCCCTCGTCTACTACACTGTTTAGCTTGTTATTGCCGGTGATTTTGCCATCCATCATCACGTAGTCATGGTCACGTGTTTGCAAAGGGTCTATACACAGTAACTTCAGCGGTAGTGCCAATGTTTACATTGTAACATTGTGTTTCCAGGTGTGTCAACTGCAGCGTCTGAGCAAGAAAGAAACGAGATGAGTGAGGACAGAACTGTCAACATAAATATTCCCAAAGAAGTCCCATTCACTTTGTCTCACTTCACCATCAACAGAAATGTTCATTTTAATGTGAATTATAACGCTAGGGAGGCTACAGAGTTTAGGTTGCTATGGACACAGTGTTCCAACCTGCAGAGACGTAACAGACTATTTTCTTTAGCGGAAGCAATAACATTGTTTTTACATCAATAAAATCCTTTTTAAATCAATATTTTGTGTCATATTATTGATTTATTTGGTGAGTAGCCGTGTAATAAGTAGATATGTTCAATACTGCCTAAAACGCTGGTATCAGTATCGGGAAGTACTGGAGTTCATGCACCGATCCAATACCACGTAATAAAGCTCTAAAGAAAATCTACATTAAAGTAGTTTATGTATGTTCTTTTTCCGTTATAACTGACTGTCAAACTGCATAATAAAAGAACGTTCTGTGGCATTCATGTTTCACAAAGAGTTTAACCTGAGCCAGACCGACAACAAAGATAGAAATCATATGACATCCATACAGGGATAGTAGTATACAGTTGTTAAAACATAATAAAATATATGACACACTGGTATCGGATCGGTACTTGGTATCGGCCGATACGCAAGTTCGGGTATCGGAATCGGTATCGGGAAGCAAAAAATGGTATCGGACCATCTCTAGTAATAAGTGGGATATGTAGAGCGAGCCCGTTAAAAGACTAAACTAATAAATAGATATAGGCAGATTAGACATACACTGCTAACAACAGGAGGTATCAGCCCTTCAGCATTCTCAAGCTGAGCAGTCTTTTAATAAGAACAGGACGGTGTGGGAGAAATGGGCCGAAAAAAGCCAACGCAGAGAGAGGTGGAGAAATAAGCCCCAAGAATGGTAATAGACTCTTTGATGAAGATGTCAGCCTAGCTTTGATGTAGATGGGAGGTGACCTCGATACACACCACCCACCACCTTACTTCACGCTCTGGCCATCAGTAATCCATTAAAGCACATGACATCAATCAGTCCTGGGAGGAAACCAGCTCCTCCAGAGCCTCATCTGTGTGCTGGCATTCCTTATTTCCTGCCAGTTCACTGCAAAGCTCTGTTTCACTGAAGCAACACAACAAGTATTTCTGTGTATCTGATTCCCCTCAGTCTCCCCATCTATTACAGCCTTGCCTTGCCTTCCCTGGGGATAATACATTTAGAGCCAGCCATTCCATTAATGTTCGCCCAATGTGTAAAACCCTAACTACTGAACAGTCCCCGTATTTCTCACTAGAGGCCAGGAAAGACCACTAGACGTGACTAACATAGCAAATAACCCCACCCACCGCTCAGCAAAAAGAGGAAATGACAGCTCCCTCATCTGACGGCAGGTTTATGTCTGTATTATAGAGATCTGACATCTGCCTCTGAGCATTAGTGTCAAAGCATGGGCTTGAATATAAAAGCCACATAATAAGCACTACGACTTTACTACTACGACTTCACTGCAAATATTCATTAGTGGTTTCAGCTGCTATTGGTTGCAGATTGCTTTTTGAATGTGGAGCTAGGCCTGGCTGCCGAGCTGGGCTGTTACAGGGGGGAAATGGTGCTTGTCTGAGCAGCAATTTCATGCTCAGAGGCTGACTGATATGACAGAGGGAAAAGGGCATACAACTTTAGAAAGAAGAATAAATACAGAGGCATGCAGATCCAACATCTACACAGAAACCTCCACTTAGTGGTCCATTGCTGTTACTGCACAGTTCTGTGAACCCAGGATGTATTACTGCTGTATCAGTTTAACAATAATAGTCAGGTATTGATACATCTTACCAAAACCACATAAAAAAGGTAGTTTCTCGGTGCAAAATGACCCATATGAACAAAAAGTGTCTGTTTCCTACATTGGTTTCTTTTCTTTTCCTGGCCTCAACCAAGTAATCATTCTGGTAACTATGACAATGAGTGTTCCCTAACCCCCTTATAACAAAGCAATTGTTTTAAATCCAAATCAAGATCTTTCTCCAATGCTGGCTAGTAGTAGTTTTTGAGCGTATACCATAACTTCACCAGACCTTTTCCAACCTTGCTGTTGGGCCCCTTATGTGAGGCTGATATCCCAATGGGTTGCAGGAAGGAACTTGTTTTGGTGGAGCATTTGCACCCCGCAAAAGAAAACTCCACATACAATATTAAAAAAAGTTATCTGTTGAATACAGTAACGTAAGCTATTTATAATAGTTGGATACATGGTTAAACCTCATTAGCTCTTACCAGTGTATCTCTGTGTGTACTTCGTCCATAGCAAAGTGTGTGTGTGTGTGTGTGTGTGTGTGTGTGTGTGTGTGTGTGTGTGTGTGTGTGTGTGTGTGTGTGTGTGTGTGCGTGTGTGTTTACCAGCAGATGTATTATAGGATGTAGACACTCTGATTAAGGGCAACACGGCAGAGAAGAAGAGAAGAAAAGACAGCGCCATCCCTCGACCTGAAAAACAAGACACAGAGAGAGAATCCATTCAGAAGAGGAAGCTGACAAGGGAAAGAGACAGCCCCATCTGCTCTAATAGAGAGCATGGAAACCCCAAAATAAAAAACACACTGTTTCTAAGCGCATTTTGATGTTAGTTATATTTAGTTTTTACTTTAATTGAGAATTGGCTACGTGTAGATGATGTGATGTTGCATCCCTTGTTACATTTGATCAAAGATTCAATGCTGACACAGATCAAAAACCGGACTGCACAATATGTTAATTGGTCTGTCAGGATTTGTATGCATCACACCTATTTAATATGTGAATTGATTCTTTTGTATTAAAAGTGCTTAATAGATCAAACTAATGTCTAATTTTTGCAAAGTTTTGTTTTTTCAAAATCCTATATTTCTACCCCTGACTTTTAAGTTTTTCATTTGATATATAATTTGATATATTCTGAATAGAATCTGTGTACAGTCCAGCTGCCAGAAGAGGTGAGAAGAAAGGAGTTGATAAAAATGTTGGTGCTTTCAAGTATTACCATGAGTTCACAGTAATTAAAGCTTTAGTGCGTAACTTTGTGATATTAATAAACGTCCGTTAGGGGGGCGGTGCGCGATCAAGGAAGGCTGTATCATGTGGACTCACCCACAGTGTTGTTGTCATTACTTAGAAGTTCCTAATGGGGGTGACAGAAACTACGCACTATAGCTTTAATTGAAAAAGGAGCACATGTAGGTCACAGGCGGTTAGACTTCAGCATGGACATGCATGAAAAGGTAACGTTAATGTCAGTATGTCATTTTGAGCTGGAACTGTTATTTAGGAAATAAATAATATTTTGCTATAGTGTCAGTGATTTTATGGAGTGGAAACAAACGTTCTGGGTGAAAAAATGTTTGCAAGCACTATCATTTATTTATTCACCAGGAGCAGTGCACTTCATCCACATTTGAGTTTCCAATGGGAAATGGGGGTTACAGTAACACATTTCAAACTAGAAATGAGTCTGAAAAGTTATTGGTTGCATTTGAAGCAGGAAGTTTTACCTCCAATCACAGTAATGATGTCAACACATAAATCAGACGATACACAGGCAGTTTAGTGATATCCCTGCAGTTGTGATCTTGAAATAAAATCCTGAGTCCTCTTTATCTGAGACAAGACCGAGTCAAAATGTGGTCGATTCCAAGACGAGACCTTCAAAAAGTGGTCTTGAGACCAAGACGTCTCGAGTACTATACTGCTTTGATTGCCTCCACACGCTCTCACAGACTAGGTACTGTATTTACTGTCATGGCCTTACATTTATGTCATCTTAATGACAAGTCCAAATGGTTCTACTTCCCTTCATTACTCATGACACCGTTCTAAAGAGTGCTGACAAAAGAGAGGGGGGGGCGTGGTCATTTGGGGAAGAACTCAGTAAGTCCAAGAAGCACACAGACAACTGAATGACACACATTATTATTCTCCCATCAAGTCAAATCCTTCAGAAAACCTGCAATGTCATCTGGAAGAAATGTTGAGTAAGGAAAAAACAGAACACTGGATTACAGAGTTTGCATTTCTACTAGAAAAAAATCCCAGACTGCCTTGTTTCTATATGTTGCCAAAGATTCACAAAAATATGTCCTGGCAGACCTATCATCAGTGGAAATGGCTCAATTCTGAAATAAATTTCAAAATGTTCATCATATTAAATCTTTTCATCCAAATTTACATTTTTGTCTTTATATTCAAGACACCACCCAAGTTTTAAACAAAATTGATGATATAAAAAATATTGGAGATGCATACATGATTAAAATGGACATGGAGTCATTATACACAAAAATTGATCAAGAGGAAGGCTTAGAAGCTATGCAACTTTTCCTAGAGAAGATGAGCCAGTACCCCCAACAGATTTTATCACTGAACTCACGAGATGGATATTGGAAACTACAAAATATATTTCTTTTTCAGGAACAGCTGCATAGACAGATACGGGGCACAGCGATGGCCGTGACCTATGCACCCTCCTATGTCAACCTGTTTCTAGGAATGTGGGAAGAGAAATTAATTTGGAGCTCACTCAACCCCCACTTGGACAAAATAAAATGGTTTGATAGATAAATGACCTGATATTCTTTATGCAATGTGAAGAACATGAAGTAATTCCACAAATATTTGACCGAAATACAATCCTATGGGCGAGTTTACTCCCAGAGACTCTTATTAACAATATTACATTTGGGCAGTTTCGAAAGCGCAGCCAATCAGATAACAGCATGTCGTTACCTGGATAGCTTCCTTGCCACCCTTGATGACGAATACTTGCGGTGCGCAGAGAGCAAATCACTTATCATGTGTAGGTGGCTGAAAGAGGGAAAGTAAATGCGGACCTCCGGGTACTGCTGCCATTCATCTGCATGTACGGCAGAACAGAAAATCCAGAAAGTTACCAGCTAATGCTACCGGTAGCTATCTAGCTTGGTTACATTTTTCAAAACAAATCTAGTTGTTGTCTTTCAATTTGTGAGTTCAAGATCTCCAGTCTTTACATATTATGACGGTCTTTAACATAAGTTGTGAGATGATTTTCTTTAGTGAGATGGTGTCAGACTTTAGTCTTTTCAAAGTCTGTTCAAAGTCTTCCAGTGTATGGTAGGCATAAATGATAAAAGTCAATAACATTTATAAAGACTCCTTCATGTTCATGACTGGTGTCATGTCATGGTTATGACAGTGTCATGTCAGTCTTATGCACACCCCTTCAAATAAAGTGTTACATTTAGTTTTTACACAGTGTTACAGTTTTCATTCATAAGTTTCAGGTGTTTTTGTTCTGTGTTTTTGTTTATTTGATAAGGAAAGAGAAAACTGAAATATGAATAGAAAAAAGGCACAACAGAAATTCTGTTGTTTGACAATAACCTATGTAGGGGTGACCCCAAATAGTGGAATATTCGATGCTTCAATCGAAGGAGCCTGATTTGACTGCCAATCTCACAATCCAATCTTCGCAGAGGCGTTACGAAACAAGGATAATTCCATTTTGGCTATATGGGGGTGCTCAATGTCGGATTTTACATACTA
This sequence comes from Sander vitreus, assembly GCF_031162955.1. Lineage (NCBI taxonomy): Eukaryota > Metazoa > Chordata > Actinopteri > Perciformes > Percidae > Sander > Sander vitreus. Next base: position 26,993,327 of record NC_135868.1, on the reverse strand, counting down.
CTACTACTACTACTACTACTACTACTACTACTACAACTACTTGTTTTCTCCCAATAAGGTAATGTACAGCCTATTATGATATAAATATCAACATATAATGCTGTAAATAAAAATGTGAAAAGAAAGAAACTTTTAATGAATCTTTTTAAAGTGTGTGAATAAATCTAACCACTCTATGACAGATTTTAGTTTCACTTTCCATGATCCATGACCGATGAAGGAGTATTTAAATCGCCATCTGAAAATGTCTGGGAAAAGAAAATTGTCGATGCACTTTGAAAAAGTAAAAGATGATCCAAAGTAATATGCAAGTTGTGTCGACGATAGGCAAGACTTGACGATTCTGATTCGACAATGTCAATTCTATGGGTGTACGATTCAGAAAATGTCACGATTCAATTCGATACCGATTTTCAGGCTCAAGATTCGATTCAAAATTCATTTTCGATTCAAAAACGATTCTCGGTTTAAAAAAACGATTTACAGTATGTAAATGCATTTACTTTTCCCATGTGATTGCAGTAGACATACAATTTAAAAAAGAAAAGAAAAAAAAGAAATGATTTTTGGAATTCTATGAATCGATTTTGAATTGGTAGAGCTTGAATCACGATTTGAATGTGAATCGATTTTTTTGCACACCCCTAGTAAATTCTTAGTCGGGGACAGGCCTAAGCCTATGTATGTGTATGTTTTGACCATTAGTTTCAGCTTTTCTTTATATAATAACCTTGACACACACTTTTACACAAAACTGTGTACTGTGAAAACTGTGAACAGTATGGTGCTGGGGTATGGTCTGGCTACACTGCTAATCAATTCTAACATAGGGGGGGACGCTCTGGCTTGTTTGCATTTCTTCACAACCAATCACAACCGTCCTGGACAGAGCTAAATCCCTAATGCAGCAATGGTAACCTTATAGAATAGATAGCGGAGAGAGCGGAAGGGGACAGACACTGCCAGACTAGATGGAAGATCACATGTTTTTGAGCTGAATACATGTTTTTGTCATTGTCTTTGGGAAAATGGACTATGGTTACATGAAATGTGTCTAAACAGTGATGTTCTACAAATATGTCACTGTATCTGGTTAATATAAATTAGATTTCTTCTTTTTAGTAGGCCTAATTTTAAGGTTTTCTAGACAATCAGTTTCTATCAAAAATGGTTACTCAGTAAAGCTACAACACACTTAAAGGATAATTTGGTATTTTTAAACCTGGACCCTATTTTCCCATACATTGGTGTCTATTGAAGTGACTAATGTGAACAAAAATCTTTGAAATTGGTCCAGTATTGAGCAAGAATGCTGTAACCAGCAGCCGTGAACCAGGCTGCAATGTAACCCTTTTGAACAAATGTTTACCGTCAATGTCTGTCCACTAAAAGTGCTGCTTTTGCCACTGACAGCAGGGTTTTTCCTGCCATTATACGGCTTAAGGTTGATAAATGGTAGTACATAACCTCTACGCAAAGCCTTCGCCGTAGCCTACGTCAGTGGCCTACGTCGTCATGAGGATTTATGCTTGTGCGCTAGTGTGTCTGTGTCATTCTTGCCTATCCTTTAAAGAGAATAGCAGAGGCGGTGTGTGTGGTAGAGCGAGTGAGAGAAAGGCGGGGTTAGCTTCTGAGCGAGTACCAACTCGGTGGAGACGGAGAAACAAAGTGTCTCCCCTGTGCTTTCCGACAGCTTTGAGTTGGAGGAAATGTGACTCCACTCCCAAGCCACAGCCAAACAGACAAACCACAGTTGTTGCAGTCTGTGTTGCAGCGACTTGTAGTTACATTTCTGTCGAGGTGCACATCAGGCCACAGCGTAGGGGTCCATATCTACACGTACCTACGTGCGCACCTATGGCTTAGATTCAACACAGAACCATTAACTAAGCTTTAGGCCCTGCGTCTAAGCCTTTTTTCACACTGCCTAAGCGTATAAACGTAAAAACAATGTGGAGAGCATCTTGATGATGAGCCAAAACACGGGACGGGCGTCCGCTCGTTGTCTTCTGCACACGTGCTGCATGATGGTTCATGTACACAGTGGGACAAACAGGATGTGTGTGTGTCAGTGAATATGAAATTAGCAGTAAAGCTATAGCTGTGAACGTAGCAGCACAGTCTGTGTGTCTGTTTATCTGTCGGTGAATAACCCAAGACCCAAGCCAAGTTCCTGTGTCTTGCTTGCTACCTGCTGGTTAAAGAAAGTGAAGGGGGTTAGCAACGGCGCTAGCGACAACTTTAGCACAGGCTCACTAACTTAAGGTGGGCTAACGCGCACACACACTGACTGCTTTGGAGCGAGTACCAACTCGCGAGTACCAACTCCGGCGGTGGAGACAGAGAAACAAAGTGTCTCCCCTGTGCTTTCCGACAGCTGTAGCAGAAAAAGTTAACCCTCTGCTTAATGTCATGTTGTCGAAGAAGGAAAAAAAAATGAGTTGGAGGAAATGTGACTCCACTCCCAAGCCTCTGTTGTCACTGACAGGTGACAACAGAGGGCAGCCTCTCACTCTGACTGTGTGTGGAAGCTAGATGCTGGCTAATTGTGTTGCCTGGCAACCATTGACACACTCTCTCCTGTGTGTGGATGTCTCTCCACATTTATCCGCCGATGATGGTTTGTCTCATCTAGTTACATCACGGCATCGTCTCCCTGTACTGACAGGCTGAAACAACAGCACACACCACTTTCTCTCTGCTGGTGTGATAACACATGACTCACACACACATACACACACACACACACACACAAACACAGAAGACTGTTTTCCACCTTTTCAAGGCATGGAATGGTAAAGAATTTTCTTATTTCCAGTATTTTATTCTAAAATTGTCTGTGTGGTAGGGGGTTTAGGGAACCCTAAACGCTGCTTTTTATCGTTGGTAGGAAAGTTGACTAGGCAACACAAAGGTGACATTTATGCTTTATTGGGCATATTCTGTCAGTTGGTCCACTACTGTGGCCCAGACATCTAATGGACAGAGATATAATTATACCCTAACAAGACTCAATACAATTGTTAGGGCTCCTGCACACTGCCTGCGTGGCGTGAGCGTGTCAGCTGCTTGGCGTGTCCGTTTTTCTCACGCACTACGCCTGTTTCGCCTGCTCATCTGCCTCGGCCAGCCTTGGCCCTGGACAGCTCTGTCTTCACTTGGATCCCCACTCTCAAGCCCTGAACACCGGCTTCCTGCTCCCACACCCATCTCCCCAGTTATTCCTCTTTTGTAGTTTTGTAGGTCCAGTTCTTTTTTTGTAAATTAATTCTGCATTGTGGCTGTTTTTTTCAAGCACATGCTTAACAATGTCTCCCTTGTAAAGGACTGTTCTGGAATACATGAGCAAATGGTTAGAATGCAAACTGCCCAGATCACCAAGACTGTGGTTGCATTTACATTGCTGCGTTTTGGTTTAAAAAGGAATATCTTCTGCTACGTTCCCCCCTCTCATTCCCCCTGCTCTGGCGTTTTGGTTTAAAAAGGAATATCTTCTGCTACGTTCCCCTCTCTCATTCCCCCTGCTCTGGTGTTTCCCCCTCTCACTCCCCCTGCTCTGGCGTTTCCGAGCCCCTAAACCGGAGACATTTGAAAACACTTCTGACCCGTTTTGGTTTGGAATCTGCAGGGTTGTGTTGCAGTATCAATGGCCGCAAACGGAGACCTTTGGCAGCACTGACACTGACCCCAACGTTTCTGATTGGGTCTTCTCAGTCACAACGTCTCGTTCTCTAAGACTAAGCTACTAATGTTACCATGGCAACACACAGCAGCGGGCGGAGTCTACAAGCTGCCTCCTCTTTATACCCAGTATACCAGAATGTTGATGAGATATGAGGTTTGGGCGTGTTAGTTTAAACAGAGATTCGCTCTTCTACTGGAGATAAAAACACTGCACAGAGATCACTTTTGGATCAAAACTCAGCTTAAAAACCAAAACGTAGCGATGTAAATGTAGCCTGTGTCTCCACGGGGACAAAACTACAGTGCCGCATTTAAGCTAATCTGCATTTCGAATATTAAAAACTGGCCTAATAACCTGATGATTCTAACGGCGCCTTCACACTGGCAGTTGAAATCAACTCCGATACGGCGTCGAAACGACCGGAAGTCATTCATTTCCTATGGAGATTCGCAGATTGCATGCAAATGAGTCCGAACTGGGTCCGAACGATTGCGGTGCGAAATAAATCGTGTCAGTTGGTCATCTGGATGCGTTCAAAAAATTGCCATTATACCGCTATATCACATTTAACCAACGTGACATGCCAACGTCCTGGGCAACTTTTCTCCATGCAGCAGCCTTTCTATTTATATCTGTATAAGAGAGGTCATAGAGAATCGTACATTCAGACACTTATCAGTCGTTCTAGTCTCTCTGCCATTTTTGTGAGTCGCTTCCGAAGCTTTTCAACGGTGTAGTACGACATCCACTGGGGGCGTATTGCGTATTACGGAGCTGATTTCAACTGTCAGTGTGAAGGCGGTGTAAAGCCCATTTCAGACCAAAGATTCGCGACGAGACAAGTTGAAACTTGCAACTGCTTGCAACTGCTTGCAACTGCCTGCAACTGCTTGCAACGCACCGGTCTGCAACATTCTAAATATAATTTATATATATATATAACAAAAACGAATTGACTTTTGAATGGAGTTCTGTGTTGACTCCCCTCTCAATAAGCAGCCACATGACTGCCGTGCATACAGAGTCCTGGACAGCAGCTTTAAATATTCAGAGCCAGGCAACACCTCGCCTTCCTTATCAACACGGCTTTTATCTAGATCCCTGCTGGAACAGCTTCCATCCTTTCTCCCTGAAGATAAATCCCTGGATTCTAAGGAAAAAAACCAAATGCCAATTCTCATTCTGCCAAAATCACCAGGGACGTCTGAGTTTGGAGGGTAGGAGCAGCTCCAGGACGTGACTAGACATGAGGCATTGGAGGGAAGTGGCTTCAACGTGAGTCCAATAAGACTTTGCACATTAGCCAGACGATAATGTGTTCACAAAGATTCAGCTTTCACTGTCCACCCACACCAGACACTGCATTCTGAACCACACACACAAGCACTTTTTCTATGCTCCTACTCATTCAAAATTGCATTACAGCTTATAAATGTGACTAAATAGGTTATCGTGACCCTTGACTTTTCTACAAGTTACTGCCCGTGTTTTGAATGGTTTCCAAATCCCCTGCCTCTGGTGTTTGAGCGCCCAGCGCTCTTGATCCGCTGAACTCTGAGAGAGAGCACTTTGTCATACGGCAGGAAAGGTAATGTAAATTTCCCTCCTTTCAATCTGATACTGAAAAGATGAAAGACATCTTCTGCAACAATGTTATGCAAATGAGAGCAAGTGAAAGAGAGAGAGAGAGAGGGTTGCTGGAGAGAGAGAGAGAGAGTAGTAGAGATAGGAAATGATGGAGACAGAGTAATAACACTGAGCGGTATGGAAAATAAATGAGTGCTTGTCCCACTGCATAGAAGAAAAGAAGTGGAGTGCAGGTTGAGGTTCGGTGGAGGTTAGTCAATTATGACTGGTAGCAGGAGATCACACACTGAGGCTGCAGCCATCAACTCGAGTATAAATCAGAGGATGGCAGAGAGACAGGGAAACAGCAAGAGTGAGGACGCCAAACAAGGAGAGGATGGGAAATGCAAAGATAAAGGACAGAGAGAAATTAAAAAGCTGTTTTGCATTGACTGGAGGAGAGAAGAGGAATACAACCGATGGGCTGGAAGCTATTCTGATGCCAATAAATCCCCCTTACTGATGAACAATACAGTGACCAGAGCCTCTTTCTCTTTCTGCAGCAGGCCGACACGCAGGACATTTTGTCACACTGTTGGAAAAGTCCGTAGAAATACGGGCTGTGTTAATATGAAGGAATTTTATGTAATGATTTTTCACAGGTTTTTATCTGTATTTTGTTTTTTGGATTAACAGAAATGTCCGTTTAAAGGTACAGAGCATATACTGTAAATCTACAGAATTTTCCGTTTTAAGATTAACAGAAATGGCTGTAAACTCAACGGAAAAAAGGTACTGGTAATTTTCTGCCAGGACATTATCCGTTTTTCTACGGATTTCTTTCTTACACTGCAGAACTGTCAGTGACAGTGGGGAGAGAGACATAATCCAGCCAGAGAAAAAACCAGGCAAATATTTTCTTTGCTCTCTTCTTTTACGACACGACACAACTTGATTATCAGTAGACACTGAAATTCAATTTGTGTTCCCAAGCAGCTCGAAACTCAGAAAAATGCACCATCCCCCACCTCGCAATAAATAATAAAGGCTGAATAAAGTATTTTTGCTTAAAGTAATTTGGTGTGATTTAACGTGAATCGGTCCTTGGTAGTACCGACGTAATTCGCTCGGTGCCCAAAAAAGTACCGGATTCGGTACCAAACCTTAACCGTCGCTACGCATCAGCCTTCGTCTGCTTTTTTTCGGCCAGCGTGGGAGCTGTCGGTGAGAGGGATCCCACTGATTCATCCTTATCTCTTCTGGTCAATTCAATACTGTTAGAGGAAACAACAACTCTTCTTTTCTTCCTCTGTTTGGTAAATTAAACTATTTGCATAGTAAGAAACCATAACACTACTTGCCCCCACAAGATAACATGGAGTCATTGGCTAGCTTGTCTGGGGACCGAGGACAGAACATGTGTCTCTCTAACCAGATAAAGGGGACACCATCGAGTCTGACCAGATAGAGGAGACAACATCTAAACTGACAAGATAGACAATTGACGACATCAAATTCTGTTATGATTGTATTTCACACATAAATAAGCTACTGTTTGAGGCTTACGTGAGTCACTTTCTGTATTTATGCTGTGAGTGCTGTAAACTGACTCTACTTGCAAGTAAACAAACTTTGATATAACTTCAGTGGTCCTGTCTATTATTTGATAATATAAATTATTCTAAGAAATACACAGAGCAACAAACTTAATTTAAACACCGTAGACCTCTCCCTCTACACTGTGGTTGGTGCTAAACCCCTAGCATGCTGCTGCTGGCCCGCCAGCCACTAAATTAGTAACATTTTATCAACTTAATTTTTTATTCGCACACTCTTGTCACAGCGGAAAGCAATGCTATATGAGTGACAACTTTGTTCCCTCCGCTCGGTTCCTCTGCTAGTTTCCTCCACTTGGTTCATCCGCTCATTTCCTCAGTTCATCCACTCATTTCCTCCTTAGTTCCTCTGCTCGTTTCCTCCTCGTTTCCTCCGCTCTGTTCCTCCGCTCGTTTCCTCCTCGGTTCCTCCACTTGGTTCCTCCACTTCCCCCACGCAGGGAGACGTCTTCGTGGAGAAAATGGATGACAGCCCGGGAGATAGGTGGTGAGTGAGGCAGACACCTATTCCATTTTTTGTTTAATATAGTCTTGCATTGTCAGCTCTATCTTCGCAGTGTTGTGGAGTAAGGTCTGGCTACACAACAGATGCATTCTGGGATAGGAAAAAAAAACAGCTCTGGGTTGTTTGCATCTCTTCAAACCAATCCCAATTGCCTTAATGGTGGAACTGCAACGTCTGACAACCCTCTGGCCCAGAAAGACTTTCCCATAGACGTTACATGGCGAAAGAAACTTCTATATTTCAGCGGATAATGTTTTTTGGGGTACATAAACTTACCCGTCCGAACACTTAAATGGTCCTTGTTTAAACCGTCATGTTTTACATTTTTTAACAAGCACTAATAGCCGTATCCAGAATTATTTAACTAGGCATAATGAACAGGAGCCAACCCATGGGACTGCGCCCATGTTGCCCTGCACTGCAGGCTCATATGACGGTTCTCATATATCCATAGCTGTAAAAATGGATATATGACTGTAATTCATCATGTGTATTATCTTATAATACATCCGAGGGTTGTATGCTGTAAAGCCTGAAACATTATTAACATCTCTGTTCACAAACTACCGGGGCTACCACTAACCTAGCGTATATATTAGGGCTGTCAAACGATTGCATTTTCTTAATTGCGAAATCGTTGAATTTCTATAGTTAATCGCGATTAATCGCATGTTTTATCACATGATTAAAATTATATTATTTTGCATTTCAGAACTGTTTTTAAGTACATATTAACAATGTAAAGCCATTCTTACCAGTGTATCTTGATTGGGAATCAAATGAATGCAAAGAAAGTTACTTTATGAACTTGATTTTAAGATTTGTATTTGTTTATTATATATTTAATCTAGTCACACATTTGAACAAACAACTTTGAATGCACCACAAGGCTGTAAATTACCAGTTTCATTGAACTATATATATATAATATATAATATATAATAAACGTCTGTGTTTTTCCGACAACAGCAGCTGCAGATTGTTACATCCCGGTGTTGAATCCTCTACAGTGAAATACAGTCACACTTTACACCGTTTAGCCTTAGCTGTCAGCATTGTAACCGTGTTTAATCCAGCTACTAGCTAGCGGTAGGCTAACGTTAGCTGCTGTCGAGTATAGTGTTAAATAGCGTCACGTGCAGTGATGCCTGTAACGTCTGTTTCAGAGCATCAGAGTGAAGTGCAGGCATATCAGTGGCACCAGAATGAGAATCAGCAGCAGGATGTGTTACGAGGAAGTACGGGAAAATAGTAGCCTGTTAGGCACGACGCAAAGCCGAGTGAAGTGAAAATAAATTCAATAAATGGCATGACGCAAAGCCGAGTGAAGTGAAAATAAATTAAATAAATGGCGGCATGCGATTAATACGATTAAAAAAAAATATTATTATGTAAAGTATTTTCATTTTGAAGGAACTGCTCCTTTATAGGCAGCCCTCTTGGCCGCTGAGTGCTGGCCTGAGGCCAGACTAGAGACTTTAAAGCCATCACAGTCTCCACAGGTCCCTGAGCCAGAGCAGAGCCAGGACCAGCGATAAGCACCCTCAGAGAGAGAAAACACCACTCTGTGTCTGTGTGTGCTGCTGGCCACAACCTTGATCTTCACTGGCTGATTGCAGCAGGAAGAAATGGCTCTTTGTGTGCTCTCTCAAGAGAAAAGCCCTGCTTAAGAGGGCTTGATAGGTTTAGATGGTGCTTACACTTATGCCTCTCTGGGGGTGTGGGTTGGGATTTGAAGTAGTGGATGCAGAAAATGTTCAAACTGCTGCTGGGCTCTACAGAGACAGAGTGGAAGGTGTGGGCTGGGGGGGAGATAAGAGACTCATTCAGTCATTGTGAATCATATTAGTCCAACGTCTCTGGTAGCCATATATCATAGCTGAAACAAGGTAGAAAAAATAGGCAGAAAAACATGTATTCATTGAAAAAGTGCTTTAAAGAGCCTTCCACTACACAAAGACACAAACAGCCAGCCCATTTATAATTCAGTCCAAACACTCCTGCAAGGCAATCAGCCCCATTGTAGGACTAAGGAAATGGAAGCAGCAGGCTTGGCCAGTTACTGTGCAAACAAACCACAGACAGCCAGGCACAGGAATGTCACTTCATTATAATAAAAGATTAGATAAATAACACATTATTGATGAGTATGGGCGAATCCAATCTGTGCAGCAGCAGTAGGAGGTACAGTATAAAAGAATAGCACGAGTTAGTAGATGTAAAGAGTATCATTATTTAGCTCAACTGCAGAGAACCATATTTGAAATGATAAGAGGCATATCATATAAAGGGGAACACCACCTGAATGAAGAATTCCAATATGTTATTTCCATGGCCCAGGAAAGTTTAATCAATATTTGTGAACATGAGCTACTCTCTCTTTTTTATACCCACATGAGCTTTATTCTATTGTAGTGTTCTTAGTTGTGAAACAGAAAATGTTTGCACTCAGAACATTCCCCTGGGTGCTCTCAGTGTCAACGTCTATGGAGCAGTAGCAAGTTTCTGGATTTGGGAGAGTTTGTGTTACTTATATTTGCACGGGACAAGTGAGGACCTATGGTAATTTGTAATAATGTGTGAAGGTCGTTTATGATCTCAATCTTGTGCGAGTCTGCCATGTCTGTAAAACATTCCACCGTGAATGAGCTACCACATTTCGCCAAACACAGAGGTCAGGTTATAAGAGGGGGAAATGTAGCAGACAATATTCCTTTTTAAACCAAAACACCAGAGTAGGGGGAATGAGAGGGGGAAATGTAGCAGAAGATATTCCTTTTTAAACCAAAACATAGCAATGTAAATGTAGCCTAAGCGTAAAGCAGGTAGAGATTAGTTTAGAGTTAGAGGGTAGAGTTAGTTTCACCTGAGTGAATCAGCTAGCCAGCCAGCTAACATTAATTCCATTCATCCAATGTATTGATAAAACTCAAGGTAAAATGCTTTTCCTTTCAATTTGTGTAAAGGGTTGAAATTCAAGTTAAAATCAGACATCCCCTATATATTTATTTCCATGGCAAGATTATCCTTACATATAAATATTAATGGACACTGTGTTTTCTTTCTTCACACACAAAAAAGAAAAGACTACGGCTGTCAAAGCGGAATTTTGGGAAGGGAAGAGAGGGACACGGTGAGGAGACTGAGGGGAAAAGAAAGAGAGAGAAGGTGATGTTGATGAGCGAGGAAGAGCTGGGGGCTGTTTCACAAAAGCAGAATTTATAAATCCAGGATAACCGATTAAGTGAGGCTTGACCTAGTCTAATCTGTGCAGCCTGGCTTGGTGCGTTTCACAAAGGCCAAGCCAGGCTGAGGAGGTGCGACTAATAAACTAAACTAATAAATCTCCATGGTAATTTAGGTGCCTCTGCTTTTGTGAAACCGAGTCAAGGCTAAATTGAGCCAGGATATCCCGGCTTAATCCCTTATCTTGGTTTTGTGAAATAGCCCTCAGGTCCACTGTGCCCAGGATAGCATTAGCATCATGTCCCTGTGCTGTTCCACACAAGCAAAACTCATACTGCCAATACAACAGAGATCCTATATATATTTATTACACAGCCTTGTATTCAACAAGGCTGTGCATAGATCAGAATCCAGTATTCAACTGGATTCTGATTGGTCATTCATGGCATTCTACGGTCTGGTAATCTGTATAACAGACTGTTACCGTGGATAATGTAGAGCGAGCCGGCCCTAATTGCAAATTTTTTTAGTGTTGTCTGAATTTCCCTTTACTCAAACACTTTAATTAAACGTTGTCAACATTCATGTTCAGCTGTTTCGTGATCATTTCATCCTCTTATGTATTTCCAGATTGTGGTCTGGATCATTCATTGCAACATTTAACCTGATTCTCATGGGTGACAGATCATTTATGTTCCTGCCCACCGACATGGTTTTAAAGCTATTGTTTCCAATTTTTGCTTTTTAAACGTCTTTAAATCTACATATATTTAGATCATGGAAATCCCCATTTTTTCCTACCCCCTTAGTACGCTCAGTCCAGGGGCGGACTGGGACAACAATTCAGCCCTGGCACTGTAGTCACACCAGCCCACATTACCATGCAGCCCCACCCACGGACACTTGCATTCACAATTACATTTGTGTACAGATGGTGAAATAATATAAGCAGTACCTTATGTAACAGATTTTTAAACATTTAATGTAAGTAACTGGAAAACAATGCTTACTACTTTTTAAAGAGCACACGTTTATAACAAATGTACACATACTGTCTGTCTGTTTATGCCGTTTGTATGCTGTTACTGTCATTCTCTACAGTATGTTGTTCTTTGTTGTCGCTGTCTGTCTGTTCAATTGTCCATGTTTCTCTCTGTTGACACTGTACATATTGTCCGTCTGGTTCTCCATCTTTTCATCTGAATTATCCTCTCTAACTCTGCAATTTTAATATGTTTTTATGGCTGTCTGTGATTATACTTCAGGGTTTTTCCTTGCTCAAAATTGGCCTTTGGGGGAACACATAAAGCAGGGGGGGGTCTGGTCTCCCCCAGGAAATTTTGAGGGTAAAAGACTTCAGTTCCTGCATTCTGATACATTTTTGGGCACCAATTTATGGTAAAAACGTCTATATTTATGGCAAGTAAATCACAAAATTCTGGTGGCAGGTAACAATTTAAAAAACAAAATAGAATGGAATATTATTATATTCAGTAGTCCAGTAAGGGGGCTTTCACATCCGGGACATGAGCAGGATACGACGACCCCAAAGTCCAGTTGTCTAAAATAGCATGAACAGGGCTTTATGGTAACTTTTTTTCCACAAAGAGCACGTTTTGCTCCCAAGTTGAAAAATGTAGGATTGACTTTTACTGCTAAATTGTACAATAACACAATCATGTTATGGATACAAAACGTTATGAAGTGTAATGTTTTCTATATTCTATTGATCAAAAATTATCAATGATGTTGAGACTACAGTGTAATGGACCACCGCAGTTCATGCATACATGTGACTGCGGATTAATTGCAGAGTTTAACCTTCATAGTGTAAAACGTGACACTACGTGAATAGGGCGCAGCAGAAAGACGGCGCAGAATGACGGCGCAGAATGACGCTGCTTGTTCAGGATTTTCATGTGTACTCCTACAGGCCTACACTTCGCATCAGGTGTTAAAACCAACTGTACCAAAACACTGAATTGGACTACTATTTAACGCGACGAGACATTTTTAACGATGATAGTAATGAAACTGTCAATTGAATACTGATGCCGTCAGATGGCCGTGCTGACAGACAGCAGTCGGAGCTCCGGCGAAGCTCTGCACCTGCAGCCGGTCCCCCAGAGCATCATGATCACCGGGAGGGCCCAGTACAGCAGGAACCCTGCAAACGGAGATCCCGTTTGAAGGTGACATGCTTGATTTTGACTAAATGTCCCAATTTGAGTAACTTCTGATTGGGTCGGTCGGCCCATCTCGGGACTCGGGCCATTGCTGACTGGCCAAATGCTTAATATTTATTATTATTATTATTATTATTATTATTATTATTATTAATATTAATATTAATATTAATATTATTATTATAACCATAGTGAAATCGTATTTCTGAAACCCTGCGTACACCCATGCACCACACAGCCAGAAGCAAGACAAACTGGTAGACACAGTGATGCACAGACGCGCGGCCCAGCGGTTAATCATTAATGAGGAACATATTAATCATATTCTCTAAAGGTGAAGAGAGCAGAGCTGCTGTGCATCCCCATCAAGAAACGCTGTGCGCATTTACGCACGACAAACAGCAGCGATTCTTCAGTCAATATTTCAGAAGCAAAGGAAAGAACATTTTAGTTCTGTTTCCTCTGTCATGTTTATAACTACACTTTTTTTAATTTTGCTACCGACGATATTTGTTGCAGTGACATTACTGCATGCATGAAAAGGTTTACAATTGCTTAAAGCCGCCTTTGTAATCACCAAAGTCAATCGTTAAAGAAAACAATTACATACATCATTACATTCTCACACAATATTCATACTTTTACACATGGTCAAGAGAATGTAGTCATAACCGAAGGGACTTTCAATACAACAAAATTTCTCTCTTAACTTCTGTCCTACTACAGCAATCAAAAAACAGAAAGCAAATTATATGACAGTAGCACAGTAGCAGCTCCCCTATGTCTTCTTCTTTTACAAACCGGTCAAATGGCCTCCAGATTCTCTCATACACCCCCAATTTGCCAGTGTCTCCATGGACATGCATTGCACCATATTCTTGATCCAAGCACCAATTGTAGGTGCCTCCATTTTCTTCCAGATGAGAGCTATAGTCCTTTTTGCCTGTAGTATCGCAAAATCAATACATTTATATTCTTGGGGTTTCAGATTCAGATTTGTTGGATACAGGTGCAGCAAAATCATTTTAGGGTCATGTGGAATGTTCACAGACAAGAATAATTTATTTAATGCCTAAAAATGCTTATGTGTGGTTGTCATCACATGACAGTGTGGAGGAGAAAGAGAGAGAGAGAGAGAGAGAGGGGGGGGGGAAGATGGCAAGTCGCGCACCGAGTGACCTGGTCTCGAAGAAGAACACGACTTCTGCAGTTTGGCAGTATTTTGGGTTCCGACCTAATGAGAAGGGAGAGGCAGTAAATACTGACGAGGCAAATTGTAAATTGTGCAATAAAAAGGTGACCGCGAGAGATGGAAACACCTCTAACCTAAGGTCGCATCTCCGAAACAACCACCCACTCACTGCTGTGAGGATGCATTTGGCCCTGAGTTCACTCAGTGCAACAGTTTCAACGACTCCCGCTGATACCGATGCAGGACCAACAACAACTAGGTCCACCGCCAGTTATACGCAGCCGACGATAATGGGGGCCTTCGGGAAAACAACAAAGTACAAAAGGGACAGTGTCCGTTGGAAAACCTGTACTGATGCAGTGACAAAATACTTGGCGAAGGAAATGGTCTCTTTCCACACGGTGGAAAAAAAGTCCTTTAAGGATATGGTAAAGGTCCTAGATGCCCAGTACGAGCTGCCTGGACGGAAACATTTCTCACAAACAGCCGTCCCACATTTATATAATAAAGTTAGAGACAAGGTTCAAGTGCTGCTGTCAGAGGCAGACAGTTATTCCTTAACAACTGACATGTGGTCGTCAGTTAACACGACACCATATGTGTCCCTGACTGTCCACACCATTACACCTGAGTGGAAACTTGAATCCAAATGCCTCCAAACAACGTATTTTCCTGAGAGTCATACAGCGGACAATCTTGCTGCTGCGCTCAGAGCTGCACTTCAGGACTGGCAACTTGACGAGAAAAAACTTTCAGCCATAACCATAGACAACGCTGCCAACATTTCTGCTGCAATCAGGTCCCTGCATTGGCCGTGGCTTAACTGCTTCGGTCACAATCTAAACTTGGCTGTCACAAATGCATTGCATGACCAGAGGCAAAAAACCGAGCGCGCCCTCGGACTATGCCGTAATATTGTCAGGGCCTTTTCACACAGCTGGCAACGTAAGCGTGGACTCCACAAGAAGCAAGTGGAGTTGGGACTCCCAGAACATAGTCTCATAACGGTAAGCATAAATTTGTATCTGAATATGTTAAGGTTAGATGACGTAACTAAGAATAGAATGGAATAATATACATTAATGGGCTTATTTATTTATTCATTCATTCATTCGTTTATTCATCCATCCATCGGCAGGACTGCGCAACTCACTGGGGCTCCAAACTGGCAATGGTGGAACGCATCCTCGAGCAGGCCCAAGCGATCAGACACGTCCTGTCTGATGACAGAAGGAGCAACCTGTCCCTGACCTGGCAGGACATGGACGTCTTGAAAGCTGTTCACAACGCACTGAAACCAGTCGGTGACTTCACTGATATTTTGTCAGGAGAACATTTTGTGACCCGTTCCTCTATCCTCCCCATACTCCAGCTCTGCAGGGACAATGTGTTGGTTGTGTCAGAAAACGACCTCCTAACAAAGTCAATAAAAACAAAGCTGGAGGCCAAGTATGAATCCGATTCAGTGCGCAAATTAATGCGAAAATGCACTTTCCTCGACCCTCGTTACCGTGGAGGATGTGAGACTGATGACAACGCATTGGCTGAGACCAAGGCTGAATTACAGGCTGAGATCGTGAGCTTAGAGGGGCAAGCACCAGCAGGTCCAGTGGCCATCAGAGTGGAAGAGGGAGAGGCGCAACCCGAACCCCCACGAAAAAAGATGACTCTGGGAAGTCTCCTGCAAAAACAAGCCGATGCAGTGGCAGGTCCCGTCGGCACCGTAGAGGACCGAGTCGGAGCTGAAATAACAGCCTACTGTTTGGAGCCAGCTACTTAAGGAGACGAGGACCCACTTCTCTGGTGGAAATGTGCTGTCAGGCGTTTTCCCCAGATGTCGCGAGTGGCCCGAAAGTACCTGTGCGTCTGTGCCACAAGCTCACCATCGGAGCGGGTTTTCAGCACCGCAGGTAAAGTTGTCAGTCCACAACGTGCCCTGTTAAAGCCGGACAAAGTAAACATGCTGGTTTTTCTGGCGAAAAATCTTGACTAGATTTGTTGCCACTTGCCACACAGTTCCTATTCGCACTGTGTGTGTGTGTGTGTGTGTGTGTGTGTGTGTGTGTGTGTGTGTGTGTGTGTGTGTGTGTGTGTGTGTTTTTATTTAATTGATTCAGGTATTTTTATTTGGTTTTCGTTAAAAACAATATTGGAAAGAAGATTGGACTGTGTTTTAATTTAGGCCTACTGATTTGCAATAATTGTTATAATATGGATGTTTATGTTAATTCAACTCTGGTTGACTGTTGTGGGTCTATTTGCACTTTTTTATAAGCTGCTCTTTGTTGTTATTAAAAGTTGTTCGGGCTGTGATTTAATTTAATTAATTTGTGTGCGCAAAAACTGTTCTGGATGTTTATGTTAATTTAATTCTGTCGGACTGTTGTATTTGCACTTTTTTATAAGCTGCTATTTGTTGCTAATAAAAGTTGTTAATATTGTGCATGTTATGTTGTTATTGTTTCAGTATTAGTGTTTGGTATTCAGTTTCTGAACGGTGTAGGCACAAGCCAACAGTTTGGTGACGCAGTCTGAGCCTTACGTCATCATTTTTAATTAGTCACGGTAATGCCGTATACCACGGTATCAAAATTTGGATACCACCCAACTCTATCAGGTATATCACTATTGTATTTATTCAATTTAACAGGGAATGTGTATGTCTGCCTTAGCCAATTAAATTAGAGTTTGCTGTTTTTTTCTGTGATGCGTCACAAATGTATTTATTATTCAGGGATGGTTCACTGAGAGGAAGCCTCTCTTTGCAGGATCCTGATCACATTCACCAGTTACACAATCCCCTGGAAGCTGCACAGTCCAACCACAGTCTGATCTGATCTGCTGCCACTGAGCAGTGGGGGGGGGTTAAGGGCCTTGCTCAAGGGCACCTTACTGGTGGTAAAGAGGAACGGACAAGTGCTGCTCTTTCACTTTCCCACCCAGATATATCCTGTCAGTCTGTGGATTGAACCGACGACCACCTCTCTAACCTTTAGTCCACCACTGCCTACCACCACCAATATATCTAAATAAGTTAATGAGGGCCAAACAGGGGAACTTGTTTCGGACGCATGTTCTGGGCTAAAAATAAGTGTCCAGAGCGCTGTGTAACTTTGGATTCAGCCATCCATTTATTCACATATTCCCTGTGATGTTCCACTTACAAGTCGGAGACAAGAGGAAAGTTCTCACGTTGACCGGTTTGTTAAAGCTTTAGTGCCTAACTTTTTAATATTAATGAACGTCTGTTTCATTCAAGCCATTGCCAAATGAGTTGCTACAAAGCTAATTAAGACTATCAGCTCCACAAAACACTCTCTTTATTTCTCAGTATGGCTGTGTTCAGAACCAGCAGCAGGGATGTCTGTTTGATTTTGATTTGTTTGATAAAGTTATTTATCGTTTCAACGTGTTTCTTTTTTGCCATCAATTATCATCGTTGGCTGACCTGCACTGCTGTAAAACAGGGCTCCAGACTGTGACCAAATGCATTTGCAAATTTGATGACTTTTTTATTTCAAGTTAAAAAGGAGGAGAGAGCGAGTCTGCCAGAGTTGGCCAATGTGTATGAGAGGGGGAGGGTCTGTGAGTGATTAGATAATGCGTGGATAACATTATATACAGCCGTGTGTCTCGCTTTTGTAGCGTTACACTCATCGTCCCCACATGCCGTTGCACAGCGCTGTTGTTACCATGTTTCCATGAAAATCATGATGTTGCAGTCCATAATACATTTCGGAGTAGTGATCCGCAACCAAACATTGTCCATTTTGTTTGCTAAAGACCATTTTCTGTTGCACAACTAAAACAACTTTTGAACGTACACGTTCCACCAAACATGTTCTTTCCCGAGACTATTTTGCAGAGCCACCGTTTCTCCGCCTGGCGCTTAGCACCACCCAAGATGATTGTGATTGGTTTAAAGAAATGCCAATGAACCAGAGCATGTTTTTCTCCCATCCAGGAATGCTGCGTGGACTAGCCGGACCTTCCTCGCCAGTGCTGTGGAGGAAGGTCTGGCAAAGCGAGACTAGCCCTCCTCTCTTCCCCCCACTTTGTTTACGGTCTCAACCCCATCTGTAAGCACTTCCAGTCGGCGGAGCTGTGTTGATAGACCTCAGCAGTGCTGTAGTACTCGGTCACGTCACAAAATCAACCGCATTTTTACTCAGTGTTGTCTCTGTCTCAGACAAAAAGGACAAGATTTTATTTCAACACCACAACTGCTGGATATCACTTAATGCATTCACTGATTTATTTTCATTTTTACATCAATGCTAATGTCAGCTCCGACATTTGCCACACGCTGCGATACTGCTCCCTCACGTTAGAGACAAGAAGATAATTTTTGCATAATATTCGTCTTGAGAGGCCAATAAAACATAATATAAGAATATGCCTCTAAAAAAAAAATACATATAAGCTGCTAAATATATAACTATTTACCTCGTAAAAACAAATAGTGCTTGTGTGAGTGTCGTGAGCTCATCTGTCTCTGGCTCCCTCATCACTCAATATTTCCACACTGGGTGTTAAATAGTTAGATACTCCCCTTTCCATGGAAGTAAATCACCTAGATATGATTGTCATTTCAGTGTTAATAAAAAAGTTAATGAAAGTCCAGTTTAACTCATCTGTGAAAAAGTTGAAATCATAAATCAATAACTAAGAAACATAAAACAAAACATCCTGTTTAGGTTTCATAACTAATCATGGTTTCCCCTGGGTCGACGAGGGAGAGCTCACTAAAGCAGAACTTGGAGGAGCAGTTTGTCACTAAAATGAAAATAGCTGGTCCACCTTAAAGCTAGTCTACCTTAAGTTAAAGAGCTATTGCTGAAGTTGTCGCTAGCTCCGTGGCTAACCCCTTCACTTTAACCAGCAGCTAGCAAGCAAGACACAGGAACCTGGCTTGGGTTTTAAGGAGTTGTAGCATTGATTCACCACCATGTTGTGAGAAAATCAGGTAAAAATACCATTATGGTACTATATTACAATATAAACTGTGTGGTATTGCAATATAATCAGTGTAACTCTACATAACAAGCTATATAACTCTTAAAGTTTATGAGAAAGTGTTTTTTGCATAAGTGAAAGATGTCTCTCTGTTTAAATCTCCTTCTGAAGCACTCAGCACTGATATCAAAATATCAAGGCCACTCATACAGAGGCAAAAAGGCGAGTAGCAGAGGGGCCCTGAAGCTGTGGTCGCAGGTGTGTGTGTGTGTCTGTGGAGCACGAGAGGCCAGCTGAAGAGACTGAAGTCGTTTGGCATGAGTATGGGTCCATCCCATGTCCCTTATTTGATAGCTCCTCGACTCCTCGGTCCTCGGCTGAACCGGAAGTTGTTCTGTCCCTCCTCGGTGAAGGCTGTCTCAAAGCTCTTATTTCTGCCTAGAGGACTGAGGAGCGAGGAGGGATCATCAAGGAGCTATAGGCGAGGATACAGAGAGCAGCCTTCCTGGAAGCCGTGCAGCTGAAGGAGTTGCTAACCCCACTCATACAGCTGACGAACGGATCAACCCCTGCATACATCCAGGACATGGTCAAACCCTATACCCATATATATATATATATATATATATATATATATATATATATATATATATATATATATATATATATATATATATATTAGGGCTGTCAAAATAATGCAGATTAATCCATTCCATATTGACGTTTGACCCGGAGCCATTCTAGCTACCATTGGACTGTAAAATGAAGGAGGGAGACGAGAATGTTCTGCCTGGATTATTGATTGGAACATTTACTTGTAAAAATCTTCTTCCTGCCAACCCTGGCTACCGAAATCTGGTGCCACCGATATATCTGCGCTTCTCTCTGATGATCTGAAACACAAACACCGCTGTACATGACGCTAGTTAACACTATACTTGACAGCAGCTAACGTTAGCCTACCACTAGCTAGTAGCTGGATTAAACACAGTTAAAATGCTGACAGCTAACGCTAAACGGTGTAAAGTTTGACTGTGTTTTACTGTAGAGGATTTAACACCGGGATGTAACAATCTGCAGCTGCCCTCAGAGAAACAACACAGACGGTGCGTTCAATGAAACTGGTAAACTACAGCCTCGTGGTGCATTTGAAGTTATTGTAAATGTCCTTTTCCCATCTGATGGTTCAACAGCAATTTACTACTGAAATTAGTTATTGTTATTGTTATACATTATTATTATTAAATCATTTCATTTTGACCATATAGCCTTAGCAATAAACAAGCCGTTCTTTAATGTCACCAACTGTTGTTTAGTACCCTTTTTTTTCCTTTCTTAAAAAGTAAAAAAACACATATATATAAATTTCTTGAAGCTGCACTTTCATATGGCTCTTTGTAGTTTTGCTTATTTAAAGCTAATGTACTTGCACTTATTACTTGTTGTCTGGAGTTTGCACCTTCAGGGTTGAAAGCACTTAATTGGAAGTCGCTTTGGATAAAAGCATCAGCTAAATGACATGTAATGTAATGTAATGTAATGTATTCAAGTGACGCTGTAGAGGAAAGGATGTTGTATCCCTATAAAACACATTTGCTCGTTGCCTCTCTCCCCCTATGATTATCTTGCGTCTCTCCTGTGCCTCCTCAGTGGGAGGGACTAAACGCGAGGAAGGGAGGCAAGTGGAGGACTCGGGTGTGCAATTTAAGCGACATGAGATGCAGCTATCGTGAATGCGTGAGGAGGCCTGCAGGAGGCCTGGAGAGGAGGCTGACGGTGTTTACACGTGTGTGTATGTGAGTGAGGGTCAAATTGCGGCCATGAGAGCATCTTCATAGGTAGATAGGAGTAAGAAAAAACTGCAGATGTTGCAGAAAAACATCAAAGGGTGCAGTGTCAGCAGAAATTGGTTTCTCAAAAAAGTTAATATGAACAGAAGGAGATATGAACAGGGACAAAAGGGGCTCATTTCTTGAGTAGGTCTCCAGAGCTTGCTCCGGTTTAAGCTGTGTCAAACTTTTTTAAGCACATTAAACTCTTTTCACATCAGATCCTGCCTGACTCCTGTGGAATTTGGAAAGACTTTTGGGACTTTATGAAACTTTAGACTAAGAGCAAAAAGTGTGTGATAGAGGAAAAGTTGTTTTGGAGGATCCAAGCGATCAACCTGGCCCTTGGCGTCGCACTCTTGTCCAAAAAACAACTATGCGTTCAGGGTTCTGCTAGAAGTTTTCTCCTTATATTGTTTGTGAAATTCTGCATGGCGGTTCTTCATATGAGGGATCAAATTGGTGCAGTTAAGGATTTGAATACTTCGACCTTGCAAGTATTGCATGCTGCCCTTGCGTGTCTTCTTTTTCACCTTAAAAACAACGATCAGGCTGCGGACATTACTCCCCGCCTCTTCAGCATGTAAATCCTGACCTGTGTCACTTGGTTACAAACTCCACGTGGCCAAAAGAACACACACAAACACTGGTGCCACACACCGGCAGCTAGAGGGAAATAATTACGGTTGTTGACATCAGGCCAGTTTTGCCGATACCTATATGATTGTCGATATATCGTGCATCCCTAGACTGCTGTGCTTACACTGATGGGGTTTGTGGTTTTACCCGAAGGCAAACGAGAGCATCGCCTCCGAACTGATCCTACAGAAACTACAGTGGCTGTCTCCTGATGCTCCTAATCCAATTCTTCTACCTCCAATTCTGGGTGACTTCTACCACTGCTCGCTGGTCCAAACTCTCAGGAGCTCTTACAAATTTGTGTCTTGCCCCACCAGAAATAGCAAGATACTGGACCAGTGTTATGGCTCAATTGAAGGAGCTTACAAATCGACCCCACTCCCCCCTACTGGGCACAGCTGATCAGAAATGTGTGGAACACATTCCAGCATATGGCACATGCCTACAGAAGGGTAGAATAAAGTGTAACTAGAAAGATAGTCTCGCTTTGCCAGACCATTCTCCAAGACGCTGCGGAGGAGGGTCTGGCTAGTCCACACAGCATTCCGGGATGGGAGAAAAAACAGCTCTGGTTTATTGGCATTTCTTTATACCAGGGGTTCTCAACCTTTTGCAAGCTGGGCCCCCACAAAGCTGGTTCATTGCAGTTGCACCAGACTTCTAATGTGAGCTTGCAGGCATTATTATTATTATTATTATTATGAGTAGTAGTAGTAGGCCTATTATCATTACTAGGCTATTGCTATATAATTATATGAGGTTACATGCTTTATTGCTGTTATTATTATTATTATTATTATTATTATTATTATTATTATTATTATTATTATTATTATTATTATTATCATCAGTAGGCCTATTATCATTACTAGGCTATTTCTATAATTAGGAATTGGCACCAGACCTCTGATATGAATTTATGCTTTATTATTGTTATTATTACTAGGCCTAATAGTAGTCATATCATCTGCATTTTTTACAGAAGCTTGCAGGTAGGCGATGTTAATGTGAGACCTGAGCCAGGTATGCTTCATCATACCTTCGAAGCTTTCAGAATAAAAAATGACATAACATTATTTATTATACGTTTATTTGATTCACAGCTGCTATATAGTGTTTTGACCCTCGACAACCCAACTGCATTTTACCGCAAACTTGCGACTAGTTAACTTTCTAAAGCAGGCGCAATCGCTTGTTTGCTAAGACTCGGGTCGGTGATTGTGAATGTGTGACTGTGTAAAGGTGTTCACGAGATAGATACCAACCTTTAGTGAACTTGTGAATTTCGCCAGCCGTCTTCTCTCCTTTATGGAGACAGACGCTGTGTGCACGGTGGGCACAATGGTGTTTTAAGCCTCCAATGTCGCCTTACAGGCAGCTAACCCTCACCTTAACACTAACTTCTTTGACATAACCATTGCCGCGCTGCCTGGAAGGCGACATTGGAGGCTAAAAACACCAAACACCGCACGGTGGGAGGAGCTGTGTGTGTGTGTGTATGTGAGCGAGACACAAGTGACAGAGAGACAGAGGAGAGCAGGGAAAGGAAATGCAGAAGAACGTGTTTTAAATAGCGTTTAAAAAAAAATAATTATAACGAAATGCAATGTGCGGCGGCCGGTGATAGTGAGGCTCACCGCCACATATTAGTCTCTGTGTGGGAAACACTGATGTCTCAGGCTGTACCACCTAGTGTCATACAGTCTCTCCCCTGAGCTAGCTGCAACAGCCTGAAGTGTGTAAAGTAAGATGTAAACAATAAGTACCCCAAATCTTCTCCAGACTCCATCTGTAACTTGTAAACAAAATAAGACAATCAGCTATAAAACAGAAAATACAGCATCTCTGTTCTCTGCAAAGACGAACTAAATTACCTGATTAATGCAACTTTCTCACGACGTCTCCCGGCCATTTTTCACCGCAGAAAGCTGCTCCCTGCCTGGCTATATAACTATAAAGCTAATATAGTTAGCCTAAAGAAACAAGGCGTCTGTCCCAACTAACGTTGCGGTTCGGAGCCGCGACGCTGGAAAAGTACCACTAATCTACAACAGCAGTCTTATCCACCACTCTCTTGCCTGTACTATTGTAACTGACTGGTCCTCTTGTGGGTCGCCACCACTCCCCATACTCGTCCTTAATGCTGCTATCTCTGACTCATTAAAACTGCATACATAGGCAGAGATCAGCTACATAGGCAGCGCGCCAATCAGCTTCAGGGCTAAGGCGAGGCTACAGATTAGGTGTCCCTAAAGAACCCGCGTATCTAACCGTAGTTCCGCATTACATTAGTTCCACATTACATTAATTAGTTTGACTGGAATATTGGATTGTATGAGTTCGACAATTGACTAGTGTGGACTTGACCGGAAAACAGGAAATAAACAGAGGTATGTGCACTGGCTGGATTAACACAATTTTTATGCCTTTCTGTCACATCTACTGCAGTCAGATTTGCTGTGTTCCCTCGGAAGGAATCACTGCACATGGGTAGGCACTTGTAATGACATTTCGAGCATGTTTAGAGGCTTAAAACACGTTTAAAACTTGCCCTGTTTAAGCCTGTTGGGTGCTAACGCTAGCAGTGGGATAACACGGTGTAGGCAGCACCAATTGTTTTCGGTTTTTTTGCTACTGCTAGCACTCCAAATTTCCAAACAACAGAGCTACGTGTTGAAATTGACCGGACTTCTCCTTTAAGCTTGTTTTACAGTTCTGTGGAGGCTCCACGCAAAGCTTTCGCCATAGCCTACGTAAGTGGCCTGATGTTTATACTTGTGCGCTGGTGTGTGCGTCGAGCCGGCAAGTGTGTGTGTGTGGGGAGTGTGTGGTAGAGGGAGATGTGAGAGAGTGACGGTGATTAGCTCCGGAGCGAGTACAGACTCTAGAGTCATAGTGAGAGAAACAAAGTGTCTCGAGATACTTTGTTTCTCTCACTATGACTCTAAAACACAGGAGATCCCCTGTTCTTTCTGACCACGGTGGGAAATTTGTAGCAGGAAAAGTTAACCCTCTCCTTGATTTCATGTTGTTTATGGAGGAGAACCAGGAAATGAGTCGGGGAGGAAATGCAACGCTACCAAGCGACGTGCATCGCCGCGACGTGTAGTTACATTTTTCGAGAGGTGCACGTCAGGCTACGAATTGAAGTGATTTATTTATTTTTTCCTCCCATCCTGTACCCTACTTGCACGCTCCCCCAGGGGGGCGGGCCCCACCGGTTGAGAACCACTGCTTTATACCAATGACAATCATCTTGGGCAGCGCTAAGCGTCGGATGGAGCCGCTGCAAAATAGCCTCGGGAAGGAACTTGTTTTGGTGGAACATGTACGTTCAAAGGTTGTTTTAGTCGTGCAACAGGAAACTGGACAGATAGTCTAGCTAGCTGTCTGGATTTACCCTGCAGAGATCTGAGGAGCAGTTAACCATAGTCCTCTCTGAGCTAAATGTTCTACAAAAGGAGAATAAACGTGAAATTAAAAAAAAATGTAATTCTTTTAGCAAAGGGTCCCTGTGCAGAAGCTTACTGAGCATTTTGGATTGGACACAATCTTGGACTTCCTCACCAACAGATCTCAAGAGTGAGAGTAAATGGACATTTACTCTCATTCACTCAGGACTAACTCCAACGTCAGCTGGCTGTTCCCAGGCCTCTGTCCTCTCTCGTCTCCTGTACATCATGTACACTAACCACGGCCACATCCTGAATCGTGCTGATGATACGGTTATTGTGAGCCTGTTAGATGGTGTCAAGAAGCCTTTTTAAATGGGTCAAAGACCAAGGGTGTCACTTCAACCCTGTCAACACTGAAGCTGGCTAAGTTCAAGGTTGACAGGTCCCTGATGACTTTGTTTGATAGATCTCTTATTGAGTCGATTTTTACTTTTCCTTCATCTATCTATTGGTATGCTTCTCTCGATATAAAATCAAAGGTCTGCAGCAGGATCACAGGTACTCAACAGAAAGGGCTGTTTGATTTAACAACATACAGTTGTTAAAGAAAGCAGAGTCAATCCTGCCTGTCAGCACTCACCCCCTGCACCTAGAGTTTTAGACCTTGCCTTCTGATTCCCACTTTAAAGGCATACTATGTAACTTTTCCCTCTTCGGTCCCCCTACAGGTTGTCTCACTGAAACTACAGCTCGCGCGTCCCACCGCTTCGGTCCCCCTACAGGTTGTCTCACTGGAACTACAGCCGCACGAGGAGTAGTTCCAATGAGACAACCTGTAGGGGGACCAAAGAGGGAAAAGTTACATAGTATGCCTTTAAATACCCGCTCACCACAACCAACAGATCCAAACTAGAGTTGGACGATATGGAGAAAAAAAATTGTCACTGCTGCACAACCTATTGCCCTCTGGGGACAGACAAAGCTCTACTTGACTTGACTTGACTACTGTAGATGTCTCCCTGTTTCTTGATCCACTCTCATTTCAATTTGCTGCTGGTGAGGCTGTTCATTATAAGACAGAATTGCCATTTTATTTCGCTTTACTTCATCCATTCAGGCCGCCATATTTGAGCTTTTCCAATTATTATGAAACAATCCAATCACGATTGTTCTGTGGTTTGCATCCCATCATCTACTGGCTTGACTTCTGCGAGTTTATTCTGAAAGCAGTTAGGAGATCTCGGAGAACAAAGTGACAAGAAGCAGGGTTCAGTTCACAATGTTCTAAAGGTTTAATGAGACACACAAGAATATATACATTTTCTAATAATCGCTCCAGTCACTTAGATGACGTGAGAGTAGATAAATAATAATGTTTGGAATTGTCCAAGATCAGGGTCAAAAATTCCGTGACAAACTAACCAACAAGCTACAATAAATCAGCACTGCTCTGTGGGACCATAAGTCAGAAAGAATAAAGATTACCACTGCCAGAAGGGCTGTAGCCACTGTGAACACGCATCCTTCCTGCAGCAGCACAGCAAATCTTAACAAAGCTGACCACTGCCGGCAGCAGAAACAAACCGATGTGATAAAAACTGATCTCAATGCTTTACACTCCAAAGCTGATGGAGGAGGGGAGCTTATAGCCAGCGTGGGAAAAGCACAAAGGTCAGAGCCAAGGCCAAAGTTTATCTCCTGAAATACCTGCAGGCATCTGAGGCTTACAGCCAAAGAGAAATGAGAAAACACCATGGCCCTTTCTTCTTCTGAGAGAGACAGCTCTGAGTCTGATTTTAGTCTTATCTGCCATGCCAGAAATAGTCCCATCACGTACAATTAAACCTTTCAACCTAATCCAATCAATTCTTATAAAAGTGTTTTTGTTCTTGAATGCTGGTAGATTTAATTTCTTTCCCCAGTCTCCTTAGACTTTAACTTTGGACCAGAAAGGTTCCAGTGTTTCTCCTATAAGTGTACTGGCCGCCGGGCCAAAGGGAACCCCTGCCAGGCCAAAGGGAACCCCAGCCAAAAATAATGCCAAATATCCATTGTGTTTCCCCTATATTCATTCTGTGTACTGCCATGAACTGTCTGTGTAGTTCACGTCTGTAACAGCCGGACAGTTGAGTGTGTTATCTAAACTGCTAAAGTCAGTTGAAATGTAGGTAGTCTAACTGGGTTTCAATTCTGGAAATGATTTCTCTAAAATAATTAGCACAGCAAAGGCAACTTTATTCACATAAAAATATGAAGCATTTACATTATAAATTACTGACAGCAGGACTAGCAGTTTGAATAGGAAATTCAAAGAAACTATGCAATTTCATAGGATTTTTAAACCATTATTATTACCAGGGTGCGATTTGCCGGGGGGATGCGTGGGATTTCCCCCTTTCTGGTCTACATATACCTGTCTCTGCTCAATTATTTTAATCCCCAGTGGGGACAAAATGTATCCCCCTCTCAAAGTGATCAATGCTACTTCACCAATAGCGAACAGTCTTTAGTGCGATAGGACGATAAAATCCGAGCAGCAGTTGCTGGTTGTATTTAGCAGCTACAGAGCTCCTGGATGCCGGCTACCAGCGGCATTGTTTAGCTGCCGATAGTTGACTGTGAGCCAGGTACAGGCACCGCCAGACCACGGTCCTTTCAGGAGCCATAGTTGTGGAGTTAAGCCAGACAAAGTGAGTGTCATGCCGCGATGACAGTTAAGTTTAGGCACCAAAAAAACTCGTAAAGTTTAGGAAAAAAATCGGATTTGGATTAAAACACTCCCGAGGAACGAACCATCGTTTCCTGGGTGAAAGTATTTAGTTTATAAAGTAAACTCAGCTCCCCGGCTGGAAAGCACTGTGTTTTATGTTTCTATTGAAAAGGTACACCAAAGTGCTGCACGTTTGACAGTGTCACACCGCAGTTAACTAGATGAATATAAAACCTGATGAGTTACTTCACTCTGTTTTCACTTATTTACTTCCACTTCTGAGTTCTCTTCTTGTTGATTGACATGTATATTGTTGTTTTGTGGTAAGCTCCTGAACATTGCACACACCCGACTTCTCGTTTGTAATGAACCTTAGCGTAAGTTCATTCAGGAAGACTTCTATGCTTCACATTTCTCTCTCTCTCTCTCTCTCTCTCAACCTAATCAGCTGCAATGGCATCAGCTGACTCTGGGCGTACTCTCTTTCAGTTTAACCAAACCGATTTTGAACCCGAATCCCAGTCAACAATGCAGCGAATCCCCTTGTTAAAGTTGGAACATGCTTGACCAAAGGGACAATATATGGCAGTTGGGACATAAGGTATTACCACACAGATGTCATGATGTTTCACTGAGGATTCACTGTCAACTGTAGAGAAACCTAGCCGGCAGCCTAACGGCAGTGTTGTAGTCAAGACCACCTAAACTGAGACCAAGTCATCACCAAGACCATAATGTAATGAGACAGAGACAAGACCGAGACTTTGAGGGTTTGAGACCAAGTCAAGACTAAGACCAAGGCAGGGCGAGACCAAGTCAAGACCAAGACCAGATTTGTGTCAGACAGCCAGAGCTTCTTCTCCTGTCTCCCGCATTCATTTTCTTGGGCGTGCATGTAAAGGGGGCAGGAAGAGGGGGGTTTACGGTAACAAATTTCAAATTAGATATGAGTCAAGTTATTGGTTGCATTTGCAAGTTTTAAAACATAGGCCAAAATCAAACAATGCACAGGCAATTTAGCCAAATCCCTGCAGTTGTGGTCTTGACCGGTCTTGAAATAAAATCCAGAGTCCTCTTCATCCGAGACCAAGACATGACAATGCAGTCAATTCCGAGACTAGACCTTCAAAAATTGAGACCAAGACCGATCTTGAGTACTACAACACTGGATAACGGTAAGAAGCTGCATTAAAAAGACAAGTCTCAGATTAACTTAACTACGGTGAAATGAGCCACTCAATTTATAAAATGTCTTTTACCAGGCGACAGTGTTGGGCAAGTTACTTCCAAAATGTAATACATTATAGATTACTAGTTACTGTCATTTGAGAGTAATTAGTTATATTATAATATTAGTGTCCCTGAATGTAATGCTTTACACTACTTTTGCATTACTTTTGAGTTACTTTCACCAAAATAACAGTGTAAAGTTTGACTTGTCAGCTAGCTTGTGAATTTCACCACCAGATCAATAAAGTCTCCTCTTTATCCACTTTAATATATCATAGATTATTCATAATGTGTTGTATAATTGATATGAATATGCAAAGTAACTAAAGCTGTAAAAATAGATAAGTAAAACGTACAATAGGCAGGTAGGAGAAAATGAAAATACTCAATTAAAAGTACCTTACAGTTGTATTGTAGTACAGCAGTTTAAAACAGTCTAAAGGAAATGGTCAATTATAGTTTAATTAAAACTCACTATTTACATTACTTAAAGTACTTGATTCACTGATATGTGAAAAGGTACACAACCTTATTTGTTTAACAGTAATTTGGTTTTACTGCGAACCGTCACAGAAAGTGCTTTTATTTTTAAGTAGCCTACACGGAAGATGTCTGTTGTGTATTCTTGTTAGCTTACTGAGATGAACGTGAGACTCTAGATGCAAAACATGTCCGTCAAGCTTAAGTTGCTCACTTTCTTGTTTGTAAAACTCAAACTGCAACATATTGAACAGTAATGGTCACAGTAAAAGACAAGCATTTTTGGTCGTCATTCGAAGCCATTCCACTACAGGCATAGTTACTCTCCACACGATAAAATGCAATGATATTACGTGTAGCAAGCCTAAACATGAATTCCCGACATGTTTCTATCTGTCAGCCGCTTGGACGTACCGTCACCTGTTGGGACACAGATGTTGTCCGTGCAGTCTCTGGTTCTGGCCATAGACTGTATATAGCATTACGGTGGCCGACAGGGGCAAACGCCCTGCAACTTAAGAAAACACATACAAATAGACAAAACACAAGCAAATTCATTCAAATTCAAGCAAAACAACTTCATTAATTTGACAACACATGCGCAGCATTCAGCAAACGCACTGCAAATACACACAACACAACCAAATACATAAACGCGCTGCAAATACACACAACACTATGGGGTGCCGAATGTAAAAGTTCAGTTAAAATTTTTTAGCTGATACATTTTCAACATTTAGCTCACTTTCCTCACATTTAGCGCATTTTCCTCACATTTGAGACACATATATCTAAATGTTAAATCTAACGGTTATATCTAAATCTAAATGTTAAATATATATCTAAATGTTAAAGGTTAAATCTAAATGTTATATCTAAATCTAAATGTTAAATTTATATCTAAATGTTATATCTAAATGTTATATCTAAATCTAAATGTTAAATATATATCTAAATGTTAAAGGTTAAATCTAAATGTTATATCTAAATCTAAATGTTAAATTTATATCTAAATGTTATATCTAAATCTAAATGTTATATCTAAATCTAAATCTTAAATATATATCTAAATATTATATCTAAATCTAAATCTTAAATATATATCTAAATGTTAAATCTACATGTTATATCTAAATGTGTCGCCAAGTGTAAAGCTAAATATTTAGAAAATATTCAAATCCCCAAGGAAACCACAGCCACTGCAGTGGCTTCAAATCGCGCTGCACCGCAATTTTCAGTCAACACCTGTTGGTACAGTAAATACTGACTACAGTGGCGCTGTTCGACTAATGTTACTGGATTAAAACACATTTCGGTCAGTATTTTGTATTATTGACTTATATCACAGAAATGTCTTAATATTTGTGTGTACTATAATGCCGTTGTTTTGTTTGACTTATATCTCCTTGTGTGTTTAACGTTAGTTTGACTCATCCTTCACAAGCAATCTAGCTCACACACTGCAGCCGACATGTCATCTGAACAGGCCTCGCAGCACTGTAACTAGCTAAGTTAGCTAGGTCTCGCAATGCGAGACTGAACAGCAGTAGGCCTGTCACACTATAGCCACATGTAAGTAGTTTTCAATACTTTGGTTACATTACCGTATTTTATTAACCTGAATTATGTTGCTATATTAGCTTGCGAAGGAGCTAACCATTGCTAACGCTAATTTATCTCAAAAAGCAGAAACATTAGCCAACTACTGCCAAGATATGATTTCACTAGAGACCAGAGAGGTGTTGTAAGACTCGTCAAGTGTTGTCATGTGTTTACACTGTCTTACAATGAAACCATATCTTGGGCAGTAACATTAGTTAGCTACTGCTTTTTTGACATAAATTAGCTAGCTAACGTTAGCGTTAGCAATGGATAGCTACTTTGCAAGCCAATAAAATATAGCCTTGGCAAACAGAATTAAGGTTAATAAAACACGATAAGTAGCTATGTAACCAGTATTACAAACTTCTTACAAGTGGCTGGATTGTGACATTTTAGTTGTGTTCGGATGAATATGTTGGATGCATAGCTGGACTTTATCCATGCTGGGCTAATGTTAGATTGCTTGGGAAGGATGACGTTAGTCACACACGGAGATATGTAATTCAAACAACGGTATTGTGATTAACACAACTATTAAGGCATGTCTGTAATATACCGGTCGGTCAATAATATAAAATACTGTAGATCAGTGCTTTCCAACCCTTCTGGTCTGAGGTTCCCCCACAGCCCTGTCATATAAACTCACATACCCCGCCCTATCAATTCCCAATGTGTTCACACTATTTATCATATTAAAGTGAATATTCTTACATTTTCATGCAATTGAACTGTAAACATTTAGGTTGGTTTGGTCAAAAATTCTACTAACTAGACATTTTACTTGAAGTGTGGTTAATGTTTCAAAAGTCATCCATTATTTTTAGCTAATCATTTCAACTGTTAGTAGGCCACTTTTAGCTATTTTTTTCTACCATTGATTACTTCGCTATATGTTTTAACATATGTGTTGAGCTGTTTTAGCTGATATATTGTTTTAAATCAATCATAATTCAATTATTATTTTGATTAGTTAAGCTGCTCCACAATCTTTCCAAGTACCCACTGGCTAAAGCAGAGATACCCCTTGCTGGGGCATCACTGGGTGCAGTGCGATTTGAAGCCACTGCAGTGGGTGTGGTTTCCTTGGGGATTTGAATATTTTCTAAATATTTAGCTTTATACTTGGCGACACATTTAGATATAACATTTAGATTTAACATTTAACATTAAGATATATATTTAAGATTTAGATTTAGATATATATTTAAGATTTAGATTTAGATATAACATTTAGATTTAACATTTAACATTTAGATTTAACATTTAACATTTACATATAACATTTAGATATAAATTTAACATTTAGATATAACCGTTAGATTTAACATTTAGATATATGTGTCTCAAATGTGAGGAAAATGCACTAAATGTGAGGAAAGTGAGCTAAATGTTGAAAATGTATCAGCTAAAAAATTGTAACTGAACTTTTACATTCGGCACCCCATAGTGTTGTGTGTATTTGCAGCGCGTTTATGTATTTGGTTGTGTTGTGTGTATTTGCAGTGCGTTTGCTGAATGCTGCGCATGTGTTGTCAAATTAATGAAGTTGTTTTGCTTGAATTTGAATGAATTTGCTTGTGTTTTGTCTATTTGTATGTGTTTTCTTAAGTTGCAGGGCGTTTGCCCCTGTCGACCACCGTAATGCTATATACAGTCTATGGCCAGAACCAGAGACTGCACGGACAACATCTGTGTCCCAACAGGTATAAATTTAACATTTAGATTTAACATTTAACATTTAGATATAACATTTAGATATAAATTTAACATTTAGATTTAGATATAACATTTAGATTTAACAGTTAACATTTAGATTTAGATTTAACATTTAGATTTAGATATAACATTTAACATTTATATAAATATATATATATATATATATATATATATATATATATATATATATAAATATATATATAATTTCTGTCTCAAATGTGAGGAAAATGCACTAAATGTGAGGAAAGTGAGCTAAATGTTGAAAATTTATCAGCTAAAAAATTATAACCGAACTTTTATATTCGGCACCAAATACAACACAACCAAATACACAAACTCGCTGCAAATAAAAAACGATGCAAAAAGAAAAGCACACAAACCCCGAAAACAAATGCAACAAAAAAACGCTGCATCCAAATTACACAACGGAAGTTCTCCAGACCTCTAGACGGAGCAGCTAGTGGAACAGCTTGATTTTCGACCCCACTGGGAGAGTGCACTCTGCCTTTTTATTTGAGTCAGGTATGGCTGCATAGTAAAAAGAGAACTCCCGTCTCATGCCCTCCCATCCATAGACTGTATATTAAATTCATATTATTATTATTAATAACATAATATAATATATTATTAATATACAGTCTATGCTCCCGTCTCATGCCCTCCCAGCTGGTGCCGTCCCCGAGCTTCGACTTTTCAAAACAAAAGCTCGCGTCTGGTCCGCTATGTCTTCGTACTTTGGTGTTTACACAATTACACATAAACTACCAGAAGCATTTTCAGGTAATCTCTACACCTCTGTTATTCTAATATTACCATGTAATACAATAGAAACAGGCAGTTTTGCATTTTGCGGCACTGATTCATGGAAATTACATAGAAACTACCAGAAGCATTTTCAGGTAATCTCTACACCTCTGTTATTGTAATATTACCATGTAATACAATAGAAACGGGCAGATTTGCATTTTGCAGCACTGATTTATGGTTATTACTAAGAAACTACCAGATGTGTTTCCAGGTAAGAAGTCACAAGATTAAACATATCATTTGTAAAGTATTACCTTGAAACAAAAGCGAAATGTTTGGAAAATAAAGGGTGGATGAATTTCAGCATTATAATATGGTAATTACCAATTTTAAATTCCAAGAAGTTTTATCTAATTTGGAAGGTATTATGCTGATAGAAGCCTATAATACTGTGAAATCAGCAACATATATTACTCCATTATTACCATGTTATTACAATATTAATATAACTATATTACCATTACCCAGATATACATATGGTTATTATTGAACCCTTTCCTACTTATTACATTGGAAATTGCATGTTATTACATCGGTTACCTTCTTATCACCTTATTACCCCAGTATTACAGCGTATTACTGTGATGTATTACCCAGTTATTACTTTGGTAATTACATTTTATTACCTATATATTACCTCTTTATTATCACATTGTTACCCCACTATTACCATCTTATTACCGAGCCGTAATTTGAAGTGCTACCATTAAACTTAAACAGCTAATGTAAATCAAAACTGCCTGCGAGCTTCTCCTGTACTATACGGTAATTCCTCTACTATGCGACAGTAAGTGCCGTGGTTATGACACAATCGTTAGCCTATTTTTACAAAAACGTCCGCTACGGAGCCATAACATGAGATACAAGGTAATGGAGCCTTTTATACATTGTCGTGTTTCTTTAGAAATAAACAATGGACAAATAAAGTCTTTAAACACTTCAGATGTAAAGTCATTGTCTGTCAAAGGGACGTCAAAATGAATGGCAGTCAATGGGATGCTAACGGGGGGTGAGTGCTTGTTAGCATCAAAATGGCGCCATAGGATCTACGCGTTGTGAGGAGAAGCTTACCCCCTTGGTTCTGGCTCTGACCACGGGAACAGAGACGGGACACTTCACCGCAGCATAGGCTAATAACGCCTGATGTAATCTCGCAAATGTATCTGTCTCTGCAGTCATCTCAACCATCGGATACAGCAACAGGAAATAACACTCAGCATTTTTTTTCCTCTGAAGAAATGTTTCGCGGTGTTGGGGAATTCTTAAAAAAACAAAACACCACTAAATGTTGCGTTAAAATGCGTTATAACTTGTGTTACTGAGATTGTAACAGGTATAATATTACCGAAATGTAATTAGTAATGCGTTATATTACTGCGTTAGAGCAAAAAGGAATACATTACTGTAATTGCGTTACTTTTGTAACGCGTTACTCCCAACACTGCCAGCCGATGTTACAAAACGTCATGACATGAACGTGGATTCAGCACACAATAAGGGATTAAAACTAAATTCAAAAATGTACTGAGAAATACAAACCTCATCAATCTAATGCTCTTTTAAAAGTTTGCCCTCCCGTGGAAAAGTTAGATTTTTTATTTATTTTTAACAAAGTTGTTAGGTTGAATTAGATTAGATTAGGTGGAAATAGATGAAGTGGGGGAGACGGAGGACAGGGAAAGAACAGAGCATGGAACAAGAGCGAAGAGGGAGCCATCAAAAGCAAAGAGAAAGAGACAACACATCCCAGATGTCTACTGATATATCAGACGTGGCACTTAAACCTGCAATGACAGATTTTTTTGGCCCCTTGGGGGCAGCGCGAACAAGTTGTGAACACAACATTAACATATCACCTTTTACCTTGTTATAGCAAACATGAGCAAACAGTAGCTTATTAACACATCCAGCAGTTACAGAGTGACATCATCATTCACTCATTATGTGTGTATATTCACTCTCTTAGCTCTGTTTTTTACGGAAGCGCATAGCATTCACAAAAGAAAAAAGAATTAGACAAATTATCTCATGATTACAAGAAACAATCTCATAATTACGAGAAAAAAATCTTATTGATTTTATTTTTGATTGATTATTGATTATGACAAAAGTTAAGGTATAGTGCTACAGGATAAGACAGTGAGCAAAGCAGATCACATTTAATCTGATTTTATTGCCTTGTTACTTAATGTAAATGACATTAATATTAGTAATTAGTAATATTAGTATGTCAGTACTGTGCAGGCAAGCCCAGTCTGACATCCTGGAAGACGTTCTTCCTGCAGGAACACTTCCCATATAAGGAAATATAAGCAGATTAAATATAATTGATAACTACACCTAACTGGTGGCACTTTGTGTTACGCTACCAAGACCTAATAAGCTGTACTTGGTATCACAAGCCCAAAACTAGAAATAATGTGGTCTTTATAAGGCAGTACACAAATACAGTTATAGACACACCTAAATTATGCTGTAATTAGAAACTGCATATATTGCTATATTAAATCCAAACTTAGACATGATTATACCAAATTTTACTCGTAAAAGAAACCAAACGTTGATTCTAATTCACAATTGGACACCATTTTTCATCATAGTCTATGAAATCAAAAACAATGCCATACCAAATTATTATACCCTTACTACCAAATTATGCTTTTATTAGACACCACATTTAAAGCTTTAGTGCGTAACTTTTTGATATTAATAAACGTCCGTTACATTCAAGCCATTGTCAAATGAGTTGCTACAGAGCTAATTAAGACTATCAGCTCCACACAACTCTCTGTATTTGTCAGTATGGCTATGTTTAGAAGATCGTGTGATCTGGTGACTTTCGCCCGTAGAAACTCAAGTGAAGATAATTATCTCTTCCGAAGAGTCCATCATGTTTTTTTAATCCTCAGTGTCCTCCTTGACACTAACTAAGCAACTAACTAACCTACCCCCCCCCTCACTTAAAAGAATGACAAAATTATATAATTATGCTACATATTCCACAAAAAACGGATGCGCAAGACAGAGCTGTTTCCACACATACAGGCAATTTGCTTTTCGTTCCACGCCTTAAAAGTTTAATTCATTTTAACTAGTGCTGTCAAACGATTAAAATATTTTATCGCGATTAATCGCATTAAATGTCATAGTTAACTTGCAATTAATCACACATTTTTCTCTATTCTAAATGTCCCCCTAAATGTCTTTTTGTCCCATTATTTTTTGTCATTTTAATGCTCTTATCAACATGATACAACAATACTTTTAAAACTGTGCCTGAACTGAAATATATATATATATATATATATAAAAAACAAGCACCTTGTTCAATTGTATTTGTCTGTTCTGTATGTTCAAAAATATAAAACAATAAAAAGTTGATCTAAAAAAAAAAAGGAGCACAAAACGGCGAAAACAACCACTGGATGGGAAAAGGGTATTTTACAACAACTTTGAATGCACCACGAGGCTGGCGAGGCGAGGCTCAGTCTGCGTTTTTCAGACAACGGCAGCTACAGTCTGGTGTTAGAATCCTCTACGGTGAAATACAGTCACACTTTACACCGTTTAGCTGTCAGCATTTTAACCGTGTTTACTCCAGCTGCTAGCAAACAGGTTAACGTTAGCTGTTGCTAAGTGTAGTGTTGACTAGCGTGCCGTGCGGCAATGTTTCAGTTCCCTTTAACGTCCGTTTTCGGAGCATCAGAGAGAAGCACAGGCATTTAAGTGGCACCTAAATAAGGCACCAAAATCCGCGTTGCTATTCGGTCCGGTAGATAACGGTCGTTAAGGCACCGGGGGAGGGGTGGTCCAAGATCCGGTGCTAATATGGCACGTATTAGCACCCCCCCCCCCCCCCCCAAATAAAAACTCTTCGGATCTACACGATTCACGTGGATGACATTTTCTCATTCAAAACGGCGGTTTGCAGGTATGTACTACTCTTTGGCTGTACTACAAGTGTGTCTGTTGTTTTGTTTCCGGTCTAGCTAGATCCAGTGTGGTAGTTGGTAGTTTTTCTATTGTTACTAGTTGTTGCAACAGCATGTGAAAAAAACTATAAAGTTTGCTAGGCCAAAAAGAACGTTAATCTCGCGCTAAAAAAATTTACGCCGTAAAAATGGGTTTGCGTTAACGCCGTTAATAACGCGTCTAACTGACAGCACTAATTTTAACTTTACGGGCTGGCTACATTGCATAAAGTAAAGTATGCAGAGCGGACCATCCAACAATACACTTTCACTTTAATGAATAAAACTGGCTACACCGGGCAGAGAGTAGCGCGTAGTGGTGCGTATGCTCCGCGGAGATCTCCTCTACAAGCGTAAACATAGGACAGTCTTCTATTTATATTTTATATTATATTATATATTTTACCGATATACATGAAACAACTTAATGACTGTGAATGAGGGTATTGGCAGTTTCATTTTGAGAGTTTCTGTTTTTATTTCTTGTTTTCCTCACCTGCGTCCTCTGATAACGGCTGACAGTAGATTGATGTTTCACAGCGCTGCGTCAGCTCCAAAAACTGAAGAAACAACAACAATCCCAAAGCAAAAGCTCTCTGTCTCGCCGCGGGCCGCATACGTTATACATTCAATGTAGCCAAAGTCACGCAACCTTGCCGCTATTTTCAACTGTTACTAAGTGTCGCTAAATAGTTTTTTGGGGGGGAGTGACCACCCCCCCTGGAAAAAATCCTAGGGGAAACACTGAATGAGATGCAATTTGTGAGCATTGGAGGTGTTGGTAGTTTTTTTTTACTCATTGTGTGTCCAGTTTAAGCTTGGCTAACCTAGTCCTGAATCCAGTGGTCCATTTCAGGAAGGAGGTTTAACAAACTCTGAATCTAACCCTGATCTCTGAGTTGATTTACCCTGAGATGGGAAACTCTGAGTTTTCGGTTCCAGAACAGCTGATTTGAGTTGGTTCAATCAACTCGGAGTTGGTTCACTTAGGGTTACGTGCGTGCACCACCACAATAAAAAGGCAGCATGAATGATACTACGATTCACCATGGCAACAAGCAACAAAACTCGGTCGGCATACTTTACGTCTCTGGAACTGGAAATACTCATGCAGGCATACAGCGAGTATGAACCTGTATTTCGTAAAAAGAGCAACACAGCTGCTGTAGCAAAAGAGAGAGAAACGGCGTGGGAGAAAATTGCTGCTCGGATCAACGCGTAACTTCCAATATAGTGTTGTCATTTCATATTTAATTTACACAATCATTTTAATTTATACTTTTTATTAATTCCCAGTGGGGAAATTACATTTTTTACACTGTTTGTTAGAACACACACTACACACGGGCCTGAAATACACACCCATGCTCATATTTAATCACAAATATAACATTATTGGTAAAAACTGGTGGAATGGTATTGAACCTATAATCTATTTCATGGAATCTATTTGTGGAAGCAGCTGAAAATGAAGTATAAGAACATCGTTCAAACAGGTAAGACAGGTAAGTAGGATCATGGCTGCACCTCATTTTAATCACATTTTAAATATGAGAGTAAATATTCACTGGCAATTTGAATGTGCTGTAGTTTATCCCCAACTAATGTTCACATACATAGATGTCCTCTCACCCATCCTCCTTTGTTAATTAAAAGGGCCCATTTAAATTAACATTTGACTTCTAATAAGCCAACAGAAAGAAGGCAGAGGCCCGCAAAACTGGTGGAGGACCAGCACCACCACCTCTGACGGAGGCAGAGGAGCTGGCCCTGAGCCAGAATGCAGGAAGGCCAGTGGCTGAAGGAATCCCTGGAGGGAGCTCTTCCTCTGAGCCAGCCACAGCACAGGACACAAGTGCCTTCATAAGATGTTTATAAGAGGCTTATATTTATCTTCTTTTATGCCTATTTATATTTTAGAGATATATTATCCCCCTTCACGGGTTTGTCATTTATTCCAACAGATTCTGATGGTGTTCTCACACAATACTCCAGACATGATGCAAGTAGTTTAATGATGCAAGTAGTTTAAAGTCTAACAAAACAATACTCATCTTCACAGGAGGAAACCGATGAAGAGGACACATTGTCTTCTGCCACACAAAGGGATCCAGAGAGGCCTACAGAAGTAGGATATCACCACTATGTTACTGATAGTCATCTCCACATTCACAACACTGCTGTGTGGTATCAACCCAGTATCACGTGTGACATGTATGACTGGATATTCTACTTTTTAACAGAACATGGCTGGGCAACAGGAGGAGGGTCCATCAACTTCAACAGCACAGATGAACACAGTGAGATGTGCAGCAACTGCCAGAGGTTCTTTCTGTGGAAATAATGTTCATTCTGTACGATTTCTTTTTTAATGTCATGATTTTATGTATTCCCAGTTACCTGTGAAGGACCTGTATAAAATGCATCTGATAAAACAAATGCAGAAAACTGACCTTGAAATGGTATTGTTGGACCGCCAGATTCTATAAACAGATCTGGAAATCGAAATCCTCAAACACAAGTTAGAGGTGGGTGCATGGTCACAGGTGACTTGTGTTAGTTTTTTTTTATATTGTTCCAATAACTAACTGTTGCTTTTGTGTTTTTAGGAAATAAAGAAGACAAAATAAAATTTCAATTATTTGTCTTTATTTGGGTGGTGCTTGTGTTTTAGTAGAAGTGATTCCTGCATATAATGTCTCTGACCGCTCTTCCATCCTGGACATCTGCAGGGTGGATGGGGTCCTCATCAGGGTCCTCTATAGGGCAGGGCGTTGCTCTCCTATAATTGTGGCAATATTATGGAGAACAACACATGCCACAATAATGTCACAGGCCCTCTCAGGGGTTACCCTGAGGTGGTGTAGACACTGGAAACGAGCTTTCAGCAGGCCTATGGTCATCTCCACCCGGGCTCTAGTCCTGCAGTGGGCCACATTGAAGTTGTGTTGGGGGCCTGGCTCCGGGTCAGGGTAAGGGGTGAACAGAGTGGGCTGGGCTTAAAACTCTCCTGTAATGTATAGTGTATACATTTGAGTGTATTTAAGGAGGGAGACAGGTGAATAATACTGTACAAAGCTTTAGGCTGCTTACCACGTCTGTTGCTCAGGGCAGACTCACGATATATCCGTGAGTCATGTACAGACCCAGGCCATTTGGCCTCCACATTGGTTACAAGAT
Organism: Sander vitreus; assembly: GCF_031162955.1. Lineage (NCBI taxonomy): Eukaryota > Metazoa > Chordata > Actinopteri > Perciformes > Percidae > Sander > Sander vitreus. The sequence continues at coordinate 26,952,876 of NC_135868.1, read as the reverse complement.
ATGCAGCATCACATATGATCTTGACAGTGCAGATAATGACAGATGTTACTTGCAGTATTGTGATACAGTTTTTTGACATTTTGTGACAGTGGTCAATTTACCTGTACATTAATGCTGTGAATGGACTTCCTATTCACATAGTCGGCTTCATTTTCTGATGGAGTAGTGATTGGAATTTGTGTGCCATCAATGCAGCCAATCAAATTGGGAAATCCTAAAAAATTTAAATTATTTATTCTGATCTTGCAGCACCATGTCATGATCCAAATTATAATTATTCATTGTAAGGGTTTTACATTATTCACCTGCAATCCTGTGGAACTCTTCTTTAATGGCTCTAACTGGTTTGTGTCCAGGGAACACTACAAACACGTTTAACAAACGTTTCAGAACGAGGCACACTTTTCTGACGGCTCTGCATACAGTGGCTTTACTAATATGCTCCGCATCACCAATGTTGTAAAGAAAACTGCCGTTTGCAAAAAAAACGTAATGCAACACAAAGAATCTGCTCGGATGTAAGACTGTCAACGATGGGTGACGTTAGTGATATGAGGACGGATAAGGTTATGCACATATCTGATAGACTGAAGAAAAACGATAACGCTCAAACAGGTAATTATCTGGAAATGAAAATGCATCTATAGTCGGGGCCTCAATATCATCTCCAGATGTATGTTTAACAAACCTTTAGTCTATAACGTTACCTAACTGAGTTAATGAAACAATCCTATTTTATTGATGCAGATGACAGAACTGCGCTAAAATGCGCCGGATACAGACTGAATGAATGAATGAATGAGGAAATGAGTGAGAACAAACCTCGAGTTTCTTGAAGAAAACCTGCTCCCGACCAGGTTAGGTTCACAGGCTCAGTTACCATAGTAACTGACTCTGAGGTTAAGTCACCTCTCTTTCTGAAACAGAAAACCCAGAGATTCCCTCATCTCAGGGTTAACAAACTCAGAGTTTTCACTAAACCTGCTTTCTGAAACGGACCCCAGGTCTTTTAGCTTTAGAACCCCACTTTTACCAACACAATACTGCAGTAGGCATCATGGTCATGTCTGGCTGACATTGAAACATTGACAATCACTGATGATAGCGGTCACATAAAAGAGGCTGCTTCAGCCTGTAGAAGATTGTTACGGCTGCCGTCGGCACCCTCAATTGTATATGTTTAACAGAGTGTGATATGTGAGATGCAAAGCAGGCTGTGGCATCCCATGCTGAAGATTCGTTGGACAAAGGAAGTCCCGCCCAGTTCCTGGAGGAGGAAGCTAATTGGTGCGGCATGCCACCACTGACCGGCCAGTCGAGGAAGGCTGCCTCCAGCTTAAAAGCCCTGATTGATGGCAGCTGAGGGTAGCTGCCAGACCATATTCATTTTGTGAAATTGTTTGTGAGAGTAAGGAAGTGGGCCAAGGCTTGAGATTTAAAAACTGACAACATCTTTGCATTTAACAGGTTTGTCATGTTAGTCACATTAGGTTCAGGGGTGCTGTGAGTATTGTGTTTTGTTTTGCAAAGTACCTTAGTTAGAGAGGATTTTTGTTTAATCTTTTGTTTTCTTATAAGTGTAGAAACAGTCTTCCTTTTGAGGATCTCTTTTTGTTATATTCTGTTTTTGATTTCCACAGCACCCATCGGCCCATTTTTCTGTTTGTAAGCTCTTTTGTTAAATTTGCCCTATTCAAAATAAATTTCCTTTCAAATACCAATTACATCTGGTTTTATGTTTATGTCCTGATACCCCTAGCTACAGAACGTAACAAAGATAATGAGCCTACTTGATACAGATGAGCTATAATTAACGACAGAATGAATAGAATGAAGATGGACAAGTGGCTAACATGGGGGAATTATTTCTTCAATACTACGTGATGAGCCAGCTCTATTCAAGCTAATGGAGGGTTAGAGCCTGTCCCAGCATGCACTGGGATACCCTGTTCCCCACACATCGGAGGGCTGACCCCCATATACACACACCTCGCACATGTCAGAGTCTGCTGTCTATCAAGTCAGTTCTGTGTTCTGTTCTCTTTCAGTTTTATCTCCTCCTCTGTCTATTATGTATTGAAGCTAGAGCAATACATTGAGTCATTCATGGACTGATGTTATCTGTCAAAGATATATTTGATATATAATTTAAAACTGTGTAACCGTTGCATAGTTTTTTCATCAGAGAGCACTGACGACGTTTCTTTTTACACCAGCAAAATGTCCAGCTGAGGACAATGCACATTAATCAATATGCAAACTCCTCACAGAAAGGCTGTGCCTGGACCGGGGTTAGAACTATGCAGTGCCTACTTGCTGTGAGGCAGCAGTGCTAACTTTAAAAAATAAACTGAAGGGAAATGTTTGTATGTTATGTGTTAATGTAAAAAAAATCATTCATCAGGCATCATCAATCATCGGATTTTTAAACATTCAAATATCCATATCCTCCCAAAAAGACAGACCATACATGTACACACATCCCCACAGACACATACACACACACCGATATCAGTGATATCAGTTGACTTTCAGTGTCAATTCAGAATTAAATCAGTTTCTGACAGTGGTGGATGAAAATAGAAGTTTATCTAAATGAATGGCTGGAATGCAGCACACTGCTCTTGTTCAGCATCACAATATATTGATCTTACTAATGTTTCGGTCCCTCTGAACCTTTGTCAGTGTTTGGTTAAGATTCTAAAATAAAATCGACATCAAAGCTCAGACATACAGCAATGCAGTTTCTGTGTGAGTGTATGAACACAATTAGGCTATTCTGACCTGGTTTTAACATCTGTCCTGAGTGATCGGATCCCAAGTGGACAGCTCTAAGTGCGTGTGTTTTCACTTGTGTTTAGAACGTGTCTCAAAATGTGATCAGATCTCACTTTCCCGCTCTATATGCAAATAAACACGTACATCATTTCTGTTTGCATATAGGTTGGTTGTGTGTTATAATGTCAGTTGTTACTTTCACGTAAGTCAAGTGAAACATGAAAAAGCGCTGCGCACAGTTTGTCTGTGTGCCGACTATAGCCTGTAGCCTATATAAAAGGGGGCCGACCATAGTCTATAGCCTATATAAAAGGGTACCGATCATAGACTGTAGCCTATGTAAAAGGGTGCCGACCATAGACTGTAGCCTATGTAAAAGGGTGCCGACCATAGACTGTAGCCTATATAAAGGGTGCCGACCATAGACTGTAGCCTATGTAAAAGGGTGCTGACCATATACTGTGGCCTATGTAAAAGGGTGCCGACCATAGACTGTAGCCTATGTAAAAGGGTGCCAACCATAGACTAGGACCAAGAATTTCTAGGAAATGACACCGTTTCACAGCCGCTGCTTTGACTGGTCATTTCACCGTCAACTCCAGAAAGCGCTGTAGCTCTGGTAATGCAAGAAAAACACAGACACACTACTACCAGAATATGATAATAACATCCAAAACACATGATTCACTCTCGGTGGTTTCTGTGACATGAGAAATACTTTGAATGATTAGGCTAGCTTATGTATTTCAGCTCACAGCTGAGTAGTTAATTAATGTGAACACAGGACACATTCCCGTTATTACAATGTGGACACATGCGGCTCAAACCACCTCCAGATGTAGTTTTTGCGAACCGATCTCAATGCGTCCTGAGAGTTTTCACCTGTCCACTTGTGATCCGATCACTCAGAACTATCCAGAAGACATGACAGTGAAGATGACAAGAGCGGGAAAATGTCCAGTGTAATCTCCATACAGGACTCACACTGTTATAGCTTTGAGTCTTCAGTGGAAAGAAATATGAGAACTGACTGAGTCAAACTCAGAACCAAATGAAAACCTTGTTTACATTTTTAATATGTGTGCATAACAGAAGGTTGTCATGAAGATTTGATTTCACATTGACAATGTTTCACTAATGTTTAAAAGCTGTGTGATTGTTTAAGTCAAAGAGTATTAATAAACTATGAATCATTGTTTAGTAATGCTTATTCAGCACTCTTATGCATTTATCAAGTGTTAGTTAAGGTGCATATGTTCTCAACTTTACAATAAGGATACCAAAGAGCATTAATACCTGTTTAGTTATGGTTTAATAATGCTTATTCAATATTATTATACATTAATCAAGTGACAGTTAAGGTGCATATGTTCTCAACTTTACAATAAGGATACCACAGAGCATTAACAACTGTTTAGGTATGGTTTAGTAATGCTTATTCAGTATTATTATACATTTATCAAGTGACCAGTTATGGTTAAGTAATGATTATATAGCATGGACAATTATTTATATAAGTTGGGCTTTACGTTAATATCTACATGAAGACATGGATGAAGAATGGAGTCTTTTCACTGATCTCACCCTCAACCAAAAGTAAGTCATATGTTGGATGGAGGATGGACAAATATAGTGGACAAAAGTATGTGGACAACCATAACCCGTAAGTAAACAATAAAAAAAGTTTTCTCAGAATGAGATGCTGTGAACCTTAAGACATACATGCTATCAAACATCTTTATCAACCACCTAGTAATATTAGGAAATACCTTAACATCAACTAAGGGTTAACTTAGACACTTTAGTTAGCTGTTATTTCCAGTTTAGGCTTTTTAGTACATTACCTAATGTTAAAATATACACGTAGTTAACTGTGATTAATAGTTAGTCAAGGCTTGTTACTGCATTAACTAATGGTAAAATAGACACCTTAGTTAACTGTTATAAACAGTTAGTCAAGGCTTGTTACTGCATTAACTAATGGTAAATAATGCATCAATTAATACCTTAGTTAACATGAGCATTGTTAATAAATGTTTATTACACAACTTATTAAACTGTTAATAGCGGTTAGTTAATGCTTATTAATGCATTAACTAATGCTAATTAATGTACCCTTCTTGTAAAGTGTTACCGAAATAGCAGACGAACAATGTATAACATTTCTGAGATCTGCGCGACCTAGATTAAGAAGACTAGCTGATCTCAGGTCAGTGGTGTATGTAAATTTTGGGGCGTGACAAAGGTAGAGACTAGAGCCAAATAAGGTACAGCTACAGAGTTGATGTCAACTATGAGCTTTGTTGAGATTCGCTCATTTTCAGAGCAGTTTCAAATTGTGAGATTTGCATAGGAAAGGGATGTCAATGGGACTTTGAGGTACTATGTATGCCTATTTTACCCACCGAACTGTCGTAATTCAACTATGACAAGATAAACTCGGTTTTGCATTCTATCACCCCTTTAAGCGGAGCGAGTACTGACTTGGAGACGGAGAAACAAAGTGTCTCCCCTGTGCTTTCTGACCATGGTGTTAAAGCTTTAGCAAGAAAAGGTAACCGTATGATTTCATGTTGTTCACGGAGAATTAGAACCAGGAAATGTGACGCTACCAAGCCAATGCGCAGCGGACTAATCACATTTGTTGCGGTATGGTCACCGCAGCGTGTAGTTACATGGGGAGGTGTACGTCAGACTACATACCTCCCTACATCGTAGATTCAACGCAGAACCATAAATCAGACTTAACACTGTACCACAGTGCACAGTCAGTGTTAAAGACAGAGAAGCACATCCAGTTGATAGCTGAGTCCAGACCCCCGGTATGAGCCCAAATCCCTACACAGAATTAATCTATCATCTAGCACAGACATAATCAGGCAGGTTGTTAGTTTGGTGGAGGAGTGCTGTAACGGTGTTTGATTTCTATTGCCGAGACCTTTCTGGAGGCCTCCCATAACCACACAGTGTCAGATTGGATCCCAGCGAGATCCATGTGTCCTTGGGCAAGACATGGACACCCCCTACCTGTTCTCTCACAAGTCTCTGTCTGTGACAGGAAATGGAAATGAAAGGGAAATATATGCAAACTAAAAATGCTCCACCAACACACACACACACACACACACACACACACACACACACACACACACACACACATACACAGCTTGACACCCTATTTTAGCTTGAACAAATCCCCTACAGAAATTGAAAAATGAATTTAGACCAAAACCACTGTACTAATATTTCCTTGCAACCCTGCAATCGTTTTTGATTGTTCAATGGTCTTAAAAAGTCAGATGATGAGCCACAGAAAGACTTTTTTTAAGTCATATTTTCAGGCCCCTTTGACATAGATGTATTTTTACAATATCACTCAGACATCCTGAAATAGATATTTGCAGCAGCTTGTGTCTGTAACATGCTAATGTGACTAGCATCACAACGTCTACAAACTTTATAAAATGTATGTGTGGGGGATGTACTGGTGTCTGGGGATGTACCTGGGTATCAATACTCCTGCCAGTATTAAGCGACTAATTCTAGTTTGGTTATATGTGATAGCAAACTTTACAATTGTGTAAAGGAATATTAATGATAATAAAAATGCAAAGGAAATAAAAATCCCTTACAAAAATGACTCCATATGTCACTGTAGTATATACAGATGTACTGTTTCTTTTTCTTTTTTTATCTGGTTTCTACATCTTTTTCTGATACATTGATTCACTGGGGTTTCCAAGCTGCTAGTTGTTCTTGAACGTGATGCTCTAATATCTGCTAGTATCTGATAGTGGATCAACGGATAAGTGTCTGGCATCCGGCACTTGGCTCACACGCCGGATGTCCTTCCCCTTCCTCTCTCTGTGTTGCCATCCTCAAACTCTGTTTGCTTCAGGAAACAACATCAGACTTCGAACTAGCAAGCTACACGCTGAAAATGTCAAGTTTTGAATACAGTTTGCATCATGCAACAAGGCCGGCCGGCTTGGTTCTTTTAGGGAATGATTGTAAAGATTTACAAAGAATATGTTTACGGCATTTCCTCTCTAACTGGGACATTGTGGGGTGCAAATGTTCCACCAAAAACAGTTCCTTCCTGAGACTACTTAGCAGAGCCACCGTTGCTGCGTCCGGAGCTTAGCGCCACCCAAGACGATTGTGATTGGTTTAAAGAAATGCAACCAACCCAGAGTGTTTTTCTCCAATCCCAGAATGCATCTGTGGTGTAGCCAGACCTTACTCCACAGCGCCGTGGAGAACAATCTGCTAATGCTAACAAGTAACAGAACGCTAGTAACAAGTGTAAAACAGCTACTCAACTTGCATGGGCATGGAAAAAGAATCAGAATACTTCATTGATCCCCTCAGGGAAATTGTTAAGTTGCAGTAGCTCACAGTTCAATTTAAGGTGAACAAAAAAACATATCCCTGTGGGATAAATGTAAGCTTGATTAAATGGTAACATATTATGCTGAAGAAGGCTGGTTTTAAATAAGAAATAAGAAAACTGTATTGAAAGTGAAAGTTCTTTTTTGGTCAAATGAAAAAGGGCAACAGGTATTAGGCCTCAACGGTATGAGGTAAATCTGCTATGTGTGATAATATTGCAATGAAAATGTGACGTACCATAAATGAATCAATATTAAAGTGTGCATATTAGCTATATATTTCCTATGTCATACTGGTTGTCTCTAAATTCAGAACCGGATTAAAATTGAAAATTGTAAATATAACTAAATGTTGTTTGTAATAGCAAAGTCACTATACACAGGGTGCGATTTCCCCCTTCTGGTCTACATATCCCTGCCTCTGCTCAATTATTTTTGACAAAATGTGACATGACAAAAGATCGGACTTGAATTTAAACACTCTCGGGGAACGAACGAGCGTTTCCTGGGCAAATGTATTTAGTTTTCGCCGTAAAGTGAACTCCACTCTCTGGCTTGAAAGCGCTGTGTTTTATTTTGACACCACTTTGTGCTATTTTATTTTGAGATTATTTTCCACAGCAATTGCGTGAAAGGGGAGAGAGAGGGGGGAATGACAAGCAGCAAAGGGCCGCAGGTCGGAGTTAAACCCGGGCCCACTACGTTGAGGAGTAAACCTCTATATATGGGTGCCCGCTCTACCAACTGAGCTATCCGGGCACCCGGTCTTCACCACTTCTGACTAGAGTTTAGATTCTCTGCCTGAGCCCGAGCCCGAACCGATATTTTTTACGTTTCTTCATTCGGATCCATTTGCGATCCATTCCATTCTGAATAAACAAACAGCGCAGTTTACATGCTTCGTCCTTTTTGCATTATTCATTAAAGGTGCTGTAGGTAGGATTGGGAAGATCCAGGACTTTGCCAAAAAAGTTGAACATCAACAACTTCTCAGTCCCTCCCCCCTTTTTGCTAAAGCCCAAAACGGTCTCCTAAGCCCCTCCCCCCACAAGGGAGAATGAATGTGTGTGCATGAGCACTGACTGACACGCAGTTAGACACCCCCCATGGCCCTAATTGGTGCATCTGAACAGGGAGCTGTGGATTTTTGCAAATCGCACTACAGGCTGTAGGTGGTGCCAGAGGAGCCAGATTTTTTTTTTAAATGACCTGTTTCATGTAGTTCTTAACATAGGGTCAGTTTCAGCAAATATGACAGAAAGTTAGTTTTATAAGTCTTACCTACTGCACTTTTAAGATAATTCTAAACAGATTTCTGTTGTTCAATTAACTCGGAATTGTAGTTGAGAACGTCAGTTATAACGGCCCACGTATTTAAAAAAAGGGTTTAAATCGGGCTTGATTATAGTTAATGTGTCGGGCCGGGCTTGGACGCAACGTGCACAAGCTCGGGCAGGGTCGGGCTTGATTTTTTGGGCCCGATCTAAGCTCTTCTTCTGACCTGTTCAGGTGCGTCTGTTTAACCATAAAATGACCTCAAACTTTATCGCAATTCATTATTTTTTCTGAAAATAACGTTTCCATCAGCGTTTATCGCATAAGCCGTATATCGATCAAGAGGAAAATCCGGTGAGACAGAACATATAAACTTTGAGTCGATATCCATGAAATTCAGTTGAATTTTACTGTTTCCAAAAGCCATTTTTCATTCAATATCACTTAATTTGCATAAAAACGTGTGGATGGAAACATAGCTACTGTCTCAACCTCTCTGATCTGCTGTCCATCAATCAGGACTTTTTTTACTGAGTTGTATAGCATCAAATAACTAATAAAGACCTAGTCTTGATCAACGGATAATCTCCGGGATGTCCCTCGCCGAGCAAAACTCAGTTCGTTTTGGGAAACAACAACAAACTTCGAGCTGAAATTGGCAATTTTTTAAGAAAATTTGGTTCCTTTACAAAGAATATGTTCAGGGCATTTCCTCTCTAACTGGGACGTTTTGGGACCGATTGGTGGGATTGCTGTGGACCAAGTACACACGGAGATACACTGGTAAGAGCCAATGAGGTTTAACCATGTATCAGCTAATTTAAATAGCTCACGTTACTGTATTGTGTCCACAGATAACTTAATATTGTATGTGGCGTTTTATTTTGCGGGGTGCAAATGTTCCACCAAAACAAGTTCCTTCCTGAGACTATTTAGCAGAGCCACTGTCGCTGCGTCCGGAGCTTAGCGCTGCCCAAGACCATTGTGATTGGTTTAAAGAAATGCAAACAACCCAGAGCGTTTTTCTCCAATCCCAGAATGTATAAGTGGTGCAGCCAGACCTTAGGCGAGCGAGGCGAGCGAGATGTGAACTAACCACAGACAGTTGCCTCCTTCATGGACTCACGGTGGTGCGTCGCTGCAGTTCATGGTGGTGCGCAGAATTATTATAGGGGGAACACAATCGATATGGATATTATATCACAGATACTGTCAGTACTGTAGAAGTGGAATATCTGTTAATAACATCAGTAAAATGATAAACAGTCTTCTAATAGGTAATATCATCTATACTTCTAACAGTGAATCATTAGGTTACCCTGGAAGTCAAACTGTCACACTATGTGATTGTATAATTTCCCCTTGTGAGATTAATAAAGTATGTCTTCCTCTTCTTTAGCTGACTGGTTGTCTATCACTGCCAAATTGTAATCTCCCACCCTGACCAAATGATACCTTGGCAGTCATTGCTTTACTTCATCCACACAAGCTGTTGGCATCAGAGCCTTTAGCTGCAGACCACCAGCCTGTGTGTGTGTGTGTGTGTGTGTGTGTGTGTGTGTGTGTGTGTGTGTGTGCTGATGAGAGGTAGATCAATGGACCACAGCATCACTGTGAAGAGAGAAACCGCGGTGTCTAGGCTACACCTACTGTACTGTGGAGACACACACACACACACACACACACACACTCACACACACACACACACATACTGAGAGTGCCGCGTGCGTGACAGCGCGTCGAAGTCTCTTTATACAGTCTATGGTCGGAGTTCGCTTGCGAACGTGCAAGCGCAGAATTATGCCTACGAGCAATTGCTACAAGGCAAAGACTACCTTGCTAGCCAATGTGATACGTTTAAATGAATAAATCCCATCAACAGCATTATGGAAGCATGGAAACATGGCAGCCTGGAAAGGTCCTACATGATTAGTAAACAGTGTAGCATTACATTAAAACTATAACTGTCTGAAATCAACTGTGAATTAATAATGCTCACGTGTGCAGTTGTTGTGTTTTTGAAGCCCGTATGGTGCCACAATACCGCTGTCAAGTCAGTAACGTTACATTTCAACTACAGCACTGAAACCAAAGTTGATCATGTCATACATGAAGCCCACTGAATTAGAGTCCTACTCACACATAGTAGACGTCAGCTGGATGAGCAGGTTCCCATCGACTGCTGCTAGTAGCCGTGGCTCAGAAGAAGCGCCAGTGTGTGTCTGCAGCAGCAGCTGGAAGTGCTTTCTGTCCACAGTTAGTCCAGAGAGCGTTCAGCGGAGCCCATAACACGTCTGTTCTATGGCCCTACATTAGGCTGCTGCTGAGAGCAAAGCACGGCACTGTGTATATACACACACACACACACACACACACACACACACACACACACACACACACACACACACACACACACACACAGACGGCGTTTCATGGTGGAGCTCCCTCCCACTTTGCTTTCACCCCACTCCCTCACTCTCTAGTGACGTCACTGAGAGACGCAGCCTTAGATGCTGCATTCACTATGCTTTATGCTTTATTAACTCAATCAATCAATTTATTCATTTATTTGTCATGTGAATTCATATCTAAATAAAATGTCAGAGAAATGTAATCTGTCAGTTCACATGCAAAAAAAAAAAATATATATATATATGTATATATATATATATATTACAATATATTTGTGTGCAGTGTTCTTATTAGGCTTGGGCTGGTGTGAACATTTTCTAACCGGTTTGACATCAAGCAGACCATTATACCGAATTGTACTACTAGTTGAAGGAGACTGATTAAGAAGAGCCCATAATGAGAGTGCAGCGACTCCAGACCACTAGGTGGTGGTAATGCACCTTTACTCCATGCCTTTTTGCCTGCGGTGTTTAGGCAAAGAAATTATAATAACCTCTTTGAGGTTTCCCCACCAAGTTGTGTTAATGTTATTATATATAATGTCCGTGTCTTAATTGTCTACAAATGAGTGTCGACGCTGTTAGACACTCATTTGTGTTAGACCTCACGCAACGAGGAGCGAGCTGGCTGCAGAGGGGAGTAGGATGGGTCGCACAGAGTCTACGACAAAGGTAAGCCTCTAATCCTTAACTCCAGTCTGGCGGTCTAGCGTTAGCTTCTGCAGTTTTCAAATGCACGTGCATTGCAAACCAATTCTTATATTACCATTTTGTCAGTAACCCGTATTAGTCAATACAAATGAAACCATAAAAGCTATTCTGGTACTCCAAAAAATAAATTCTGCCTTGTGCTAGTACAAAACATCCAACCCGTTCTCACTCCCAACTCGTAAAATACGGACGCTTGGGCAGTGGCTGTCAGTGTCAGATACAACACAAAAAGCACCCTTCAGCGCGTGTATGGAACGCACCGGGTAGAGCAGAAGCTACTTGGCGCTTGAAGATGACGTAGTATTAAGAGAGACAACGGTAGAGAGTAGTATGAAAGCCTGAAATTCTGTGTAGGGAGGCTGGTTGGGTCAAACAACACAGGACTTTTACCCAGGAGACCAGGGTTCTTGTGCCGTGTGTCACGTAGACGTAGCTTTTATAAGCCCACCCACCATCTTTTCCTAAACCTAACTGTGTCAAAAGTGAAACCAATAGTCCCGACCCAGCCTGTTTAGATTTGACACTAAAGGAGACTTTTAGCGTCAATAACAAAGGCACCTGACCAAGCGTCCGTATTTTACGCGATGGGAGTGAGAATGTGTTGCAACATCTGTCTGAGTACAGAGTTCTTCTGTCTGGAGATGATCAGTATCCAGTTCTAACCTGCTGCAGCCAGTAAGGGAGGGCCTGAGACTCCCAGTGCAGACCGGTAGACCTGTGTGAGCTCTCCAGACACTTCACAGCATCACAGCCTCTGTCTCCTGCTCATCTCCTGCTTTATCATGCGTTGGAGGACTACACGCTCACACTAACAGATTTGGATGAACTGCCTTGTTCATAAACGTGCAATGGGACATGGAACAGGTGCAGGTGCACTCAGGCCTGACTCAAACAATGCATGTCAATACAGGCTTTTATTAGGAATTGGATATTGACCATAGAAATGTTGCTGATATATGACAGAGGTTCATCCCTTATTAATGGGAAAGTCTGCAGTGAAACCTGCCTCACCATGATCCGTAAAGTCTCTCAGAGCCAGCCCTGTGGAGTAAGGTTTGGCTCCACCACAGATGCTTTCTGGGTTAAGAGAAAAAAACACTCTGGGTTGTTTGCATCTCTTTAAACCAATCCTGATCGTCTTGGCTCTGCTAATTAGTCACAGGTAGGAACTTGTGTTGGTGGAACATTTTCACCACACAAAAGAAAACGCCACATACAATATTAAATGAAGTTAACTGTTGACACAATACAGTAACGTGAGCTATTTAAATTAGCTGATATATGGTTAAACCTCATTAGCTCTTACCAGTATATCTCCGTGTGTACTTTGTCCACAGCAATCCCACCAATCGGTCCCAAAACGTCAGATTGGACAGATAGTCTGGATTTACCCTGCAGAGATCTGAGGAGCAGTTAACAATAGTCCTCATAAATCCACCAGAGTTTAGAACGCCAACACAAAGAAAGAGGAAGGTTAGGGACAACCGGCTGAAAAGAGGAACATCAGGCGGTATTTCCGGCAGCAACAGAACAATCCCGGAAGTGGAACATTGTGGATATAGACTAGTTGGAGTGTAATCACTGAAAGCAGATGAAGACTCAGCAGTTGAATTGTCATTTTATAAGTAAGAGATGAAAGCAGTTGAAATGTGAGTGGAAGAGTAAACAATGAATCCATTCTAATCATACGTTTCTGCGTATATGTATAGGTAGGTATGTGAATATATGTTTTGTGCTCTATTTTTGAGGCGTATGCATACCTGTACGTACTGTCTCTTTAAAATAAAATAAAAATTTGATCACAAAAAAAAACAATGAATCCATTCTGAGTGTCAGTTGATATGTAAGAGTAAAAGTACCGGTAGTTTAGTTTAATTTAGTTGAAGTGGAAGTGCTGAGGATAGTTACCGTGTGCAGTGTAAGCAGTTGGTTTAAAAGCTCTGATAGCTGAAAATGTTGAGCCCAAAGTTTAAAATGGGCAAGAGAAATTGTTAAATATTTTAAAAAGTATAGTTTGATGGACACATACTGACAAACACCTTTCCACCCTCCTAGTCCAGCTGCTGCCTGTGTCTCTTTCCTCAGCATGTTTCACCATTTCGCCTGTTCTCTATTTTCATGCTGCAATTATTAACAGATTATAAATGGATAAGCTTCATTCATCGCACTGATAAAAGTTGCTTTTGCACCTTGTTGAAGTGGGAAATGATTGAGGGTCTGAGCTTGACAGAGGACATTGTGGCTGGTGTCCGTCTTCAGAGCTGTCATCTGTCTCCTTCCCTGTGTCCCATCACTTCCTTTTATGACTCCCCCCATCCTCCATCATGTGTCACCTTCACCCACTACAGATCTTGAATTACAGTCTGTGGCCAATTCTTCCCGTCTTGACTTGCCCCCAATCTATCCCTCTTCAACAAATTTATTATCACAATGAATTATCACATTCTCCATCTCCTTTCCCTCCTCAGCTCTCCAGCTCATCTCTCCATCTCTCTCTGGGCTGTCTGGGTGTATTTATATCACCGCTGAATAATTTAAGCTCAAAAGAAGATCATTGTTTGTTATCTATTTTCTGACCATTCAACTCTCCCCTGTGCACAAAACTCCACTGATATAGTGGCTATGCAGTTCAATTACAACTCTCTCAGGAGCCACTTCTGAGTCCTCTCCACAACTTTTATCTGGGATGTGTAATGGGACATTTGTAGCTGGAGAAGACTCATCTCAGTTAGAAATAGTGTCACATTTTGGGAAATATGCTTATTCATTTATTTTCTTCCTGCTTTCAGTTTTTCTGCTAAGCTAGACTAAGCTAAACTTCGCTACATTTTTTCTTTTTCTTTCCCCCTTCATTACCGAAGCACCAGGCGTGTAGCCAGTAATGGGCCTGGCCTGCACTGGCCCACCCAGCCAAGTTTGATCAGAATACATTTTTATTCTTAATATTCAAATGTAATTAAGGAAAAAAAGAATATAAACTTAATTTATTGTTGACTTGTGTGTAAAGGTATGGAGCTAGAACAGTGACAGTAACCTGTGGTATTGACGACAAATATTGGCACTGAAAAATGTTGAACTGAACTATAAAACACAAACATCATCATCATCATCATCATCATCATCATCATCATCATCATCATCATCATCCTGTCAGGATTTGTACAATGTCACTGGTTTTCAGTTTCAACTTTCTGTCACCGTTTTGGCGTAGAGAGGAGGGGCTTGAGGGGAGGGACAAAGAGGGCGCGGTTTACGGATAATTTGCATACTGGCGAGAGACCGCACCTCCACAGGAATCCTCACAGATATGTTATTACTAGGGCTGTCAAACGATTAATTTTTTTTTTAATTGCGATTAATCGCTGAATTTCTATAGTTAATCACGATTAATCGCATGTTTGATCACGATTGAAATTATATTATTTTGCATTTCAGAACAGTTTTTAAGTACATATTAACAATGGAAAGCAATTCTTACCAGTGTATTTTGACTGGGAATCAAATGAATGCAAAGAAAGTGACTTTATAAACTTGACTTTAAGATTTGTATTTGTTTATTATTTATTTACTGTAAACAAAAAAAAAACTAAAAATCCCTATCCTTACCAGAGTCAATATAGTGTGCAGTACCTTCTAAATAATTGTTAATACTCACTGACGTCCAGTGACCACCGGTTAATGAGACAGCGTTTGCACTTTGCAGCAGTTCCAGTTGGGCTGCTTTCTCCGTGTCGTACAGGCTGTGTATGCGTGCGTGAAACTACTGTCCCCCTCGACGGCAATGTATAAGACGGGTCAGAACATGCCAACCGTAGTACGTCTTTAAGACCCGAGTCTTCTACGATGTTGACAGGTCTGCCACCCATTTCGCAAGAGCTGTAGAAATTTTTTGGGCTTTGGTTTCATCAACAGGTCGGCAAGTAGCACTCTCCAAAATAGTGCTTTGCCTGAGCCTGCTAGCATCAACCTGAGTCACGTTAATTAGCTCGTAGGTGGTAGCTCAAGCTTGACGCGCTTCGGTGATATTTTAATTTGGCTTTACACAATGTGCATATGGCTTTCGACTTGTCTAATGAGCTGTCCAGGAGTTTTGGAAAATAAAAAGCGCCATTCAGAATTGTGTTTTCTGCTGTCTTTCTCCATCATGCCTGCAGCAGCAGGATGTGTTATGAGGAAGTATGGCAAAATAGTAGCCTGTTAGGCACGACGCGAAGCCGAGTGAAGTGTAAAATAAATTAATAAATGGCGGCATTAATGCGATTAAAAAAAATGAACGCGTTATGCTCGGCCCTTAATCGCATCACGACCACACCAATGACTGCACCTCAGGAGACCCAGGAGGCCTCGCCCCCCCCCCCTCTTCCCCCCATCACCATACTCAACAGCCCTGTGTCTGCTGTGGAATCCTTCAGGATTCTGGGATCCACTATATCCCAGGACCTAAAGTGGGAACCCAACACTGACACCATCATCAAGAAGGCCCAGCAGAGGATGTACTTCCTGCGCCAGCTCAGGAAGCTCAACCTGCCTAAGGAGCTGCTGATCCACTTCTACACAGCCATCATCCAGTCTGTCCTCTGCACGTCCATCACTGTCTGGTTTGAATCTGCCACCAAAAAGGACAGGAGCAGACTACAACGGACAGTTAGGACTGCAGAAAAGATCATCGGTTCCAACCTGCCCTCCATTCATGACTTATACACTTCCAGAGTCAGGAAACGGGCAGGAAACATCACTGCAGACCCATCTCACCCTGGACACAACCTGTTCCAGCTTCTCCCCTCTGGTAGGCGCTACAGAGCACTGTTCGCCAAAACCAACAGACTCAGGAACAGTTTCTTTCCACAAGCCATCACTCTGATGAACAGCTGACTTCAGCTCAATTCCTGTGCAATAACCCAGCAACACTGTCTCTAATCAGCACCTGTTTACTGGTTCCACTTATTATTTATTCATCATTCTCTATTTCAGAACTGTTCATACTGTTCATATTGTAATATAATACTTATATAATAACATAATACTTATTTATTTCAGCATCCTTTGCACTATGCTCCATAATTAAAATAATATAATAAATAAAATAATAATTTATCACAAAAATAATTTACTCCTGCACACATTGCACTCTTCATTGCACTACTGCCTCAACCTGTCTATATTGTTTCTGTTTATAGTGTGTATATATTGTTTGTTTTGTATGAGCAAGCACATTTTGAGCAATGTATAATCCAAAGCAAAATTCCTCGTATGTGTCCTCATACCTGGCAAATAAAGCTGATTCTGATTCTGATTAACACGTTAATGCTGACAGCCCTAGTTATTACCCATATCTGAGTAAGTTCACCTGGAACCTAAGTCTGTTTATCTCTGCCAGTTTTTTCCGTATAGAAGCGAGCTGGTATAGTGTTAACTTTTAATGTAAACTGTGCTGTTTTGGCAGAGGTTAGCACACATCAGCTAACTTGTGGCTAATTGTAGCTAAGTCATGTCAATCTGTCTTCTATAATCTAGTATTTATAGTAACAGTACTTCCTGTCCTTTAGGAGTCCTAAGGCCAGTGTTATTGCTAGTGCACAAGGCTTGACTTACTTGCGTCTCTCATTTGCTCCGTCATGGATGTCTTAAGAGAATGAGCTCCACTCTCTCTACCTGGCTAACACTGGCACGGAACCTTAACGCCTCTCCTCCAATCACAACTATACTGTAGCTGCTGACTGACAGGTTTCTAGGCAAATCATACACTCACTAACAGGCATAACACGTTCACTGACGTCTCCTAAAACCAGCCTGATTCTACGTGAAAAAAGAATGGCAGAGATAAATAGGCTTACTTGAGATTTGGAGGTTCCAGGTGAACTTATAGAAGCCATTGCAGATATGGGTAATAACACATCTGTGAGGATTCCTGTGGATGTGTGGAAACCGCGCCCTCTTTGTCCCTCCCCTCAAGCCCCTCCTCTCTACGCCAAAACGGTGACAGAAAGTTGAAACTGAAAACCAGTGACATTGTAAAAATCCTGACAGGGTAATAAAAAACTGTCAATGAAAAAAGACATCAAGAAAAAATGTAGATTGACATTAAAAAAAATGTCAAATTGAAATAATATAATGGGATTGTGAGATTATAACTTTTTGATATTTGTGTTTTATTTTCAGTTCAACATTTTTCAGTGCCAATATTTGTTGTTTCAATGCCAATTTTTATTTTCAATACCACAGGTTACTGTCACTATTCTAGCGCCATATAAAGGGTATCGTTTTTTTTTTTAACCCGGACCCCATTTTTCAATGTTTTTGTGTCTAAGTGTCTGATGAGAGCAACAATCTTTGAAACTGGTCTAGTATTGAGAGAGAACTCTGTAAGCGACAGCCGTGAATCAGGCTGCAATGTAACCCTATAGGACAAATGTTCAGCGTCAGTTAGCGTCCACTAAAAGTGCTGTTTTTGCCGCTGACAGGCTCAGATTATTATTCTAAGTGTCTGACAACATTATGAAAAGGATCCCTACAGAGATAGACCTTTTTGTTAAAGAGTAAGATCCTTTTTGTTTAACATGAACCAGCCCCGAAATCACCATCACCAAACCCACCAGACTCCACGTAAATAATCACTACTTTATAGAGCCAGCATATTTTCACATGTAAACCTGTAAACTATGTGTTTATTTCAACCAAAACTAGAGTTCAAACTGTTGGAAAAGTGGAAAGATTAACCAAAACGGCCTTCCATAGTTTTATTCTGTTGAATGAAGTATATTTTACAATGCTAAAATTACTATTTATTTACATGGAGTCTGGTGGCTTTAGTGATAGCAATTTCACGGATGTTTTTATGTTAAAAAGAAGGATCTTACTCTTTAACAGAAAGGTCGACCTCCTTAGAAATCCTTTCCATAATGTTGTCAGAGACTTAGAATGTTAACTGAGCCTGTCAGTGGCAAAACGAGCACTTTTGTAGATGTAAATTGAAGGTGCGCAATTGCCCAATAACAGAAACTTCGTTTCGCTGACTGCCGACTGCAGTGATCTTGCATATACTGGACCAATTTCGCTTACTACCTAACTATTACTGACAGCCTATTTGCAAGAGAGAGGTTTGAAAAACACAGAGTAAGCCCTACTCTGTTTCACTGGATAAGTTTCAAGGCTACAGGGCCAACCAAACTGTAGGCCGGGGAAAGGTGGACTATTCATTTATTGAGAGGAATCGGGACCATCTAAAAGTAATCTTCAACATTGTGCTGTTTTGTGCCAAGCAAGATATCCCCCTACGTTGGCAGGGAAAAATGCAAAGCAAACTTTTTCGAACTGTTGAAGTTCATGTGCAAATATGATCCACAGATCTAAACTCGGAGAATGAATGAATGTATTCATGCATCAGACCATGTGGTATCCACATGCCAAACTAGTATTTTCAACTAAAATAAATGTACGTACTCAATAGAAGTGATGTTGGTATACTACAAAAAACTCAATACCCCCCCTACTAATTGACAATTAAACAAGTTAAATAATGTAACTTTTAAATAATGAAGTTCCATAAAATAACATCAGCATGTTAAATACGGGTACATGTTTGATGCCCAGCAGTATTATACTTCTGTTATTCTTGAAATTGTACATCCACTCTCAATAAACAGTTATTATGTTTTCTCCAGCTATGTTGTAAACCATGCTTTAGAATGAAGGCACTGTAACAAAGAAGTCAAGTGCAAACACGCAACAATTGTGCGCACCCGCTGTTTTAAAAATGAAATCACAGAGTATAGTATACAAGGCTACACACAATACCGTTTAGATCATAAGTTCAAGTCCTCCTGTTGTTGTTGCATGTAAATGTTTGAAGTCAGATGAGAGTCAGATGAGAGTTTTGGGATACAACAAATATATTGTTACTACAACAAATTATCTAAATTTTAAAATGAAATTTCACAGTACAAATTAAATGAAATTAAGTCACACTGATACATCAGTTCCCCAACATGTCAGGCTGATACTGAAAGTCAGATGTTGGCCAGTCAGTTCATTTACATATACATTTGTACATATTAAATAGTTCAACATCATGGGAATGACACTGACCCTTCAGATGGATATCAGTCTCATGTCTGTGTGGTAGATACAGAGCTGGAGTCAGGGCGTGGTTAGCCTAGCTTAGCATAAATACTGGAAGCAGGGGGAACCAAATGTATGTAGTTTGTTTAAACCGGAGATCTTCAACAGGGGGTCCGGGACCCCGAGGGGGTCCTCAGAGTCACCGTAGGAGGGGCCTCCAAATTATTGTTAATATCTGACAATGTTTTTTCAAAAATTAAAATGTCTCAACATGAATCCTACATATTATTAGCAAATATAAATCCCCACTGATGATAGACTTACTGACCTATGGGTAAGGTGCTCACTAAGACCATCCACATACAGTTCATCCTGAGGATTCACTGTGTCCCATGTATGTTTAACATTAAAACATGATTTATAAAATCATGCTGACAATTATTTGAATAGCTTAGTATTCTATGCACTATGTGGGGGGGGTGGTGGTGGTGATCGCATGTTTACTTCCCCCGCCAGAAACCGCTTGATTACATTAGACTCGAGCGTTTGCAGTTACATTCGGTCTCGACATACTATTTACACACTCATACTGACACTAGACTCACGCACTGGCCACGGTTACATTTGATTACATTAGACTCGAGCGGCCGGTTGCACGGTTACATTCGGTCTCGTTCAGTAGCCTGGTGCGCAGTCTAGACCATTTCCTGATTGATTCTACCACCACTCCAATGGAGGCGCTAATGAGCTCGATTACTACACACACAGTAGCAGTCTAGCAGAAGAATACCAGCTACACACAACGGCACGAACGCATGGATGTATTAAGAGAACAGGAGTGAGTCAGTTCATTGACGTATGGCATTCGATTCTCCCGGCTCAGTGACACGAGTCGGGTTAATTAACAGGCTCTTCGGTCAATTCGTCAACACTACACCGCACGCAGATGTGCGGGAAATAGCTGTGAATTGTAGATTCGTGCCTGATCGTACGCCTGGCTGTTCGGTCACAAAGCGATCCTTCTTCTCTCAGCTCTCTCTCTCAAATCTCAGCCCAAATCACCATGAACCTGGGTGTTTTACTTTGAAATTTGTTTTATTTTGTAAAGTATCCGGCTGCACTGTGGCCTTCCTGTACGTAATTACCTGCCTGGCATGACACATTCCGTCGCGGCTTGCGAAGAGTGATCGCCTGATCGCAGCCGGACAGATTGAATAACATGGGCGCCGAAATGAAAATAGCTCCGCTTTGCGGCTATTCGCAGCGCTTCAGCGTGCAGTGTGTTTCTGGCGTTACGTGATGGAAATACTTCAGAAATGAAATTGATATCAATCTTCAAGTAGAAACACTGAACTCTTGGAATCTCCTGAATAAACATGGGACTAACCTGAGGACAATAAACACTCATACAATCTATCATTAGTGTCAAACATTGGCTTTTAAGTGAAACAATTCAAAATACTTAGACTATTAACTCGCAGTTGAAGTAGACAATCCGTTGACTAATACTAGTTATATTTTCACTCCATTAAATTCTTCTAATAATTATATTTCAAGTTAACTGTAAATATGTAGCATCCACCTCTTGGATTTACTAGTAGTTGGATCATTTTTGGCTAACCAAACCATTTAAGGACTAAAGTCATTTTAAATAAAATACAAAAATCACCAACTTATCAAACATTTGGCTATTTCCCTAGGCATAACTTCGGATATGGCTATCTGTCCAGTACCCATGTAGAGGTACCTCCATCTTCTCTTTCCAACCTGTAGAAGATGACACGCCCACTGATGTCGTCTCGGTTGCATTATAGGTAAAGAAAAACCTGCTATTTTTTGGTTCCAACTGGAAACCAACTTTTGGGATTTATTTTTGTTAGAAATATTCCGAACGGTTTAAAATTAGGTGTGCAAACCTCAACTGAACCCATTTCATGTTGGTGGGAAAGAGTATGTCAGTGGTGAACTGACGTTTGACAGATACACTCTGTAAACTGTGATGACGTTCATGATATCAGTGACTTAATAACTTAATATTTTGAATTAGCCCAACCTTCCCAGTGTCCTTACCGACAGCTTTGCACTAGAGCCCGACCGATATATATCGGCAGGCCGATTTTATCGGCCGATATTAGGCATTTTCCAAACTATCGGTATCAGCATTTATAATGGCTGATAAATGAATATTTAAAAAATAAAATAAAAACAGACGAAACACCCTTCAACCATGTTGAATGTTGAGTGTTGGCGTTGCATAGTTTGTCCACCAGAGGGCTCTCTACAATGTTGCAATGTCTATCAGTGTTGCCTGTTGGCAACACAGATTTTTGTTGTTGTTATTGCTTTTATGGCTGTTTGTTATGTTTTCTATTTGTATTTCAATTTGCTTGTATTGTGACTTCTTGTGTTGTATTGCATTTTATTGTGAAGCACTTTGTGATTTTTATCTGTGAAAGGTGCTATACAAATAAACTTTACTTACTTACTTACTATTGTGTTTTTGTTCAAAGGACTTTAAGTTTCATATCTTAAAGGAGAATTCCGGCCAATTTTTACGTTAATTTTGATCGCTATACATATGCTGCTGCTGCTGCTGCAGTAATAACGTTAGAGAAGGTAGCTGTAGTCTTGCGCTGAAGTCCTGTTGTAGCAGGAAAAGGGAAACAGTGTTCAGAATGCTCCGCACTACCGTTTTTTTAGGGGGGATTAAACTTCAAGACGTAACATGACCTGTCCTCTGGAGGACATAGCCACACCACCGCCGCTCCATGGATTGTTGTTGGGATGATTATCACAGAAGCCTGGCTAAACACACTCACCGGACGGCAGCTAGCAGCTAGCAGCTACCGGCAGGATCGAAACAGGGACCAGGGTAGGTGAATTTAAACAATGTCTGAGTTGAAAACGCATCTTGTTGTCACGTAAGGGCCCTGTTCATGTTGCACAGACATTTTAATTGTATTTTATGTCTGTTAAGAGGCACAAAGGCACTCTAAAACTTGCCCCGACAACTGCCGTTTTAGCTCAGTGGAAGGTCATACACGTAGCTGCAGCTGCTCCGTGTTGCCTGCACTGATTCGGGTCGGGTTTTTTTCAATCAAAAATGTACACGCATATTTATAGCAATCAAGATTAACGTAAAAATTGGCCGGAATTCTCCTTTAAGTTTGTATTTTTATTAGGGCTGTCAATCGATAAAAAAATGTAATCGAATTAATTACATACTCTGTGATTAATTAATCTAAATTAATCGCATACATAATTAACGGTGCCTGAACCGATACTTTTTAATAAAGTAAAAAAAAAAAAGAAAGGTACTAAACAACAGTTGGCGACATTAAAGAACTTGTTTATTAAGGCTATTGGCCATATGGTCAAAATTAAATGATTTAATAATAATGCAATAACTATAACAATAACTTATTTCACTAGTAAATTGCTGTTTAACGACAAAAACAACCACCAGATGGCAAAAGGACATTTAACAATAACTTCGAATGCACCACGAGTGTGTAAATTACCAGTTTCATTGAACACACCATCTGTGTTTTTCCAACGTCGGCAGCTGCAGATTGTTACACCCCGATGTTGAATCCTCTACAGTGAAATTCAGACAAACTTTACACCGTTTAGTGTTAGCTGTCAGCATTTTAACCGTGTTTAATCCAGCTACTAGCCAGCGGTAGGCTAACATTAGCTGCTGTTGAGTATAGTGTTAACTAGCTAGCGGTAGGCTAACATTAGCTACTGTTGAGTATAGTGTTAACTAGCGTCACGTGCAGCAATGTTTCTGTTGCCTGTAACGTCTGTTTCAGGGCATCAGAGAAAAGTGCAGACATATCAGTGGCACCAGATTTCAGTACCCAACCCTATTCAAGAAGATTTGTAAATGTTCCAATCAATGATCCAGGCAGCACATTCTCATCTCCCTCCTTCATTTTACAGTCCAATGGTGGCTAGAACGTCAATATGGAATGGATTAATCTGCGTTATTTTTTTAACGCATTATTTTTTCTCCGATTAATTAATCGAAATGAACACGTTATTTTGACAGCCCTAATTTTTATACATTTTATTTATCAGAACTTTAATATATTTTGATGTTCCTCTGTTCTGTTGTGACAAAAAAACAAACAAGTTTATTTTTAAACTGCATCATATTATTTTAGTGAGTTACTCGTTTCTGGATTTTAAAAAAAATATATATATTGGCCGATATACCAGAATATCTGATTTTTAAATCACCAAATATTTGTATCAATATCGGCCTTCAAAATCCTTTATCGGTCGGGCTCTACTTTGCACATACTACCACTGGTGTTTCTGCCAGCACATAACGCTGTACCACGCCACCATCAAACTACAGGTCCTAGTGTAACAGGAATTAGATTTATTAATATAGATTTATCTTGAACAAAATGTACCCCCCCCCCCCCCCCACAATTAATAATGCTACTTCACCAATAGAGCAAATATTGTATAGCTTCATAAAGCGTCGTAACCTAACAAGTCTATAGTGTGATAGAACGTTAACATCCAAGCGGCAGTTGGTAGTTGTATTTAGCCGCTACAGAGCTGTGGGACACCAAATAGGTGACTGTGAGCCGGGTACAGGCATTGCCAGATGATGCTCCTTTCAGGGGCCGTGGTAGTGGAGTTTAGCCTGAAAAAGTGAGCGTCATGCCACGCTGACAGTTAAAGGGGTGATAGAATGCAAAACCAAGTTTAGCTTGTCATAGTTGAATTACGACAGTTCGGTGGGTAAAAAGGACATACAGAGAACCTCAAAGTCCCATTGACACCTCTTTCCTCTGCAAATCTCACAATTTGAAACTGCTGCTGAAAACGGGCAAATCTCAACAAAGCTAAAAGTTGACGTCAACTCCTCAACTCCTACCTTATTTGGCTCTACCTGCTATCTTTGTAACGCCCCAAAATGTACATAGTCCACTGACTGATCTGGGACCAGTTTGTCTTGTGAATCTAGGTCGCGCAGATCTCAGAAATTTTATGCATTGTTCGTCGTCTGCTATTTCATCACTGAATTCACTTTTTTATGCGAGATCATTATCAACTATGTAGAGGTCAAATATGGGCCATTTTACGAAAATTGATGGCTAATTGCAAATTTTGTCCAACTGTGTGTCGGAGTTCAGTAGCTCCACAGGCTAACATGCAGCCCGCGGCGCTCCATACCCGCGCAAAGTCAGCATTTCTGGGTTACTGGACTACCAAATGCCGATGCTCTGACGGAGCTCCAGGGCCTGCAGCTCGCAGCTCTCCCTCCCCTCTTCCTGCTAAATGGCCGGTGTGTGTGAGTGAAAGCGTGATCAGCGAGCTTGTTACTTACCACAGGTACCAGTTAATCTTATAATGGATATGTGTGTTGAGTTATTTAAAAAAAAAACGCTCAGGGAAATAAACGCCTCTTGTCCGCGAGTCTCATTGATAAGAGTCCGCGGTGAGTTGGGTGGAGCTCTATCAATGAGAGCTAGCAGCTAATCCTATCATTTCCCCTCAAATTCACAAAAATGCATTAAATTGAAATTGGACAAAAGTGTTAGCTTTGTAACACCTTAGGGTAGCTGTGATGTAAATGCCGTGACGAAATTCAAAGTACTATAGTTATGCCGAAAGTGTACCCGGGGTCTGTGAAAGGACAGGCTGGGCGGAGGCAGCAACCCACGCAGCACCAGCCGCAGTCACGTTAGCCTGCGGAGCTACTGAACTCCGACACACAGTTGGACAAAATTTGCAATTAGCCATCAATTTTCGTAAAACGGCCCATATTTGACATCTACATAGTTGATTTCTCGCATAAAAGTCTCAGAAGTGAATTTAGTAATGAAATAGCAGAAGAACAATGTATAACTTCAGTCTCTCCAGGATTTCGCAGCCTTTTTTGAGATTGTTGCGGCCCAAAATGCCTGATTTTGCGGGAGCTTTTGTAAAAAATTGCAATAAAAGTTGCGATGTCTTTTGTATGTTTGTTAAAAAATAATAATGTATTGAATGAATCAAATTTGAACATATGTGTCAGTGGCTTGTTGATCTTTACATTGTTAGTTCATTTCCTAACCTGGCCTTCATGAGCATACCATATTTGGAAGAAAAGCTCTCGTTTGAAATAGAGCCATTCCACAGGGATGCATTAGGCAGCATAGAACAGCACACAGGCCATTTTCAGCCCAACCAATGTTGCATACCCTATTAGGAGACCGTAAGGAACAGTGTGAAATACCCTATATAATCATTCTATCACCCCTTTAAGTTTTGGCACCAAAACGTCTCGTTAAGTTTGGGAAAAAGATCGTGGTTGGGATTAAAACACTCCAGAGGAACGAACGAGCGTTTCCTGGGTGAAAGTATTTTGTTTTCGCCTCGAGTGAACTCTCCGGCTTGAAAGCGCTGTGTTTTATGTTGACACCAGGGGTGGAGTAGGACCAAAAAAATCTACCAGGAAATTTCGTAGACCACCGGCCCTTACAAAAGTAACGCAATTACAGTAATGTATTTTTTGCTGTAACACAGTAATATAACGCATTACTAATAAAATATTATACCCGTTACAATCTCAGTAACGCAAGTTACAACGCATTTTAACACAACATTTAGGGGTGTTTTGTTTTTTTAAGAATTCCCCAACACCGCGAAACATTTCTTCACAGGAAAAAAAAAAGCCGCGAGTATTATTTCCTGTTGCTGTATTCGATGGTTGAGATGACTGCAGAGGCAGATACATTTGCGAGATGGAAATTATTTTCAAGAGTTATTGTGCTGCGTTGAAGCGAGCTGTCCCGTCACTGTTCCTGTGGTCAGAGCCAGAACCAGAGACGGTACGGACAACATCTGTGTCCCAACAGGTGATGGTACATCAGCGCGGACAGCAATGTGTCCAAGCTGCTGACAGATAGAAACATGTCGGGAATTAATGTTTAGGCCTGCTAATGTTTAGGCTTGCCTGCTGTACGAGTTGACCAGCGGGAAGCAGCCGCACACCAGGCCGCCGGATGGTGTTGCTAAGAACTTGCAATGTATTATCAGACCGGCCCTCGCAGCCTCGAAACACTACCGGCCCACCGGGAAATGTCCCGACTCTCTCGATTGCCACTCCGCTACTGGTTGACACCACGTTGTACCATTTCATTCTGAGATTAGATTGGATATTGAAGTTCATAAATAAGTGTTTTGGCATGGCTGGCTAGGTGGCACCATATCCATGGTATTGGAAGGGAGATTAAATTATTGCATGTTTTGTTTTGTTGTGCATAAATATTTATGCAGTTGCTCTGACAAAACCAGATGAATCAGGACTAACACAGGAGCTTTGTGTGTATTTTAAGGCCAAACAACAACCAGTCAGTAAAGTCCTTTTTCCTTTAGTTGATGATCTTATCAATACATATTTATATATCAATATATACAGCCATATGGCTACAGTCACTTTATAAGGCAATGGAAAAGTAGTATTTGGCCATGTCATTTTAAATTAAAATAGTAGTGATATTCCATTTTAGTGTTTACCAAGAGAATACTACTATATCATATTGTTTTGCCAATCATTACTTATTGCTGAGATTTGGGAACATCACTAAAAAGTAGTCTTACAGGTCAAGAAACAAGAGGTGGTCAGACAGGATGGAAACAAACGCCCGACTAGCTAAACTTATTTAGAAGAGAAGGCAAAGGTGAACAGTAACATGCAGACCTGCAAACTCAAGTGAGATGAAAAAGTAGGGCGATATTGAAAAAATATCATGTTACAATTTTTTCAGGCAGGATCACGATCCATAATCTTATCATAATTCCTTTTCATGTTAGTATTTGGACCGTTATCAAGTTACTGATTTCAATATTTAAAACAATATAACCCTACAAGGTAACAGAACACCGGACCAAATTCCATTCTCAAATATAACACTTTAAAGCCTCTTTGGGTTCTGTGCACAGCATTGAGAACATTAATATAGCAGCAAACTGATATTTGCTCTATTAAGATATATAGCCAGTGCAGTAACAGTGTTCTGAGCAGAGAATGAATCACCCTCCCTCTGTGTGTGTTGTAATCTGAGCTTCTCCGTTCTTTGTTTTGGTCAATATTAACAAACTGGGAATGAAAACGGGTTGTTAAACTGTTGGCCCCTCTCTTTGTGTTCATGTATCGCTGGCTGGCCGATTGCCACTGTCGTGCCAAAAAGTGATCATCCGCCAAAAACTGGTTGCCATCCGTGGGAGCGTGCGCAGCTCGTTTAAGCTGTATCGCCCAGTTTATATATGTCGGCTCACTTGGAAAACTGCATGTTACTGGATGTATTGGCTCTTTACAAAGGCATTTCAACAGGTAAAAAGTACTGGGTGGGTTATAATCTGTCAGATATAAACCACAATTATTACATTAAGTCATTTATAGGCAGAAAAAACCTTTCAAACACATGGTAGGAGTGGCAATCACTTTTTGGCAAGTGCAAAAGTGCATTTTATGGGTTGTATTGCTCCTTTAAAAAGGTATTTTAACAGGTAAAAAGTACTAGGTGGTACAGATATATATCTCATGAATGAAATCAATTAATTTTGAGGCATAAATTACCTTTCATTGACACGGGTAGAAGTTGAAAAAATGAATTTCACTACAATGTGTAGTACGATTGTATGTGACGAAATTTAAAAAGGTCAATGTGTGGTTAAGCAGGCTCCTGCATTAAGGGGTGGCGGGTCTGGGATTCCTTATGGCAGAGCGTGGAGGGAGATGTCCCAGAAAAATCATCCATGTGGATAGCAACTTCGTTTATTAAAATTACCAAAAAGCCACTTTGTCATAGTTTACAGAGTGACTTGCTGGCTTAACTTGACCCACCACTACATACGCAGTCGTGTGCACACTGTTTTACTGTGTAATGAGGGATTATTAGCGACATTTCAGGTGAACTCACTTTTGACTGCCAATTAAGGTGGTTTATAGTCTGGGTAAACCCAGCCCGATCTGCCAGCGATTTGATTTCGCCCTGCAGCTCAGGCTGGAAACCTGTACATTTTTCTATTCTGCTTCCATTACAAATCTGCGGGGACCAATCAAAAACTGGCTTATCCACCTGCCGTGCTATTGGCGGGTTTAACACGATGACCATAGAGAAGCGACGGCAAGCAGCTTTTTGTTTACATTCAACATGACAGCCACCGAAGCACAGCAACCAGTTGATGCCGCTGTCGCTGCTACGTCACTCGGATAGTTGGTCTGATTGGTTGAAGGGCTATCCAATTGCGTACAGAGTCATTTGAACTATGCCCGTTGATCACGCCTCTTGTGCAGTAGAAAATAGACTCCCCAGACTAATGTTCAATCTTAAATGATAGTGATAGCCAGACTAGGTGGTTTAGGTAATCTGGATAAACTGTACAACCCATCTGACTGCTTGTGTTTCCGTGTTCCCAGATCTCAACAGTTACTTCAGTAAATCCAGTGTAGAAATGATGGCCAAAGCTACAATAAAAACTAAAGTGATAACAAACCGGAGAGACCCATTTGTCCATCCCTAAAGCAAAAACACAAGTGGTACCAACTTTTTTAAATTGTCTGTGGAGACATGAAATCAATGAAACGTGTTTGCATTCCTTCTAAACTGCCTGTTTGTACTTGTTTCATGCACTTTTGTTTACGTTTTAGCATGTGGAGCAGCAGAGTGGAGAGTGAGGGGAGGTCAGTGCTCTCTGCAGGACTGCTCTCTCATATTATTGCTATCACGTATAGATTCATTAGTGAGTGGCCCATGTACCTGCCAACGCTTCCTGCTATTCCTAACTGCAGTGTCCGGGCGGTGCTGTGTCACTATCAGCTTCTCCATTTCACATTTCAGTCAGGGTTCTTTGTCTCTCTGTTCCCTCATCATAAGCTCGCCATAATCCTTACGGTACGTGTCCACTGTGGCGTTTTTTGACGGCAGGGATCGCCCTGCTTCCCACCATTGGACTCGACCATTGATGGTCTCTCCACTCGCAGTTGTCAGTTTCTCTTTACTGACCACTGACACCAAAGAAAACAGGCTCAGCCTTCTACAACCTCGATGTCTGCACCTGACTGGACGAACGCTTCACTCGTGATTTCAAAAGAAACCAACATGACGGCTCGTTTGGAAACGTTTGCTTATTTTACGAAAATAGTTCACCGAATTGTGTTCCTGAAAACATGTTATGAGAAAAATAATCTGCAGCTGCTGAATCTGTCTTCATTTTAGATCGCCAACGGTCACTTTAAAAGATTTTCAGGAGTTTTTGAGAGGCGGCGAGCCGAGCTGGACGCCTCTGATTTACATAAAGTAGCCTGGATTCAACTTTATGCAAATATGGAGCGGGCAACTCAACGCTCAGCTTCTCAAAGTCGCCGTGATGCTCCCAGAATGCATTGCCCGGCTGCTTACAGAGACAATGAATGGGAAGTGTGGAAATGACGCTGCCAGTGGACACGCACCATTACTCCTCCTCTCTCCTCAGCTTGGTCCTCCGGCTGACTATCATAGACTAACACTTCTGTGGTGCTGCTTGTTGAAGCTCTCTTGCGTCTCCTTGGTAACCCCTCCCTTCTCCTGTGGGGGCCCCTCGGCCCTTGTTGCCCTGCTGCCTGGCCTCTCATTAGGCTTTCTGTCGCGCTCCCACTCCTCCGCCAGCGCGCTCCCAGCGTCGCTCAGGTCACCCAGGTGCTCCACCGAGTCACACTTCTCCAGGTCAGAGGCGATGGTCTGCAGGCTGATGACTGACATGCAGTCTGAGGCGGCGTGCTCCGCCTCCAGCCGCTCCCTCTGGCCCCAGCCGCTCTCCCTGTGCCTCTCCACCCACAGCCTGGTCTTCTCACCGTCCGCCCAGTTGCTCTCTATTCCGCCAAATCCCACACTGCTGCTCCCGATGGGAATCCCAGTGGCGGCTTGGACCTCAGCCTCAGCACCCACAGGGGAGCTCCGCCCCCCGCAGACTGCAGGACGACCCCTGCTGGCCCTGATTCGCCCCCTCTGTGCGTGGATCTGCTCGCTGATCTGCTCCAGGTTCCGCAGGGCCACAGAGTAACGTGTTTTCACTTTCGCCACCCGCTCCTCCAGCTGTACTACTCTAGCCTTATGTTCCTGAAAAAAAGTTAACAGGAAGTTAGCAAGCCTCACAGTGACACATTCAAATATCTCTGGACATTAGGGTTGGGCATCGAGAACTAGTTCCAAAATTCCAATTCCAAAGTAACCATTAAGAAATTATAATTTCGGTGCTGCTTTTGGTTCCTAAACAACTACATATTGACTCTCTTTCTGGACTGTGCAAAGCGCTACATTTTGTATTTGTTCAGCCATTATGGGAAGATTAATAAGAGCAAACCATACCTAGTCTTGCATTGGCAGATAGTGCAGATGCATTCTGGGATAGGAGAAAAAAAAACTCTCTGGGTTTCTTTAACCCAATCACAATGGTGTTGGGCAGCACTAAACTCCAGACGCAGCGACGGTGGCTCTGCTAAATAGTCTCAGGAAGGAACTTGTTTTGGTGGAACATTTGCACCCCGCAAAAGACAACACCACATACAATATTAAATGAAGTTCTCTGTTGACACAACACAGTAACGTGTATACATGGTTAAACCTCATTGGCTCTTACCAGTGTATCTTTTGTTTGTTAAGTAACCAGAATATACGTTTGTGCTACTTTGGTGTTTTGTGGCCATGGTTGACAGTGTTTAAGGATTATTTAGAGACTTTGTTTGTTCTCAATGATATTTCTGTGAGTAGATTTATAACCGTTTTCATATCACTATTAGCTAATAAGCTAATGCTAAGGCGCTAATGCTAATCTGTGAGTGTAGCATACTAATGCTACAGGCCAAGTGTGAGATTTTCAAAATTCAAACTGAAGTTCCTGAAGGTTGAATGATTTGACTAGCAGATTGTAATGCCTCGTTGCAGATGAAACTAGCCACAGGTGAAGCTCTGTTAAATCATGTGGCATATCATGCAGAGCCTGTGTCCCTGCTCACTCATGGTAAGAAAAGTGTCTGTCAGCATGAACACATGGTGTGTATTTGCTTATATTGGATTCTGCTGATCTGCTGATCGGATTTCTGCTGGTACAAACCTCCAGAATGTGATTGAACTGAGCCTTGAGTTCAAAGTAAGGTTTGGATTTGAGGATGACCTTCTTCAGGGCTTTCTGGAGGGTCTGGACTCGAGCTTCGGCATCCTGGCAGAGCTGTGTGACGCGCTGGTGCTCCTGCTCACTGCGCAGGCGCTCCTCCTCCGCCTCGTTCACCTGACCAGCACAGGAAATACGACTGAGACAAGAAAACTGCATGATCCCACAAATCACACATAACCTTCTGTGTCTCTATACCCCACCATGGATGTCACAGTTCAAACGACATGGACCACAGCCATCTTCCAACTCGACCTTCATTATTGGTTTTTATTTTTTGGGGCATTTTGGCCTTTAGTGACAGGACAGCTGTAGACAGGAAAGGGGGGAGAGAGGGGGTTATGACAGGAAGCAAAGGGCAGGTGGGAATTGAACCCTGGGCTGCTGCAGTAAGGACTGAACCTCTGTACATGGGGCACACGCTCTACCAGGTGAGCTACCAGGGCGCTCCACTCGGCCTTCATTTTGATTTTAACTACAGTTGTGATGCTATTGTGGTGACAAACTGGCGGTAGAAATATAAACACCTGGCAAAGTGTACTCCAAACCACCTCTGTGGTAGTAGAGACTGTAACAAAATATGGACGACGCGTCTCCACTTCCTCCCGCTGTACAAAGTGAAGCCAAAATCTCCTGGATTTGTGCGCTGCCATCTTGTAATTTTGGAGCGCTTAAAT
Source organism: Sander vitreus (assembly GCF_031162955.1). Taxonomy (NCBI): domain Eukaryota; kingdom Metazoa; phylum Chordata; class Actinopteri; order Perciformes; family Percidae; genus Sander; species Sander vitreus. The sequence continues at coordinate 26,920,416 of NC_135868.1, read as the reverse complement.
GTCCCAGGATATCAGCTGCAGTGACATTACTTCACACATGGAAACGTTTACAAGCAGCCTCTCTAATCATTAAAGTAAATGGTTAATGAAAACACTCACACATCATTCCAATACATAATTAAAAAAGCAACGTAGCCTACAGGGACTGTAGAGGGGCAGGGATCACTGAGAGGCAGCCTCTCTTTTGCGGAACGCCCTGATCACATTCACACAGTTCCACATTCATACCTGGAAGCTGCCCAGTACAACCACAGTTTATCACAGGATAAAGAGCCAATTCGTGCATCACTAAAAGATAGAGAGAGTGTGTGTGTGTGTGTGTGTGTGTGTGTGTGTGTGTGTGTGTGTGTGTGTGTGTGTGTGTGTGTGTGTGTGTGTGTGTGTTGGTTGTGTGTGTGTGTGTGTGTGTGTGTGTCTGTGTAGTGCAGTATAGGGTTTAAAGTCACCACCTATTGGAAAAGATGGGTTAATACAAAAAAATGAAAAGACATTTTCCTCCTTTTAGGTAGACCTGTGGATCAGAAGTTTTCCCAGGCTGTGTGTACCTTAGCGGTGGCGTGGTTAAGCATCTCCTGCCAGGTTGGGTCCATGGTGTTCCTGTCAGCCAGGAGGCCCTGCTCCGCCACATACACCATCTCTCTGGCAGCAGTGTGCATGGACACAGCCCTCTCATATCTGAGAGCGGCCTTCTGGGTCTCCTGTTGGGCCTGGGGGAGCAGACAGATAGCCCATCATATTATCAGCTGTAACAATAAAAAGGCTGCACTCATTTAAAGGCTGCAAACTATGTTTGCTGTTGGAAAGAATACCAAAAATCTAATATAATTCGAATAGTAAAAAAATCAATACTATTCGAATGCTGAAATCACTATTCGAATGTAATTTTTTTATAAGCGTTATAGCTAGCTGGAAGCTTCATGGAGACAGCTAAAGTTCATGTTAGCAGTCCTACAGTTGTCAGAGTTAGCTTTGACTTCATATATTACCTTCTAATAGCTGTATTCTCTGTAACGTGACATTACAGAGTTCTCTATTGATTTGCGTTTGTCGTTGTGTGCTCGTGGTGGGAAATTAATGTAAACAAAGTTGCGTGCAATGCGCCATGACGTAGGTCCCCTTTAAGGTCAGGCTAATGTTAGAAGTCCCTCTATTGGACAAACCGTGTAACAACAACTACATGCTTATAATGGCATTGACAATAAATAAGTATCTCTGGTCTGATCTACGAGGAGACCCGCGGTGCAGGTGCGGAGAACTATAGTACATTTCTGGTGTTCCTGGAGAACTCACCTAACACCGGGCCACCAATGGATACACACACTTCATCTAGAGAGAGACTTCCTGTTCTGAGTAACAGGCTATTGCTTACATTTTTTAATAAATCAATCATCACTTAAAAGCAGCTCAAGATCCAAAAAAGGAAACAAAGCTCCTTGAGCAGAAATGGGCAAAGAAAAGGGTCTTTAGAATGGCAGGTTGAGTTTCAAAGCTCTTCCAGATGGTTCTCTCCTCAAGACTAAAGTTATCTGCATGTACTGTCCATGTGAACTGAGTTACCCCCCCGGAGTACCGCCAGTCTCCAACACCACACACCAAATGTGTAAGTTAACTATTAGCAATCATGCGATTAATCACAATTAAATATTTGAATCGAATGACAGCCCTAAGAAAAATATCAACATTTTAAAGACATAATTTGCTTCAAATTAGAGAAGCTCAGGTATGTATGTGCTTTGTGGATCCCCTGTAAATAAAAAAGTCTTTCTGCAAAATGCTATTACTCAGTTTAGAACTTTGTCCATAAAACATAGACCATAATAACCATTATATGTACAGTACACAGTGAGCACATCACACTGTAAAGCTGCACACTGTTTGATGGTCCAATCACTTCAGAACTACTATGGCCATGCCAAGACCCGCCCTATGAAGCAGCTCGATTGGTTGGGGTTAGGCATTAGGATAGCCGATTGGTCAGGGGATAGGACCTGTACAAATCAGGTTACATTACCATGCGTAAGCATGGACGCCTGGCCAATAGTAGCTATTGAAGGGCGGGTCTTGGCGTGGCCATAGTGGGAAAGAAATATTCGCTCCCTGTGTACATGAGCAGGGATAAATGGGGAGAATGACGGTAATAACTCTACCTCCGGTACAGTAGGTGGCGCTAATCCAACGCACAACTGGCTTTTTCTTCTGGTTGACCTATGTTGAAATTACATCGGCCAGGCGGCTACTTAATAAGTTAAATGTAACAACTTAATGTTTCATTCACATAGTCTTATCACAGCGTAGGAAAGAACAGTGCTCTCGCCAGATGACTGACAACTATTTCTAGTTAAAAAACCACTCCAGGGAGTGGGGAGGGGTAGTTGTAGCATGGGCATACGCTTAACCCAATCTTACCCCAGTTAAGGTGTATACATGGAGAAATACCCCGGTTACTGAAGGAGTTCTCTAGGTCTGTTAACCGGGTTATGAGAACTGTTTTGAGAAATCAGGGACATTTCAATGAGGGGGAATTAAACCACATCCATTCAGATAGATACTTTGTAAAGTAAAACATTTCAATGCTGTAAATTCAGGGGTATTTAATTACAACATAAAGCAGTGTTTCCTCTATGTTGATTTTGCCGTGGCGGCCCACCACAGCAAAATGTCTGCCGCCACGGTATCATAAATAGGGCAGACGCACAACAGGGTTTCCACTATGTACATGTAGGGCGCACCGCCGCTCCTACAGCTGTTTATGAAAAGTCATAAAGTCGTAATTAGATAGATAGATTTTTATTGATCCCAAAAAACTGGGAAATTTCAGTGTTGCAGCAGCAAAATATCAGACACACAGCACATATACAGAATATATATGAAATAATAGGATACAATATACATGAGATAATAATAGAATAGAATATAAGAACAAATAATTTAAAATTAAAAACAAGTTGGGAATAAAAATGTACAACTGTTTAACTAGTATTGATAAATTACACGACTCTGCAGAGCCGTGTGCTCTACTGAACTCAAACTGTCATCCGCTCTCTCTCCCCTTTAGGGTGAGCAACTGGAACAGTGACAGGACGTCATCACTCGTGAAGTCATGGCAACCAAATAAACAACAGGGCGAGTACACTTGTCACTCAATCTTAGACAAAGTGACAAACAGCGACGAAAGCCGCAACATGAAATCTGCACTCACGCGGGTCCCGTGAAATATGACAGCTACAGTTTATTGTAAAATAGCGTTGTGGACACTGAATTTGATGAATTTACTGTTTATCAGACACCAGATAAGACAAGAAGCTAACGTTAGTGAGCGCTGCGGTCCCTCTGCCTTTGACTCCCCGCTGCAGGAGACGCTGTATTCCTCTGACACGCTGTATTAACGTTACTGTTTTAAAACCGTTTTCCAGGTTAGTGGGGGTGCATACCGCTCAAAACCAACATGAAAAACATAGCTAGTAATGTTCACTCAGCGTTTTGTTTTGTTGTTAAACTGTGTGTAAAATGAGCGGTGATGTTAAATCACCAGTTTCAGGTAACGGCACCCTACGGTACCGTCTATTTGCTGGATGGTTTTAAAGCGCCCATATTATGCTCATTTTCAGGTTAATAATTGTATTTTAAGGTTGTACCAGAATAGGTTTACATGGTTTAATTTTCAAAAAACACCATATTTTTGTTGTACTGCACCGCTCTCTCTCACTGTTGCAGAGCCTATTTTCACCTGGTCTCTGTTTTAGCTACAGAGTGAGACCTCTTTTCTTCTTCTTCTTCTGTACTATCTTTGATTGCACTCGCACATGCAGTAGCTCAGATGTAGATCATGTCAGCTAGCTAGCTCCATAGACAGTAAAAGAAAGGCTTCTAAATGAGGGCGCACATGTAAGTAGTTCTTTTGTAGATTATGGTGAACTTGTGTCTGTTGTAGCAGTGCTTTGCTATTGAGAACGAGGTAGCATGCTAGCGTTAGCGTTAGCATGCTAACGCTACGAGCTAACGGTTACGGTTAGCCAGCTCATTTCGGCTTGTGACGTCACAAACCGTGCCGATTTTGAACAGCTCACCCGGAGACTGAAGGCAGGACACATTCAGAAACCGTATCTCACTCAAAACAGCATGGATGGATGTTTTTCAAAGTTGGTATGCGTGTGGAAGCACCAAAGACACAAAAGAACACCCCAAATCCCAGAAAAAGTGTTTTTTTCATAATATGGGCACTTAAAGGTAACAGTCAGTAGCTACATTAGCAGACAAGCCTGTTGACAGCGACGTTATTGTTCATATTTTGGGACAATGTTTCTGACCGTAGTAGTGGTCATAGTGACTGAAAGTGTGATGTGAGATGCTAAAAAGAAACTATACGTTCTTTTCAGGTAACGTTACTTTTTGACGTTCAACACCCCTCCCCCCCACGCCTCTGCTGAAAAACATTGTAGCGGAAACACTGTAAAGTATTGAGTAGTGGTTAATTTTCACGGTTTAGTATTCAATTGCTTGTATTTATCAGCATAACCTCTGAGTGTATTGAATTGAGATACATTTTATTGCCAACAAATTCAACTTTTTTTATTTGTAAGACAAAGTCGTGTTATTTCTTCTTTCAAAAGTTACCTAATCTCACTGAAAAAGGCTGTTAGTTATCATATTTGTATGTACTTTAGGCCGTATTTTAAAATAATAATGTCACTGGGGTTCATCCTGAATAAATCATTCCAGACACGCAGCTCAGTGAGCTCTGTCAAAGCCTGGAGGGAGGGGCATCTGTGTTAATTTGGGGAAATCTAATTGTTAAAGTCAAGGTTGTTTTAATCACATGGGAAGGTCTGGTGGACATCTCTGCATGAGAACGCAGCAGGAAGGCCCGCCGGGAGGAAGAAGGTTTCAAAGAATGTACGGCCGCTGCTGAGAGATGAATGACTGCATCACTGTTGGTGATAATGCTTTTTATCGTATGGAGTCTTTGCATGAACGGCCTGTCAAACATGTTGTGGTTTAACCATCAGAGAACGGAGCTTCAGAGAACATCGTTCTCACATCATCCTGTTTAATCCATCTCAAATAAAAACCAGAACAGCTAGAACATTCATTCTTTTTACAGCAGAAAGCTAAGGCTTCCGTCTTTCGTGTCATCACGTTGTACGCTCGTGATGATGTTATCACGTTCTGTGACCAAACCGCGTGACCTCAGTCTACTGCAGATAAAACAAAACGCCTTCACACTCTCAAAAACTAAAACATGTACTATGTTCAACTGTTCAAATAACTTCTGGAGTGTTCAGAAATATTCTGTTCATGTTTCTACATTTAGAAATATTTTGGATCAATATGTTTTGTGTGTTTATTTAGTAAAATCTGATAAAAACTTTTTTTTTATTCTTTTTTATTTATCACACAATTTCAATACTTTTATTAACTATTATGTTTTATTGACTTACATAACCTTTTAGCTAAGGTTGTACTGATTTTAGGAATATAAAGCATTTGAAGATACTCCAAGAAATGACATCACAATAAGCAAAAATAGCAATGTAGGGACTGTCGGACCATTATATTGCACAGACACCACTGATATGATTATAATTAAAAATGACAGTGAAAATAAGGTTCAGATTAATAATCAATTATTTGCTTTATTGCTTCCAATTAGACTTCTGCCCTTTGTCTGTGCAATTTTCATTAGTTCAATTCCAGTTTGGAATGAGTGCTCAGCATGTTGATGAACAGACTGCCACACAGGCCCCACTCCTTCAAGGGTTAAACCTCTTCCCTAATCAATTAGGTCTCATTACGGCCAAATTATCCAATATAAGTATCATCATTTTGAACACCACAGGAATGGCGCTAACACACAAGCTGCAGGTAGCAAGTTACACCGCCCCTCTGAACTGACTCTGTTTCAGCGAATAACGTTATCTCACATCACGTTCACTGTTCAGGTCTCTACTTCAGGCTGCGGCCAACAGTACACATCGTGTCTAATTTGTTCGTGAAAATCTTTATATTTTTTTGGTAGCTAGCTAGCTTGTCTTGATTAAACATACTGTCAAATTATATTTACTGATTGCCAACTGTACACAATGTCAAAGAATTTCTAATAAGGGAAGAAGTTCCACTCTCTCGATACTTCCGGCTTCTGAACTGGTTGCAGTTCCACTCTGGTTCCACTATAGGGCACACAGGTGAGTGCAGAATGAATGGTGGTCTATGGAGCTATACCCCTCAAAATCCATTTTGCCAGAGATACTGCTTTACGGCAAGCTCTGAGTCACATCGACATCGACAACACAGCTGACAGGTTAGGCTCTCCCTGTCAATACACGTGCTAGAAAGAGGTTTGCTAATGTTTTAAAGACCACGCCGCTATATTCACTCTGACATTCTGGTTCTGCTTCAGATGCCGTCATGCGGGATATCTGGTTGTAATCAGTCCTTCACTGACCAATCAGCATTCATTAGCGGAATGCTAGTGTGTTATGGGCAACAACGACTCAACCTGTAAGAAATCGAAAGGACACAAGTACTCGTTCATTCAACTTTCGACCTATAATCCAAGTTGAACTTGTAAAAACTACAATCAAATCTGAGATTTCTCAACGAAAATCAGGCGAAAGAGACACATTTAGCTGTCTAGCTCCATAGAGTCCCATTCATTTTGCACTCGCCTGCGATCACCCCCAGTGGAACTCTGGTGGAACTGCAACCAAATTTGGTACAATGGGGCTAAATAGGGAATAGGGCTTTGACAATATTATTGACTTTGAATCTTGCTAGCATAGCGTTAGTTTTCTGACTTGTAGCTGTCTGAGCTGAAGGGTTCTCTGATCTGAGCGGACTATAAATATCTCCCGTTGCCAAGGGTGGCAAGTCATATCTAAGGTCCGTTCTGTTGCATAAGAACCTTATGGAATGGGAATGATTGTTCCAGGTATTAGTCAAGGATGGTGGAATTTCCAGCTTACGAACTCATGCTATGTAATTCAGTCCCTCCAGGATTTGCAGCCTTTTTTTTAGATTGTTTTGGCCCAAAATGCCTGATTTCGCGAGAGCTTTTGTAAAAAATTGCGATAAAAGTTGTGATGTCTTTTGTATTTTTGTTGCAATGAAGTTGCGAGAGACAGTGAAAGTTGTAAAAAAAAAGTTGTTTACATTTTTTTTGTACAGGAAATTTGTTTTTGGGGAGAATAAAACTACTCTGGGCTGAATTTTCCTAGTAACCTTACTAAAAAGGCTCAGGATGCTGCAAATGTTGGTATAATATGAAAATGGCTGGTGGATTTAAGACAAAAAATAATAATTTATTGAATGAATCAAATTTGAACATATGTGTCAATGGCTTGTTGATCATTAGCCTACATTGTTAGTTAATTTCCTATCCTGGCCTGGGACACACATTTATACGGTTTGATAAAGTACTTCTTGGACTTTAACTTATCATTGCACTTACAATAACGAGCGTAGCTGTCCTCAATTTAGGTCATCCTGTATGTCTCATCTTCGGTTTTTCCTGCATCCACCATGTGTGTTTGTGGTGTGTTCACGTCAGTCGCAGCGGGAACTGAGCAGCAGCCCCGCCCGCTGACGCAAAGTCTGGCACGTGGGACTGCTGGGATTGGCTGAAGTCGCGGGAAACTCCGGTTATTGGTCAAATTTGCGGAAAAGTTGCGGCGATTGGTCAAAATTGCGAGTCGCACCAAATTCACGGTGATTGGTTGAATTTGCGTGAATTGTTGCGATCGCGACATCGCAAAATCCTGGAGGGACTGACTAACCACTGCATCATCATTGCTAGTTGCAGACGGGGGTGTCCTGAACAAACCTGCCATTTTTAAATAGTTTAGCCAGCGGTGTTTTTTTTACTGCCTCCAGCTTCTTTTGAAACAAAACAACAGAAACAAACAAAAAACCCATGTGGGTGTAGCGTGGTCCTCCACACCCAACTCTGGGCAAGAAACGCCCGCCTCCGTGGCTGTAGTGAAGGTGAATTCACTCACTCCGTGGATCGCCCCCCAGGGCGGCCGGGCAGACAAGCGAGTCTGGGTTGCCTTCAGCATGTAGCTCGTGTCGCGTTGCTTCACGCTCCCAAGGCCGCTGGACCGCAAATGCGACGCAGTCAGCCGCTCCGGATCTCGTTCTGTAATTTCCCACATCTCTGGCTCTGCCCCGATGTGTTGCGGCGAGACCTTGATTTCCGTTAACACGCTCTTCACTGCGTTGTAGATCACTGATTCAAGCATACTTTGTTGCTTTTCCAAAACCCGAGAGATTAGGTCCTCCATGTTGGCAAACCTTATACATAAAAATGTTGCATTTCAGGCAGAGGAGGTGATCGCTGATAGTAATGGGAGATTTATTATTGTAACTGGGCAGTTATTCTCCCTCCCTGTCATTCTTGTCAATATCTATGCCCCAAATTTTGATGATCACATTTTCTTTAAGAGACTATTTTCTTCTATACCTGACCATAATACATACAATCTGATAATAGGAGGTGACTTTAATTGCGTACTCAACACCACATTGGATAGATCCTCAAATACACCTCAGTCTCTTCGTTAATCTGCCAAAATTATCAATGAATTCTGTGCACAGACTGGTCTTTCAGACGTCTGGAGATTTAAATATCCTAACAAAAAGGCTTCTCTTTTTTCTCCAGGGTCCATCATACTTACACCCGTATCAATTATTTTCTTTTAGATAAAATATTATTGGGAAATATAGAGTCATGCCAATATCACACTATTTCTGTCTCACACCATGGTGCACTCTCCTTCCAAATGGCATTACCTAATTGTTTCAAACCATCACACCATTGGAGACTTAATCCACTCCTACTATCTGATGAGGAATTTATTAATTTCATCTCATCTCAGATTCTGTATTTTTTAGAAACCAATGTCGCCCCAGAGATTTCTCATTCGATCTTATGGGAGACACTTAAAGCTTTTCTCAGAGGACAAATAATTGGATATTCCTCCAGAATGCAAAAAAATAAGAATGGCCAAACTTGGCAACGTCTCTCAAGCTTTGGTTAGTATTGATGAACGTTACTCGTCACTCCATCTCTTTATAAAGAAAGACTACGCTTACAAGCGGAATATGACTCACTCACCACAGACAAGGCTACATATCTACTCACAAGGGCCCGATATAATACTTATGAATCAGATGACAAGGCCGGCAAACTTTTAGCCCAACAAACCCGTCAAACTGCCTCCTCTCGCCTTATACCTAAGGTTTATAATAAAAATGACGAAATTGTGACCGATCTCCTGGAGATTAATAGCGCCTTTAAACAATATTACAGTGACCTCTGAATGCGATGAAAACTTTCCACAAATAAGCAGCTTCTTTAATGATCTTGCATTTCCCTCGATCCCATCTGAACACAGTTCTTTATTAGGGGGAAATATTTCTTCTGCAGAGATCTTAGATGCTATTAAATCCCTAAAAAGCAATAATACGCCTGGACCAGATGGCTTCACCTCTGACTTTTATAACAAATTTGCACCTGAACTTTCTCTACTGCTTCAAGCCATTTTCAATGAATCATTGTCATCTAGACAGTTTCCACCAACTCTACGCCAAGCTGCCATAACACTAATTCCAAAAAAAGGTAAAGATCCCCTCCAATGTGCTTCATATCATCCCATCTCCTTACTAAATGGTGATTATAAGATTCTGTCTAAAATTTTAGCTGGCCGAATGGAGAAGGTCTTGCCTCAGATAATATCTACTGATCAAACTGGTTTCATTTTAAACAGACGTTCTAGCTCGAACTTAAGAAGACTCCTGAACATTGTGTATTCCCCTTCAGCATCTGTTCCTGAAATGGTGATCTCACTCGATGCTGAAAAAGCATTTGACCGAGTTGAGTGGCGCTATCTTTTCTCAGTGCTGAAACAATTTGGATTTGACAATACGTTTATATCTTGGGTTCAACTTCTGTATGCTCAACCTCTGGCTGCGGTGGTTACCAATGGACAGCAGTCTGAATACTTTTCCCTTGGTAGAGGTACCCATCAGGGTTGCCCCCTATCCCCTCTCCTCTTCACTATAGCCATAGAGCCACTAGCCATCGCGCTGAGACAATCTGCAGAGTTTTCAGGCATAGTGCGAGGTGGGCTTACGCATAAATTATCTCTCTATGCCGATGACTTACTCCTGTATACATCTATCCCTATGAACTCTGTTCCTTATATTGTTAATATTTTAAATCAGTTTGGGAAACTATCTGGTTACAAAATTAATCTCCAGAAAAGTGAGATGTTTCCCCTCAATCAGGCTGCAACCCAAATTCCCCCAACTACTTTTCCATTCAAAATAGTTAAAAAAGGATTTAAATATCTTGGGGTGGAGATCACGCCCACCTTTTCATCACTGTTTGTTAAAAACTTTGGGGCTCTTTTTGATAAATGTAAACAAGATATGGGGAGATGGTCGAATCTACCACTATCCATAATTGGTCGTGTTAACCTCATTAAAATGATTGTATTACCAAAATGTCTTTATTTTTTCCAAAATATTCCCATTTTAATAAGGAAAAAGTTTTTCAAAACTTTAGACCAGAGCATAACATCATTCATTTGGAATGGTAAATCACACAGGATCAAAAGGCAATCTCATGAAAGACCCAAAGGGCTTGCAGGCTTAGCACTACCCAACTTTATTTATTATTACTGGGCATGTAATATTCAGAAAATGTTGTTTTGGACAGAAAAATAGATAGGAGGAGCCCTGGGTAGACCTGGAGTGCACACGCAGCCCGGTCCACCTAGTTCTAGTACTGTGTGCCCCTTTTCCTCCTGCTCCACTAAGCAAATTCTCCTCAAATCCCATTGTTCTTAATTCAATCAGAATTTGGTCACAATTTAAAAGACATTTTAACTTATCAACAATGTCAACACATTCTCCTATCATGAACAATTATAATTTCCCACCCTCTACCCTTTGGGATATGGCTAGTGCAAGGCATTACATCTATTTCCAATCTCTTTATTGAGGGCAGCTTTGGATCATTTGCACAACTCTCTGAGAAGTTCGACCTGCCAAAATCTCATTTCTTTAGATATGTCCAAGTAAGACATTTTGTACAGAAAAACATTGCCTCCTTCCCATACTTTCCAACAGATAATACAATAGACAATTTTCTCTCTTTATCTCTGCATAGGAAAGGCTTAATTTCAATTCTTTATAATGATATCTGCAACATTTCTCCCCTTTCGCTGCAAGGAATAAGACAGCTCTGGGAGGATGACTTTGGGGAAGCAATGAGAGAGGATCAATGGGAAGCAGCACTTGGCCTAGTACACACCTCCTCTCCTTGTGCCAGACACAGCCTAATTCAACTTAAAGTCCTCCTTAGAGTACACTGGACCAGGGCTAAACTGGCCAAGATTTTCCCTAGCGCTGATCCTGCTTGTCCCCGCTGTAAAAGGCAGCCAGCTGACCACATACATATGTTCTGGTCTTGCCCTTACCTCAAGACATTTTGGGCAGACATATTTCAGGCCTACTCCAAAATGTTTGGTATAGACATCCCTCCAAACCCATATTTGGCTTTACACGAGAAACTAAATCTCTTAAAGGCAGGGCTTATGCTGTTATAGCATTCACCTCTTTGCTTGCTAGACGTCAGATATTACTCCTGTATATCCTCCTACATATTTCTGTAATCTTAGGTACTGCAAAGTGCCACTGTTTACATGTCCGCAGGCTCTTCCATCACATGTGACAAATCTGTTCTCAATACATATCAAATGAAGGGGTCCCAGATCTGCTGAAAATTATGTTGTTGATGTTTTATTGTATATGTAATTTTCTCCAAGGGGTTGTTATGCCATTTTAATATTTTTCAAATATTTTAAAAAAGAAGTTCATGTTTCAAGTTAAAGTACATGGAATCTTAGAAAATCCTTTTTTTTAACCGTGGTATCAAAATCGGCATCGAGAATCGTGTTATTTTACTGGTATTGGCACCGTGACACCCCTATTTCATACTGCATCTCTGTGTGGTTTGCTGCGTGTTCCGCTGCAAAAAAAAAGGCTCTGCAAAGAATTATTAAGATTGCAGAAACAATCATTGGTTGCCCACTCCCCTCCCAGGCAAATATTGCACTCAACCTCCCTCTCTCAAGAGCCAAGAACATCATCAAGGACAATACTCATCCTGGCCACCACCTGTTTCAATTGTTACCCTCTGGTAGGCATTATAGGTCTATACAATCCAGCACCACCAGATTTAAAAATAGCTTCTTCCCAAATGCAACAGTTTCCCTAAACAAATGTAGTTAGACAAACCTCCTGCACTCCGATACTTGCACTTATCTGATCATTGCTCTTTTACTGTTTTTATTCTGTTTTATATGTCCTGTAAGGATTATTTATTGTATTTATTGTATGCACCCAGTGGAGTAGCGCTCCTAATTTCGCTGTATTGTAAAATACAATGACAATAAAGGCATTCAAATTCAAATTTATTGCACTCATGTGCAGCTTCAAAACGCACCTCTTTGGCAAGTCTGCGGGCTTCATAGTAGGGCCTTGCTTTCTCAATGCAGGTGCCAAGCTGGGAGCCCTGAGCGTTGAGCTTCCTGGCAGAATCAGTAAGGATCCTCCTGTAGCTGGACCGGGCATCCTGCGCACGCACGCACGCACGCACGCGCACACACACACACACACACACACACACACACACACACACACACACACACACACACAGGACAGAACATCCAGTGAGCCATGCTCTGACACTGTGGAAGCTGAGGCTGTGATAGCAGATCTACAGGTGAACAGGCAGCCAGAGAGACTGGCACGCACGCACGCACGCACGCGCACACACACACACACACACACAACGCTCTCACATCCAGCTGCAGCTCCAGCTGGTTGATCTCATCACTGGCCTGGTTCAGATGCTCCAGCTCCTCCTGCAAACACATGACAAACATGGTATACATTAAAAGCATAATACGGACAGAAAGGCTGGAAAAATGCTGGAAATAAAGCAATGTTTTCAGTGGGGGGACATTAGCAGTCCAGAGATGCAGCCTTGAGGCTGCCCATCCCATGTACCAGTCTGTGATAGGAGCAGTGTATGCTCATGCTTACTACGCTTCGCTCAGTAAATATGCCCTATGTACAAATGTAGCCTACTAATGATTATTGGATGATTTTTTATTTGACTACGTCTGTAATAACGATAATTGTATAACATTCCTGAATCCTTGGGTCCAATTCCTCCTCGTGTTTGCCGGCTTCTTCTTCTCCTCCGGTTTGAATCCGTTTCCCCGGTTCATCCTCCTCACATTGCGCTGTAAGCTCCTCCGCGGTGTCTGCGTCCGCTCCTCTTCGCCTCGACATCACGGTGCTCGCTTCGCCGCCTTTCGCCTCTTCCCCCGGGGTCTCCTCCCGAAAACCGCTCGGTCTAGACAACCCCGCGCCGTTGGTGATTTCACTCGATGTCCCTGGTTCCATTTACGGCCTGTCGTTCGGCTGCCGTGTTGCAGCCACACGCCCCCCGGCAAAATACGTTGTCCCCGTCAACGCCGCAACAAACTTGCTATTGGAACACTAATATTACTTAAATTGTTAAAATGTCCCGCCGTGCCTGCAATACAAACACTGTGTGGCTAATGCTAGCCACTCTACGTAGCCAGGCTGCTTTAGTCATTTAGGCTGCACATGACACTAAGTTAGTGGCACAGCAATACTCTTCCCTACTCTTGTTCTGTTATCCTCTTACAAATATTGTAATTCATTTATTTCGTTTTGTCCTAGTATTTTTATGCAGGCTACGTTATTTATAAGATATCCATAATAAATGTAGTGTGGCCAGGGCTGCTCCAAGTCTTTTGGGGGTCACTACCCCCCCCACAGCATTGTGCCAACATTATCACAGTATTTCAATTATTATATTTTTTTTATAATAAAGGTGTAATATATAACACCTTTATTGTAACAACTGTTTCCAACAGATATTTGCTATGACATGACCATATTCTTTGTTATCTAACTTGCAGTTTTTCACATGGGTGATGTATGGCCCAGCCGATCCCCTCAGAGCAAATCTAGTCTATATCCATATTCTGGGATTGCTCCGCTGCTGCCGGAAATTCCACCCTCATTTTGGCCGGATGTCCGTCACCTTCCTCTTCCTTTCTTCCTCTATTTTATAATGGCATTGGCAAAGATCAGTCGTGTTTTCTGGTTTAATCAAAAGGTATTCAGTGTTGGGATGCATCAATATGACACAGATCCATATCAGTACCGACACTGACCTTATTAAGTGGATCAGGTATCGGCCAGAACATATTCTATATCCACGACGTTCCACTTCCGGGATTGCTCCGTTGCCGATGGAAATACCGCTGGATTTCAATCATTTAGGCCGGATGTCCGTTGCTTTGGGCTTACTTTGTGTTGGCATTCTAAACTCCGGTGGATTTATGAGGACTATGGTATGGTGTTTTTTTTTTTTTTTTTAAGTCCGGTGTTCTGACAATTTCTGCGGTCATGTCAAAAAATGCTTCCTTATGGGTTATGTATTCCTGCCAGTACTGTGACATCTTTATGTTTTGGATTACCAACAGGGGTACTTGTACGGTAATAATATGAGGAGCATATTTTAATTCTGTATTATATTTTTATGAAAGATTACAGAAGTAGTGTATTTCGATTCAACTAAATCCCTTATCAAAAAATGCTCCTACTTCAGAATAATTTTATATTACAACACTACTCACACCATGTATACTGTAAGAATATGTATTTATATTGATACTTTTATAATATGTTATATATATTTTATGCAGGTATATTTCCTGGGTAGCTTATTTCGACCCATAACCCCCTATGAAATAATGCTCCCAAGCATGTGCAGAACTGCTAAGTAGCACAGCTCATGAACATAGCTAAAAAAGGCTTAAGGGTCCCTGTAGGGTTTTCTTTCTTTTTTTAAAACAATTTTTACAAGCAAAGTAAACATTTACTTTGCAAACCTGTTGAATGCATTTCCTTCCTCATACACCATATGCTAAGCTGATTTTTCAACATTTTAAATCCTTTAAACATTGTTTAAAACCATATTTACTAGCTGCAAGTCTTCTTCTTCACTCCCTTTGTTGGTGCATTGCTGAGTTTCTTGGTGCGTAACTGCCACCAACTATCGTCGTCCCCATTCTCACGCACATGCACATCCTGGTCCAGGTGCACAATTCTAACTAAATGGGGACCCACTTGTAAAGAACATGGTTCCATAGTGCTACTAGTAGGGTACCTTTAAATGAGATTGGCCGAATATTAAAATCCACATCCATATTTAGACATTGTTTTATGTACAGTATAGAAGACAGGTGCAGATTTGCTTCTTATAACCATTTAATCCACAAAACATAGTAGTCAACATTTTATGAAACATAAAAAATAAGTATAATATCTCCACTTTCTTACAGCAACTGTGGCTGGGGCTGGAAGGTCTGCAGCTGGTTTCTCTTCCTGCAGTTACGTACTGGACTTCTGTCGTTTCCAGAACCTCTTGACCTCGCTGTGTCCCTGCGGTGACACCACCATCACCCTGTGAGCCACGTCCTGCCACACCAGACAGCCCAGACCCTGCAGCACATCACGCCATTAAACAGCAGCAGGCACAACGGTGGTCTAACAGGGGCTGCAACCAGTTAGTGTAGCAGCAGAAGGGCCAAAGGTTGGTGGATCATTTTCTGCTAGCATGGGTAGCAAGTGTCTCAGAGACTGATATTAACTTCTAACTTATACTCATATGATTTTGACAACTAATCGATTAGTTGATTTAATACAGGGGTCTTCAACGTTTTTTAGACCAAGGACCCCTTAACTGAGAGAGATGGAGCAGGGACCCCCCTACTACATATTGTATAAAATTAAGTTGCAAACTGGGACTATAATAAATTGGCGGCCTAAAGCCTTTGTACATACCTTTTAGTGCATAGAATACTAAGCTATTAAAATAATTGTTGGCATGATTTTATAAATCACGTTTTACTGTTAACAACAAACAATGTACATCATGTATACATCTAAATGGATTATTAAATACATAAAATAATGATTATAAGGTAGTATATTATTTAGTCATGGAGATAGGAAACAAAATCTGACCTGAGCTCTGTCTCGCAGCACCTCGAAGTCGACCTGGGAGAGGAACTGGTTGTAGAGCACTCCTGGAGGGAGAGAGAGAGAGAGAGAGAGAGAGAGAGAGAGAGAGAGAGAGACACACACACACACACACACACACACACACACAGATCAGTCACAACCTTCCATTGGCAGCTTCGCCACACACACACTCCCTTAACTTCGTTTTTGGGAAAACTCTGGCCAGGGTGAAGACTTTTAGAAACGATGTTTGTGTTGTCATGAAGACAGAGTGAGTTTGGGCTTGTAACGCCACAAGCGTGCGATTTTCGCAGGGTTGTGTGGGAGTGTCACTGAAATGGCCCAATCATTTTTGGCAGTGATGTTTCCTGTTTCCTGTACGGGACTCTCACACCGCCTCAAAACACTCTGACAAGTCTGATCCACGCGCACATGACTGGCCACCGCAGCGGGACACATGGTGGAGTTTCTACAAAAGTTGAATCGTTCTCAACTTTTCACCGCAGGTCCACTGAGGGTTTTTTTCTGCGGCCCCCACCGCCGCAGCCTAATCTCATTACCCACATTCAAAATAAATGGGCAGACCTGCGTTTTGCGTCCGTATGAGCGCAGCCTTATCTCTTTTGTGAGGCGCCAAAATAGTGCTGTAACAGGCTTGCTAGCAGGACCTTGTACATGTGTTGGGGAGCGGAGGCGTCAGAATGATACGGAGGTTAATGCTAAATAATCCCACAATGCAACGACACAGCGCCTGCCGATGTCGCCCGACTTGGACGAGACTGTAGTCTTCCGGTTACAGCTTTTTTTTAATGCTTCTGATTGGCCAACATATTATTCTTCTTCTTTGCGCGCCTGGGTTATATCGCCGCCTGTTGGCCACGCGTGCTCTTTACAGCGCTTCAGTCGTTTTTGCGTTTCCATGTGGACAGAGTTTTTTTTTCTAAACAGCACATGTGTGAATCAGGCCTTAGATCACAGCAATAACTAATATATAACATAATATGTATGAATTTTTAAAATGGGTTCAATGCGATCAAAAAAAAAGAGCTGAGTGCATTAATTAGTAAATGAAAACAGTATTTGTGTTTTCAGCAGAGAGTATGACAGGACTGTGTTGTTGTGCTGGGCAAATGTAGGGTTGATTTTTACATTTAATACAGGAGCATATCAGAACACAAGAATACATTTTACTAAGACATGACAATATATACCTTAACAAAATAATGGCCTGTCATCCATAAACATCAAAGACAAACATGCATTGGCCGGGCCTGCGCACACAGTGAAAGACAAACTGACCCTCTGAGAAACGCAGCCTATCTCTCTCTAGCTCCCACAGGCGGATCTGATCTGTGATGGTCGGAGGCAGCACGGGAGTCTGAAGAACACAGAGGGAGGATGAAGACGCTGTGCAGAGCCGTTACAGGACAACCACGCATTACTATTAGAGGGAAGCAAGGATGGATGGGTTTGATGTACCTGTTTGAGCATGACAGGGTGGGCTCTGGTCCTCAGGAAGTGGATAATCTGGAGGGGAGGAGAAAGACTTTTCATATTCAGGCGGATGTTTTTAAGGAAAATCTGATCTACGCACACTGTTGGGTGAGAAAAATGTCCATTACATATCATACAGACATGAAGCCCAATGTGTGCAGTTTCTGTTTAACACATACCTCCCTGGTACCTACAGTACATTGGTACCACCAGTTTACAAAACTTTGGAGTGCTGAGGTACTTTTTTATAATTTTTGGTTACATCTTAAGAAAAGCTCAATGTAAGTAGTGTAAATTCAAAATATAAGAAGGAAACTGTATTAACTGAGATATGTTTTGGATGTTTTTGAAGGAGAAAATGTTGGTACATGGGGGCCAACTGGGCACTATTATGGCAGCATATAGATTACTCTATGAAAACAAATTCTAATCTTTATGAAAAATGTATGAATATTTCTCATAGTATTGCCGGTTAATGACAAAAGTTATTAAAGGGTATTTACAATGCCCCCCCCCACACACACATAGTAGTACATTGTGTGTGCAGTAGTTGAGTACCTGCTGTGCTGTGATGCCGTTGGCGATGGCCTGCTGCACCGACTCCCTGGTTACCTGGGCAACCACTACGTTGGGGAAGCGGTAGAGCATTTCACTGAAGAGAGCCACCAGAGCGATCTGAAGCTCAGAGTCTGGGAGGGACACACAAACACGTCAATACCGCTTCTGGAGGCTGACGCCAACTTCTTCATCCTTTTGTTTTGTATGTTTATTTGTATAGGGACAAGTATGTAGCATATATCTATGTCACACACCACAGCATTTATAGCCTAAGCTAATTTGCAATGCAAGTCCCTAGATGGACCCTTTTTTGAAATACAACAACTCATCAATTACATAAAAGACAGTAGAGAACACATTAAGGTATCAATAGATACACACCTTAAAATGCAAAACTCAAATACAGACAAAACAATACGAAACACAGACTAATACAATAAATCACCATAAAACAGGATCACCAGATCATCTATGACTGATGATCATCAACAAGACTGCTCCCTCTTCAAAAACAGTTTCAGATGAAGTTTAAAATGATCCCGGACAGGACCACATATGACCCCCCCGAACAGAAAAGGCTGTTTGTCCTAATGACGCTGCAATGTGAAGCATTTTAAACACTATGAACACACAATCAAATGAACTGAAGAAATCATTCATCAAGTCCCAATAAGTCGGCGTGTTCCTTTGCACATTGGGTCAAATTGATTTATTAGTGTTAACATGCAGTACAAAAAGCTTCTCGTGTTCGGATATACCTGTGTAGGCGTAGATACGATAATTGGTTTCTACCACAATGAAGCCGGTGTCTCCAGTACCAGGGGGGGAGGCCAGAGTAGAGGACGAGGACGAGGACGAGCTGGTAGTGACTCCTGCAGCCAGAGTGATGGCTAGCCTGGTCGGGTAATACCGCCGCGACTTCCTCTGAGGACAACACACACACAATCATCAATGGTTGCTGCAAAAAGTGACACTGACTTGGTGTAAAAATGTAGTTTTGTGTTTTGACAGGCTATTTTTCTCTTACCTTTCTGACCTATTAGTGCCAAAATCTAAAGACACCAACCAGAGGATTAGCTGCATTTTTAGTGCATACTGCAAGTTCACAAAATCCCAGCTAAAACCCTAAAAATGCTACTATTTTTACTGGTCACTATACTGTACATTTCTGTAGGAATGTAATCGCATTCAGAACCAGGATTAGTTCTCCAAGTGAAAATAAAATCAAACCCCAAGCACAACTAGAAAACTTCATTACAAACACATCTGGTTCAGCTGTCAACAATCATATCTCTGCTGCTGCTTGTTGAATGTTTGTATTAATCTGTTTCATGCTAATCTGTCATGGAAAAACAATACTAAACCACTGGAGTACCCTTTTAAAATGTATTTACATGTTTTTTTAGTTTTATTTATTATTCATGGTACTTTTCTTTTTTTATCTATTGCCTCAGTCATTCCTGCTGTGACTGTGATGTGCGAGCTGTTATTGCTATTATCTACCTGAATACTAGCTTATCTTTCTGAATGTCGCTTGCATGTAATCATATAAACCATTTGCTCTCTTTTTATTTCAATTGTCTGTATCTTTTGGGATTAATTTTCTAGTTGAAGTACAGGTGTATACCCTGATGACGGAGGATCATTACAATTTCTCCTCATGTGAAGGAGATGGGAGAAAAGCTGCTGACAGTATGCTAGGTTGTTAGTGGAATGCAGAGTCTCACCTTCCTCTGGAACACCAGCCCAAACTCCCGCAGGTGCTGCAGGAAGGTGAGTAATGACTCGCTCATGCCCTCCACCGAGTAATCCTGGGGCACATAGGAAACGCATGATCAATAAGACAGGCAGACAGACAGACACACAGACAGACACACAGACAGACACAAACTGCTGTGCACTCACTCTGCCAAGAGTGGAGAAGCTGAGTTGGAATAAGAATGACAGGATCTCCACCAGTTCCATCCCTCTGGACTGCAAGACACAGATTATCAACAGTATATAAGTCGACATTCTCAAATAAAGGCAGCTATTCAAATAATAGCCGGCATGAACAAATAAATGTAGGCCTCTAACAAAAAACATTGACGATGATTGGAATTACCCACACTCTAATTGCTCACATGGTAAATTATGGAGCCATTATTCTAGCAAAACTATTTGCAATAATTATGTTTGTGGAGAGTTGTGCAACTGTATCTCATTCCGTGTGTGCGTAATCAGATTTGTAAATGTGTAAAAGAATCTTCAAATCTATATTCTGGTTTACAAGTGCACTGAGTTTCGTAAATGTGTAGACAAATCTGTAAGTGCGTGCATAGATATTATTCTAAGTATTTTGCTCCAAAAGCTGGAAAAACATTCACACATTCACAGATCTATAAACACCGTAGTCTCGCATGTCCAGACCTTCCCCCACAGCGCTGCGAAGGAAGGTCTGGCTAGTCCACACAGCCATTCTGGGATGGGAGAAGAACGTGCTCTGGTTTATTGGCATTTCTTTAAACCAATCACAATCGTCTTGGGCGGACCACGGTGCCTCTGCAAAATAGCCTCTGGAAGGAACTTGTTTTGGTGAAACGTGTACATTCAAACGTTGTTTTAGTCGTGCAACAGAAAACTCAGATTGGACAGATAGTCTAGCTAGCTGTCTGGATTTACCCTGCAGAGATCTGAGGAGCAGTTAACCATAGTCCTCATTAATCCACCGGAGGTTAGAACGCCAACACAAAGGAAGAGGAAGGAAACGGTAAACCGGCCGAAAAGTGGGACATCCGGCGGAATTTCCGGCGGCACCGGAGCAATCCCGGAAATGAAACGCCGCCAATATAGACTATAAACACATTTACAGATGTGTCTACACAGTTACACAGACTATAGATTTAGAGATTCTTTACTAAATTTACAAATCTGATTAAGCACACGCGGATTAAGATACAGCTGCACAACAAACACAAAATACTTTTACTACAGTAACAGCCCCATAGTTCATTCGGTATAATGTACATTTCCACAATTCAGTTCATGTGACATTCACCACTCTGCTGAAAATGATTTCTCCTTTTAACACACATACAGTTTTCATTTACTGATTATTGTACATTATTGTTTTTTTTCCTGTTAAATTACTATCAAATCTGAAATGAAGAGCCTCAAAGGATAATCTTTTTCTTTTTCATCCTTAACAATTCATATATTCACTCAACTGTTCACTTACATTGTCCACACTGCTAGAAATACAATTGTGATAGGAAAGTAATAAAACCTTTATTATTTATCAATTCATTAGCCTAAAAGATTCAGATTTGAAACACTGTTCCTGTTCCTGTATGAGGCCCGTTTCCTTTTCTATTTTACTGGCAAATGACGGACAGAACAAACGTGACCGAGTTGAATTAACCTGCTGCTGTATAAAAGTTTCTCAGTCAGAATGACTTTGTCACTGCACTGCATCCCTTTATGCTGCACTTTCATGGGTGAACTGCCATGACATGGATAGTTAGGCTTACTTTGTCCTCCTTTATTTTGTATTCATTCCATTCCCAGCAATGGACGTTCTTTTTCAGCAGGGCATTGATCAGGGTTCTACAGGCCGTTAGCCAGAGTCTAGCAGAAACAGTCTGCACCTTTTAATTCCAGTCAATCAGTGCTGCAGCTCCAGTCACTGATTACAGCCCTCTCTGCTGAAGATGAACTAATCAGAGTAATGACAGGCTATAGAGACTCTATAGCCTTAATGCTACATGGATGACAACCACTGGTCCAACTTCTTTAAAGCTGATCAGGTGAGAGTAGCAGATGATTAGGGCTGGGGCGATATGCTTCTGTCCCGATTCAATTCTTTATTGATACATGGGTGTGGATTGGATTTGTACTGGGATTTTCACTTACTGTGATTCTAGAAGTATTGCGATTCGATTTATTGAGTATCAGGATTTTCTTTTCCTTCTTTAACCAAAACTAAAGTTGAATAAAACCCTTCTAGAGACAATATATCACGAGACATTTCCAAAAACTAATAGTTGTCTAAGAAGAATTAACATCACATGTCAGTCAGTCAGTCTGACATTTATTTACTTTGTAAAGAAGAACATAACATGTTAATGCTTTCGCTCTGTTTCCCTGGAAAAGGAAATGATGTAGTCGCCGTTAGCAGAACCGTATAAACAGAAAATATTTATGTCAATTATTGGTAAAAAAAAAAAATAATAAAACCTCACGATACATAAGATTTTCGATTTTATTCCCCACGCCTACAGATGATCCAGCGGTACCTGAGCCGTTTTGAGGTACTGCAGGGTGAAGTACCACAGCTGAGAGGCTGTGTCCAGCAGCAGGAACTGGAAACCAGCCGAGGTGATGTAGGGTGCCTCTCCTGCCTCACTGACAAACAGAGCACAGGACAGGACAACATGGGCTACATGCATTCTGTAGCACTAACACAGCTAGAATTCAACCTAGAGCTAAACTTCTATGGAGTCAACGCTCTTTTCTTTATTCATTCTTTGACGATGGATTCTGCTCATGCACAGACTCCAGACTAGCTCGTTGTCTGGGCATCGAGAACCGGTTCCAACTTGGAATCGTTTTAAAAATTACGATTTCCATGGAATGTTTTCCACAAGCCGTCCTTCCAGGCGCTTGTGTTGCAGCCATGGAGCGCAGTAAGCGGAGTTTCCAGTGTGGCTTTATTTTACGTTGAAAAAAAGCCTGGAAAAACTGAAAACCACCACTGAATCAAAATTGATTTTTCCTCTGATCTGTGAAATAAGCATGTGACCCGTTTCAATTCTACCCCTCAAAGAATCGGAATCGAGAATCGATAAGAACCGGAATTGAAAGCAAGGATCAGGATTGGAATCACAATTGTTAAAATCCAAACAATGCCCAGCCCTAGTTATGGAACAGTCTGCACTTTGGGTGGAGTCTGTCATTACATATGGAAGTCAAGTCAAGTGTGAGTATAGGCATAAAGCTGGCGCTCATCAATGTTTTAACTGGCTTTTTCATGGGACCAAGTAGCACCTTTCCAAAGGCCTGTATAATAATAATAATAATAATAATAATAATAATATTCACCACATATTTCCTCTGATTTAGGTTTGCACTGACAGGAGGGTGGGGCATCCATGTACCCAACTGTTTAAAGAACTGACCATTCACTAAACCCCTCCCCCAATGTGTGACTGTCCAATCATAGCTTAGTTACTAGACGCGGCCGGTCTGTAAACCTTGGACCGGGACTGTCCACATGGCAGAGCGCTGTGCATTGAGCTGTCAAGAAAGAGTTTAGAGCAGGGGTGTCAGACATACGGCCCTTGGGCCAAAACCAGCCCGCCAAAGGGTTCAATCAGGCCCACTGGATGACTTTGCAAAGTGTGAAAATTGCAGAGAATTTACAAGTTCTTTTTCCGTAAATTTATGACTTTAATCTTAAAAATTCTGATTTTTTCTCGGAATATTACCCCTCTCTCCTGGGTCCGTAACATTATTATTTTTAACCAACAATGGCCTTAGAACGCTGTCGTA
This sequence comes from Sander vitreus, assembly GCF_031162955.1. NCBI lineage: Eukaryota > Metazoa > Chordata > Actinopteri > Perciformes > Percidae > Sander > Sander vitreus. Next base: position 26,896,701 of record NC_135868.1, on the reverse strand, counting down.
GCAGAAGCAACTTGCGTTTGCCAACATCAAGCTGACAAGAAATGCTGTGGCAGATAATGTTTCTGATCTTTCTGGAGAGGTTTACTGGTCTGGCCCACTTGAGATCAGATTAGGGGGATGTGGCCCATGAACTGAAATTAATTTGACACCCTGGTTTAGATTGTTTTGTCCGTTTTATCCCTTCCCAAAACAAAAGAGCAAGAGTGTTTATCTGCTCAAATCTTAGCTTCTAATGCTAACACCCCTTTCAGTATTAAGACTATCCAGTGTGTCCAGTTTAGGGTATCATTAGAAGCTCTGTCCTGCTTTTTATTGTAATTGGCAAAGTTTGCCGAGATTGCCAAATTAATCCATTTGTCCTCACCCTCAAAGCATTTTCTCACATAAAAGTGACACATATTGTTTGGAAATACTCACAATAAATCATCAATCTAACCATGTCTCCTACATGGATCATCACTTTTTGCCTGGGACTTGTTGGTGCTAGCCTCAGTCTTTATTGCATCGTTACACAGCGCTGAGTCAGCATTGTATCAAGTGAGTTGGTCATCAAAAGCATATTCAGCAGGGGATCAGCGAAGGATACGTTTTCGGAGGCCAACACTAACATCAATATTTAAGTTGAAAGAAATCTGATAATTATATGTCATGGACAATGATATATTTTCAAATAGCATAGACAAACATTTTCGATGATTTAAATGTGGTTCTTCAAGAACTGATCCAGGTATGTACTGAGCGGGAGATTTTACAGCGTAGAAACAAACTTCGGTGGGTTATTACTGCTGCGGCGTACCTTTTCATGAGGCCTGCTTGGACCAGCAGCTGAGCCAGGTCCTGACTGACCGCAGCACAGGGAGAACCCACCATGAAATGCAGGATGACCTCCCAGCGCTCGATGGCGTAGCGGTCCAGGCTCTCGATGTCCCGCGCGTGGCGGTCGGGACCCAGAGAGCTGCCCTCATCCGCCCACGCTTTGCCCCTGTGTGTCAACACAGCAGGGGACAACTGTAGCTACAGTACTGCACTCACAGCTTAAATGTGTCAAAACTATTAGAAATCAAATGTGAAAACTTGGTTTATCCTGTGGGAGTGAGATATTATGAACAGTTTGGATCAGGGGTCGGCAACCTTTTTAATATGAAGTGCCATTTTGGAAGGTTCTTGTTAATCAGTGTGCTGGATCAGCATTAAGACTGCCATCATATGCAGAGCCCGCGCAGGCAGTATTCTTTTTTTCCCTTTGTGCCGCATTCTGTGAAGAAGGCAAAGAGTACTAGCCAATCAGAGGCAGTGTAAGGCGGGTCTTCATTAAATGTGGATGGGGGGGAAAGTCAATCAAACTACCGTAAATAATAGGTTATGCCAATGGCTGTGAAAGAGGTCATTTGGCGTGCGGTTAAGAGAGGACACTAACATTTCCAAAAAACTCTCTTGCACACTTGTTGCTAGTGTGCCATTGGTTAAGATGCTGCTAAGGTTGCTGACCCCTGGTTTGGATCCTTGTCTGTAACTCTAACCAACCACATCCTGGCATGTAGCAGGTGTGTTTTGAACAAACATTTAACAACTACATTTCCATTGACACGCAGGTGTGTTCACAATAGCTGAATTTTCATCGTGGAGTGATCAGTTTGTAAAAACTGAGTGAGAGAGAGGATGCTCGAAGGCTGTGTTGCCAGGGAGCAGACCTACCCGCCGAGCAGAGCTATCCTCAGGTTGTCTTTGAACACTGGATTTAAAATGTAGCCCTGCAGACCGCCCTGCAGCTGCTGACTGTGCCAAAGGCGGAGTCCTGCCAACACCGAGACACACTCATCATGATCCCTGCAAGCAGACAAAGAAACTCATAATGAACACAACTGGTTTTTATCTGAAATGTGAAGTCACAGTTTCTCTCCAGCTGAATCGGTAATAACAGAGCTGCTAGCCCTGTAGTTCCTTTCACCTTAATGATGTTTAAGAGGGGGTTTCAAGACTACAATCCTGGGGGTGACATTATCCCTCAAATGGACAGATCCCATTATACTATCTGACATCGCCTGGGCGATAGGGAGAAAATCAGATATCACGATATTCTTGACCAAATACCTCAATATCGATATTGCAGCGATATTCTAGGGTTGACAATTGGTGCTTTAACAAAATATCTTCACACTTAGATTTTAGATAAATAATCATCAGTAATGTGGACATAATGTCTAAGTGGGGAAAATGCAAATAATAGAACAGCTAGAACAGTCTGGTAAGTTCAGAAAAGTACATCACTTTACAGTAATGCAGCCTTTAAAACCAGTTAAAGCCAACACTAAGACGATATCTAGTCTCATATCACGATATCGATATAATATCGATATATCGCCTAGCCCTAACAGGCAGTCTGCTAATTGCATCCACGTTTCCCTCACTTGTCTTCCTTGTGTCTAAGTCCCATGGAGAGAAGCACACCCATGCCCGGAGGGAAGAAACAAGCAATGAGACATTCTTTCTGATCACAGCAGGATACACGTTCACTGTACTAATACAGGCACACAGTTCTCACTGCCAGAGACACTGACACTGGTTCTCCAAAACTGACTCTGATTCAACTTTTACAGAGCATTTCAGAGTTTCAGTTGGAAAAATGCTGCCTGGGAAAAGTAATTCAGTTCAATGCAGGTCAGTGTGGCCTCTGGCTCGAGAGAATCTCTCTTTTCGTGAAGCAGACAGCAAAGCCCAACTTTAACATCAAAGTAGTGCATAGTTTCTGTCACCCCTATGAGGAATTCTAAGTAAATAAACACTGTCAGAGGCTCGGAGCATCCACATAACACAAGCCTTCTGTGATCGCGCACCACTTATCACCATGAGAGAAACAAAGAAGCTGTATTTAATGTGGATCGTCATTCATCACATTGAAATGTTACAAAGTGGTACAAGAGCGTAATCAAAATGGTTCACTCTACTGACAATGCTGCTACAAGTGTAATGAAGACATGACTTACTTCTGACTGTCTATTTTCACCCACAATGCCAGTGCTGCCTGCGGGAGAGGCTGGTCCAGGAACAGCATACGCATCACATAGTTCTTGGCCAGAGAGGGGAGGTCCCTGTAGAAGGTCGAACCCAATATAATCTGACACACCACAGTCCCCAGGAGTCATATGTCACAGCAACACCATGAGCAACAGTACAATATGTGTTCCAGCCAACATACCTGTAGACAGCCAGACATGTTGCTGGGTGGTTGTACAGTCGGTCCAAAATCTCAGGACTCAGCTCTCGCAGGTATTCATGCAGATTCTTACACTGCAGATGGACACGTAGCTTCATTATCTACCAAAATAAAGAGTAATGTCAATGAATGCACGCCCACTGTAAATACGAACATTCGGTCCAACTGAACCAAAGTCCCTTTAAAAATCTAGCACTTTATTGTGGCTTTGGTCATGCCTAAATACACATCATGATATAATTACATAAGACTGGGGAGCTTTTATTCTTTAGATTAACACTTTGATTCGGTACACGTATAGTGTACGTTTAACTTGTATTTAAGCGTGACAGTATGCTAACAGCTTATTCCAAAAATGATGTGTAACGTTAACTCACAACAGTCAGTCACTGACAACAAACCAGCTACAGGGGACAAAGCTCTTGATATTAGTGTATTAGCTTGTATGTAAAAACCATTATTTACCGTGAAGACGGATATAAAATGTCGACGAATTCCTGACAATAAAGGTATTTTATAGTATAAACTAACTCATTGCATTGTTGTCACTCAGCAGTTCGCTTTCGCTGTGCAGCCATGTCTGCAGGGCACGTGACCTCCACACGAGCGTCCTTATTGGTCATGTTCTTCTTCAGCTATTTTCAATGGCGGTGGTCTGTACAAGTTGAAAGGCGCCGTACCGCCACATGCTGGACTGAGTTCAGAGCGCGTGGACTGGGATTCTGAATTATAAAAAAACTGTCTTTCTCTCAGACCATTCATCATTTCAGACTCCATCACGGGTTCGACTCCGACCCTTTGCTGCATGTCATTCCTCTCTCTCTCTCTCTCTCTCTCTCTCTCTCATTTCATGTCTTCAGCTGTCCTATATAAAAAAAATGCCCCAAAAAAAGTCCTAAATCGATACTAGAGCAGCTACTTCCTTGTTAACCTCTTCAACTGCAATGAATGAAATGCAGAGGAGAAATATATATATATATATATATATATATATATATATATATATATATATATATATATATATATCGATACATTGTCTTCTATAAAAAATCTGTGGCATGATTTAGATTTAGAGATAACTGCAGCGTGACAAACATTTCAAATGCTACCCATTGTGTTTTTAGCCCCTTTTAGCTTGTTTTGGTTTACTGGATCCCAAACTCAGCTGTCACCAACTCCATTTCCAGACAAACAGCTCTGATAAAGCAGACACAGTTAGAGACTTGCTGGTGAACATAGCGCAGCATTTAGCAGCTAAAGAGACATATCTATCAGAGGTTGGTGGAGATTATTACAAAGCTGAAAGAGAGTAATACAGTGCACATTCATCAGGCAGACACAAACGACTCTAAATAATGTAGCTCTGGTTCTGCTGGATTTGCTAACAGGCAAGTTTGTTACACATTCCCCATAACTTTACAAGTTGAAATGATGTCAGTGTGTTTACAGCCTGTTTGATGCCCCTAGAGGCCAAAAGGATTTATGCAGCTTTAATAACATTACAAACAACTTCAGTTGTATAAATGTCATATCTTGTTCAGCTGTTTAAGTTCATTTTTGACCCTGGAAACTGTAGTTTAACAAAAAAAAAATCCCAATTTAAGGTCCTTTCACAAGCTTTTTTCTGCAGTTTTCCAGTTTCTCCCAGCATCCATGAGTAGCCTTTTTCCCACAGAGACTCAGCGTGTTGCCCTGAAGAAGATCCGCCATTACGTCCGCTTTGCTTTTTTAACACTGAACCAAACAACAGTGGCATAATGCTGCCCCAGCGTGTGGTTTTAGTTACTACCTGTTTTACTGTTACTACCTTGGTTGCCGGCTTAACATCTCTGTCCCAACATTCCGTGTCCGTGCCTTTTATGCAGAGCGGCGAGGCGGAAGAACGGCGCAACATTCCCGCCTTGAACAGGCTGTGGGAATGGGGCTAATGAGAACTGAGCTACAGTATTTCCATTAAACCTGAGTGCACTTTATCCACTGACGAAGACCGCAAGATTGCAACTGAAAGCTCTGGCAGAAAAAGATAGCAAGTGGACCCAAAGTTAAGATTAATTTATCAAACTTTATTCAAAGTGTGAATGCTAATAATTCCAGAACAGTAAGGTAAACCATCACTGTTATATTTACAATCCATGTGTTGGGAAAGCATCCAACTATCTGACAGCAACATGAGAGCACAAGCATGGAGAGGAATGGAGAAGGTGAGCTGGACTTGTTCTCAGGAGTCCTCCTTCTCTTGATACCTGTAACACCAAAATCAAAAAGATCACACAGCAGCACACACTGTTTGAATACAGTTTCCACAACCCACAGCATGTTCAGATGGATTACCTGCAGTGTATACAGGTGAAGAAGACAGTCTGTCCTTCATCTGCTGATCTCATCTGCCTGGTGTGGTAAACCATCCCCTCTTTATTGCATCGAGAGCAGCGCCGGTCAATCTAGAGGGAGCAGGTCACCGCGTTAATACAGAGTCCAGCTGGTAGTGTCACACACAGCTAGGCCTGTAACAATTCTGACATCATTTTTTACATAATCACGGTTTCTTTGTTTAAACACAATTAATTGCTGACATTAGCTAAGGTCTTAAGGCGTATCACTGGTAATTTTTGATTTTGTTTAGATATGCCAAATTGTAATTATATAAGTGATTACTGGACTATATATTTTTATTATTTCAATTGTTAGTTGTTGGCACTTGACCCTATACACGTTCATAGCAACAAAAATAAATGGGGAGGGGGGTACAGTTAGAAACAATGTTTTATGATAATATAGGCGTGGTTTACTTCATAGGCTGTGTACCTGTGTTACTCCATTATCTGGGTCACATAACAGGGATATAACCAAAAGACCCTGAGATTCATTCAAAACTTTAATTTGTAATAAATAAATGTGTTTTAATTTTGATGAAAGAGACAATTAGATTGTTAATCGCAATTATTTCGGAGACAATTAATAGTACAGCAAACTTTGGAATAGTTCCAGCTCTCAGCGCAGCAGTCAGAGAGTTTCTTCTTACCACAGCACCCTTCAGCTCAGAGTTGTCCTCGTCCTCCAGAGCCACCGACGACTGCTCCACAGGGTTGAATATGACCGTCGAGCAGATCTCCTGGCCCGAGAACTCTGGGGGACAACGTATTAGAAATAAGGTATCATATCAGCAGTTTACATATGGGCTATTTTCTTGAAACCGTTCACAGTGATGTGTGTGGATTACTGAGTGTACCAGGGCCATTGTTTCCGGAAAAGCACTTTACAGTTGAATCTTGTAAAAGAATGAGCCAAATATAAAACGACCCCGATAATAGGACGACCCCCCCCCCCTTCAGTTTCAAAAATTATCTTTTGGAAAAAGATTTTATGAGGACCAAATCTTGTTTTAATAAAGAAAATATTTCTTATTTAAAATCATATTATAATTGTATATATTTGTTTTTTCAATCCTATATTCACACCCTCCGGTCACTCTACGCTTTACTTTGACTCTTGTTGTTTTAAGACACTATTGTTGTTTTAAGACGCTTTTTTTTTGGGCTCTCCATCTCTGTACATCACATTCTGTGACTCCATATTCCTCTGCTGACTGGCAGTTGTGTGACGACTCTGCTGCGTATTAAAAGTTAGCATCACAGCTTCTTCTCATGCGTTTGCTAACTACTGTTGAGCCGCTTTGTTGGGCACGCTCAACGCTCAGCATGTCTCTGCTTCTCTCAGCCCCCGGCCTCTGTGGACAGTTTGGATTGACGGCTCCGGTCATGAGCGACACATCCAGGTTACTGATATTTGACGCCACCTGCTGTTGTAGATGTATATTGTGGTTTAAAAGTGTAGACCCCGAATATAGGACCCCGTCACTTTTTTTTAGATATATTCATAGGGAAAACAAACAAACCTGTTTTATATTTCGGTCAATACAGTAATAGATACTGTGAGAAAGTATGTATAGAATATGTTTCATTTAACAGAAGGCCCCTGGGAGGCAGATCAGCCGTGTTTTTGGTGACATGTCCAAGGTGACTAAGAAAATCTGAATCAGAAAAAAGATTTATTGCCAGGTGAGTAGCACTTCCTAGGAATTTGTCTTGGTTGATGGTGCATACATACAAACATATTTAAACAATAATATGAAATAAACAATAAATACAGAAACAAATATAATGTGCAGAGGACAGGATGTAGGATTAGAGTCAATATCAGTGGGGGTGCGGGGCCTTGGTAAACACTGAATCGGAGTGTATCGCTATTGGGCGACCCCTAGTTTCTGTGCCCTCTCGTCCAGGGTGCACATGCTTAGAAGTGAACGGGACACAGAGCGGGACATGATGGAGAGTCGGTACCTGCCACAGGGATGCAGAAGGAGCAGCGGGGGCAGCGGACTGTGTCCTGTAGGCCTACTCCTGGGAGAGGAAGAACATTCCCACATTCTGGGCAGAAGTTAGGGTCACCACCAAAACACGACATGTCTGTGGAAAGGAAAGGAGCATCTGTACTGTACTTTAAAAGGGAAGATAGACTGATAGAAATCCCTTTAACACATTTTACACTAACTGTTGGTTTTTATCATGCAAATTAGCATGATTGACATATATCAAGGTACATTTATTTATACTCGTAGGTAGATTTGGTACACAGACAGACACACACAGAGACACAGAGAGAGAGAGAGAGAGCGAGACAGAGAGACACACACACACATTTATGTTGAACTTATGTTCAAAATACAATTAGAACACTACCATGGCGTGTAAGAATTTAAAGCACAAAACCAGCACATTAGAAGCAGCACGTCACTTTAGTACGTGAGAAGAACTGGACCTAACGTTAATCTGCAACCGTTAGCTAACGTTATATTCAACTTTAGCCACATCGTCAAATTAGTTTTCACAGCAGAATGTACTTAACTTACTTAACGTTACCTGTTTAATGTGACTAACGCGTTGCTACCCACAGATAATGGATAATACGCGGTTATCAGCGAAAAGTCCAAAACGTCTCGTTACCGTAAGTCTAGAATGCGCATGCGCATGGTTACCATATTGCAGGGTCCTTCTACTCGTCCCTGTCGCACGCTGATACGTCATTGAGTTTTTTTTAATTGCAGAATACATTTGTTGCAATTTGTCAAAAAAGGAAATTGAACTTGTAGAACACAAATCATTTTGTAACAGATCATGTTATCATAAAGAATAAAAAATAAGTAAGAAAAAGAAATTGTAAAGAAAAAAATAATACATATCAGTCAATAGATATACAGATGAAAAAAATATCATATAACAAGTAGTCAGTAAAAAATTATAAACAACAAAAGTACATAGCCAGAGTATCAGACAGTAAAAATCAGTTAAATTAATTATAAAGTTAAATCAGATAAGCATTGCATGCATTTTGATGCTGATTTACCCTCTAATCCAGAAATACAAGCTGTATCATTTTTTAAGTCAAGTTTAAAAACATTGAAAAGGGGTTTGTTTTTCATAAACTTCGATTTATGAATAAAGAATTTTCCAAGCAGAATTATTAAGTTGACTATATATTGTACAGAGGAGTTTGAGTCAGAAAAGTAAAAGAAGATATCAAAATTAGATAAATGTATGTTTGAGCCAAATTGACCATTAATGAAACATTGTATATCATTCCACAGAGAAGAGCTATGTGAACAGCTATAGTTTACATTCATAAATAAATGGTCTAACGTTTCTGTTTCCATAAAGCAAAAGCTGCATTTTTCGTCTTAGGTAGGGATACATTTAGAGATAATCTTGTTACAGGGGTAAAAATGGTGAGGAATTTGAAATGATATTTCTTTTACTTTGTTTGTAACTAAAAATGTATGTGGGTTACTCCATGCTCTATTCCAGTTCATATTTTCATATAAGGGGGACCATTTGTATCTGGAGGCGGGGATGGATTTTGCACATAAAAGGTCTTTTATTACTTTGTTGTTGACTTTTCTGTCTAGAAAAGAGAGACCATTTATTGAAACACTGCTGGAGAAAGATATATGAAATTGATCCAAGTCTGTCTCATCTCTAAGTAGGGTGATGATCCCATGGGGTATAGCTCTGGGTACAATATCACATTCTTTTCTTGGAGGATGGAAATTAAATGTATGGGTGAAGTCGTCATAAGTTCAAATTTGATTTGAGTTATTTAATAATTGGGTTACCAGTAGAATATCATGTTTAACCCAGTTTTCTATAAAGAGAGTCTTGTTTCTATATATGATGTTCCAGATAAAACATTTGTGAGGGGAGAAGTTGTGTTTGTATAGAAGAGACCAACAAGTTAGAGTCTGTTGATGGAGTATGGGCATTGAAACAAGAATGTGACTTTACCAAGTTTTTCAAAGATAAAGTTTGGCACAATGTTCCACAAACTTATCCAGTTGATTTTTAATATCTCATTGAAGAGTGAGAAGTCAATTACCGATAAACCCCCCTCCTCAATTTTATTAGTCAAGATGTTTTTCCTAATTTTATGGGGCTTCTTCCTCCATCTAAAGTTATATAATAGTTTGTCTAGATTGGCACATTGTAACTTAGGGATTTCAACTGAAGTAAATAAATATGCTGCTCATGAGAGACCTTCTGCTTTAGAAAGAAGAACCCTGCCATACATAGATAAGTCTCTTGCAAGCCAAGAATCAAACTTTTTATTAATAGAGTCGTGTAGTAAAGATATGTTACTCTCTGTCATCAATTTGTGATTATGACTGATTTTTATTCCAAGATAAGTTACTAAATTATTTATATTTATGCCACGTATTTGACCCAAATGTTTATTTTTCACAGAGAAAACGGCTCACATTTTGAAAGTTTACAACATTTAGTGCAACTCCTATTTGGGATTCGTTTTTTAGAAACAGGGTTGTGTCATCGGCCAGCTGTGACATTTTTATTTCTCTTTCATTTAATGTAATTCCTTTGAATGTACTCTTGTGAATGAAATCACAGAGAATCTGAGCTACAATCAAAAATAGAAGAGGCGAGGTGGGGCAGCCTTGGCGGATACCTTTGTTTATGTCAAATCTGGGTGAGGTTCCATTAGCCAATTTAACACAACAGTTTCCTCCCATGTACAGAGTTTTAACAGCATTAATACAATTCTTACCAAAATTAAAAAAGTTTAAGGTGTCAAAAATAAATTTGTGGCTTACCGTGTCAAAGGCTTTTTGAAAGTCTAAGAATAAAATAAGGTGTTCATCATCTAGAAAGTCTTTGTATTCAATCAGATCTAAAACTAGGCGAATGTTATTGGCTATGTGACGATTTTTCATGAAACCAGATTGGCATTCATCAATTAAAGTGTGTAATTTAGATTTGAGGCGTTTTGCTAAGATAGATGCTAGAATCTTATAGTCATTATTTAGTAATGTAATGGGACGCCAATTTTCAATTAGTAGAGGGTCTTTGTGGGGTTTTGGGATAAGTTTTATGACGTCATTGAGTTGCTCTACCATAATATCATTTTGTTTTTATTCAATGCATTGAAATACAAAACAGGCATTTTTATACCTCTTAACAATTTCACAAATAATTCTTAGCAGCATGCAAATAAAATAGAGGAAATAACAAAATAAATAAATAAAACAATAAGAAAACCATATGAAGCAATAACAATATCAAATAGATCAATAAATCAAAATAACCTTATAAATTAACTCAAATTTAATAAAGGGGGGCTTTAATTAATTTATACTTCAAGTAATTCAACAAGTCTCAAAGCACTTATTTTTTCCTCCTTTTTTAAAAGTTACAGCATTTGGGGTAACCTTAAAAAACAACATTTGTGAATATAAAATGTACTAATAATATAAATGTTATTGCACAAAAATTCAATTTCTTTGTATTGAAGAAAAATACCAAACTTCACCATCTGATACTCAAGTAAAGGTAATACATGGGCCACGTTCAGCACCGACAAAACGTAGCAACGTTCTTTTAAACTGAAACGGGGGTGCGTTGAACACCCTGTTGTGTGCGCTCTGCACCGTTCTGAGACTCACTTTAAAATAATTTATAAGATCTATCCGGTCGCTGACTTTCTCAGAAAAAGATTCATATTTGAGGTAGACCCTTGTGTATTTTGTGAGATGGCTGATGAGACTCTGGAACACATGTTCTTTTTTTGCCCTGTGTCCAACAGCTTCTGGTCCGAGCTACATGATTGGCTGTCACTAAAGATTGATAATGTCTCTACTCTCAATTTACCACACATCCTCTTTTATATCATAATATAGATTTTTAATATAGATTCAACAGTATCTGATTTAGTCAAATATGATTATTCTTATGGGTAAATATCATATTCATTGCAGTACGTGGAGATGTTCTAAGCCTTCCTTTGTTTGGTTTATAAATGATTTCAAATTATTTTTTTCCTCACTGAGATGAAAGATCAAATCTAGTAAAATTGCAAAAGAAAATGTGTAGTGACATATCTTGGAAACTACTGTTTTGATTAATCTCCTATTGTGTGCCGCTTTAACTGTTAAAGGTCCCATGACATGGTGCTTTTTGGATGCTTTTATATATATATTTTTTATACTCTTTATTGTATTAGTGGTCCCCTAATACTGTATCTGAAGTTTCTTTCCCGAAATTCAGCCTTGGTGCAGAATTACAGCCACTAGAGCCAGTCCCACAATGAGCTTTCCTTAGTATGAACCATTTCTGTGTCTGTCGCTTTAAATGCTATTGAGGAGGAGAGAGGGGGGCAAGGTGGAGGGTGGGGGTGTGGCCTTGACCAACTGCCACTTTGCTCATTTGAAAGCCATGATGTCTCTCTCTTTCTCATGGGTGGGCCAAATTCTCTGGGCGGGCAAAGCAGAGAAAGGGGAGGTAACCTTTCCCTATGACGTCATAAAGGGAAGATTCCAGATCGGCCCATCTGAGCTTTCATTTTCTCAAAGGCAGAGCAGGATACCCAGGGCTTGGTTTACACCTATCACCATTTCTAGCCACTGGGGGACCATAGGCAGGCTGGGGGAACGCATATTAATGTTAAAAAACCTCACAAAGTGAAATTGTCATGCCATGGTACCTTTAATTTTATTTTCTCTAGCTTCTTTTTGCATTTGACTAGTTCCCCCTTTTTTTGTTTTGTTTTGTTTTGTTTTTGCTTAGGTAATTCTTTCTTGTACATTGGCAACATTTGTATAAATATCTACGCATGTATATTCTCTTTCCCCTACGAGTTATGTATGTTTTTTTTGTCAATTAAAAAAAACCCACTAAAAACAAAACAAAAAAACACCGTTCTAAGGAAACAGTGACTGTAAGCGTTCAACACGGAAACCGTAGCAACACGCTGCACACCGTTTTGAGATTCACATCAACGGTTGGAAAAATGAGCTTAAGCTGTACAAAACGCCAAGAGACTCTTTTGTTTGTTAAGCTTACATTCCCTACTTGACTAGAAAGACCCCCAGTATCTTTATTTTTATTTATTTATGTTTTGTTTTTAATTTATATTGTCTCTACCTCAAAGCTGTCAACACTTTTTTGACAACTATTGTAGCCTACAATAAAAGATAAAAACATAACAAAACACCGTTTTAACTAACCACTCATGGATTCTGTCCCACAAAACTTTCACAATATTCCAACTACAGAAAAGATGTTCTTGGCATTCAATATCTACGTGACAAGAATTACAATTGGTTACACTCTAAATTAAACCTCACTCTTAAGAACTCATTACATGGATAAATATCGTAAATTGTTTTGAAATGAACTTTTTTCATTTTGGTAACAGGGGAAAAGAGAAATACTTAGTTCTAACTTTGATAACTTCCACCTTTGAAAACCTATTAAATAAAACATTAGGTAAAGAAAAACATGTATTTGTAATTGATGATCTCAATATGTTGTTGTTACATTTATTACCTAAGAAGTTATGGTTACCTATATACCTAGTATTGGAAGTAGATATTACAGGAGGATATCTTAATATTTTCCTGATCAGGGTGTCATAGCCACCGGAACGGCCTTGACAACAACAGAGTATTGTTTATGAGAGCAATCCATATTTGATTTTAAGATCAGAACAACTCAATATAACGCCTCCATCATCCATTAAATGAACTATGGCACAGACTCCTTTTTCCATCCAATCTTAATAATAGAGATTTCCTTTTGTTTAGACTGTGCCTGTTGTTCCAAATTGTAGCTTTATGTGGACTAAAGTTATGTTAATGAAGCATTCTCCAATAAAATAATACCTGCGTATGATAATCTGACTTTTTCAAGGGTAATATAAAGGGGTCAAAATCATATCTGAGAAGAAATAAATCAATCTATGTAACGTTACCTACTATAAGATCTTCATGAACTGATTTATTTGTTATGCAAATACAATCCCCCCCAGCATAATGTATGTTTGTGTTTTGTTTTGATGTTCTGACTATGCTTTTTGAATGTTGTATAAATAAAGATTTGGTTGTCCTGACAGACAAGGAGGTAAAATATTTTATTATAAATCTTGTATTTCTGCTCGCTAAATTTCGCATCCCTGAATGTAAGTCCAGGGGCTCTAAACCTTTCTCTCCTGTGTTTACGATTGAAATCAATGAGTATTTGGACTCCATAAGATACTCAAAGAACTGTAAAGCTCTGAAAATGTTCAGTGCTGCCTCTAATATACCTATGTGCATTGTTTTTGTAAATAGTTTGTGTTCCTTCAAGAATTGTTCTTGTTTAATTAGTAAGTTCCAGTTCTCTTTCTATTCAGTATGGTCAGGTTCCATTGTTTCTGTAATCACTTACCAAGTTAATATTTTAACAGGAAAGCTAGAGGACAATATGTGACTGACCTCATGGACACTGACTCTTAACCCCCCCACCCCTAGTCACTACACGTTGCATTAACCTTCATCCTGGACTCTACACCTGCCCATTGCACATACATTTATTGTGCACATTCTGCACTATTCAGCCTCTTTTTTTCTTATGTTAAACAGCTATTTTGTAAATTGTATTATTGTATACTTGTTTTGGTATTTCTTGTTTGTTTCATATTCATGTTCAATATGTTTGTTTATGTTTATGCATGCACCAACCAAAAAGACAAATTCCTCTCCCATAGGTCTTCAAAAGCTGTCCTCAGGTCACTCCCCCTACCTACTGTTCCATAAAGTTGCTTGTTCACATAATACGAGTTATCATTTGCTCTCCTGCATACATGTGTTACTGTAAGCATAGTCTGGATCAACATAAGTACATTTCCAGGATAATTGACATCTGGCGCAGGAGTCCCTCTCCTTCCTCTCTTTGTGTGTTGCCGTTGTCTTGGTTTGCTTCAGGAAACAACAAACTTCAAACTAGCGAGCTACACGCTGAAAATGTCAAGTTGTGAAGAAAATGTGGTTGGTGCAACAAGGCAGGACTGCTTGGTTCTTTCAGGGAATGATTTACAAAGAATATATTTAGGGCATTTCCTCTCTAAATGGGACGCTTTGGGACCGATTGGTGGGATTGCTGTGGACCAAGTACACACGGAGATACACTGGTAAGAGCCAATGAGGTTTAACCATGTATCAGCTAATTTAAATATCTCACGTTACTGTATTGTGTCAACAGTTAACTTCATTTAATATTGTATGTGGCGTTGTCTTTTGCGGGGTGCAAATGCACCACCAAAACAAGTTCCTTCCTGAGACTATGTAGCAGAGCCACCGGCGCTGTGTTTGGAGCTTAGCGCCGCCCAAGACCATTGGGATTGGTTTAAAGAAATGCAAACAACCCAGAGCGTTATTTTTCTCCTATCCCAGAATGCATCTGTGGAAGGGACTTTACTCGGCAGCACTGCGGAGGAAGCTCTGGTTTATTGGCATTTCTTTAAACCAATCCCAATGGTCTAAGCTTCGGACGCAGCGACGGTGGCTCTGCTAAATAGTCTCAGGAAGGAACTTGTTTTGGTGGAACGTGTGTACGTTCAAAAGTTGTTTTAGTCGTGAAAACTCAGATTGGACAGTCTAGCTAGCTGTCTGGATTTACCCTGCAGAGATCTGAGGAGCAGTTAACCATAGTCCTCAGAAATCCACCAGAGGTTAGAACGCCAACACAAAGGAAGAGGAAGGGGACGGACATCTGGCAGGACCGGAACAAATTCCGGAAATGAATGGTCGTCGATATAGACTACATCAGGGTAAACCACCACAGTAAATTTGGAGTCGGTGGTAGAAGTCGTGCCACTGGATCAGGACGAGATTGTTCTCTGAACAGCAGATTGTCAGTCAAGCAAAGAGTCCTTCAGCATGTGGTCACATATCAAAATAGTTGATTTTATTTATACTGTATTAAAGTTATAAACACATCAGGCAGTGGTTTTACACATCACCATAAAGACATGAATCAGTCAATCTTGTGGATCATCTCCCAAAGCTAATTACAGTACAATGATTAATCATTTCTCAAGCCACTCCACAGCCTTCATGTTGCAGAAACAGAACGAAAAAAAAACAAACTGGCAGATAAACAATCAGTGGTTTTTCAACAAACCTAAGCTGACCAAATCATGGCGTGATGTCATTTAAATACATGTGGCCCTGTGTCAGGGCTTCAGAGTGATCATCAGGGAAATGATAGAATCAATGACTAGACAACTCCTTTGCAGCTTGGCAAACATCGTTAAAACTTCAAGTTCAAGACAGTTAAATCATTTCAAAAAAGCCTTACCATTATTATTTAATCCTTCATATCAACAACTTCCTTCTACAAATTTAGACACCAAGTTAAGTCAGCTGGAGAAGGTGATGTAGTCCCCGTCTGAACCCATCACATTGATGTTGTTTAAACTGGGCTACGCACAAACATTCAATGCATTACTTATAGGACAAATAGGACAAATAGGACTTCTGAGAGCAGCTTGAGCCGGAGATGGAGCACAAAGGCCTCGGCATGCTTCTACCAGTGCTGTCAGTTTTAGGGCGTGGCGTCCTTCAGGCGTGACCAATCAGAACATGTAGCAACGCTGGGCCTTTAAAGCTTTAGTGCGTAACTTTTTGACATTCAAGCCATTGCCAAATTAGTTGATACAAAGCTAATTAGCTCCACACAACTCTCTCTGTATTGTGTCGTCCGGCGACTTTCCCTCACAGAAGCTCGAGTGAAGATAATGACCTCTTCTGAAGAGTCCATCATGTTCTTTTAAACCTCTGTGTCCTCCTTGGCTACTAGCAACTGTGTGGAGGAGGGGTGGGGGTGGTGCACGATCACGGAAGGCTTGTATCATGTGGATGCGCAGACAGTGTTGTCATTACTTAGAATTCCTCATTGGGGCGACAGAAACTACACACTATAGCTTTAACTGTGCTCTGACCGACTGCATTGGAAGCATACAGAGGTTGAAGTGGAGACACTAAAAATAAATATTTGAAGCAACGGATATCTGCATGAAATTATTTTTTACATTACGTTTTCTGAAATGTTGTTATATGCAAATAAGACATCTTGTCTTATTATATGTGCTAATTTGCATACATTTTCAAAACAGAAAGGAAACATAAAGCCAGGTTCAAAATGTTCATTTCATTAACCTATTAGAGTCAAAGGTTTTTACAGAGGATCACATACTGTCAACAGCCATAAAAAAAAAAAATCAAATTTTTAGAAATAAAATGTATAATTGATATGTGAACAAAACCCTCTGTTAAAACCTTCTGAATACAGAAAGGAATACATGTGGAAAGCTTGTATGGGAGTGCTACTGAAGTGGAGAGTTCTGGATCAGTCTGAGAAAAAAAACAGCTTTTAAAAGATATGGATTGTCAAATTCTGAATATATCAGCATGAAAGCTGCCCCAGTTGATTACTTGCATTAAGACAAGTCATTTTTTTGCAATACAAGTTCTCTGAAATGTTATGTTTAAATATGCAAATGAGGC
The DNA here is from genome assembly GCF_031162955.1 of Sander vitreus. Classification (NCBI taxonomy): domain Eukaryota; kingdom Metazoa; phylum Chordata; class Actinopteri; order Perciformes; family Percidae; genus Sander; species Sander vitreus. Next base: position 26,879,599 of record NC_135868.1, on the reverse strand, counting down.
ATTGTCTAATGCTAACTTTTGGTGAATGTGTATTTTGGATGTTTTCCCCCACTAGTCTGACAGAAGACATGTTAGTAAGTCAAGCTGTAACAGCCCAAAAACTGAAAAGTGAAGTTTAGCCTGTAGTGTCTCCACCTAACACTGCAAGATCATCTCTCTGCTTTGATTTAGTGTCGTGCACGGTCATCACACCACTTTCAAGGCTATGTTCGTGAACTGATCTAAGGACAGCAGTGCTTATCGTTCAGGAACAACTCCGTTGTCAGGGGTGTCGGGGGGTTTTAGTGGTTTTACTTTCTGGCTATTATAGCCTAAGTTCCCAACACAAACGTAGTCCGCTGTGGAAGTCCAGCAGTTCTCCTGTGAGTTCTGATCCAGTGAAGCTGCAGCTGGGATTCAGGACCATCTGATCACGTCATGGTTCTGCTGTTAGCTCCCGGAACATGGACAAGTCAATGAACTTGGTCAATGAGTTTTCACCTACTTGTATAACAGTTCTGTTTATTTGTGCCTCTCTTTGTTCAGCCTTGTTTCTAACTTTATGTCTAGGTCTAGTACATTGAAAGCAACTCAAAGCAATTCAAATGTCCTTATATGTGTACACATACTTGGCCAATAAAGAGGATTCTGATGAGCAGCTCATGAAATGTGTTATAGTACTCTAAGTGATCTGTAAGCTAGGGAAAAAAACGTGGGGCAGGCGTAAAGCAACGAAACACATGATTTACTTAGAAAGGTCTCCTCTACTACAGTCCAAACAAAGCATGGACGAGGCTGGAGACAGAGGGTGGAGGCCTAGACAAGCTACCTCAGTGTCCGCTTTTAAAAACTTAATTCATAAAATAAGAATAAATACATGAATAAAATCATAAAACAAGAGATTTGTATTCATTGTCTTTTATCTAGGTTTCTATTTCATGGCTGCATTGAACATATTCTAATTTGTGTTTTTTTTTCTGTTTATGTCTGTAAAGCACTTCATAAACTTGTTTCTGGAAATGTGCTATGTAAATTAAAATGATTATTTTGCAGCCACCTGGCATCGTTTGTCCCCACCTTATAAGCATCTTATGATCTGGTATTTTCATCATTCCCAGAACAGATTTGATGAGTCGCTCAGAGCTCCGGGAGACAGCACAGCAGGACAGTGACACAGAGTTAGCTGGCCCTGGATCAGTTCACTGTCATTTGGAAAGTTGATGTCTCTTCCATCTTTAATGTTAACTACCATGGCTAGGACTCGGTTTACCACCAAAAACATCGTATAAGACAAGCATTTTCCTGCTTCTGAGTAGTGTATAGACTTAAACAGTAACATGATCTGGCGAGTTGGATTGATCGATTGCAAAACTTTGCAACATGTAAAAAAAAAAAAATAAATGACCGAAGAGGTTATACATAACATTGTTTTTCTGCTTGTGTTTGGCCTCCAGTGTATTATCCCAGACACTGAAACAATCCCTTTCTGTTGACAATTCAAATGATTTTATGCTAACTCCATTTACCGCTGTTCCAAACTTCTGAATGAGATGTTAAGTCTACATTTGGCCACTTATTCAAAGCAATAAAAAAAATACACCAAACAAAATGGGCCCAGAAAGCAAGGCACATTGCCAATAGCGGTTTTGAAACAGTGTTTAAGGGTGGAACTTTCTTTTCCTAACAATTTTACACTCTCTGTAAATTCTGTGTGGCCGTTGAACTTGCTGATCCTGAATGAACACCTTTTAAAAGCTTCCCTAACAAAGCGGCCTGGCTCAACACTGGCTCCATCTGTGCTGCTTTCATTCCTTCATGAACCACTGCGTCTGCTGATATTCTTTGGTCTGAGAGGGTGTCCCTCTTGGTAAGGCTGTGTCCCCTCTCCAACACCATTCCCCTAGTAGAGTGTGGACCAGTGTCTCAGCTCCAGCTGACGTCATATTGCGTCCAGCCCTCTGGTGGAGCCAGGACCACCCTCCGACCCCGGAACAGGAAACCCACTACGCCCCTGTAACCTGTACGAGGAACTCCAGATTTCAAGTCGTCCATCACCCCCAGATTTCGAGCAAAGACTTTAAAACTGTCCCGGCTTGAGTACTGCACCCGGTATGGTCCAGGCCCTTTTAAGCTGCCCCCTTGTTGCAGGTCCTCAATCTTCACTAGTGGGGCGCTGTACATCTCTTTTATAAACTTTTCATCATAATTCTCTTTTAGCAAATAAGACAAATCCTGTTTGGTAAAAGGCACAAATTCAGTGTTTAGCTTAATGTAGCGAAGGTACTGGTCAAAGAATTGACCTAAACTGACGCCTTTGCGGCCAAAGGTGATAGTCCGGGAGATCTCGGGCCGGATGCAGGAGCGCTCCTTACGTTGCTCCGGTTGACGCATCCAGTCGTCCCAGAATGCCGAGGGCCATTTGGGCTCCAGTTCATCCCATAACTCCTTCAGCAGCATCCAGCCTAGACCGGGGAAGAAGTCTGTTCTGTAGAGGAGCTGGGCTTTGGAGGGATCCACCAAGGCCTCTCTGCCGTTATCATTCCAGGCTGAAGCACACCACAGGGTGGGGTCAGCGCGCAGGATCGGGTACAGGGCTCGGAAATACTCAAAGAAGTCTGGGGCCACCTGAGGGGACAGAGATACACAGTAGTGAGCTGCGGCTTCAGAGATACAGTTCCAACTGATCAAAAGAATCATTCAAAATAATATATATATATATATATATATATATATATATATATATATATATATATATATATATATAAAAAATTTATCATTTTTTTCCCAGGCAGGATCACGATCCAATCATGATTCTTTTTCATGTTAGTTTTTAAGACCATTTTCCATACTACAGAAGAACCAAACTAAGCTTGAGTCCAAGTCAAGTCTTTGAGGGGCAAATTCAAGTCAAGTCTCAAGTCTTTTGTCATGAGTCCAAGTCAAGTCTCAGGCCATCTGATCTGTCCCTAACACTGTATTGTTAAAATCTTATTGTAAACCTCCATTTGAAATTATTTTGCGTGCCATTAACAAAATGTGTAGTGTTCTGTGGGGGAAATAGCTAAAGTAATACTAAACGTTTCTATCATGTTTTTTTTTCTGAAATAAAATGTGGGCACTGCAGCCAAGAGTGGATGTGAACTTGTGATGGGAAATATATCACGTATGCTTTAATGGAGCTAGTTTAATTTTGTTACATCCAGAAATTACATTGGGTCTTCAACTTAGGACATTGTATAGTCTAATCTTCTGCTATTTAACATCCCTCTAGCCCTCGGACCTGGTGAAATATTAACCTAAGTCTGTCACATCATATGGATACAAATATAAAGATACAATTTGCCTTTTCCCAGCATTAGCACAGACTTTGCGATGGTTAGCTTGCTACCTGTGATGATATATGCTAAATGTAACGTCTCTTTCACATTAGCAAGTGACTGACCTATCTGGGTGCGTTTTGAGATGTCTGATTTATCTTGGTGCCACACACCCAGCATGTAGCTGTTAGCTTACTGCCTCTGTTTACCAAGTTATTGAAAGCAAAACTAATGAGAAAAGGCACAACTCCGGGAGGACTTGATGTCGCCATCGTCAGTGCATTTTTTTTTTATATTTGAGTGCGCGCACATTATGGCAAAGGGCAGGGGACATGCAGCTCGTCATACGTTTCCCCAACGTATATGCGCCAATAAAAGAAAATAGAAATACATGAATGAATTTAAAAAAAAAAAAAAAGATTTAAATAGCAATAATTGCATGAAAACAGATTGTTGACGAGTCTCAAAGCTCGAGTCTGAGCCAAGTCTGAAGTCTTTTGGGTCGAGTCGCAAGTCAAGTCTGAAGTAAGCTGTTTGTGCGACTCGAGTCCGAGTCGCACAAACAGGGCGATCTCTGCTCTGGTCTAGCTCAGCCACAATCCGTCAGCGCATTACGTTTAAAGACATGCCAATAAACCAGAAGCACGTTTTTCTCCATTCCAGGAATGCTGTGTGCACTAGTCAGACCCTCCAAACGCAGCGCTGTGGAGGAGGGTCTGGCAATGCGAGACTAGCACGTTCCTAGCTATTAACTTGGTGAGTACAATGTTATTATTAGGCTACTGATAGAAATTATGGACAAAACTTCAGAAACAAAACCCAAGCAGGGGTTTTACCCTTTAAAAACTGATGGATTTGTTGTGTTCAAAGAATAGAAAAATTTATTTTGGAGAAGTACACAGCGGCAGTTTTTAATTTAGGACCTAGGACAAATACTGTTCCACAAGGAAAAACCTCAACTGCGGTTTCTACTCTTTTGTCATTCTTTTGTTGTTTTGCTGTCTGAACAGATCTTGCTAACCTGAATCCTGTTATTCTTACTAGCATCAGCACTCTTGTTTATCTATGGTTCCAGGATCATCTATTCTGATAAAAATACGAGTCAAGTCAGTTTTATTGTTATAGCCCAAAATCACTAATTTACTTTCTTTGAAAAAAACTCTGATCCTTTACTTAAGTAAAAGTGCCAATAGACCGAATCCCTGTGACATCATGCTAACACAATAATCCCTTCCTGATTTAAACTGTGGAGATAGGTGAAATAGGCAAACCTGTTTATTTCTGTTTTTCAGCCGTAACTGTTTAAAAATAGCTTTGCTAGTGTCTTTAATAAACCAAATCTAGCATTAGGAACAGCAACATGTCACCACCGGTCAAACTGACTGCTAGTTTGAGTGGTGTCATTTCTTTAGTCTGTGGCCCAACAGGTATATTAGCCCTCCAAGCTAACGTTAGTCAAAGTGTTGACATATGAAAGTATCAAACATGCCTTTTAGATGAAGGAGACGAGAGTATATCCAGTTGTTCCTCATCCCTGTTTGCTCAGCACCCTTAACTGTATGAGTTTTCTACCCAAAGTTATTGTAAAAATAATGTAAAAACACTCCATGAACCGGGCTCTCCCATTTTCAACATCTGTTAAGATTTGAAAATCTTTTAGTGTGGGCCAGGCATAGTGTGTAGGATTTAGTGACATCTAGCGGCGAGGTTGCAGATTGCAATCAACTGAAACGTGTGCCAAGGGCGGAGGAGAACTATGGTGGCCGACGCAAAACCGCTCCAAAGAGCCAGTGTTTGGTTTGTCCGTTCTGGGCTACTGTAGAAACAAGGCGGTGCAACATGGCGCACTCCGTGGAAGAGAAGCCATGTATGAAGATTTAAACGGCACATTTTAAGATAACCAAAACATGATTCGTATTTCAAGGTGAATATAGTACTTCAGACTTGATGAAAACATAGTTATTAATATTATTACTGCCCCAGGAAGAGTAGCTGTGCTTAAGGGCACAGCTAATGGGGATCCCATGAGAAACTAAACTACTGCCAACAGATCGCCCTAAAACCTACACACTACACCTTTAAGTAGAAGTACATCAGAATTATCAGCTAAATGTACTAAAAGTATCATAAGTAAAATGATTCACTCTGCAGAAAAATATCCCTGTGACTAATATATTATGATATGTATAACATTATTAGATTAACACTGATGTATTGCTAACACCAACTGTGGAGCTACTCAAGGTGGAGCTACTTTAGTTTACTCCAGTGGTTCCCAACCTAGGGGCCAGGCCCCTCCAAAAGGTCACAAGATAAACCTGAGGGGTCATGACATGATTAATGGAGCAGGAGAGAAGGTAAAACTAAGTTTTGCTACATACATTTGTATGCATTTTTTGTTTTGTGAAATATAATGGTACCTTCTCAGGGCTTCAAACAGTTATTAAAACAGAACCATGTGAGAAGTTTAAAAGGGGAAATGCCTCTTTAGTGAAACTGAAGAATTCATAGACCCCAGAAATGTGACAAATGGCATCAACTAGACACTAGTTGTGAGGAGTCACAATGCTGCTTTTACCACTTCTACTCTCATGCTTGGAAAGGGAGGGCTGAAGTACAGTATCCTAGTAATATCCTTGACCTCAAGTAAAGTGGAACCATTTGGACTTGTCATTAAGATGTCTTAAAAGTTATGAGACCAGATTGATGATAGTGAATGCAGTACCTAGGTGATTTAATGAATTTTTAACAGATAACATTAGCTTTAGGCTAACATTTCTTGTTGCTAAAACTAGCTAATGGCAGCTTACTAAAGTAATCGCTAACTGTAGTTAGCTGCAATCAGCTAGTGAATTCAGTTAGCTATACAGCTGTTAAATTAGCTGACTCTGCCCAGGGCTGCTAAGAGCCAGACCCGGAAAGAAAACCCTTTCGGTAGTGTATTCTCAGTCGAAAAACTGGTCCCCGCTGTGTTTGGTCCCATCCATCTAGCCATAGTCACCGACACCAAAAGCTCCGTTAATGGCTAATGCTGAGCAAATTTGATGGTGAAGACGTGCCACGCCCTACTCTGCCTCCGATTGGCCAGCCGCGGTATTATTACCCTAACCAATCACATTCTTAATGCCTAAACCTAACGCATCAAACCAACGAAGGCAACGAGTAGGGAGGGACTTGTCGCGTCGCAGATATTGATTAGCGGTTACAGTTGCCAATAGTGCTGAATGTGCGTAAAGCTGGGTTTCCACCAGGCAGCTTCAGAGCGATTCAATTGGATTCAATTAATTTCGCCATGGTAGCGCTTCAGCTGAGTCAGTGTCTCCAGACCTGGACTAAAAACAGCCTCCGAGACTTACGGAGGAGGCCAGTTTACGACAGGGAATGCACTAACGTTACCGAGATGGTTTTCTTTCTGGGTTTAGCTCTTTGCAGCCCAGGGCTGAGTCAGCTAGCTAACTGGACAGCTGTAACATTACAGCTAACCAAGCTAACGGCAGCAAACTATAGTTAGCAACAAGTCCAAAACGCAATAAATCACCTCGGTACTGCATTCATTCACGGTCATCAAACTGGTCTTATAACTTATAAGACATCTTAATGACAAGTCCAAATGGTTCCACTTTACTTGAGGTCAGGGATATTATTCACGACACCGTCATATAAGCATTTGATCCATCCATCCATCCATCCATCTTCATCCGCTTATCCGGGGTCGGGTCGCGGGGGTAGCAGCTCCAGCAGGGGACCCCAAACTTCCCTTTCCCGGGCCACATTAACCAGCTCCGACTGGGGGATCCCGAGGCGTTCCCAGGCCAGGTTAGAGATATAATCCCTCCACCTAGTCCTGGGTCTCCCCCGAGGCCTCCTCCCAGCTGGACGTGCCTGGAACACCTCCCTAGGGAGGCGCCCAGGGGGCATCCTTACCAGATGCCCGAACCACCTCAACTGGCTCCTTTCGACGCAAAGGAGCAGCGGCTCTACTCCGAGCTCCTCACGGATAACTGAGCTTCTCACCCTATCTCTAAGGGAGACGCCAGCTACCCTCCTGAGGAAACCCATTTCGGCCGCTTGTACCCTGGATCTTGTTCTTTCGGTCATGACCCAGCCTTCATGACCATAGGTGAGGGTAGGAACAAAAACTGACCGGTAGATTGAGAGCTTTGCCTTCTGGCTCAGCTCTCTTTTCGTCACAACGGTGCGATAAATTGAATGTAATACCGCACCTGCTGTGCCGATTCTCCGACCAATCTCCCGCTCCATTGTCCCCTCACTCGCGAACAAGACCCCAAGGTACTTGAACTCCTTCACTTGGGGTAAGGACTCATTCCCTACCTGGAGAAGGCACTCCATCGGTTTCCTGCTGAGAACCATGGCCTCCGATTTAGAGGTGCTGATCCTCATCCCAGCCGCTTCACGCTCGACTGCGAACCGATCCAGTGAGTGCTGAAGGTCACAGGCCGATGATGCCATCAGGACCACATCATCTGCAAAACGCAGCGATGAGATCCCCAGCCCACCGAACTGCAACCCCTCTCCACCCTGACTACGCCTCGATATCCTGTCCATAAATACTACAAACAGGATTGGTGACAAAGCGCAGCCCTGGCGGAGGCCAACTCTCACCTGAAACGAGTCCGACTTACTGCCGACAACCCGGACACAGCTCTCGCTTTGGTCGTACAGAGATTGGATGGCCCTGAGAAGGGACCCCCTCACCCCGTACTCCCGCAGCACCTCCCACAATATCTCCCGGGGCACCCGGTCATACGCCTTCTCCAGATCCACAAAACACATGTAGACTGGTTGGGCATACTCCCAGGCTCCCTCCAGGATCCTTGCGAGAGTAAAGATCTGGTCCGTTGTTCAACGACCAGGACGGAATCCGCATTGTTTCTCTTCAACCTGAGATTCGACTATCGACCGAACCCTCCTTCCCAGCACCTTGGAGTAGACTTTACCGGGGAGGGTGAGAAGTGTGATACCCCTGTAATTGGCACACACCCTCTGGTCCCCCTTTTTAAAAAGGGGAACCACCACCCCGGTCTGCCACTCCTTAGGCACTGTCCCAGACTTCCACGCAATGTTGAAGAGGCGTGTCAACCAAGACAACCCCTCCACACCCAGAGCGTTAAGCATTTCTGGACGGATCTCATCAATTCCTGGGGCTTTGCCACTGTGGAGTTGTTTAACTACCTCAGCAACCTCCACCAGGGAAATTGATGCCAATCCCCCCTCATCCTCCAGCTCTGCCTCTACCATAGAGGGCGTATTAGTCGGATTTAGGAGCTCCTCAAAGTGCTCCTTCCACCGCCCTATTACCTCCTCAGTTGAGGTCAACAGCGTCCCATCCTTACTGTACACAGCTTGGATGGTTCCCCACTTCCCCCTCCTGAGGTGGCGAACGGTTTTCCAGAAGTACCTTGGTGCCGACCGAAAGTCCTTCTCCATGTCTTCTCCAAACTTCTCCCACACACGCTGCTTTGCCTCTTTCACGGCAGATGCTGCAGCCCTTCGGGCCCTTCGGTACCTTGCAACTGCCTCCGGAGTCGTCTGGGATAACATATCCCGGAAAGACTCCTTCTTCAGTCGGACGGCTTCCCTGACCACCGGTGTCCACCACGGTGTTCGTGGGTTACCGCCCCTTGAGGCACCTAAGACCCTAAGACCACAGCTCCTTACCGCAGCTTCAGCAATGGAAACTTTGAACATTGTCCACTCGGGTTCAATGCCCCCAGCCTCCACAGGGATGCACGAAAAGCTCCGCCGGAGGTGTGAGTTGAAAGTCTGTCGGACAGGGGCCTCCTCCAGACGTTCCCAATTTACCCGCACTACCCGTTTGGGCTTACGAGGTCTGTCCAGAGTCTTCCCCCACCCCCTGACCCAACTCACCACTAGATGGTGATCGGTTGACAGCTCCGCCCCTCTCTTCACCCGAGTGTCCAAAACATACGGCCTCAGATCAGATGAAACGATTATAAAATCGATCATTGACCTTTGGCCTAGGGTGCTCTGGTACCAAGTAAACTTATGAGCATCCCTATGTTCGAACATGGTGTTCATTATAGACAATCCATGACTAGCACAGAAGTCCAACAACAAACAACCACTCTGGTTTAGATCAGGGAGGCCGTTCCTCCCAATCACGCCTCTCCATGTGTCTCCATCATTACCCACGTGCGCGTTGAAGTCCCCCCGACTGGAGCCCCATGCAGGACTCCACTCAAGGTCTCCAAGAAGGCCGAATACTCCGAACTCTTGTTCGGTGCATATGCACAAACAACAGTCAGAGTTTTCCCCCCCACAACCCGCAGGCGTAGGGAGGCGACCCTCTCGTCCACCGGATTAAACTCCAACGTAGCGGCGCTCAGCTGGGAGCTTGTGAGTATCCCCACACCCGCCCGGCAACTCCGGAGAAGAAAAGAGTCCAACCCCTATCCAGGAGTATGGTTCCAGAACCAAGACTGTGCGTAGAGGTAAGCCCCACCAGATCTAACCGGTAGCGCTCCACCTCCCGCACAAGTTCTGGCTCCTTCCCCCACAGAGAGGTGACATTCCACGTCCCCAGAGCCAGCTTCTGCTACCCGGATCTGGTCCGTTGAGGCCCCTGACCTTCACTGCCACCCATGTGGCAGCGCACCCGACCCCAGCGGTTCCTCCCACAGGTGGTGGGCCCATGGGATGGAGAGATGTCTGCCACGTAGCTTTTTCGGGGTGTGCCCGGCCGGGCTACGTGGCAAACCCAGCCACCAGACGCTCGCTGACGAGCCCTCCATCTGGGCCTGGCTCCAGACGGGGGCCCCGGGCTTCCTCCGGGCAGGGTCACTTCATCCCTTCCTCGATGAGGAAAGCATTTGATCATGAAATCAAACTTCATGACAAGTCCAAATTGTTTTCACTTACTTGAGGTCAAGAAATAATATTCATGACATAGTTATAATGCTCTCATGACAGCCAATGTAAAAAACAACCTCTTAATGACAGTTTAATTTAATGTTAATATGTAAAGCTAAATAGTTTATTAAAGTTTGATAATTGGGACTGTCATGACATATTTATGACAGGTTATGTTGTCTAGGTTAATGTCAAGTTGTCATTACAAAGAAATTGACAGGTGGTATTGTCTTGTCATAACACAGAGATTGTTGTCTTTGTTAACGTCAAGTTGTCATGACAAAGACATCTTGGACAATGCTAACTTTGTATAAGAGTGTCATAATTTACCAAATGACCCATATTGCCAACAGTCATGAACACTCAAAATGACTCCTTCATGTTCATGACAGGTGTCGTGTCATAATAATGACGGTGTCATGTCAGTCTTATGCACACCACTTCAAATAAAGTGTTACCATACTTTTCTATGGGGCATCCCAGTGAAATAGGGCTTTTAGACATTGACCGTGTTATTGCAACATCCCTTCTAGGGAACTTTGTTGCAACGTCATATCCATCTCTCTACCGTCAGCTATCAAAAAAGCAAACACTAATGAAACATACTACAAAAATTACAATTTGTGCATTTGAACAATTGGCTGCACATAAGTCTGTAGGATGGGTCCACTGGTGGGTCCAGCAGGGCTGAAGAGGTTAAATCAACTTTAACTCTGTCAATTTAAAGAGAGATTAGCCAAAACAAACAGGGAGAGTTAGTGCTTGAGTTGTCTAAGTAAACCCAGATTTTCCCTGCTCATTGGCAAAATAATTGCTGATTTACAGGGAAGTTTCTCCCTCAAACTGCGGGTTGAGGTCAAAGTTACTTTGAATTTCCTGTAACTTTTTTCCTGCTGCTGAGGCACTTTTTACCAGCCAAATGTTCACCCGATGTTTTTTATCTACTACTAGCAGCTGGAAGGAGTTTTACCAATCCAATCTCAACCTCTCTGTTCAGTGCCAGCCCATACAGTATAATCCAATCATCATATACAGTAAATGTGCTAATCTCAACAGCTGTCCATTCAGAATAACGGATATTCTTTGTTCTCTTTCTCTCCAAAAAGGCCCATCAGTAAGCGTTTCTGCTGTGATCACACACACACACACACACACACACACACACACACACACACACACACACACAGCAATGGCTCTGTCTGGAACCAGCCTGGGCTTTGTGACACACTAGCAAGGGTACTGGTAGGGGGCAAATGTATCACAAAGTCTTAATAAGCTGCTGTGGTACATTTTGAACAGACCGTCTTCAGTGATGAATACGTGAGACAAATGTGGGACCAGCTCCAGCCATCATTAACCCACATTTGAATGGAAACCACATGTAATTACACTTTTACTATAGAAAGGCTATCTAACCTCTTAAATCCTGCCAGTGGGAGCATAATTACAAACTCATGCTGTGTCTCCAGGCACTGTTTAACCCTCAGACTTTTACTTTGTTTTAATTATGCTGAAGATCTCAAAGTTTAGAATATAATATACCTGGATTCTATGCACAAATGAATGCATGTGCAATTAGCACTCTTTCCATCTGATGGAATGGTGCAGTCATAAAAGCAAGGGGTCTTGTTTTAATCTTTCACTTAATGTAAAACAGCAAACTGCTGCAATGATCTAATGGAATGGAACAAACAGAATTAAATATTATACTGTCAGTGTGTGGATACAGATGTTTCTACTAACTTTTAAAGGCTTTTCAGACCAAACATGAAAAATGTGTGCAAATAAATAAATAAGTCAATTTCAAAATTCGAACCCACCTAACTCTAAGAGAGCACAGACCAACAGAATGACTCAGCCCATGTTAACCACAGCATTCGAGAAGATGAATAAATTATCCGCAGACAGCTTAGCTTACCGGCTGGCAGCACGCAGCTAAAGACACAGGGTAACGTTAGCTTACCGGCGGGCAGCATGCAGCTAAAGAAACAGGGTAACGTAAGCTTACCGGCTGGCAGCATGCAGCTAAAGACACAGGGTAACGTTGGCTCACCGGCTGGCAGCATGCAGCTAAAGATACAGGGTAATGTAAGCTTACCGGCTGGCAATATGCAGCTAAAGACACAGGGTAACGTTGGCTCACCGGCTGGCAGCATGCAGCTAAAGACACAGGGTAATGTAAGCTTACCGGCTGGTAGCATGCAGCTAAAGACACAAGGTAAATTGGCTAAGAAATTTGCAATCCCTGGCTCTGTTGTGCCGGTTCCGGCTCCATCTCTACCTCTATCAGTGATCACGCAAATAGCTCATTTTTTAGTTTTCACATTGGGGCCTCTGGGAAATGCATGGAGTTGCCTTAATTTATTCAGAGAGTGAATAAACTCGTGAAACAGAGAAGTATCATCATGTAATCCATTGATTTCAACAATGTAATTGAATTCTAAATACCAACTATTTACATTGTAACTGTAACGGAATACTTACTCATAATTTGTATTCTGAATATGTAACGCCGGTACATGTATTCCGTTACTCCCCAAAACTGGTCACAATCCCTTCAAAATGACTGGTTTCACTATCAGAATTGAATCCATTGTGTCCGATAACATTTGAAAAGTTTTAAAGAGTTGCATGATTAAATTATTTTTATCCCATTCAAGTTAGAGAAGGGCTAAACTGGAAGATAGCCGGCTCAGTGCGCATGCTCTATGGGCACTGGGGCCCGGTGGAGGCTTCATCAAGCTTGGGGTGAATGCCTTGAGTCAGTAAATGGAGTCGTACGTCCCATCTCTACTGGCTACACCAGCGTGAGAGCAGTGACATCTGCTCTACAAACTGGATTCCCCCATCTCGCAGAGACCAGCGGTGTAGGTGTGTGGGGAAAAGAAAACTGAAGGGAAAAGCAGGGTGAGCAGATGAAAGTAGTTTGTAAGTAAACACTTAAATGAGGTGGAGAATTAAGTAGAATTGACAGTTACTCCATGGGAAAGGGGTCTGAGAGGACACTGGAGCCTCAGAAAAAAATATTGTTATAATTCAGGGCAGTGGTTTCAAATGCTTCTAGACATTAATATCACCACGAGGGAGACACTCAACGTACCATCTAACAATCTCTTTAAGCTAAGATGAATGGGAGGTGTGGATGTGGGTGTCAGCTTGCAACAACATCTTCAACATTGTCAGCAGCTCTCTGCCCAAGACTCCAACATAAAAGGCCTGATGCCCGGGATGTGACAAGGTCAGTGATACTCTCCTGCGGCCGGAAGTGCCCATTCATTGCAGTCCTTGCCCCATTTACTTCTGAAATCAACACCCACCTAATTTTGGGAAATGATACAAGCTTTGCACCAACAAAAATGTATCTAAAAAGGTAGGTTTAGCAAGTGAATATTTATATATTTATTATGTGGAAACTACAGCCGTCTTACCACCAGGGTCCAAAATTAGTACCCCCCCCCACACCAAATGCAAGTAAAATCTATGTTAGCGAATAAAATACATTATGTCAGCCGCCATTGGCGGTTTGCTGAATTAGACCTACTTCACTACTAGGGATCGACCGATACCGTTTTTTTTTCCATCAGCCTTAGCCGATGACCTGATTTTCTTGAGCCGATATTTGGAGCCGATACTGCTTTTGCTCCCTCAATTTACATCATAAAAATGTAAACCCTGCCATAGCGAGACGAAACTTGGCTTGGGTCTGAGGAGTAGTAGCATTTATTCAACGACAGATAAACTGTACAAAGACTGCACTGCTACGTTCACAGCTATAGCCGATGCCTCTATCAACCACTGGACACACTATACAGACCTCTCCTGTGCCTTTACCCTCAAATGACCCAATAAAAGCAAAATGCCACAATGACAATGCCTACTGTAATGCATGGTTATGTTATGAGAGCACTCACCTCCAGGTCATCCTCCACTATGACCACAGTAGACTGGGAGAACGTGTAGAACACTTGGTTGAGTGCCCAGTGGTAATGTCGGGCAATTTTGTAGTAGCCCTGGAACTTCCTGTGCTCTGGCCGAACTCTGATGTCCGACAGGTCTGGTTGTCTTATATGCCTCACTTGATCGCCATAAGAGCTGATCACACGAGCTGTCTCGGCGTGGCCGCAGTCTTGGCTGACAATGATTGGATATTGTTCTGGAGAAGGGCGGTATTGTATCAGTCTGTCGAGGCTCCGTTTTACCGTCACTCTGTCGCAAGCAATAACTAGGATGGGAATGATGACATCTGGGCTGGCAACCGAAGTCGCCAGTTTATTGTTCTCACTAATCTCTTCCTTTTTTTCAATGTCCTGGTGCTGTTCTAACTTGGAGTCTGATGCTACTGTATGAACAGGCTTCTGTGTAGGTTTTATTTGAGTTTGGTCCCGATCATCCACACTGTCTTTTGAAGGAAGCGGAGGCTTCTGTGGCTGGAGGACAACCTCTTGTTTGACATCTTTTGTATCCTCCGTTTCTCTTTTCCCAACGTCTTTCTGCCGAGCCCACACTGCCCTGTGACTTTCAATCTGCTTCAGTAGCTTTTTCTGGGTCTCAAGCTGAACTTCCACCTCCTCTGCCAGCCGGATCACCTCCCCAGCCAGGTTGACCCGGCCTCCTTTCCCTCTGCCCACGCCCCACTCCTCCTGTCCTCCTGGTTCCGCTCCACCACCTTCCCCGAGGCGGCCAATGGGAGGACGACCCCAAAGATAAAGTAGAAGCAAAGCATTCCAGGCGACAAATAGGAAAGCACCGCATAGTATAAGAGAACCTTTCTTGCGAACCATGGCCCAATGACACTAGAAAAGGGATGGGGTCGTGGAAAAGGCTGCAGGTAGGGAACAAGTGTTGGAGCCAGAGGGAGAATCCTACAGACTGAGGTGGCAATCTCAGATGGGCAGGAAGTTGATATCCGATCACATTGTAATTTCTTCAAATTTGACTCATCCTATTTTTAGTCAGGAGGGTGTCAGGAGGAGGATTGTCCAATTTAAAATTAATTCACATGATCCTACTGCAAAATGCATGCATTCCATGAAATCCCATACAGAAAGGACCTAAGACAGGTCACACAAAGTCAAGCAAGGGGAAGTTACAAAAGTGCAGATGGTAGTAAAAAAAAGGGAGGAGGGCCCTTTGGGTTGAGGGAATGTGACTCCTTGGATATTACCCTTCAGCAAAGATCCTGAAAACAGAGCAGGAGAACACATTGTCAGCAGAATGAATGCAGCTCATTTGAACTTTAAATAAGCAGAAACAGAAGCCCCATTCAGACATGCACTGTACATTTCTGTAAAACTGAAGAAAAAAACTCACTGTCCTCAAAAGCACCCACGATATTATTACGTTCTTATGTATGACATATTGAAGTCGTTAAATTGTGTGCAAGGTTGAAACTTAAGCCTAGAAAATGCTGTTTTTGGGTTACTTCACGTTCTCACCTAAAGTTAACCGATCTATGAAGCACTTGGAAGTGAACGGAGGCCCCCGTTTTTTTAACCCCGACCAGAGTTCATTTGTTTGGAGTTCAAATGAGCTTTCACCCTTCCCCAAACCAAGCAGACCATCCGACCAGACACTCCAGGGTTCGGTTAAAACGGACCAAACTGCTCAGGTGTGAAAGCAACCTTAATCCGCCCCCTTAAGAACTAGGACTGCACTATACACATACAAACATTCAAAGCTGAATCATTGGACTAGGGAAGAGACCAACATCTCAGAAATGTATATCTAAAATCTGAGTTGCCTGAAAGAGTAGATGCCAAAACCTTGGTTTGCAATTTGGCTGAACTGACCCTTTAAAATTGGCTCTCTATTTAGTGCCTGACTAGTATATATCCAGGACATTCCACTTCTGCCTTGTACTACTGAAGTTGTAGAAACAAACAGCCACCTAGATGATGTGATCTTACCTAGCTACTGCGCATGTGAGACTGCCAACAAAGATGTTACAGCAGTGAGAGGTCTCACTCTGTAGCTAAAACAGAGACCTGAACACAGGGTGAAAAGAGGAGCTGCACCGCTGTGCAGTACAACAAAAATATGGTGTTTTTTGAAAATCAAACCATGTAAACCTATTCTGGTACAACCTCAAAATACAATTATGAACCTGAAAATGAGCATAATATGGCCACTTTAAGTATTGTGGTACTGCAGAGACATCCCGGCCTACAAATCTTACCCTACAGAATAAAGAAAAAAATCTTTGTTTGGTACAACAACAAAAAAATATCACACTATAATCATTTTAATTTCTTTCAATGTTAATAATTTTCTATGAAAATGACAATAATGATACAAAAACGATCATTCTCCAATATCGTGAATCATATCCCAATAGCAATATCAGTCCAAATAATCGCAATTAGATCTTTTCCTCATATCGTGCAGCCCTACGCCAGACCATACCTGAGGTTTTGCTGTACGAAGGTCCAACTTCCCCCTAACAAACAGGCTCTAGTACAAATGGTAAAATGCTTCCACAGAGCTCTCCAGTCAAAGAAAAATAGGACAACACGAGTGTCAACAGTGTGTATGTGACAGTAAGGGTTTTCTTTGAGTGAGTGAGTGAAGGATGAAGGTCACATGGACTCCTCCCCACAGGAGCTCCTCTGCATTAGAAAAGCCTAAACCAATTACTGCTGATAAATATAGGCCTGCAATAATCTCGTAAGGATGGATGTTTGACTACAAGGAGCAAGCGCTTTGATTAGTAACGGATCTTTGGCTGTGCTTACCTGCTCAACAAGCTACTGACATGTCAGATCTGTTTATCTCCATATTACTATGACCTTATGGGTGGGGCCAAATTTCCAGGGAAAACCCACAGGAAAAAAAGTGCAAAGTTTTTTGCCCAGACAGGTCAGCTGTTAGTTAGTTTTAGGTTTTTTGTTGAGCTCTACTTTGGTTGTTTTTTATTTAAAGCTATAGTGTGTAGTTTCTGTCACCCCCCCATGAGGAATTCTAAGTAATGACAACAAAACTGTTGGCATGACCACATAATACAAGCCTTCCGTGACCACGCACCGCCCCCACCTCTCCTCCACACAGTTGCTAGTAGGAGGAGACGGAGGATTAAAAAAAACTCTTCAGAAGAGGTCATTATCTTCACTCGATTTTCTGCGTCGGATAGTCACCGGAAGCCACAATCTTCTGAACATAGTCATACTGAGAAATCCAGAGAGAGTTGTGTGGAGCTGATAGTCTTAATTAGCTTTGTAGCAACTCATTTGGCAATGGCTTGAATGTAACGGACGTTCAATGTCAAAAAGTTACGCACTAAAGCTTTAATTACTTCCCCCCTTAGAAATAAAAAGAAACATTCTTTACTAATAGTTACGTTTATAGTAATTTATATCAGCTACAAATCCTCCTTTTCGTGACATGTAAGCAGCAGCAGAGTAGTCTGGCTTGCCGGATGTATGGTGCTGGGATAAAATCCTCACAACCAGCACCCCAGCTGGTAGTAGTATAAAGAAAAGCACTTTCACTCAGGAGACTGTTCATGAGAAACCTCTTTTTACACCAAGCCGACTAATTATTTTTGCAGTTTCGGTTCATTTCGGTTTAGGGAACACAACCCGGTGCATATAGCATTGTTGACTACTGACACATGGGTGCTAAGAGTTGGGTTGATTTCCAGTTTCACCCGTATGGGCTGGTGTACCAGGCTAAACCGATTTGATACACAAGATACATTTTCTCGAGCTGACCTGTTGCGACAACCATGCACGCACACTAGTCTCCTGTGGGTTTACCAGGAAATTTGCGACAGATTGCCACTGTGGTGCCGCACAGCTCTGCTGATACTCCGTAGGTGCTGAACGAGGGCCACCTGCTTGCCACTGTCCCGAAAAACTGCCACTGTCCCGAAACCTGCCACTGAACGCCTGCCACATGCTTGCCAATGAGGTGCCAGTGAAACGCAAAGGATCTCGGCCTTGCTGGAAAATGACCATACAGTTCAATCAACACCTCTCTAAAATAGTTTCAACAAAAAGTGAACATTCATGAAGGTAAGGTTGATTGCAGGACTTCTGCATTAGAATGCATACGTTTTAGCTAGTTGAATATAATGACTGTATATTTTACTACTGTGCTTTGAAAGAATTGATAGACTAAATGGTCATCTTGATAAAGAAAGTAGCAACATGAACACTTTGAACCCCACTGCCAATCTAAGGTACAGTTGTTATCTGGAAAACAAAAAACAGTACATGCAGTAACGTTAGACAACAACAAGGGATCAATTAAAGTAGAAACGTAAAAATATGAGGGAAAGGAAAAGAGTCCGACACAGTCAGGGTACTTTAACGAAGTGTCAGGGACATATGAAAACCATACGTCTGTAAATATTATGAGCCAAACAAGTAAACCCCAGAAATAACGAATATAAAGTGTCAAACTAACCGTAACGTTACCTGAACTCGGAGCAGCCTACAGATCTGTCATGCCTCCCTTTCGACTGTAGTAAGTTAAGCTTTGCTGACTGAACAGAGAGGGAGGATGGGCAGAGGGAGGGAACTGTTGCTCTTCTCACAAATGTTACCAGCTGAAACTCTATTCTTCCTTAACCGCCTCCTCCTTCCGTCAGACAACGTGGAACTGACTGGTAGGATGATCCAGAGGAGCCTGCATGCAGCAGGCACCTACCGAGGCATCAGGCAGCGTAACGTTACTATCAGGATAATGCTTCACATGACTACACTGTAGAAAGGCAATGAGGACTGGCCGGCGAGGCCTCTTACATTGCTAGCACTACATACTATTAACTTTCAGCTGATGCAAGTGTCCACATTGCAAACAGCAGGTCACGAGCAGCTGTCTTGTCTATTGAGATGAAACCGAGCTGTTACGCTATAGCTACATTATTCTTTGAAGCTAGCTGACACCAAGCTATCGGCTATACGTTAGCTAAATTAAAACAGAGCGCACACTCCGCATAGTGGACGTTAAATTGAGCAGGAGGCATAGCCGGTGTTTATCCTCTCTACATTGATTTCTGAACATCAGGGCATGAAGAGTTTCTTAATAGCAAGATAAACCGTTATGCCGACATGCTGTTAGCTAGCCAGCTGGCTAACGCAGAGCAGCAACGGTGACGTTTTTTCTCTCATTCATGAGCAGTCCTGGCCGAAGCCATTGACATACGTTAGCAGCTGTGTCCAGTCTTACTCACCTCTCACATGCCGTTCTCAACGAGTCGGTAGGGCTTGCACCGTGAAAGGAAATAAAGCTCACATCAAGCTGCAGCATTGGCCGGCTAGCTAACGTTTGCTATTGAAGCCACCCTTGTATTTCCTTCGGTGTTACATTCACAGCACATCTCTGTGTGAGCTACACAGCGGCTCCAGTGTTGCCTGCACCTCCACCTCTGGTTCCCATTATTCCCCGGCTCTGCTCTTGTATGCAACACCAGTCGCTGCTAATGTTAGCAGGCTACAGTGTCGGCTCTGCTACCAACGTTAGTTACACAGCCACCGGCTTGTGTGTCCACAGTGACATTTTGCAGCGAGAAGTCATGTCCTCTGCCCGGGTTCAGTTTCTCTAGCTTCTCTATCTAGCTGGGTCTCCCATAGGCTGCCCATGTATGATGACGGCATTTTTCATTTGACTACACAAAACTACATTTCCGGATTATTGACCTGTTTCGGATCGAGTTGACCCGACCCGAGCAGGGTCCTATCCCGAACAATTTCAATGTTCTATCTATAAACCTGCCAACACAAATCTGCCACCGAATAACTTACATTCATTTTTAATTTCCGTTATATACAATGTCTGTAAAAAAGATAAATGGTCAAGATTGAAGCAGCCAAGCCCGAGATATCCTGCTTTTTATTCCCTATATGGGGCAAGCCCCAAAAACACTTCCCATAATGATCAATAACATATTTCATTAGAACCCCTTTTGTGAGTTAAGTCTAATAACTATATACATGCATAACATACATCCACTGGTTAGCATCAATTAAAATAACAGCTAATTCTATTTTGACATGCATGGACATGTATACATCTATTTACATTGGCACTACCAATGTAGGCTACAATTAAGTACTGGGCACTGTCTACATGTTAAATGTGTAGTCTCTCTTTCTTAATGTTAAACAATTATATTGTACATATTTGTTTGTGTTTATTTCATATTCATGTTTAATAGGTTTATGTATGCACCAACAACCAAGGCAAATTCCTTGTGTTACCAACTTGGCAATAAATCCTTTTCTGATTGTGATTGGCTCTTCCTTTTTATCTCTATTCTCTTAGCTATCATTTTATATATTTATATTTTATATTTGATTTATTATTGTAGTTTGGTTTTCATACCAACCTCATTTGTTTTGTGACTGATGTGACTTGGCTGCAGTTTCCTTTTGAATGAATAAATCGTCCCTCTTTTCTCTCTCCCTCTGTATTCATTTGAATATGACAGGCAAATCTCTTTTCTACTATTTTTAGATCACCAACATTGATGGATTTGGTGCCATGTTGAGTCCAGTCCACAACATAGCTTGTGATCCCCACCAGATTGATGTGAAGTTTTCCATATAACTAGACTTGTATTTACAGCAATTTTAACCCGATCTGCTGGACTGATTCCTCCAGGTATCACAATTCTGACATTCCCAACAAGGAAACACATTCGGTCAAGTTTAGGAAAAGATACATTCATTTAGAAAACAATTATCAATATGAAGGATTGTTGATAGAAAAGACATTTTGTGAGCAGCAACAAGCAGCAGCAAGCGATAAACTGCTTCTAACTTCCATCATGCCATGTGTGCATTAACAAAACAGAAGCGTTCCATGGATACCTGCAGCCTGCCACAACTCCATCTGCAGGTGAGTTGTTAGTTATGCAGTACAGTACTGCAGTATCACAGTGAGATACTGCATTATGTGAACAACATAATAATGATACTATGCAGTGAAGTGTCCCTTATTAAAGCAGTTTAGAGATCACCAGCTCAGACAACATTATAAATAATTCATCAAGTCTAGTCTTGCATAGCCAGACCTTCCTCCACAGCGCTGTGGAGGAAGGTCTGGCTTAGTCCACACAGCATTCTGGGATGGGAGAAAAACGTGCTCTGGTTTACTGGCATTTCTTTAAACCAATCACAAATCGTCATGGGCGGTGCTGAGCACCAAGCAGAGCCACGGTGCCTCTGCAAAATAGCCTTGGAAAGGAACTTGTTTTGGTGGAACATGTGTACGTTCAAAAGTAGTTTTAGTCGGGCAACAGAAAACTCAGATTGGACAGATAGTCTAGCAAGTGATGTCCAGCAGTCCACACGGTTGGCTGGAGTTATGGTGATGTTTGAGTCTCCTGCAGGACCTTCAGCTGCTCCTCTACGCTCTCCAGCTCCTGCTGCAGGGCCGACATCTGAACACACGGGGGGGGGGGAGAAATACCAGTCACAGTTTCACACTTGATTGTATGATTGTATGCTAACTAGAATACAATTAGACGAGCATGGACTACGGAACTAGTATACTGGATAGTATTTAATACATAATTAAGACATAAATAAAGATACAATAATAATTAGAAATCAATACATTATTATAATTTCAGAAAAGATTAAAAAGAAAATGTAATAATTAAAAAAATAGTGGTTATGCTCAAATGGTATTGCATCTTTCTTAATTTCATAGTAAAAGACATATTGGAATTCATGTTATGTACTTTTGGAAAAGGACATTTTGAAATAAAAATTGATGAAATAAAAATGAATTCCATTAAAAAACGTACAATATGTAATTTTCTGCCACTAGGGGTCTCTCAATCAAAACACTTTTGATGAGGTTGTGAAGTTGCGTGGGATTGTTTTCTTTGTTAAACAACCACTGTTGCCGATGAAAATGTATCTGTTTGGGGACCAGTTAATGTATTACTGTGTTGCAAAGTGCCATGTAAGTCATGAAAACATGATGCTGTGTGGCAGAACATATAAAAGTATAATTCTGTGACATATGATTTACATTACTCTCTATGTATCATCATCACCGTGTTTTGATGGAAGTTAGAGCAACTAGAGGGGTCAAAGGTTATATAGTCTCACACTGCCAGACCTTCCTCCACTGCGCTACGGAGGAGGGTCTGGCTAGTCCACATAGCATTCCAGGTTGGGAGAAAAACTGGTTAATTGGCATTTCTTTAAACCAATCACAATTGTCATGGGCGGCACTAAGCACCGGACGGAGTCACAGTGCAGCTGCAAAATAGCTGCACAAGGAACTTGTTTTGGTGGAACGTGTACGTTCAAAAGTTGTTTTAGTCGTGCAACAGAAAACTCACAGATTGGACAAATAGTCTAGCTAGCTGTCTGGATTTCTCTGCAGAGATCTGAGGAGCAGTTAACCATAGTCCTCATAAATCCACCGGAGTTTAGAACGGCAACACAAAGATCCTTCATCCTTCATTATGAATGAAGGACAGCCGGCGGAATTTTCAGAGGCAACGGCGCAATCTCGGAAGTGGAACGTCGTGGATATAGACTAAAGGTTCTATGACGCCACTGACAGGCGACCAAACGACACGGTCCGTGTCATTTATTACAATGACAGATTTCTCTGGGTTTGAACATTGTTGGAAATATTTGGGATACTTTAAGTACACAACTAAAAATAGAATATTAGTAAAAATTTAATGAACTAAAATGTACAAATACATTGGCATACTAAAAATCTAAACTGTAAATCAGTTTGGATCAAGGTGCAGGTTGTTGCAGGCTCGACATTCATTTGGTTTTCTTGTGGTAGTAGTAGTAGCATTGTGAAAAAAAATTGAATACAAAATATTATCCTTTCTCATGTTAAGACCAATAATAACCAATTATAAATAACTCGTAGCAGGCCTGCAACTTACGGCCCAGTGCTGCTCACCTTAGTGTCCATCTGCTGCCTGACATGAGCAGGAACCTTGGTCAGGTAGTCTGGGGACTGCACTCTGCCCAGGATCTTCTCCAGCTTTGGAACCAGCTTGTCTCTGCGCTGGGAGAGCTGCACCATCTGGTTTTCAATGTTCATTCCACTCTGAGAGAGTAAATCATGCTGTATGTTAGACATCACCACCATGGGAACTAAAACATTGGAACACACCAGCATACATGTATTTGTGGATGATGAGGCTACATCCCATGTCATTCCAGTTTGCATTTTGAAGTTTAGGTAGCACATTGCAAAGTCAATGCAGAGTCAATTTCACAATTAATCTCTAATGATTATGGCAATCTAATTGTTACTTGGGAGTAGGGTTTCCGATTCTACCTTTTGATTCCAGTTGTTATCGATTCACGACCATTCTTTGAAGGGTGGAGTTGAAACGGGTCTCTGAGGGGGACTCTGACTGTTGTTAGTGCATAAGCAGCAAACAGCAACTTGGAGTATTCGGCCTTCTTGAAGACCCTGAATGGAGTCCCGTATGGGGCTCCAGTGGGGGACTCCATAGTTCTGCTAGGAGAACTTAACGTGCACATGGGCAATGATAAACACCTGGAGAGGGGTCACTGGGAGGATCAGCCTCCCTGATCTAAACCCAAGTGGTCGTTTGTTGTTAGACTTCTGTGCTAGTCATGAATTGTCTATAACAAACATTATGTTTGAACATATAAGGATGCTCATAAGTGTACCTGGTACCAGAGCATCCTAGGCCGAAAGTCGATGATTGTTTTTGTGATCGCATTGTCTGATCTGAGCCCGCATCTTTTGGACACTCGGGTGAAGGGAGGGGCGGAGCTGTCGACAGATCACCATCTGGTGGTGAGTTAGGTCATGGGTTGGGGGAAGATTCTGGACAGACCTGGTAAGCCCAAACGGGTAGTGTGGGTGAACTGGAAACGTATGGAGGAGGCCCATGTCAGACACATCTTAAACTCACACTTCCGGCAGAGCTTTTTCTGGCATCCCAAGTCTGGAGGCAGTTGCAGGGTACCGACAGGCCCGAAGGGCTACAGCCTCTGCTGTAAAAAGAGGCAAAGCAGGATCTTCGTCAATTTCCCTGATGGAAGTCACTGAGGTAGTCAGGTGGTCATGACTGAAAGAACAAGATACTGAGTACAAGTGGATGACATGGGTTTTCTCAGCTCGGCTGGAGTCTCCCTTAGAGATAGGGTGAGAAGCTCAGTCATCCGAGAGGAACTTGAAGTAGAGCTGCTGCTCCTTTGCGTCAAAAGGAGCCAGCTGAGGTGGTTCGGGCATCTGGCAAAGGTGCCCCCTAGGCGCCTCCCTAGGAAGGTGTTCCAGGGACGTCCAGCTGGGAGAAGGCCTCAGGGAAGACCCAGGACTAGGTGGAAAGACTATATTTCCAGTCTGGCCTGGGTACGGCTCGGGATCCCCCAGTCAGAGCTGGTTAATGTGGCTCAGGAAAGGGAAGTTTGGGGTCCCCCTGGTGGAGCTACTGCCCCCGCGACTCGACAATGGATGGATGGATGGATACAAGGATCGACACATGACGGCTCCTCTGCCTTGACTGCTACTACACAATGTTAAGCAATGCAGGTTTTTTTACTGCAGAGAGAATAAAAGTGATCGAGGAAGAAAAAGTGGAAAGAGGCAGAAGCAAAGCAGAGACAACAAGCACTTGTTGGTTCAGGCCAAAAAACAGAAAGAATTGGGGTTGCAACTATCATATTTATGCATTGTAGTAATGATTAATGTGTCAGTTATTTTTTTATTTATTTATTGTTAGATCTATAAAATGTTTTCCAATGACATGCAGCAAAGGGCCGCAGGTCGGAATCTAACCCCAGGCCACTGCGGTAAGGACTGAGCCTTTTTTACATGGGGCGCACTTGTTCCATTGTTTCTCAGAGTCGGAGTCTTCAAATAACTTGTTTTGTACTGACTGACAAAGTTTAGTTTAGAGAGTTTAGTCAGTCCAAGACCAAAAGATATTTCATAATCTTCCATTTCATAAAGAAAAGCAGCAAATCCTCACATTCAGGAAGCCGGAACCAGAAATTGTTTGACGTTTTTGCTGAATAAATATCTGAAAAGTGTAATTGATTATTAAAATTATAGGCGATTAATTTTTTTTGTCATCCACTAATCAATTAGTTGGGGGGAGTGATTTACAATTAGCCCCGCAAATCCAACTCCATTTGCGGGGTTGATTGTAATATTGGCAGCTGTAAACTTCCATATAATTGTGCTTTTGAGACATGCTTAAGGGCTGAAGCAGAAGGAAGTTGATACATACCTGAATGTGAAGGTGTAGCTGACATGTGTGGTCCACCACACCGATGAGGCTTCCTTCGGGTGGAGGAGTGGAGTGGACAGAGAAGAGGTCTGCTCTCTGAGGACAGTGGATATGGAGGCTGGAGATCCGGCTTAAAGTCCTAACAGCTGAGCCAAAGTGCAGCAGAATCTGGGCCTGGCCGGGTGAACACACTGCCCACACTGAAACACACAACATGGAAATAAACCACTTTCACAAAATGTTAAGTAATCCATGCATTTATTAATTGATCAATAAAGCTCATACATTTTTTTTTGTATGAAAACATTTTCATCTAGCAGTCTTTGAGCATACATCAGTGAAGTGTTATTTTTGAACTGTTAAATGACTTACTGGCAGGTTTTTCTTTGGTCATGCGACATTGGGATCGTAGTGAGCGGGCCACTCGGATCACTTCCTGCACCAACAGGAAATCTCTTTCCTCTTCAGGGAAATGCCAGTGTGCCTGGCAGGATGGAGAGGTTACAGAAAAAGAACGCATCAGTTAAAACACATGGAAAGTTGACAATCCAGCCAAAAATATCAGAACACATTTAAGAGTAAAGTATGAGCAAAGATGTACTGTATATATAAGAGAAAACTTAAAAGGTCCAATATGTAAAATATTTACTGTATTAAATCAAAAAATGACCACAATTTATCATCAGATATCAAGGAAACATGCTAAGTTGAAATACTATCTTCTCTGACAACAATGCTAAAGCCAGTATTTTCTTCTTTGAAATTTGAAATGGGTTCATGAAATGTCTCGCAAAAAAAAAAGGAAAATATAACTTGGTTAGAGAGCTAAGGTGCCATGACGAGAGGTTCTAATCATATTTTAGGTTGGACAAGATTCAGTTTGATGTCCTGCTAGCTCATTGGTTGAGCTTTGAAAGATCAGATTTTGGTCACCTAAAAATGTCTTGTTCAGCGTGCTGCCAACCAAGCTAGCAATCGTCACATCCGTTTTAAAAAAAAAAACATGATGGCCGTGGCCGTATCGCCAAACTCCCGGCTTCAAAGCGGCAGTCCACTAACCAATGGGTGACGTCACGGATGCTACGTCCATTATTTTTAGTCTATGTGTGGTTGTGGGGAGGTTTGATGGTTGTAGTCCTACCAGCTGAGAGGAGCAGGGGTACGGCTGTAAACATAGAGCGCTCGGGGGGGCAGCGGCTCCAGGTCCGCGTGGCTGGAGTCTCTGCCACAGCTCCTCAGTGATGAAGGGCATGAAGGGGGAGAGCAGGGCCAGAGACATGGACACACAGTGGTAGAGGACACTACTGGCCACCTGCCTGGCTCGGACACTGGGCTCTGTGTCCGTCTGGACCAAAGCCCCCCCATCCTGCCGCTGGACCAGCACCGGCTTCACACACTCCTACAGGACACACACACACACACACACACACACACACACACACGTTACATTTCCACCTCGAGGTAACTACTATAAGATCAACTCAAACACTGGTTTTAGTCAGGTTCATCTGTTTACATCCCTCTCTGACACCCTGAGACTAATTAATCAGGGACACATATCAGCCTTGCTTTTTAGATTACTGCTAATACAAGGGAGACAAGTTAGGATCTCATTTCTAATCTGTCTTTTTTTTTTTTTTTTGATGACATCAAAGTGTACCCATAATGCAATGTGAGAGTTCTGCTCCTCACCATGTAGACATCACACAGGCTGTGGACCCAGAAGGAGTACAGCGCAGATGTGACCGTGTGCAGCTCATAGGTCTCGAAGGCCTGCTCACACTGAACCACAGTGCTGTAGAGTCTGGAGCAGATCCAGCGCTCCATGCTGCTCACTGCACACGTCTGGAAATGGGAAAGATAGTATAGTATATAGTATAATCAATATATCTTTTACATTTGGATATCCTTTACAACTAATAGTAAAAATCCTAGGTTTGGACAGGATGTCTGTTAAATACACTGAATCTTCTTTTACTAGTTCAGTTAGATTTTTATATAACTCAAAACACAGACCACTCAAAGAGTAATGTCATTTCCTATCAGTTACTGGTCTGCGACTGTGATGAATTATGGAAAAATACAATATGAAATTCAAGGACGTATTGCTATAATTCAAAGTAAAAAAAGTCACATGTATTTCTGCTGCCTGAGTTGCTATAGTAACTCATGTGCAATACCAGGCAAATTACAGCATGTGCTCTCAGCCTCTCTCTATAATCGTTCTTAAAGGAAGAGTTCAACATTTTCGGAAATACGGTAATTTGCCTGAGTGCGAGATGTTCAGATAATCACGTCTGTGTAAAGTAAGATGCATGATATGGTTAGCCTAGCTTAGCATCAAGACAGGAATCAGGGGGAAACAGCTAGCCAGGCTCTGTCTAAAGGTCCTGACATGATGTAAGCAAAACATCCATGACTGTATGTCTCTTTTAATCTATACACACACAGAAATGTTAAAACAACACTTTGTGGTTTTAGGGCAAGTTACGTACTGAAACTATTTCTTCATTACCCAGAGTCCAACTGTCCAATAATCCAACTGTACTGTAACACTGCTCATGCCTTGGCTGCCCATGTTAGTGTGTCCTTTAGCAAACTGTGTGCTCATACCAATGCTGATTAGGGATCCTTCATTATATACTATTTGGCTATGTGGTGTGTGGAGTGTATGGTTACAGGCAGTCTTTTTTCACAAACTGATTGTAACATTTAAGCCAATCCATCCCTGCACCATCTAGTGTAGGCAGATAAAAGCTGTTGCTTTGTGCAAGATCAACAGCTTTGGCTTCCTGTTTTGCATCCCAAAGTGATGTGCGGTGTGGTGATGTTCAGTCCAAACTGCCTCAGTGGCATACAAACATTTAGTGTCGAGGCTGGCAGGGACTGTCAGGCCGGCTCAGGAAGGGCTTTTGTTTGTGGAAATCATACACAATTCTGAACGGTTGTTCTTCAAATGTTTTTTAAGACAAGGTTGGCCTTTTACTCGACAACAGCACAGCTATATACATGAACAGAACATCAGAATAAAAATGCAGTCCCCCTGCTGGTTTCTTGGCTGTACCTCTTCCAGTGTTGCCACTGGGGTTGTGTTAGCACCCAGTACTCCCAGTGTGAATCTCAGTGCCTGCCACATCTTGTTACAAAAGTGTCTGCAGCTCAGGACCTGAGAGATGGACAGACTGATGTCTTCTCCTGATAACAAAAAGAGCATGAAGGTAAATAGACTTTCAAGGTGAACAGTTTTGCTCCACTAGTGGCAGCGTCAGTCACTTCGCTGGTTGGTCTGTATGTTGGTCCACAGTAGGAATGTGGACCAAATCCAGTTTGAGGAATAAAGCAAATAATGATGTGCTTTTTACAAATATAAAGAATTTTATTTACAAAACACTTTCTTAATTTAACAATAGGCAGCCAAGTTCAGAAATGTTAATGTTTATGTTGTGAATGTTCAAATACCAG
Source organism: Sander vitreus (assembly GCF_031162955.1). Taxonomy (NCBI): domain Eukaryota; kingdom Metazoa; phylum Chordata; class Actinopteri; order Perciformes; family Percidae; genus Sander; species Sander vitreus. The sequence continues at coordinate 26,850,751 of NC_135868.1, read as the reverse complement.
AAGCTGTACGAGCTATTTCTAATTTCCACAGATTACCCTGCCATCGTCGCAATTAAAGATAAAGTAGTTGCAACCGTGTTAGTCTCGCATTGCCAGACCTTCCTCCACAGCGCTGCGTAGGAGGGTCTGGCTAATCCACACAGTATTCTGGGATGGGAGAAAAACATGCTCTGGTTTATTGGCGTTTCTTTAAACCAATCACAATCATCTTGGGCGGTGCTAAGCGGAGCCACGGTGACTCTGCAAAATAGCCTCTGGAAGGAACTTGTTTTGGTGGAACACGTGTACGTTCAAAAGTAGTTTTAGTCGTGCAACAGAAAAGTCAGATTGGACAGATAGTCTAGCTAGCTGTCTGGATTTACCCTGCAGTTAACCATAGTCCTCATAAATCTGCCCGAGTTTAGAACGCCAACACAAAGAAAGAGGAAGGGGGACGGACATCCGGCCGAAATGAGGGGCATCTGGCGGATACTCTTAGTATTATAAACCATTGTGCAGTGTAATCTGTTATTCCAACTGACAAATGGAATAGAGTGGTCCTTTAAGAACTTCAGAGTTTTTGATACTCTGTGCTACAGATACATTTCAGTTGGTTCCAATTAAGTATTGAGGTTGAATACCCAGCCATAGTCTACAATTACATCAAATGTGCTGAACACATTCATTATCCCACCGCAGTGAATCCTTCCAGACACAAGCATAGGAAAGTGGACTAACCAGAGAGACATGCCACTTAGGAGAAACACTTTAGAACTCGTGGAAGAATGAGAACATTTCTTTGTTGCAGAGTGCAAAATGAAAGAGCAGATAAGCTGCCAAACTGGAACGGACAAAAGATCTTGACAACCCATCCCTAGTCCTGTCACTGCAGTCCCTCACAACTCCTCTCGCTCTCTCCATCTAGTTCAAGTTGCACATCATCTTCTTTTCCTGCAACACTGTGTTCACGTTCACACAGCTCCACACATTCACTCACTCTGACAAATGGTCTTCCTGGTTAGATAAAGTGAGCAGAGAGGAGAGTCACTCACCCTGCATCTTGTGAGAGCAAAGGGCAAATCTCAGAGCATCAGTCCCACACTGAGGGATCCCTGTGGGGAAGTCCTTCCTCTGTGGGGAAGCACATGGAACTGACAGATAAGAGAGGAAGCAATGATTGTGCACAGTCAGCCACAAAGAAACAGATAGGAGCGAGGGCAGCTGACCTGCGCTTCCATGGCAACCAGCTGCTCCCTGGGGTCCAGGTTCCCCTCCTTCACTTTCTCTTGGAGTCTCTAGGAGGAAACAAACAACTAAATGTCTTTAGAGGGAATTGGAACAGACAGATGTTTCCAACTGACAGTATATCAGCTGTGCTGTCACATCACAACAGAAAAACACTTCTCTCACAGTATTGTTCTTCTCACATCCCAGAGCATGAACTCCTATCTGTCCTAGCTCCAGCAGACATTACAGTACAATTCCACAAGTAGGAGAATTGGATTACTCTCATTCTCTCCAACTGGTTTTACACAGTGAACACTGTCAGTCTCAGGAGTGATAGTGAGGCTATCAATAAAGTCCAGAAGGGGGTTCCAGGTCCTGTGAAAGGTTTTAAGGGTCTTGAGTAGTCTTGTATTTAGAATCAGATTTGTCTACCTTGATGCATTCCAAGATTTCCTGTTGGAAGGGGAGGAATGTTTCCAGAGAAGAAGAATGGCACGCCTGGCCAACAGAGCAGTAAATGTGATGACATGCTGTGTGGTGGTAGGAGGAGGCCCAGCAGGGCTGTTACAAGCCTGGGGTAAATAGGTGTGTTAATGGCCCCCCTAATGCTTTGAAATATAATGGACCAAAGGTTTGTCAGTCGAGAGCATGTCCAGAACATTTTCTATCAGAAGATATTTAGCATTGGTGAAATGTGCTTTGTGGAGCCCCTTGATTGCAGTAGTCGGTGCGTGGAACATATGGATGAGGAATGCACCAGGTGCTGCATGTTACTCCACTGGCCATTTGAGATGGCAACTCTGAGGGTCATGTACTGAGGGACAGATTAAATTATATTAAGCTGAAAGGGATGACAAGGGGGAAAAAAACATCTTCATGTAAATTATTATGAGTTGCAGGGCCATTTGACCGTCCTGTTGTGAACAGAAGGGGCAAACAATTAACTGTTTAGGATTGGTGGGAGGACTGGAGCGGTGAGCAAACCATAATACTTGCTAAACTGAAGCTAAATCTTGATAGTGTTAGTGACGCCTGGGGCTAGCGATTTCGAAGGCCATTATAAAGAGCTGGGAGCAAATGGCAGAGTGCAGTGAGCTCTGCGAGGACAACACCTCAGTGTGAGCCCCAGGTGGCAGCGGACCTGAGAGAGGCGTCTGTTGGTGTGACAGGCCTGGGAGTAATGACGGACATTTAAGAGGGCTAAACCGCTTCAGACTTTGGGAGCTGGAAGACTAATCTTTTCCAAAGGAATGCATTAAACTACTTATTCAAGGCTGACAAAAAAAAAAAAAAAAAAGATTTATTAATACAGTTGTCCAGATGTGGACACCAAGGGACTTGAAGCCGTCCACCCTCTCCACCGAGGACTCGCTGATTTTAAGGGGGCTGTAGATGCTTCCCTGCTTCTTCCCAAAGTCCACTATCATCTCTGTAGTCCTGCTGACACTCAGGAGTAGTTTGCTGTCCCAACACCAGTTGGTCAGATTCTTTCTTTTCAACACTGCCTAAGACTGCAATTGTAGTTTATATGATTTTACGTGACAAAGATTTGACTCAGACACACAGACACACAGACACACACACACACAGACACAGTGTGTCATTAACAGTATTAATCCTGGTGGACCATGCGCGTGTGCTACCCACCTCCAGAGAGACTCCATGTATAACATCTAATGGGTCAATGACATTCCCCAGAGATTTACTCATTTTCCTGCCATGTTTATCTCTCACCAGAGAGTGAAGGAGGACCTGAAAGGCATGATGGGAACAGGAAAGGGAGAGAGAGAGAATCAGCATGGTGGTCTGACATGCTAATGAATCAGTAGTGTTTGTGTAAAAGCTGTGTGCTTTTGGGTAGTACCTGTTTAAAGGGCAGCTGTCCAGTCAGCTCTGTGCCCAGCATCACCATCCTCGCCACCCAGAAGAAGATGAGGTCACTGCCTGTCTCCAGAATGGAATTGGGGTAGAAGCGCTGAAGGTCAGTGGTCTGCGGGAAGTCAAGCTGTGGTCAGGATACAAACGGACAGGGCTGCTTATGGAGGACTGTGTTCTGCTGGAGAAGTGCCCTACCTGCTCCGGCCAGCCCAGCATGGCGAAGGGAAACAGCCCAGAGGAGAACCACGTATCCAGCACATCAGGGTCTGATGGGAGCAATAAATAAAACACAGTATATTTACACAAATGTCAATTCTACAAGGCACTATTAGTGTAGTGGGAGGCTTTAAAGTTGTGTGTAACAGTGGTGGAGGAAGTACTGAATATCAGTACTTAAGTAAAAGTACAAATAACCAGAGACATATTTACTTTAGTAAAAGTAAATATCCTTGACATCGGAGGCAACAGGGCAGCAGAGATGGTGTCGGCAGAGACGGTGACTGAAGATCTTATCGGCCGACACATATGTTATCCTGATCTTTATCTGTATAAAGCTAAAAAGGCCACTATAAAATTGGCCAATGCTTTGTTCAGCTACTGGTAGAGATGGTCGTAGGAGAAGTAGAATAGGTCACAGCAGTGGTAAAAGCAATAATAACATTAGCAGCAATTGCAACATTGGTGATCTGTGGCTAAATGAGCTTTTCCCTTTGTGAGTGCGATGGCTAATGTAGAGTAGTGTTATACAGAGGCAGGTTAAGGGGAGTCACCCTGGGTCAAAGTGATGTCTTCTGGCTTCACTCCATATTTGACAGCAGCTCTTTGTCGGGCCTCGTCCTCGCTTTGTCCCCATACCCAGTGCTCCTACCGCACGCGCACGCACACGCACACACACACACACACACACACACAGAAACTTACACCACAGTCTGGGACTGACTGACATTGAGTTAGTAGTTAACCCATTGATCCACCCTCCCATCCATTTCTACATCATTTTCTTTTAATATTGTGGTTGCATTAGATTACATTTTACAGTACTACCTCTTGTTTGTCAACAGAATTAGGAAGCTCCACTCGGTACGCAGGGATCTGATGACCCCACCAAAGCTGCCTGGAAATGCACCAATCACTGTGAAGCAAACAGAGGAACATTGTTGACATTCAAAGAAGAGCTCATTCATCGCCAGAGTGGTGTCATTTCACGCACATGTCACACCAGTAACGACGACACAAAGCGCCGTTTTTCCGGCTCACACCACTGTTCAAATACAAGAGTTTGATCCAGGTCAAAAGGTCAAAGGTCAGGACAGTCTACCTGATGTTGGACAGCCAGTTCTTCCATGTCTTGGTGTAGTAGTGAGGGATGATTTCCAGCTGTCCGTCCTCCACAGCCTGACAGGGGAAGAAGAAATAATCACATTTGAGTGTTTCAGAGATGTTTTGAAAGAGTTCACGGATGAGATGACATCCCTTGACTTCTCTATTCTTACTATGTCTACATGATGGAGCTTGACGTGGTTACTTGAACACATGTGACGCAACTTCAAACTTTGGATACATAAAGTTTGACCTCCATCTCAACATCTCCACCGACTGACCTGTATAGCTTTTTTTGCCATTTCATCACAGCGAAGGAACCACTGCTTCTTCAGAAGGGGCTCAATGATGTCTCCTGAGCGGCTGGGACAGCGAGGGGGGAGGGAAGAGGGACACCACAACACACTTGTTTCAGGAAGATGAAGGAAAGCAGGAGGATGCTTATTGTGAGACTGCTGGAGATGTAACTCCACCTGTACATACAAAGTTTGTGTACAAAGCCACATTCAAGATGTCAGTCCTAGTTTGTGCGGTGTGTCTCGCACCGTCGCCAAGCGTCGGTCTTCAGTGGCCTTTTTCCAGCTGGCGTCTTCGGTGGAATCAGCCGAAAAAAGGCAGACGCTTGGCGACGGTGCGGGATACACCGCACAAACTAGGCCGACGGTCAGCTTAGTGTGTCAGGTCCTTAAGTTTGAAATATCCCCTAAGCAGACAGACGTGTAGTTCTTAACCTGTGCTATAAAAGAATGGAAGAACTAAGGGAATAGAGGACTTTTGCCCTAAAAACATTTTCTACTTGTTTAGGGGAGGGGGACAAAAAATGTCTGATCAGGTTCAGGCTGCATGAAGGTGTGCTCCATCGGAACAGCTGTGGAACGCCATGCAGCCCATTAAATGGACAGGATGCAGTACAGTCATAGTGTATTTTCCAGTCGGCTGTCTCACACATGCATGAGAGAAAAGGTGTGTATCAACACATTACATATGCGCCTATAGGACAAAAGGCTGAAGACTTACAGACTGGATGGGCCGTGTTGTCAACAGTTAATAGCAATCACACTTTTGTGTGTATCGATGTCCTTCTGTCTATCTTTTTATAACCCTGTGCTGTCTTTTGTGAAGAAGCTTTTTGTGCTATAAGATGAAAAACAGCTTTTAAAAAACTTTGTATTAACAGGAGCGGAGGCATATATGCACATACAGAAAGTCGGAATAAGTCTAGTGGTGGCGATGCGCGTGTGTGTGTGTGTGTGTGTGCGTGTACGCATGCGTGCATGCGTGCGTGCGTGCATGTGTTCCTCTACCTGCAGACGGGTAAAGTCGTGGCGTGGTCCTTCTTTCCTCTGAACAGCTTCTTCTCAACCAGAGCATCCACAACGAGCTGTCTGGCATCGAAACGCTTCACTCCCTTAAAAGGAGACAAAGACTCACACAATGATACCAGCCGGGATGAAGATACATCAAACCTGCTTCCTCTATCACTGAGCATAGGCCCAATAGGGTTTTACAAGGCCCTGGATGTTGTCGACTGCAACCTGGGGCAGCTGACATATCCAGATGGATCATATCTCTACAACACCTCGCATAGTAATACAGTTTCCAGATAATAACAGAGGTGTTCATGCACCTGCAGCCACTGTCCACAGGAGGGCGTCATCGTCCCGTCTCCACCAATCACAGTAAGGCGTGGCAGTGAGTGTCTCTGTGACAGCAGGAAGTCAATGTGGTCATGAGCGGGGGTCACCTTCACTGCACCTACAGAACACACAGCCAGGGCCCGGATCAACACCAGCAGCTCACACAATAGTGTGTCCACAGGAGACAACACAAAGGCAACACATTCTCTCTGCAATAAGCAAGCTGAAAGGCTTTGGATGTTCACCGGTTCCTAGCTCCATGTCCACCATGGAGTCAGCGATGATGGGCAGGAGTCTGTCGGTGAAGGGGTGTCTGCACTGCTTCCCATGAACAGCCTGAAACAAAGGGGACAGAGTGGAAAGATATGAGCACAGCTCTCTTAACAAATGCCATGTGGTATTCTTTACATATTTTCTCTTTTGTTATATGATTTACAGGTTCCTGGTACAAAGGATAAGAAAGAGAAAAAAAAAAAAAAAATGACAGAAAAGAAAACCACAAGGATTTTCCCATAGTTATCCTCATATCGATATCAGTTTTCTTCCCAGGCCCAAAGTATTTTTATTTTTATTTTTTTACATGTTTGTATATTAACAGTAGGATCAGTTAGAACATAGGGGGAGTTTCACTACACTTTCTCTGGAAGAAAGAAAGAAAGAAAAAAGGACATGCATATACATAGACAATTGCAACAAAATTAAAATGCCTCAAGCTAAATCTGATTTTAGGCCTATATGTTCAACATACCGCCATGTGGTATTCTACTATTCAGATCTGGTGTGCACTGCAGGGTTGGGCGACATAACGATATACACCATGGAAACGTATCTTCTTCTATCTTTAGCTTTTAAACCAAAAACTACACAAACAGACATGTTCGAGCAGGAAGGTGATCTGAAAGTGGGGAGAAATGATCCAAGATTACGGGTTTCCTTGGCGTTAGCATGTAGCAGTGTATGTAATGTAAACACTGCAGTAGTGCCTGGAGCAGACGACCGTGTAAAAAATCTGGCACTGATTAACGTCACTTTGAGCCGTGAGAAAAAAAAACTGTTAGAGTGTTCACACAGTGTGGAATCTGAGGATTCTGCTCAGGGATTACTTTTACATACGTTTACCGCGTCGGCAGCCGGAGCTCTACGACTCAACGTCAGTACTGTACAGAGACAGTACAACATGCGCAGGACTACATGGTTCTGAAAATATACTATTTGTTACTTGATCGGTTGTACTTTACTACTTTAGCACCAATGTCGTAACGCAGACATTGGTGCAAATTGGACATTGGTCTATTTGTGTCTTTGTCCATCGCACCACATGGACAATTTGCTTCGCGTTTGGTCTGAACACATCTTAATGCTTTGGGCTGACTGGTTTGAAGTGTATGGCTTTGGCCTACTCCCCCAGCAGTAGGCAGCCGTTACTACACACCAGTCTACTGAACGCTACCTGCCGCCATGACATGGAGAAGAGCTGAAGTAAAGGAGCGGCTGGTAAGGGAAACCCAGGTCACTGTCTGAGGAATCAGTGGACCAAACCAGGGCTAAACTTGTGGTGGAATTTCCAGAAACACCATGTTGTGGTATGACAAGACAACGGGAAAGCTTCGACAACATCAGGTCATTCATAGGTCACAGGTCAGGGGACGAGAATATTCGGCCAGTCTCAAGTGGTGAAAACTTTCATTAGCCCTTCAATATATCCTTGTTGCTCTAGCTTTAAGTCATAGCGCTTTTAATGCTTCAACAGAAAAACCAAAGAACACAAGTTTTACCATGCTTATATGAACTACAATTGTTTTTTTTCAGCTGGATAACGTCTACAGTTTGGTACATTTGGGCTGAAAAAGCGTGATGCAATTAGCATGTAAAACAAACTGGAAATATATTTTGCCATATTCCTTCACGTGTACGTTTCTCTGATATTGCCCGATTAATCTGTATTTATATTCCCTAGCTAGGTGTATACCTGGGTACATTCAGTGACATTCCAAGTCTGCGTCACCATAATTAAAACCTCCATCAAAAAGGTGTAGCATCTCTTTGCGCCTATATTTGGCACTGGTTTGACATGGGCACTGAATCCACCTGGCTTAGTTTAGAAGCTGCCCCAGTGGCCCCTTTTCCTTTGCATCATATATTATATGCATCTAAAGGGTGGGCTCACCTTAATTTAAAGGGTAATTTTATTTTACAGAACACTTTCAAAGTCAGGAGGATGATAAGAAAGTTAGAAGACCAAGATGTTTTTTTTTCCTCTCCTCACACCTGTTCATTTGAACCCAGATTTTCCTCCTGGTCTGGTCGACCAAGCCTTCTCAATGTGGTTTAGTAGGGGTCTAAAGACTGTGGGTGACTTGCTGACAGAGGGCACTGTGTTGTCTTCTGATCAGCTCAGAGAGAAGTACAATCTTCCGCAGAATAATGTTTTTTAGGTATTTGCAAATACGCAGTTTCATTCTTTCTAATACTAAGTTGTACCCTAATGGGTTTTCCATCTCAGTTATGGAGAAGGCTGTCCAGAAGCCTGACTCCAGGAAACCTATTATACCAGTGACTGTACGGTTCATGTCAGATCTCTCTGGGAAGTGGATTTTGGGGAGAGTATCTTGGAAGGATGTGTGAGATGGGGTTTCAAGTCAGGGAGATGCAATTTAGGGTCATACACGGGCTCCAAATCACACCGGTGAAACGCAATAAGTTGAACTCATTGCTCTCGAAATTTTGAGATTTCTGAAGGTACATATTTCCACTGTATATTTGAATGCCCCTTTATCAATGACTTCTGGGTCAATATGTAAGGTAATTTATGTTATAGTCAAGAAAAAACTAGCTCTTACTCCCGTCAGCTGTATTTTGGAGTTAAATCCTAAAGCACTGGGTCTCGGTTCCTCCAAACTAAAGCTGCTGCAGGTGCTTCTCTTTAATGCAAGGAGATGCATTCTTCTTCTGTGGATCTCGGACTCTGTTCCCACGATTTCACAATGGACTCGGAGTGTGTACAAACTTCTCCCATTAGAAGCTATTAGCTTCTGGCTCAGAAACATGCCTTTTCGCTTTTTTGAAATCTGGGACCCCTTCTTGGACTATAATGGGGAGGATGGTGCATGGACCTTTCGGAGTGGCCTCTACGGTCTAGCATGGTCTGAGATCTCAAAGTACATTTCCAGATAACACACAATGGCTTAAGTAACCCATTTTGACTGATTACGTTGATTACTGATTACGTACGACTGTGCAAACCTTCTGTGTTTTTGTTACTTGTTACTTTATTGTATGTGCCCCTTGGAAATTCAATAAAGATATGTCAAATACTAGCCTGATAGCGAGGGTCGTCAGGGTGGACAGCTACAGCCACATCTCCCAGCATAGTCTCAGGACGGGTGGTGGACACTGCCACCTCGCCATCTAAAAGACAGGGACAAGGGAAAAAGAAAATCATAATAGAATACAAAACAGAACAAGCACAATGTGTATCATATTTGCAGACAGTCACAAATACTCACCGTGGCCTTCTATAGGGTATGCAAAGGTAAGCATGGTTCCAAACTCCACCTTGTTTTCATAACCAGGAACAGACAACATGGTCTGCCCAGACAGCTCCTTTGAGTCAACCTGACAGCAAATCCACAAGTTGACGCACATATATGATTCTCTACAATAGCACATTTTCTGTCATTACAGCAACGACATACAGAACAAAATGAATGATGATTCTGTCTAAAATACATACAATAGGTGGACAAAATAAGAGAAATCTTAAGGGCTTCGGCATATCAGATTTGTTCTATGAAGGGCGCTAGGACACAGTCAACCTCATCCTCATCCGGTCATTAAAACCAGTCATGTTTTCAAGGTATCGTTGTTTCTGGCATTAGACATTCGGCAACACACATTTTGGGTTGAAGCTTTTTCCTCCAATTACTTCACATCCTATGGTCCTGCGATAAGGTCCAGGGATTTTGGACAGGGATACATGATAACCTACTGTATGTCGGATTGCAGGGACCCAGGTTCCATTCAGCCCAACATTATTCGTTCTGGGAGATGGGCCAATCCTAAACGGGATGGATAAGCACATAAGAAGCTGGGTCCAGACAGATTTCTTTAAGAGGATGGAAGAATGAAGGGGTGCCGTCAATCCAGGAGTGGGCTCGTGATATGGCTAGGGTGGCGGCGTTTGAAAAGATGTCATACAAATTGTTTGCCAGATTAGATTTAGGCATATACTAGAAAATGGGGAAAGTACCGAAGTACCTAAAAGTAAATTGCTAATCACAAAAAAACAGTATAAGAGCAGGTCCTGATCATTGGCTAGAGAGCATACGGTAGCTTTTGGCTGCTGAGTGAGGAGGAGCCACCACTGGTCCTGGACAAATGAAGAGCCTTACTTATTTCAAAGTTTTACATCCCACATATGTGGTGGTATCCATTATTTAGTCCACCTGTTGTATTTGCTGTATCTGCGTGTGAAGCCGTTTCACCTCGATGTCAGAGATGGCAGATTCCAGAGCACAGCTCCAGTTGACCAACGCCTCCGAGCGATAAATCAGACCCGAGTCACACAGCCTCACAAAGGCCTCCGTCACCGCCCTGCTGAAGCCCTGAGACAGCATTCACACAAACAAACTACTTTCACATTTCTTTAAACATATTCCAAAAGCCTCCTCAGCAAGGTTATACTTGTATACAGAAGCATGCAACAAGTGTGTATTATACTGTATATTCCTATGCCACTGTAGTATGTACAGTGGCATGGGAAAATCCGCTATTGCAGATAGTGGGTTATTAATAAAACATATAGAGTATTAATAATATATATCGAATAAATCATTGTTGAAAATGTCTGACTCTGACATTCACATACTGTCATATATTGAAAACTATTTTTAAGTGGAGACGCAGACTGCTAAACTGAGTGAAGCGAGTAATAAAGTAAGTTCAGTTTTAGATGGTTAGACAGTAGGCGTTCAGAAATAAAGAGGGAAATTATAATTCTTTAAAAACAAAACATAATGTAATGCAGCACGTCATCGTCAATCTAAATGAAAGCACAGACTAATAACTGCTGTCAGTACTAGAATACCCCATGGCCAATATACAATTCTTCATCTTAAAACCTCTCCTGGCCTCCACTTCATCCACACATATAAATTCATGCATTCATAATCATACAGGACTCTTACAGGATCTAATTTATATACTTAGTATTACAACTGGGACAATATTCTTTTGTCCTGATTCGATTCTTTCCCGATACATGGCTGCTGATTGGATTTGTACTGAGATTTTCATTTATTGTGATTCTAGAAGTATTGTGATTCGATAGTATTGAGTATTGGGATTTTCTTTTCCTTCTTTAACAAAAACTAAAGTTGAATAATACACTTCTAGAGACAATATATCATGAGACATTTGTAAAAACTGTTTTTCATTTATTTACTTTGGAAAGAAGTACTTAACTATATAAATATTTTCAGCTTTTTCTGCTTTTGGTCAGAAAACGGATATGATGTAGTCGGCGCTAGCAGTACCGTATAAACAAAAAATATTTAGGTGAATCATTGGTTTAAAAAAATGAATAAAACTACATCGATTCTAAGGAAAATAATTTTTAAAGATCATCGCAAAAAAATCACGATACATACCAATTTCAATTTTTTTCCCACCCCTACTTAGTGTATACTTATACTCTGTGACTCTGTCAGGTGAAGTGTACCAAATGGTACACCTTGCATCTGATTTTTATGAACTATTAATCCATGATTCCATTTAGTTGGTTTAAATAACACATGACTGATGATGAATCAGAGGTTTTACCATTCTGATGAACACAACTTGACTGAGAGCTCCTGAAATATGTTTCCCCCCTACAGTTAATCCGTTATTACAGAACATATGCCCCCCCCATTTAAAACTACATCAGAGTCATTTGCAACAATCACATTACAGTCCTACACATTTCCAGGTGGTATAATATGTATGAGTGTAATCTCACTGGATCCATGGTGAAACAGGCTCGGCTCCAGTCCAGAGAGGCTCCCAGCGCCCTCAGCTGCTGGTAGATCTCCTCCCCTCTCCTGGGACACACCGGGACACAGGCACCCAGCTCAGTGAGGCAAACATGGCCGGGGGGGGTGTCATGGTGTGAATGTGAATACTCACTCATTCTTCCATTTCCAAACCTCACGTAGAAACTCCTGCCTGGTGAAGTCCTGTCTGTGCTTCCCTCCTTCTTTCAGCAGCCTCCGCTCCACCACCGTCTGACACACACACACACACACACACACACACACACACACATTAAAGAATATTTAATTCCAGACGAAAATGAAACTAATTTACCACCTAATAATCAAACGACTGCTATACTTCTTGTATAAGATTTCACTCTGTGACAGAACCTTTCTAATACATGGCTTTCAGAGTTTAATCGCTATAAGGAGCTCTACTTGGTATGTGAAAACAATGGATTTCTGGAGTTCCAATGTACAGTAAGTGACACAGACAGCAAAAATAAAGGACTGAGCTTCCGAGCCTGAAAAGTGAAGCCAATGCTGAAGGTCCTTAAAGCTGCATTCTCTCGAACTTCCAGCAGGGGGCGACTGCTCTGGCGCCAAAAAGAAGTCTGTTTCTATAGAAGTCTATGAGAAAATGAGCCTACTTCTCTCTTAAATGTATTACCTCAGTAAACATTTTCATGAGTTTATGGTCTCAATACAATTCAATATTCAATATTAATACAGCAAACAGCCGATTTTCTGTGCAGGCGTACATGAATGTCTCCAGTACCCGGAGGTTTGTGTTTACCCGCCGGTAAATCTCCGCTGGATGACTCGCTTCAGAAGGGTTAAAAATCAGCGACTTTCCCTGTTTAGCATTTAGCTTAGCACAGCGCCATGAAACTATAAACAACACTGGCTGGGATGCATCATCCTCCCCAGCTCCACACTCTCTCAAACATCGTCACATCGGGTTTAAATAAAACTAAGATAGCCCAAGGCTTCAAAATGGCAGTCCACAAACCATTTGGTGACGTCACAGACGCTACATGTCCATTCATTATTTAGTCTATGGTAAATTCACAGTCCTCATTCTGTGCAAAAATGCATTGCAAAGTTCAGCTGAACCTAATATGAAGCTTCAGAGTTAGTCAAATCAACTAGATCTCACAAAATGATAGAACAAACGAGGACTGTGGATTTAGTCCCCCATCCCTTTCACTGGCCATCTCTTCCAGGCCAGTATGAACAAGAGCAACATTTACAGCCACTGGCCTCTCTTTCAATTTATATATGACCATGTGAAAATTGAGAGAAAGGGAGAATGGGGAAAAACGTGAGCCAATTATTTAAATCCAAAAATAGAGCTGCAAAGATGAATGGATTAGTTGTCAACTATTAACCCTTAAGTTGTCTTCCCGTAGACCGTGCAAACTTTTTATTTTTCTGGGTCAAAATGTACTTATACGTTTTTTTTGTCACTTCTTACCGATGTTTTTGTCACATTTTTCCTGTGCTTTTTTTGGACGTTTTTTGTTGTTGTTTTCCGAAATTTTTGTCCTGTGCCGTACCTGTGTTGCAATCCCTGCATGGTCGCATCCAGGCAGCCACAGCACTCGGTAGCCCTGCATCCTTCTCCTGATGGATACAAAGCCACGTTTTACTGCTCTGACAACACATAAGCCTTCTTAAACAATCTGACTGCGTATGTTGTTGGCAGATACCTCCGAACCAGCACATCTTCCACAGCCACAGTGAGAGCGTGGCCCAGGTGCAGAGTGCCTGTCACGTTGGGCGGAGGGATACACAGGGAGAAGGTCTGGTCCACAGAGTGAGATAATCTCTCCTGATGGACAGGACAATATGACATTTAAAGTCTGGAAGCAGAGGAGAAAGAGGCGGAGCTGCCATGTGTGCACAGTGTTCTTTTTGTCCTCAAAGTCCAAACTCATGTCAAAAGGGTTTTTAAAAACGTTTGGTAATATTTCTTAATCATTAAGTAATAATAACTTCTCATAACTTGGTTGCAAAGGGCTTTAACAAAGCAGACTGACATAGAATGACATAAAATAATAAATCTTAAAAATAAGTCTTTGTAAATAAATTCCACCTGTGCTTTTGCTGCTATGACATGTCAAATGTTTGCTGTGAAAAATCTGTGAAGACCGGCGGGGGAGGGCGTCTACCTGCAGACACGGGACCCCTTTTCTTCTCTGTTTCTCTTCATAGTCGTCAGATTCATCTACCAAGACCCACGTCTCAGAAATGCTTGTTACTAACTTAGCTCTGGGGAGCTTATTCCCCGGAGTCCTTATGTTTTCTCGCCTTACAGTTTTCCTTGGATTAGGGTGGCACCTAAATCATGGTTGCAGCTGTCGCCGTGGTCCTGCTCCGCACCCTGCTACGCCCTGCTACACCCTGCTACAACCTGCAACGCTATGAACTACTACATCTACTATTTCTAGTCATAGTTCCATTATCTTTATTATGACTATTATTGCCACTGTTCATCACACCCCCAACCGGCACTGTCAGACCTGGGTCTGTCCGAGGTTTCTCCCTAAAAGGAAGTTTTCCTCACCACTCAAGGTTTCTGCCTAAAGGGGAGTTTTTTTCTCGCCACTGTCGCACTAAATGCTTAAGTGTGGTCTAGACCTACTCTATCTGTAAAGTGTCTTGAGATAACTCCTGTTATGATTTGATACTATAAATACAATTGAATCACATTGAATCTGATACTTTGAGAACAATGAGGAAACAAGAGCGCAATTTCGGCAAAGTTTAACTTAATTTCAACAGTGACTCTACTGTTTCATGCAAATACAGTAGCAAACCCTTAGATTGTTATATGCAAACAGTTGCTCTGTCTATGTTAAGAACCAACAGCATTCTGACTGTATTTCAGTTAGACATTAAATATGCTGTTACTTAAACACAATTGGTTTGTTTAGTTTTTATTACATAGGTTTAACTAAAGTGAAAGTTATTTTTTGAATAAGGTCATATCTGAGGGCCATTAGTTTCGTTTTTTTACGTATAGTGCTCAGGTGTGGATATAGAACAAATGTTGCAATGCACAAATGTTTAGGTTGGTTATCTGTGAAAAAATAGACTAACCTATTCAGTATGTGCATGTTTGAAGAATATTCTTGTAACAAAGAAACCAGCTATTTTGTATAATAATTGATCTTTTAGTTCAGACAGACATGACTATGCAACTGGACATGCCACAAGAGGTAACTTTACTTTACTAAAAGCAAAGACAAATACTATTAAACCAATGGTCATGTATAGAGCAATGCAAGAATGGAATGTGCCACCTGAACAAATAACACAAGAAAGCAGTAACATTAGATTTACAATTGTATTGATTAGAGAAGTTAAGTAGACACAGAAACTACATTGGTTAAGGTTTAACAAAATATGAATGTGTGTTCAATTGTGAGACGTGTCCTGAGAGGATCAAACAGATGTTATGTGACTTAATGTGTGTTAAACATGAATGTATGGAATGGCCTATGACTTCACTGGTGGAGCTGTCCTGTCTATGTGTCTGTCTTTGTCCTATGTGTGTATTTTGTTATTATCATATAAGTTGTGTTATCAAATTATATTGCGTATGCTTAGTTTCTGTGCAGGAGCTGATGAGGATCCTAAAAACACATTATTAAGGAAGTTGTTATAGTGTTAGGTGTTGTTTTGTTCTAAAAGCCTCACATGTTGCTCTGGACGGAAGAATCCCTCTTTCTCCCACCACTGATACCAGCTGGACTCCACATACTCTGGACTATACGAGGAAGGGAACAGCGAACTGGTGTCTGGAAAGAAGAAAGAGCATTTTAAACTCTTCAGAGAGACACAGCAGGTAGACAAGCTGGTGCTGGAAAAGTCCAACACCAGTGATGGGGAGGAGTGGGGGGGCAATCACCTTTCTTTGTCCCAGCAGGGGTTGGAGTAGTGTACACGATCTTCTGCTTCTCGCTCCATTTCGCAGCTTTATCTTCAGCAGTCTGGAAACACAAATATCAGAGTTCAGCTAGGGTTGGGTCAGTCTCGCTTAGCCAGACTTTTCTCCACAGCGCTGCGGAGGAGGGTCTGGCTAGTCCACACAGCATTCTGAACTAGTGCAATATCCAAATTGCAGAGGGGCGCAATATTTGTTAAAGGCAAAATATTCTAAAATAAAGTACTGTGGTGCTGCAGAGAGCCTACAAATTGTATCCTACAGACAAAAGAAAAAAATCTTTGTTTGGTACAGATCCTTGCAAAATATCACACTTTTTTTTTTTTCAATGAAAATGATAATAATGATACAAAAATGATCATTCCCTCCAATATCGTGAATCATATCGCAATCGCAATATCAGTCAAAATAATCGCAATTAGATATTTTCAGTGAACTGATCATGAACTCCAGGGGGGAGACTCTCTCTCAAACAGACTGTATTATTATCATTATAATATTATTTCCTTATGAAGCGTTTTTGCTGTCATTCAGCATTTTAGACTTTGGATGGAGCGGTTTACAGCGATTGTCTTTACCCGATGCTTCCTTCCTACTTACACTGTGTTGACCTGACAGTATGGCCTCCTCCCGCTCTCGTCTACGCCTCAGTTTCTCTGCTTTGGGCCGGGGAGAGGAGTTGGACTGGGAAGAGGAGGAAGGTTTGGGTGGGATGCCGAAACAAAGTCTAGCTGCTCCTTCTCCTGGCAGCCTCCAACTCAGGACACGACCTGCCCTCCACATCCCTAACGTTCAAACGCACGCGCGCGCGCGCACGCGCACACACACACACACACACACACACACACACACACACGTAAAAGTCGGCTGTTGACTCAGAGAAGCTTCCTAATAAATAAGCTAAACGTGAAATAAGTGTATCTGCGATGACAGTTCAACCGCTTTACTTACTGTGCTTTCAATGCAGTGCTCAGAATGCCAGCCACGACCTTTTAACTTAGACACTTCGTCATTGTAAGTCCGAGCGAGAAAGTACATTCTATAATGTTTGTCATTGCGTGTAAACACTAACGTTACATCATTGTAATATCTCAGAATAATTGTCATTTCATGTTACTCTGTTATCATATTTGTCCTTGTTTTATTATCGGCATGTGGATGCTGTTTGTTGACGGACTGTTACAACTTCATGGACAAGCGGAAATAACCGCTGTCCGTCTGGAAATATCTTCCCCACAACACTAAAGCTGTCACGCAAAGCAAAAAAAGAAACGAAGCATCCTGCCTATATTTAAAAATAAAAAAACATATGGAAATAATATAACCAAAAATGCAATATGAATGTCCTAAATGCTGTTTCGCTGCATACATAATGTTTGCAAAACAGTGGTTTGGCGGTATCTTTGTTTGTGTGACATGATTTACATGACGTTGGCTGAAAAAATCTTTCTGACATAAAAACGTTAGCTACACTTCCGTTTTGAGTGTGACCAACTTTGAAGCTTGACTTTGTGTTAGCCACATCTCCCCGTAGTGTTCAACGCCTCGAAATTTTCAGGTCAACAATCTTCAGTCTGAATACAGGGTGCGATTTAAAGAACCAGGGTTGCCATTGTAGCGATCATATCGTTATATTACAGACACTGTCTCTCAACCGTCAGTTGGACTCCGGTTCTTTATATCTTAAAGCTAGCTAACGGTCGCGTTAGCAAAACAGCTCCAGGGATGGCGGAGGTTCCCGGGACTTCAAGTGAGACGATAACGGAGACTGTTCAGACTAGCACACCGCCACCGCCCCAGCAGGTAAGCAGGCTGGCCGTGAACACGGTTTGCTAACAACTGTTACTGCAGAATCACGTTACAAACCGCTCGGTGGTTTCCAGCATGATTTAGCTCGCTCTGCCTGTGTACCGCGTTCACAAGTCAGTCTGAAACCATAGCTTACCTCGGCTCTCAGCCCAGCCTTATGAAGCTTCACGACGAGGCCTAATGGGTTACGTTAATTGCGCTAATCTCCTCTAAAATGGCAATACAAGTACTTTTGACATTACAGCAACCACATATCTTGGTTATGTGCGAAATGCTGTCATGTAACGTCATGCATTGACAGTGACGTTAGCCCCTCTGGCTGGAACGCCAGGCTTCGGTTTTCTGGAGCAGGTTCAGGTAACTACCATTCTGGACCTATAGGCACACACCACACCTGCTATTGAACTCAGGTCTTCTTGTCGGTACTGATATGAAAAACAGCAATAAGAATGTCAAATCATATTCAGACAAATGCACTCCATTGAGCCTGGAGGGCACTGAAAAGGACCCCCCCCCCAGACCCCCAACATTATAAGTCACCAAACAAATCTGGAAACAAAACCTTGGCTTTTGGGTTGCCAGGCCAGTTATGATGTTGGTGCCATCTGACTTACATCTACAAACTGGGCAGCTAAAATGAACATACACAGGCTATTAACAAGCTGGGCAATCACCGTTTTGCATTACTTTCAGTTTATTTAAATTGTTCCCTGCTACCTCCTAAAGTCCTAGAAACGCTCCTGTTGGACAGGGAATCACATGTTCAACTATTACATGTGGCTGGGATGTTCAGGTGTCCACATACTTTGGGCCATGCAGTAGTTTATTTGCCACGCATCTTTTCAATCCCACTGACTGAGCATCAATACCTTCATCTTCTTGTCAATACAACTTAATGGAGCAATTATTGACAAGAAGATGAAGGTATTGATGCTCGATTAATTGTCTGAGAAATAATTGCGATTAACAATATAATTGTCTGTTTCAGTCAAATAATAAAAAATTAAAAAATCTATCTATGTATTACTTTAGCAAAGAAATTAAAGTTTTGAATGAATCCCTGAATATATCTTTTGGTTATATCGCTGTCATGTGACCCAGCACTGCTTATGAAGTAAACATGCCATTTTATTATCATAAAATAGTGTATTTTTTTGCTTAAATGAACATAAAACTGACAATTACAACCAACCTTCATACCCCTTCGGACTTCATACCCCTAGCTAATGTGGGCAATTAATTGCGTTTAAATAAAGAAACGGCGATTATGTATAATTGGACAATTGGCGATTGGACAGTTATTTAATAATTGTAATCAGAATCAGCTTTATTTGCCAGGTATGAGGACACATACGAGGAATTTTGCTTTGGATTATACATTGCTCACAATATGCTTACTCATACAAAACAAACAATATATACACACTATAAACAGATTGGTTGAGGCAGGAGTGCAAAGTGTGCAGGAGTAAATTATTTTTATGATAAATGCTGGAATAAGTATTATATTACAATATGAACAGCTCTGAAATAGAGAATGATGAATAAATAATAAGGATATAACGACTTAGTGGGCAAACGCAAATAATAGAACAGCTAGTAAGTCTGGTTCAGAAAATGACATCACTTTACTGTAATGCAGCCTTTAAAACCAGGTAAAGACAACACTTGTGTCACATCACGATATCCAAAATCTAAGACATTTTCTAGTCTCATATCCTCCTGTTGATATAATATGGCTGTATTGCCCAGCGGCCCTATGTAGACTGCAGGGGCTCTGTGCTGTGTGATGACAGCGTTAAACACTGCGCCTAGTTCCCATTGGATGGCCAGTATCTCACAGAGCTGTCTCATGTTACAGGAGGGACGCAGCCTGACCATCAAGCTGAGGAAGAGGAAGACGGAGAAGAAGGTGGAGTGGTCCAGTGACACGGTCGATAACGAGCACCTAGGAAGAAGGTCTTCAAAATGTGAGTCCATGTTCCATATCAAGGCCCCTATACGCTGTGTGACTTTGTGCTGCCTGTGTCAGACCAAAGTTAACAATCTTAGGTTGTCCCTTCTAAACAGTGGTCCTATACGTCACTGTGAGCCACACCCAGCAGCAGTTTTAGAGCTTTGGAGGCTAGATTCAAATCCAGTGTCAAAATCTAGGAGCTAATTCTCCTAATATGGCAGCTGCTACAACCCACAAATGAACCAATCGCACTATATAGAACTATTTCTCCAACACAGGGCTCAGCTGGAGCCCACAGATAACTCACTGACTCCATGGCAATATTATAGTCCGGTTTGCATCACCCAAAGAATGATGGGAACTGAAGTTCAAAAGCTCAGAAGGGTTTGTAGCTGGGTTAGCTCAGTTGGTAGAGTACGCGCACATATATAGAGGGGTTTACTCCTTGACGCAGCGGCCACGGGTTCGACTCCGACCTGCGGCCCTTTGCTGCATGTCATTCCCCTTCTCTCTCCCCTTTCATGTTTTCATCTGTTCTGTGGAATTATAGACCTAAAATGCCCCAAAAAATAATCTTTTGTCCACCAGTCAAATGGCTAGTGAATGTTCAAATCTTACCAGCCACTCAATAGATTACCATTGATAGATTCAACATAGATTCAACATTTCATCATGTTATTCTCCAAATGTACAATGTACAATATTTGTTAAAGGCTAAATCTGTGTCAAACCAATCTGATCTGAAGTATTGTGGTGCTGCAGAGGCCCGGCCTACAACCCCTTTCCTACAGTCTAAAGAAAAAATCTTTGTTTGGTACAGACCCTCACCAAAATCCCACTATAATCAGTTACATTTTTATTTTGAATATTTTGAATTGAGAATGAGAATAAAAATGATCGTTCCCTCCAATATTGTGAATCGTATTGCAATCCCAATATTCGCAAGTAGATATTTTCCTCATATCGTTGAGCCCCATTTATAACCGTCTGCTTCCTGCTGCACTACTGGATTCATCAGATCAAACAGCTGGAAAGCTATTTTTACCACACGCTCCCTTTTTTAGTTGCCATTTCTGAACAGAAATGTTTGAACAAGGTGTCATGTTGTAGTTTTGATTTTCAAACTGAGAACTCTGAGCTTACAGTGAGTCAGTGAAGGCACCAGCTGTAGATGTGATCACCTGGATCCGTTCTGACCCGGTGCTGTGTGTTGCTAGTCTGGCTACCACCAGACCAAGCTCAATCTTTTAAGATTGAACATTAGTCTGGGGAGTCTGCTCTGTATTTTCTACTGCACAAGAGGCGTGATCAACAGGCATAGTTCAAATGACTCTGTATGCAATTGGATAGTCCTTCAACCAATCAGACCAACGATCCGGGTGACGTAGCAGCGACGGCGGCATCAACTGGTTGCTGCCATGGAGTGCTGCGCTTCGGTGGCCGGCGCGTTGAATGTAAACAAAAAGCTGCTTGGTCGCTTCTCTATCGTCATCGTGTTAAACCCACCAGGTGGATAAGCCAGTTTGTGATTGGTTCCCGCTAATTTGTGACTGAAGCAGGATAGATAAACGTACAGGTTTCCAGCCTGAGCTGCAGGGCAAAATCAAATCGGCGGCAGATCGGGCTGGGTTCACCCAGTCTAGTGTGTTGCTGCAGGCTGCCGTGTTTCTGATCAGTCCTAGTCTCGCATCGGCACCTCTAGCTCCACAGTACTGTGGAGGAAGCTCTGGCAACAGAAGCATACACCTCTGGATAGGAGTAGAAACAGTGGGTTGTTTGCATTTCTTTAAACCAATCCCAATGGTCTTGGGCGGCGCTAAGCTCCAGACGCAACGACGGTGGCTTTGCTACATAGTCTCAGAAAGGAACTTGTTTTGGTGCAACATTTGCACCCCGCAAAATAAAACGCCACATACAATATTAAATGAAGTTAACTGTTGACACAATACAGTAACGTGAGCTATTTAAATTAGCTGACACATGGTTAAACCTCATTGGCTCTTACCAGTGTATCTCCGCAGGGTCTCCCGCAGCACTTTGCAGTTAAGGCGGCCGCCTAAAGCAACACACGCCTGGCGCCTTAACTACGTCGTAAAAAAGTGAATGATCTAAATCTGATGAAGCAGAAACGCTTAATATCAGATAACGTCCATAATAATAGGACTTTGGGTTAGATTTTTTGACAGTTTTCAGTGGTTATGAGGAGCAATATGAGAGAGAAATTTGGTGATCACTGATCGTTGTTTAGGTACGTTAAACCACGTTAAGCTTTTTCACGTTAGGACTTAGAAGCCCATGAGAACCGTGGAGAGTCAACCCACAGCCGCTCCGCTGCCCTGCTGAAAATGTGAAACAGAAACGCTTAATGTCAGATATCGTCCATAATAATTGGACTTTGGGTTACATTTTTTTGACAGTTTTCAGTGGTTAGGAGGAACAATATGTCGTTTATTCACATTTAAAGGGATAAATCGCCATTTCACCGTCGCGTGCGTCGTTGATTGTGGGAGTTTGTCAACAAATGTGCGGGCAGAGACGGGGTGAGTGGACTTACCGGAGCGTTGGCATATGGCATTTATATATGTATCTCTGTCTTGTTCTTCACATCAGTGAGGCTTACTTCTCTTGTTTCAATGAAGTGAATACATGGCGAAGTGACTGGAACTATCATCACCTCTCGCGCGTGGATTCTGCTGTTGCCCGGTCTTTGAGACACAGCCGTTGTCTTTTATTTTTTTATTTTATTTTTTTTTTTAGCGTAGTTAAACACTACACACAGTGAAACTACGTGTCCTGTTTTTATTTCACGCATACTATCTGCTTTGAGTGAGTGAAGCTATGGGCTGAGCTCTGTTATCTCAGAGATGTTTGTTTTGGAGAAGAGTTGTCAGGCGAAGTGGAAGAAAGCGTGTCACTGAGGATAATGGGAGCCATGCGAGTAACACTGTTATAGCACATGTTTTTTTTTTAATGAAAAAATGATTTAAAAATGATTTTAAATAGTTGTGTTTCTGATCCGCTGTGACCCGGTGC
Organism: Sander vitreus; assembly: GCF_031162955.1. NCBI lineage: Eukaryota > Metazoa > Chordata > Actinopteri > Perciformes > Percidae > Sander > Sander vitreus. Next base: position 26,827,945 of record NC_135868.1, on the reverse strand, counting down.
TGTGTGTTGTTTCACTTAATGTGTCGACTGAAATATATTACACTCTGTCGCTCCGAAACGGACGTAAAAACATCACACTTTCTCTGTAGTCTACTGTTAGCTAGCTACCGTAAATGTAGGCTACTTTTAAAATGCCATATTTTCCCTCTGGGCTCTCCAAAACGGACGTAAAAGCACATTAACCATTCACTGCACGTGATCGCAAGTCTGAAAAAAGAGCCTTTCGTTGATGTGATTTTTCAGTTTTTCAAGAATCGGTTTAGGAATCTTTTTTATTGAATTGTGGAATTATGGAATTGTTTTAAAAGTACCGGTCCGGCATTGGAATCGTAAAAATCCAAATGATACCCAACGCTGTGTGTTGTGTTGTGTGTGTATCTTGACCCGGTGCTGTGTGTTGTGTTGTGTATCTGACCCGCTGTGACCCGGTGCTGTGTGTTGTGTTGTGTTTCTGACCCGCTTTGTGTTGTGTTTCTGACCCGGTGTTGTGTTGTGTTTCTGACCCGCTGTGACCCGGTGCTGTGTGTTGTGTTGTGTATCTTGACCCGCTGTGACCCAGTGCTGTGTGTTGTGTTGTGTATCTTGACCCGCTGTGACCCAGTGCTGTGTGTTGTGTCCCTGCAGGCTGCTGTATCTACGAGAAGCCACGGCAGTTTGGAGAGTCGTCCTCTGAAAGCGACGGAGACGATGACGATGAAGGCTGCGGCAGTGCCCACTGCATCCTGGGCCACGGCAGGAGGGGTCCTGGACAGGGGGGGGGGGGGGGGACCACGAGGCCCCCAAACTCTGGAGGGCCACACACACACTAGCGTGGCTCAGCACGACAGTGACACATTACAGCTCCGCACTCTCGTTTAGCTTAGCTCCATCACTGAAGCCCAGGTAGGCCTGATGCTGCCAGACACTCTGCTGGAGCCGGGGCTGCTGCTCTGGAAACACAGAGCAACAGGGATTACTGAATTAGCCACATTGAAAATCCTGCTCTCCTTTCAACAGCTAAAAGCATGCTCAGTATTGTGCCAACTGACATACATAACTTGGAATGAAAGCTACAAGTTGACATTTTAAATTTCCTTTAAAGAAGTAGTGCTTTTAAAGCACCAAAAGGTGACATGCTGTAATAATAGAATGTTGGAGGCCGTAGCGGTCCTTTTTTGTGTGTTTCAGCTCTTTTTACGACAGACCACACGTTGCATCACTGCTGAGCATTTCCAAAGCATGGAGCAGAATGGTGGGATTAAAATGCTTTGCTACTTGTCAGGCAGCCGTTGGTTTCCATTTATTTCACTATGCTGTTCAATAAACTCTGAGGTTTGAGATCCCTCACAGTGAACATCACGTTGGCTTTGACGTTTGTCAGAGTTGTCATGCAGAAATGCAATTAAGGTCAAAACTGACTTAGTTTCGTCATCACTTAATCTGCTGAATATCTTCTCAGTTAATGGAGTAGTCAATGTCAGCAGACAGAACAGTGTCCATGCCACTATCCAGGACCAACGGAAGCATCCGATCCTCACACAGCAGAGGCTAGAACCAGCGAGCGTTTGGCATTCTTACTTCAGAATGACAAAAGACTAGCAGTGCTCAATTATCATAGTTGCAGATTAATGACACGCATTGACAAATCTGTTCTGCTCTATAATTGATTTGTTTTCAATTCATTTATCAATCGTTTAATCTTCAGAATGTCAAAAAAAGAAAAAACACAAGCTATGAGGCGACATCTGAAAATGGCTTGTTCTGTCCAGAAACCTAAAGATATTCACATGTATTGATTTTTACACCAAATGCGTCATCAGCTTGCACTTACACTGCATGAGCAGCCAATGGTAACTAAACTTTTACAACAATAAAAAACAGAAATGATGGATTATACGATGCTGTATGATTTCACTGTGCTTTGGGAAACAGTCAGCAGCAGTAATGTAAACTATCGCCCCGGGCTGTAATAAATGAGCTAACGCATGTAAAAACACTAGTTACATACTTCTATTGTAGTGATGTCACCATGTCGGAAGACAACATGGATTATGTATGAGCCTTATTGAAAACGCTGGTCTCCTTTCAGCCGCTAAAACATGACCCTTTAACACACAGACGTGCAGGGCTGATGCGTTGGACTGTAGCGATGTTTGTGCGTGTTTTGGCCCTTTTACTTGACAGTCCAGACCCCGTGATAGGGCTTCAGGTCTCTAAAAGGGAGGTATCGATACTGTAGTAAGATGAGTGGAAACTAATGGCTGCTGATGAAGCCGAGCTAAAGTGCATCGGCAGTAATGCAAAGTGTTTGTGCCATGAATGAATGAGCTGAAAGGTATAAAAGCACTGGATCTAATGTGACAATAATGACATCAATGCAGTCTGGCTGTGTGCCCCCGGCAGCATGCAGTGTGACACACACACACACACACACACACACACACACACACACACACACACAGGCTACCTGCCTCTGGGTTTCCTTTTGACAGAGTTAATTGTATATAATACTGCACATTGTTTAGTATTCTATGTTTGATTTGCTGCTCTTCATTATAAACTTGCTAACCCTAGACATGCAGTGGAGCCCAGTCTGTGTAGTAACAGTACCATTACAAACCACTAGGGCTGGGTTCAAATAATCCATTCTCCAGTTAAAATCCAATCTTTGTTTGAGTGATCTGATATTGATTATTAAAATCCAGAAATCGATCTTTTAATATCTGCCTTTTCATCATGGATGTGGTTTCTTAATGTTAAACCTGAACCTGATGCATTTAAAAAAAATATATATATATCTGAGGGGTGCTTCTTGCTTGTACAGTTTACAGCAGAAGTTCTCTGAGAACCTCTTTTATATCCAAGATAAACTTGTGTTGTATGTGAAAATCCTCTAACCTAACTGATATGGAATGGATGATGTAATGGATTTGGGAAATCCTTGCGATGCCCGGCCCTACAAAGCAGTATGTGAGACGTAGAATAGAGTGGACACGACAAAGATCTCACTTTATATTAGGCTGAGCCAGTATTGCTGTTTGTGATTTTCAGAGCAGTTTTAAAGTTCTTGCCCAGTGACAGAACATATGCACTGTCGTCACATTATTACCCCTCAGCACCATCAGTATCACCTGTCAGCCCTACAGAACCAGCCCTGGGCCCGGCTCTGCATGTGTGGAGAACTTCATTCACATGATTTAACACTGGATCTTTCACTTCTTCCAACCTGTTTTAATGTTTCTCTGAAACTGCGTGTCATAGCAAAAACTCATAATACTGACTTTATATATCACCCCAGAAAAAAAAGCCATATGAGAAACGTGAGATTTGAAAGAGGATTCTGAGTTTGGAGTGTACAGCAAAGGCCTGGTCACCGGAAGGGACGGCACCAAGGTTAGGAACCATGAGGAGGGCAGCCATCAGGTCACAGATAGATTTCATTTCATATTTATTTGAATAGGGACAGATGCTAAGACATAGACATTTGTGCAACAAATCTCCAGTGTACAACATCCCAGCAGCTATTGCTAATTTCCAATGCCCGTCCCTAGAAGTCCTATGTAGAGGCCAATAGGAGCCTGAGCATTTGAAAACAAAGCTATAAAATTGATTCTGAAACACATAGGTAACCAGTAGAAGGGTAACAAGGGTGGCTGGGATGTGGAGCTAAAAGCCTGGCTGTATCCGCTGCAGTCTTTGGATGTTGGCCTGCTGATACCAGATTAAAGTGTGTGGCAATAGTCTGGAGGAGATAAAGCCTGGAGGAGCTTTTCTACATATGCAGAGGGACGAAATGAGCCAATCTTGGTTAGCTGTCTCAGTTGGACAAAGTAGGACTGCGCTACTTCAGTCCCCCGAGCATCAAAAGACAGCACTGGGTCCAAAAGTACACCTCAGTGACGGGCTTCTTTATCTCTCAATCAGATTAGTGAAATTACAGATTGTTCTTTATTACAGGCTCTGGCAGTCTCAGGGTTAACTTTCATTTCACAGTTAGAATGAGAAACTTATCTATCAGACAGGCGGATATTTCAGCCAATACTAGCCGGTATACTAGCTGATGTCATTTATGTTTTAACTCTCTAATATCAATACCACTATTGGCCTCGAGAATCCAGTATGTTTCTGACTATGGTCAGAGTCTGTGTGAAGGTGAGGGACAAATACTCGACCTATCACCACGCCAGCTGTTAATATCTGTGCTGATTCCACTTAGGACTCTTATTTCGAAATAAAGTTTGCTGTTATGAGGGAACTTTGAAGAATCTATCCATCACCTGTGTTGGAAGAACTGAATGTCTGGCTGACATCATGTGACTCTCTGCAGAGCTGTAACGCTCAGTTTGCTGTAATCACTCTCTGTTTATTTCATTTTCTGACAGCATTAGATTTAATGAAAGCTCAGAAGGGTGTAGGTATTTAAAATGTGTTAAATCCTCTGCTGGTTTTCATTTGCTTGATTGATTTCAGATGAATCTGTTGAATCCACGCTGACAATCGTAGAAATTATGACATTTTGACAGGATGTCATTGAGTGGTATAAGACAAGTTAATTTCCCTTAACACCCATAGGTTCCCATTAAATTCAGCTTCATGTCGGGCGTAAAAAAAAATGAAATCTACAATATGACTATGAATTTGATTTAAAGACGTTGTCTGTTTGTGCTTTTCCTGCTGTGCTGTGCACGACGACTTGGCTGAGGACGCAGCGTTCTGCGATTGGACGTCCTTTCCCGACCAGGCTGTACATATGGAACTGAATCACAGCTCACCATGGTTACCCCCTCACTGTCTGTTCTGTCTATACACACCGGCATTGTTACATATAGACATTGTTCTTGTACTGGTATTGCACATTTCTGTATATATTATTAGGCATAATGAGAGCAGATGTAATGTGAATTAAAGTTTTCAACTGGGATCAAACTGTGTGTGTGTTATACATACATACACACACACACATATATATATATATTATTATATTATAATATAATATATATTACGCAGGAGTATGACACCACTTGCGCCATGCATTCTTTTGCAGTCCCCGCTGTGGTCTAAAGGAAACATTTTGCTTTTCTTCTTGCCTAAACACATTTAAAAAGATGTAGTATAGCATAAATACTAAAAAAAAATGACATGGTAATCTCCCTCGGTCCGATCCAATGCTGGATCACCGCCACATCAGGGTTCCCCCAGTGTATTGTAAGCCTGGTAAGTCTCTGGGAATTATTTTTGAGACGTTTTTTTTTTTTAACTACAGTTACAGTTGGTTGGAAACTTAGACATAGTCATATTTTCATTTTGATTTTGCACTGACGTAAGTCTTTTTAAACTCCGAAATTTGGCTGATTCCATCCATTATTCTGTTATCACAGAAACTATTGGGCTCTACATTAATGCTGCCATCAGTCTGTGACCCTAACCCTAGTCTATGTCCACAACGTTCCACTTCCGGGATTGCTCTGTTGCCGCCAGAAATTCTGCCAGATCACACGCTTTTTGCCCGGATGTCCCGTCACCTTGCTCTTTCTTTTGAACTTTTGAACGTACATGTTCCACCAAAACAAGTTCCTTCCCGAGGCTATTTTGCTGAGGCACCGTTGCTCCGTCCGGCACTTAGCATTGCCAGAGCACGTTTTTCTCCCATCCCAGAATGCTGTGGACTAGTCAGTCCCTCCTCCATAGCACTGTAGAGGAAGGTCTGGCAAAGCGAGACTACCATAACCCTAACCCTCATCAAAAAAGACACCAGAAAAGGCACACATTGTTGCATAAATGTTCACCAGAATGCAGGAAATGAAGTGTTTGATGCCCCCGGTTATAAACGTGTGTCCCCCCCAATGTTGAAACCTAACCTACGCCCTTGGCTGCAGTTTGCAGTGGTGTGTTGCTGTTAGGACTCTTATTTGGCTGAGAACATTCAATGCTCTGCTATGGTTGTTCTACTGAAAAGATCATCCCAGCTTAACCAATACGCCATCATTGCATTTGTTTCATTTAATGTAGGATTTCAAAGACGTGTAGGTAATCAAAACCAGGCAGACAATCTAATAAAAGAGAATCTTTATTTCCCCTCAGTGTAGTGTTGGCTTCAGGTGTACAGTCAGTTCACAGCAGAGTTCAAATGACACCATGTGAGCTTCGTCCTGCTTATTTAGGGAAGCAGGACAGAGTCTCTGCACAGCTACAGTGATCCAGCACTTGTTAGGTGTGTGGGCAGGCTGCTCATATAAAAATAGCTTTCCTTACAAGCGTTATCACTGCAATAAAACTCTCACATAAGCAAACAATGAATAAAAGGCAACGAGTTGGAACACAAATTGTTAATAGACGTTTGGTCAAATTTCATTTTCCATTTGTGTACAAAACATTAAAATTTGAATTTCAAAATCCAATTGTATTGTTTGGAAATACTGCCAAAATGAAAATAAAAACTACAGTTCCAATCATTTGCAGTACATTCCTTAGCATAACATGGCCCCAACAATGATGAAATGGACTTTCTTTTAACAAACTGGCAGACAATGTAAAATAAAACTTGAAAATCTGACTTTACCTGATTTTAACTTATATTGAACACAAAAAGGCTGTTTACATTTTATTTAGTAACAATATCAGTCAAAACATAGTTCAAATTAATAAAGGGCTGCAGCGAACGATTCTTTTTATTATTGTTTTGTCTATAAAAGGATCAAAATAGAGGAATGGCCATCACAATTTTCTAAAGGTCCATCTTCAAATGACTTCTCTTGTCTGCCGTGATAAAAAAAACATTTTTTACTTAAACATGCCATTGATTATCTAAATAGCTGCAGATACATTTTCTGGCGACTGACTAATCGATTGTTTCAAAATTCTAAAGTTTGCAATTTCATTTTCACGTTTACATTATCGCACATTATCTGCCAATATGAAAATTAAAATGAGAAGACTGTTTAACATTCCATTCCATGTCACTCTGGCAGTGTGTGCTCAGGAGTACACTCAGGGTTTTTTGGCAGTAGTTGCCAGTTGTGTTTTCAACAAATAGACAACTTCAACAAGATTAAACGATTTCATCTCAATATTGTCAGCCGCCAGCGTCCACATCTCACAGGCTGATACAAGTAAGCAAACGTATGCATGTGTGTGGAATAAATGGATGAGCAGCACATGCTATAGAGAATGTCTAATGCAAGTCAAATGTGCTTCAATGCAACAGGAGTGCAAAACATGCTTTTGTGCACAAAAACCAAATTCTATGTTTGGTCTTTTCATTGTTGTACCTTTAAATCTAAAGCATGACAAGGAAAAGAGACGTTTGAACTGAGCAATATGATGGCCAAGAAACTAGTGTGTACAAAGGACACATTCACATGTGCTGCTGGTATTATGGGTCACTAAAAACCCCTACACAGATACAACAAGACAACAATGACAGTGACATGTTCTGTATGTGGGGAGGTTTCAGGAAAGGCATTTCTCACTTCAATATGTGAACATACATAAATACAAAACAGATTCACCAGCAGAAATTATTGTTCTATTTCTTTATAGTCTAGAACAAGCAGCAACCATCACAGCTGAGCACTGAAACCTCTCAACGGCCTTTAGATTTAAAAAGAAGAAAACCCCATAAGAACAGAGATCTTCAACAAGTTACTGCACATATTAGCAAATATAAAGCAGCCTACTAAAACACTGACTACTATACCTATAGGCTTATTGGCCTATAGGTAAAGCAGCCATCCACAGATACAGTTAAGTGTGCCACATATATGTTAACATTAACACATGATTTATAAAATCATGTCAACAATTATTTTAATAGCGGAGTATTCTAAGCACTAAAAAGGTATGCATACTTATGCTGTCCCATGTTATTGTAGGCCCATATGCAACTTAATTTTATACAATATATGTAGTAGGGGGTCCCTGATCCATTTAAGTCCATATAAGGGGTCCTCGGCTTATAAAACGTCGAAGACCCCTGCCATAAACTTAACCATTGCATTCCATTCAACTAGTCTTCGGTCTCAACATACACATTTTATTTTGAGGAAACAAAGTTGGAGGTCAATGCTGAGTGAGGGATAGTATGGCTTTAATGCACTATATTCTGTAGTGTGTGTGTGTGTGTTTATTGACAGGTTAGTACTAACAACCTCTCAGGCTTCCCACCATTGACCACATTGGGATTTGCTCCATTAAAAAGGTCCGTTCACACCAGCCTTCTGTTCTGCACTCTGCTCTGGAAAGGGATGCGACGTCACAGGTGGGATGAGAGTATACAAAAATATTAAGCGGCTTGATTACAGACTGTAAACAAAGCAATATTGCAGTTTATTATTGTACTACACTAGGTGATGACACAGCGCTTCTCCATTTCCAAATACAGAGTATTGTAGAGAGCCAGAGATGGCACTGAAACAGGAAACGCACGCCTGAATGTGCCTGCGTTTCCAGCTTCAGCTGAATTAAATTAAAGATGGGATGAATATTTGATGGGGAGCGTGAAATATGACTGTGCCTTAAGGGACAAAAATGGTGGCCACAGACAGACGCTACAATCAGTGGTTAAAATGGAACCCCAATCGACTGGAACCATGTGATTCCAAATTCCCCTAATGTTGCCTTCAGAATGAAATGAGTGACTACAGTCTGAACAGACCGAACATCAGCAGCAGCCCTTCTGTGTGGGAGCAGTTTCCCGTTTGCTGCTTTACAGTCAGTGACCTGACGTTCAGGGGCACTGGGATATTTCTGGCGCACTGTGGTTTCTCTTCTCAGCGTCTGTGCCTTTGCTAAATACTCCCATGTGACGACTCCCCTGCGCTGAAACTCTGCTTCTCTCGACCCCCTACAATGTTTCACTTAAACTGTTTTTTGTTAATGCAGTGGTTTGTATCCCTTTGCATTCCTTACCTTCTCGTGGTGAGGCCTAAAGTTTCTGATCATTTAGGCGGTGTATTTGGTTGTTCATTTCTTCTTACCCAGAATGCACCAAAGGCAGTCACCTGGTCCCAAACCGGGTGACTGCCTTGTGGTGAATCATGAGAAAAATAGTCCCGCAGGACAAGAAACGAAACGTTTTCGGAGTATTCCCTGAATACTGGGTGTGTTTCATGAACATCGATGGCCTCTAACATTACTGACCACCATTAAGAGTAGTAGTGTACTTTGTGATACTAAACTTTGTACTGCTATCACTGTCAACATTCTGGTGACAACTTTAAGGCCAAGTTAGGACAGACGTCTAGAAATGCAGATCAATAGCGTTGAACATAAAGTGACAGGAGTTTTGTAATGACTGTGCAGAACACGGAGGTTGCAGTCCCGCTGCAGGAGGTCCGACACAGCTGGACTGATGTTGGACGACTCCTGGATGGGCAGCAACTTCTCACCGTCTGTGGAAACAACACAGCTCTCTTAAAAAAAAACAGCTGATCTGGAAAACACAGTACAGCAACATGTAACCAATTACCGACCACATTTCTCCAAACACAGAGGTCAGCTGATAATATTAGTTGTGAATCTGCATCTCTGGGATGTGGGGTCGCATTGGCTGCGTTGGCAATTATAAATCAAAGTTTTGACAGAGCCTGGACATCATATGTGGGGGGGTCAATGTCAGTAAATATAAAGTTTTAATCAAACCTAACTGGAAGAGAAAACAAAAGGTGAAGGATCCATTGTTAGCCAAACTGTGTGTTGTAAGCACTTCCTGCTTCCACTTTGACTTACTGGACTCCAGCTGTGTGCAGTGGTCCTGTTGAGGGACACGTATTAGCCACATCCAGCTGTGCTCACTCAGATGATGGAAACAAACAGTTGGTTTGTTTCCAACCTGTCTGATCCTCAGACTGCTCACGTTTTTATGACCTGCCAGATTACATTGGAGCGGGTCACAGTTCGCTGGGAACAATCTTATAACTGACAGAAACGATAACTAAGACGAGACCCAGTTATAATAACTGTGAAGCAGAACTTTACTTTAATAAGAGTAAAAAAAAATGTAATGGACGGAACTGTACATGGGTACACAGGATATAACAGGATGTTATCGTACTCATTTCAACTAAATGTATTCCATCATCTCTGATGTCTGGCTGATGCTTGTTTTGACATAATGAACACTAACATTTCTCTGTGAAGAGAACAGATAATTATGAAAACTGAAGCAGTGGGAGATCTGAGGCCTCTGGCAGATAAACTGAATTATCTGTGTCTGGTTTCACACCACTCAAAATCTCACACTTCTTTTTCTATGGTGTGGGGGTGTGTGTGTGTGTGTGTGTGTGTGTGTGTGTCATCAGTTAACCCCAGCCTTTAATGAATGTGCTAAATGCAATTTAAACATACAGCAACATTAAGGAGCAGCCTCACCTTCCACACAAAAAAACAGAATCTCCATGTAACAGTCTGCTATCATTCTGATCTTACCACAATGGCAACTCTCCCTTAAGACCAAAGTTGACTACAAGACACACATTCCTTTGGGAATGCCTTCAGCTGGCAGTATGTGCTGTACATAGGCTGAGGACAAATACCTAGCATATCAATCAACAGAACACAACTTGTGGCCAAAATGAGCCTTACCAAACACAGCTAACCACTCAGTTCACATCTACACCTCCCTTACACTTCTATATATATATAAAAAAAAAGAAAAAAAGAAGAGCAATACCACAATATAAAAAAACACTAGTAAAAGTCCTGCATTCCAAATCTTACATAAGTACAGTTATTTTCAGAAGTTAGCACTTGTTCTGCCCCAGTTTGGGAACCAATGTTTTATAGAATAGGGTTTTCACTGAACTCAAAGTGTATGTGGAAGTAGTATTTTCTGCTGTAGTTAGTCGAGGTGGAGCAATTTTTATTATTTTTATTCTATTATGAAGAAGCCCAACTGATACTGCATTTTTGAGGCTGATTCTGATATTACTTGGGTTTTAAAAAATTTGATAAAAAGGTACACTACCGGTCAAAAGTTTAGGATCACTTAGAAATGTCCATTCCACTCCATTATAGACAGAATACCAGCTGAGATCAGTTGCATTGTTTTTTTAACCAGGGCAGCAGTTTTCAGATTACATTATGTGCTTACATAATTGCAAAAGGGTTCTCCAATGTTTTCTCAGTTAGCCTTTTAAAATAATATCAGATTAGTAAACAGAATGTGCCTTTGGACATTGGATGAATGGTTGCTGATAATGGGCAATGTAGATATTGCATTAAAGATCAGCCACTTCTGTCTACAACAGTCGAGAACCCTTTTGCAATTATGTAAGCACATAATGTAATCTGAAAACTGCTGCCCTGTTTAAAAAAACAATGCAACTGATCTCAGCTGGTATTCTGTCTATAATGGAGTGGAATGGAAATTTCTAAGTGAGCCAAACTTTTGACTAGTAGTGTATATCTGCCAATAAAAAACAGGTATTAACTATTGACTGACCTAGCTAAACTACCTGCAGTGACAGTGCTGCAGCTTCAGCTGTCTGTGTTTTCACCTATACCGTTGTTTAGAACTGTTTTATTGTGATGTAAATGCTTTTAGGTTTTTAGTGTGGGAGTTTTTCCAATTTAACTTATGCAGTCATAAGACCAAAAACTGCCAGAGAAAGGGGAAGAAGAAAAAAAAAAAAAAAAAAAACTTTGAGCAGGTGGTAAAATGTAACCTAAACATCCCATCAGACCAATGAAGGGGCTTACCTTAAACTTAACTTGTCTTCACCTTGTCCTTAACAGACACAAGCTTTTCTTTGGGTTCCTCGGTCTCCATGCCCTCGTCATCCTTCTCTCCTTTTTCTACCTCCACTCCGAGCAATACACTCTGGCGAACACTGACCGAGATCACCAGTGCCTGGATGATGCCATAGATCAACGCAAACTGAGGGAGATACTCCTGGATCAGCCATAGCAATCCTGCCATCCCAACTGTGGAGACAAAGAACATGGCCATACCATGGAGCCACAGCCTCAGCGCTCCCTGGACCCCCAACACCTCCAGGATCAGCTTGGCAGGGGGGGACACAGTCCACAGGAAGCCCACCACAAACAGATCAAACAGGTGGCGGAGGAAATTGAAAGAGATCTCGTAGTGCTCCGGCACGATTTCTACCTTCAAACTGTGCGCAAAGAGTCGAAAAGGGGATGTCAGCTGGAAGGAAGGAGGTGTAGGAGACGGAGGAGGCGTCCCGTAGTCAGAAAAGTCCCCATCAACATCACAGTCCCACGGATCTACACTCTGACCATCCCGTTTCCTGCGTCTCAGTCCGCTTGCTTCCGTTTCCCTTGGCCACGGAAGGTAAGAAGTGTGGAGATATTTGTTCCACCACCTAGTAACTTGCTGTGAATTTGCCCCTGTCTCCTGGACATTCATTTCCATGGGCTGAAGCTTCTCCTGCGCCTCCCAGTACTCCTCCACTGGACTGCTTTGGTCACTTTGTCTCAACCCTCCCCAGATCCAAGAGGTCCAACCCCTGGGGCCCTGCTTGCTCAAGTCATGTATCTGGCCCTTGGCGGTATTCTCTGACACACCAGTGCCGCCCCATGAGCGCAGCCACCCCCATGCTTTGCCTACCACAGCTGTCATACTTTCTCTGTTGAAGTGGAATTCAAATCGCAGACAATCAGTTCCTCTCGCTAAAGTTGGCCAGGAAGCTCTGTAAACTTACGGGAGAAGCATGCATGTGCTGCCAGCTAAGTTGGAAAGTTGCAATACTTGTTGACAAGGATTCAGGCCTCGGCAGAATGTCGTCCTCAGGCCATAGACACACCTGTGGGTGCGTTTCAGCAGTTGGGCTGACCCCTCCTTAAATTACTTACAATGCTCTTAATGCAATGACACAAGTCAGGCTTCTCGTCTACATGTCCTTGGTTTAACCTGGCAACCCTTGGAGCTGCCAAGGTTGCTTTCGGTAACTCAGCGTTACCTTCAAATATGCTCAATAAGCAAGTTAGCACCGGCTAACGTTAGTTACAAGTGAATAGGTTTAGTGGACCCAGGCTTCAGCTATAGGACAATCAACGTAAAGTACGTCATTGCTTGACAAACTTGTTTAACCTTTTCATTCTCCCGAAACACATTACGTTGGCTAGCTACACCTGCAAAGAAAAGACATTTACAGTTAGTAAAAACATTAGCCAAATCTTCCTTCAACTTCCACGTCAACATCAATGCAAGTTAACGTTAGCTAGCTAATGTTACACTGGTCCGACACTTGACTTAGCTAACGTTAACTTACAGGTTTGTACTGGAAAGTGAGACTGGTTAGCACTTAGCTAACGTCTAACGTTACTGACAAATTTCAGGAAAACAGTTTTCGGGTTGTCAGTGTCTCTTAAGCACGGCAAGTTAGCGTTAGACAATGTTATAAGAGATAAATGCTCACCTTCAGCGACGTTAGCTTGAGTTTGTCTGTCAGACCGTAAGCTAGCCCGCCTTGTTAGCATCAAATAAGTCGACACACAGACCAAGTTCCTCAACTTCTGGAAACCGAGTTGTAAACACACAAACGTGTTATCTTTTGCGGTTGGATAAATCAGCTTCCAACCAAGCTAGCTAACTGACAACGGGTACCACTAACGGCACAGCTAACCAGCAAAAGCCGAAGGGAAGGTCCGCCCACCAGGTCGATGGAACGTTTTTACCTAGCTAATTACGAGAACAAAGAAGACGGACTACCGGTCCGGTTTCAACCTTCAAAATAAAACAATGGTTGGCTGTGCAGTTCATGCTAATGTTCCTGTACTATGGATGTATTAGAACAGTGGTTCCCAACCTTTTTTCCTTGGCGCCCCCCCCTACTCATGTCTAAGTGACCCCCCCCCCCCGAAACCGAAGTTGGGGTAACTCTCGAGATAGAGCCTTACTTTCTTTTTTGATACAGAGTTATAAGCACTTTTACCTTTCTCCGCCATGTTTCATTCATAAAATAGTGATGCCGTGGCGGCAGGAAAAATGAGGATGATAGCAGCTAGCAGCTGACCTGACGACAGCAAGGGTCCCAGGTTAAGAGGTCCCAGAGGTTTGGCCTACTAAGTAGCCTGCCTACAATTTTAAGCCAGAACAAAAAGATACAGTTTTCATACAGACTTTTGTATACGTTATATATTCTAGTGTATTATCATAATTTGTTTAACGTGCAAATATATTTTTTTTTTACCTCAACCTCAAACCAGATAAAGACTTGCGCACCCCCTGTGATCTTTGCCGCCCCCCTGAGGGGTGCCCGGAACCCAGGTTGGGAACCACTGTATTAGAAGACCGTATTGTACTAGGATTTGTCCTGTCCACACAAAAGATGTTACACACAAAGTGAATACCCCAAGTGTAATATGGTTTAGAATCAGAATCACCTTTAATGGCCAAGTAGGTGTGAACACAAACAGGGAATTTGACTCGGGCTTTTTGTTGCTCTCTCCTACCTAAAAACAAGGACAACAAAGCTGAACAAGGTAAACAAACATTGTGATACTATGTACAGATATGTTTGTATAGAAAATAAGTGTGTATATGTTTACATACACATGTGTACAGACAGCTCTATGAGGACTGTAACAGTAAGACAACAGGGCAATGCCAAAGTGCAAATGGTGCTGGAATAAATAATTATTAAGATAACTGGTTGCATACATGTAGGTGGATGTGACAGTGTATATTTGACATATTTATGCACGTTTAAATGGTGTTTAACTCTATCAATCTAGAATTGACTAAAAGGTGGAAGCTTGGTGTTCCAGGGATATTGCACAGGGATTGATCCTGACACTATGGACTGGTGTTCAGTTTGATCACAGTGACAGACTGTGGCAACAAACTGTTCCTGTGTCTGCTTGTTTCGGTGAACAGGATTCTCTTGGGCCTACCACAGGGGAGAAGATCAAACCAGGGCGGGATGGTCTGCAGTGACGCTTCCTGTCCGTTTCCTCTCTCTGGAGGAGTACAAGTCCTAGATGGAGGGCAGGTTGGCACCAATGATTTTCTCGGTAGTCCTGTCCGTTGCAGTCTGTTCCTGTCGGCTCCAGGTTGCTCTGGACCCATATGGAGCACACGCTCTACCAGTTGAGCTACTCAGCTGCCCCTGCGATGATGGTGTTGAACACAGAAGTGAAAGCCACAAACAGGATCCTTGCGTGGGTCCCTGCGGAATCAAGGTGTTGCAGGATGTAGCGCAGTGCCATGTTGACTGTATCATCCACTGACCTGGAAGGAGATCATGACCACAGACGCCTGAATACAGGTCATGCCTGTAGTCATTGAAACATGTGATGGATGTTTTGGGGACAGGGATGACGAAGGAGCGTTTGCAGCAGGAGGGGACTTGACACAGCTCCAGTGATCTGTGGAAGATCCGTATGAAGATGGTGGCCAGCTGGCAGCGTTTAGAAAACATGCAGGTGACTACATTGCAGCCATATAATGCTACAGTTTGCAACATATGTAGCCATGCGCGCACTGCTTTACCAAAATACGCTTCAGTAAAAAGTACTTTCACAAAGCAAAATATGTATAAAGGTCTCTTATGTACGTCAGACGGTTTAATGAAGGTCAAGCAGCATCAACAGGACAATGTTGCTATGACTGCTTTCTGCTGGTTGATTTCATCTACAGCAATTTATTGTATTGATGACATGCATGTTAAAATCATGACTTCACTTCTGACAGCTAAAGCATAGCACATTGTATGGCCCATAGCAGTATATAGCTTCTTGTGGTTCATTTTATGGTTATCAACCTGCCACAGGGTTTCACCAAGTGAAATGTAAGACTTTTAGGACCATTACTAGAGACCCTTCAGTATGCATGAGACTCCAGCACCCCCAACATTCAGTTAATTGCCTTCTGGCATAAGCAGTAGGCCTCAAATACATGGTTAAAGCAGTTGCAACAAAGCCTAAATTCAGTTTCAAGCCAAGTATTTGAACATTAACACTTCCCAGCTGAACACAGTCTAAGGTACAAACCAAAAGAGACTCATGCCAGGAACATGAAAGCTGTTGTAATTAAGTTGGTCTCATTCAATACAGTGAATGATATTTGGACTGTGAAAGAAACACCATGGAATGAAGTTCTAAAGCACTGCAGGAGCCTTTGGGGGGGGGAGCGTTACATTAACGCAAGAAAATACGGCCAGTTTCAAATTATGTAAGAACACAATCAAATTTAAGACTACAGAAACCCTGCACCATCACCCAGGGGAGGGGGAGAAAAAAACCCAAGCTTTGAGTCATTGTGTAGTCAACCATTTATTTGAAATTTCTCTAAAATGCACTTGCATGTAAATGCCAGTTGAGAAAAGCTTTGTACAAAACTTTGTGTAGGAATGACCTTTAGCTGGCTTAATCGTTTTATAAAGCCAAGCATGTGTATCAGTTTCTTTAAAAATCTTAATCCGTAACCTGCGAGTCCCCTGAAAATCAGTACATTTAAATGTATTGTATCCAGGAAACAGAATTATTGCTCATAGATTTAAGTATGATTGACTTATTGTGACTGTTAAGTGGTCAAAAAAGTATTGAACTCCTCTCTAGAATGGGTCCAAACACCCCAGATATTTAAATATCTAAAATGTTAGGCAGGCTTTT
This sequence comes from Sander vitreus, assembly GCF_031162955.1. Taxonomy (NCBI): domain Eukaryota; kingdom Metazoa; phylum Chordata; class Actinopteri; order Perciformes; family Percidae; genus Sander; species Sander vitreus. The sequence continues at coordinate 26,811,391 of NC_135868.1, read as the reverse complement.
TGTTGCAAGTCTAAGATGGAGTTTTCTGACTGAGTCATAAAACTATTAGCATACACTGGGGCAAACTTCTTACCCATTGCTGTCCCTTTAACGTTGAAGTATTTCTCAGCAAATTCAAAGTAACTGCAACAGTTTTATCTGGCCTCCTACTATCTGGATATTTTTGAAAATTGTTTGGCTTGGATGCCTTATGATATCAATATTTGTGTACACTGTCGATACCAAACCTCTGGGACCTGTCAAACAATGCTGTGAACAGAAAAGACCGTTCAGGGATATTTAGCTGCTGAATTTTGTGTACAAAAATCATGCATCTTTGATGCAACTGGTGTGTCTGGTAGAGGGGAGTAAGATAATGCAGCTGTGTAATAAGTTTCACTATCACCAACTGATACAATGGGTCTTCCTGGTGGAATAAGATGTGGCACAGGCCAACTGTTGGGAGCTTTGTGGATTCTGGCCCTAGGAGTAGGGTTACCCATCCAGCTTGGACTGCAAGTCATACCTGAGAAGATAGAAACATCAGTCATCACCAGTGTCTGGCTTCTGCACATTCTTAAACAGAAGCTTAATCAGTCCGAGTGTCTCAGTGCGCTGCGAGTAGACTTCATTTAAGATCAGTAGAACCAAATAACTGAATCATCATTGACCAAACTCAGACAAAAGCTACAGGGTAAAGTCTAAGCCCCATGTGGATAGTCTTGATTAAGAGTTACTTCATATGCTGCATTATGACCCACCTCACTATGAAAACTGAATCCCATCCAGGAAGTTTTACAGCTGTGGAACTGTCACGCCAACTCGTCAGTGTGGAAGAACTACCGGAGAAATTCACATTAATACCACACGGCAACACGAAGAAGTTCAGGGACCACAGGTTTGGATGTTTAGCCCCTTTACTGCAATCACTTCAACCTTTGTTAGTCGTTTACCAGCTGGCTTTCAAAGAAACTCTACGAATGTTCAGTACGGTCATACGTAATACAGAGCGCTTAACACAGGGTGAACAGAGGAGCTACAGCAATGTGCAGTACAACAAAAATGGCATTTTGAAAACTAAACCATGTAAACCTATTGCTATAACTTTGAAATACAATTTATAAACCTGAAAATGAGCATAATATTACTTTAAAACTTAATGTCTGTCATTGGTCAAAATTAAGAGGTGATAAAGCACATTGATCCTTACATTTGTATCACTGCCATAATGCAGCTTCTACAAGCACGTAATCAACTAAAGCAAGTTTCCACTAATTGATTTTAATGTGGCAAAAAAAAAGTGTGACAGTAGCTAGGAAAACTTATGAGGCATGCCAGCTGTAATATAAGGTCAACATGATTTACAGTAAATGGGTTAACATATGTACCACTGGTGTGGGTTATGTAGTCAGTGCACTGTGAAACATCTTCATGCTTTTGTCAGAGACTCTAGTCTAAGAAATCATCATTCCACATAACCAAACACCGAACAGAGACTTCAGATCCTAGACTTACCCAGAGAGCAGTCTCCATAGTCCAGCTGGTCTAAAGTACAGAGAGAACACAGTATTAGAACCAGTTCCAATGTTTGCAGTTTGTATTCTATTGACAAAATACATGCTCAGTGCACTGTGAAAGAGCTTCATGGTTAATCAGAGACTCTAGTCTAATGAATCATCATAGTAGCATGTTGGTTTTCATAGCATATAATTATGTGGCATCCATCAACACTCACCACACACAGGACTACTGTAGTATCCAGAGGCTGAAATCATGTTCCAGTGCTCTGAGGAGCCTGATGAGGCAGCAGCCATTCAGCTGCGGTGATCCTGAAACAGCAGTGGGTCATTTCCATTACACAAAGGGTTTGTATTCACCACTTGTAACACTTTTCAATGTACATCTGCATCACTTTAAAAACTGAAAATTAAAACATGGAAAAAACGCATAACTAATCAATACTTTATAGCACACAGCTGTCGTTACCAATAACCCAGATGTTACAGGTAGGGATGGGCCCGGTTCTACAAGGACTCAATTCCAAGTTTCTCAAAACCCGAAAGTCAAGGGCCGAGCATATCGATACTGCTATCGTGACTAGTGGATCATATAACGTTAGTGCTAAAACTAGATAAGTGCGCAACCCGGTAAGCACAGTGTGTAAAGACTAGCCTCCCCACCGCAAAAACATTCAAAATATAGTAAGACCTACCGAGAGCACCTCTCTATGGGTCACTTAATCAGCGCGATAAAGCAAAAGAGACAAGAAATTAGACTAGTTTTGGCAATTACAGCAATACGTTCCATTTAGTGTTGCGACGGACCATAGCTAATCCGTATGGATCACTCGAAATGCATGTGAACCGGATTTCAATGCCAGTTAAATGTCTGCTGCTCTCTGATGCTCCGAAACGGACGCTAAAGCCATGTGGTGCATTCAAAGTCATTTTAAAATACCCTTTGTTTTCGCTTAACAGCAATTTACTGATGAAAGAAGTTAAGTTATTACATTTATAATAAATTATAAAACCGCCCACCCCTTGCCTCTTTTGTGCGGATCCGAAAATTGAACCCATCCGTGACTCAAAACCGTGAGTTTTATGATCCGTTGCACCCCTAGTTCTGTCTACACTTTCCAAATGGAAAATAATCGATAATGGTATTGATAAAGAGGTCTCAAACGAAATCAATAAAACCGATCCCCATTCCCTAGAAATTGGGAGAGTTTAAATACCAAGGAGAAGTTTAAATTCTACAATGTCACATGCATTTTAAAAACCATTTGAACTGCATTTGGTCAGTCCGCAGATAAATTAATGGTCACATTTTATGCTAGGCTTGCACTGGGGCATTTGTAGTCAGACTCCATTTCTTCAAGTATCGGAAGAAGCCCTGAAGAGGGTGCTGCAACTCTAGCTAACACCAGAGTGTGTCTACATGCCACGAGGAAATCCGCTCAAGTGGCCTAATTATGCACAACGACGTTTTTAACTACTTCGACTAGTTTTAAAATACAACAAATACTTGGGATTAAAAGCTTGCATTTTCATGGTCATGCATGTAGTTTCAGAATATAAGTCACATTTTATTTAATTCTGATAAATTTACTGTGTCCTATAACTAAAGGCCTAAACGACTATAAAATGGCCTTAAAGTTACTATAGTAATTCATTCAAATGTGCATCCAGCAAAACGGTGGTTTTCTGAAACTGACGTTTGTTTACGGTTTAAGTTCAAAACCCCTAGCTAACCCTGATGCTAATAACCACTCACTTTATTCACCCATCTTCCAACTTGGTCTTCACAGTAGTAAACTCGACGAGAAGCCTCATTATTTGACCTATTGAGAAAACAGATCACAAGTAACGTTAGAAACCAGGTTTGTTTGTTTTTTTTCTCCCCTCCATTCGGCTTCTGTGCCATGTGCTCAGCATGGAAGAAGTCGGGGCTGTTGTTCGTAACCATTTCACCTAAAGTTACTTCATAACCTAATACACAACACTTTAGGAAGATACTCATACACCATATTTACCTTTCTCTTCGAGGTATAGTAAATCGTGAACAATCCCGACGCTGTACTCACTTCCAGCTGCGTAGAGAGCCGTGAACGAGAGGCTGGACAAATGTCCGGTCATGGTTTATATACGCTGGGGTCCTTCACAGCACCCGCGTGCTTTGGTGTCCTGAATAATGCCTGTTGTGACGTTCACTAATAGATGATACAAATGCCATGAATTAAATGTGCATTTCATGAAAGAGAGAGTAAGAACATCTTCAATACATAATGACCATTACTTTTGAATTAATATAGACATACATTTTTACTTTAAGGACACTTTGATTCATTTGTAGAAATTATAAAGTAAACAATGTGTGTGTTAATTATATTAAAATTATGACTATTACAGTTGACATTTAGAAGAAGAAAAAACAGCAAGTGTCCTTTTTTTATTTATTATACCACATGCAGGTACCTTTAGTTGCAGTGGTTGAACCGTAGACTGTTAATATTAATAATAATATACAGTGTATGAGTTGAACCCGGTTGAACCATGTATGGGTTGAACTACAAGTACCACCCACCGTCTCGCTTTACATGGATGCCAGGTTCTCGTGGGTTAAAAGGGAAAGCCGCATTTTAAGCACTACGCCCTTTACGGTTCTACAACTTGTATCTGGCAACACACACAGAACCCTCACTGCTGTCGTCACTGAGGTCAGGTAGACGGAGCGAAGATGGCGACTGCCTACGAGAGATACAATTTGTAAGTATATATACTATAGTTAATCGTTTTTAAAAAACCCTCACCTTGTTTCCACGTCAAATAAAACACAAACAAGAGGCAAAGCTTATGATGCCTGAGGTAAAGCAGGAGCTGGAGTTCAGAAGTAGCGTCAGGTTCGATGACACAGCGGCTGAAGTTCGCTGACAGGCACGGCTGGTAACGTTAACGTTAGACAAGGAACCAGTCAAGTTTCACTCCACAATCATTCATTATGAAGAAATAACTTGGCATCATTATGTAGAATTGGAAGGAGGTGTATACGGCTGTCAAATGCCTTTAATCGTCAAACACACCGAGGAGGAGGTTTGTTTAGTGCGAACAGGGCGGCAGAAAGTTAGTTAACCTAACGTTAATGTTAGCTAGCAGCGAATGGTTGTTTAACGTTATAGGTGGTGGGTCGTGAATTTTGAATCGGAATATAATGTCAGTTCCATTCAGGAGTGACAATGTGATAGTTGTTTTATGACACACATTTCTTTAAAACCTACGTTAAGCTGTTTATTCAATGCTATGGCTTACTCAATCAGCTGTCTGTGAAGCGAACACGGAAACTTGGTGAAATGAAACGTTAGCCATCTTTAACTTTCATGAAAGTTGACAGAGCTTACTTTATTTCAGACACACCCTTGTTCAAATACGTCAGCTCATTCAAAAGGCGAACTGCCCGGTCCTACCAGTCTTTCTTCCAGGTGTACTGTGTCTGTACACCTCGACAGTTTGAGTTGGTTATGATGGAGCCACCCTGCACGTTTGAACTGAGGATTTAAAGGATCCTACCACTGTTCAGTCTTATATTGCGTTATATCCCTCCCTGTCACAGTTAAATACACATTGTGAGTTTGTAGGCTCATTCCTAAGCCCCAATAAAGGTTAAAATAAAGGGTTTTTGTATTAATCCATCTGGTACAGCCTGGCATTGTTGAGAAGGCTTTGGAACAGTATTCAGACCATTGCGCGAGGAGAAAACATTTACAGAAAATAGAATTAAATCGTTGTATGAATATATAAAATGTGAAGAAAAACTATGGACTCGTGACCCCAGAATTGATCTTAATCTTGGCCCTCCTGTCGACTCTTTTCAGGGGAGGTTAGAAAGGCAAAGTACTAGAATGTGTAAACACTTCAGCTTCATTTTGGAAATATAGGTGAGCGCAGCAGTAAGGAAAGGTCCACATGTTTGTACAGTAGTAAATGTGCTAAACAATGCAAACAGTTTGGCTTGGACCTTAACAGTTAAGGGCTAAGTAATACTACCAGTGTTTCCCCACCAGTTTGTGGAAGACTTGTGCATGTATTTGACGGGGTGCGAAAATGCAATTTCACATCATTTTAGACCATTATTATGACCATATCTGTGTCTAAAAGCTAGAGCAGATAATAAATAAATAACACTCAACAAGCTTAAAGACCAAACTTTCTAAAGAAGTCCACTGGGGACCGACTACAATCGTTAGATCTGATGAAAGTCTTTTAGTTAGTTTTGATACATTGATTTTACATTCATTCAGCTTAGGTGGTGCCCATAATAATAGTAGGGAAAACCCTGACCACTTTGTTATCTAACAATAGGGTGGTTGTGTTCTTACAGCACTACAGGTCACATTCTTCTGCTGCAGGATTCCGAGCTGTGTGTTACTCAAGCTGCTGCTGCTGCTGCTGCTGTGATCTCTGGTCAATTTAACATATTGAATCGAGTGGCTTTATAGGAAAGCTGCACCATGATAATCAACCTTCTACCTTCCTTCAGTTGACTGTGTATTTTTTTTAAATTTTTGCTTTTATTTAATAGTTTGACAGTAGAGACAGACATGCGATGTGAGGAGAGAGTAAGAGGATAACATGAAAGAAGGCCCCCCTACTGGGACTCGACATGGTATGCTCCTCAGACCACTTGGCAACAGGGATGCCCTAGTTCACTGTTTGCTTGAGTTAAAATGTATTTCATAGGCTGAAATGATTGTGTGTTTACTGTAATATAGTCTATATCCTTGACGTTCCACTTCCGGGATTGCTCCGTTGCCGACGGAAATTCCGCTGGATGTCACTCTTTTTGGCCGGATGTCCATCCCCTTCCTCTTCCTTTGTGTTGGCGTTCTAACCTCCAGTGGATTTCTGAGGACTGTGGTTAACTGCTCCTCAGATCTCTGCAGGGTAAATCCAGACCAGGGCTGGGCGATATGGAGGAAATCAAATATCACGATATTTTTTTACCAAATACCTCAATATCGATACCGCATTGATATTGTAGTGTTGACTATTGGTGCTTTCACAAAATATTTACACTATGAGATTTTAGATAAATAATCATCAGTAATGTGGATATAATGACTAAGTTGGTAAAGGCAAATAATAGAACAAGAAAGTGTCTGATGGGATCATGCAACTAGTGCTACAGCGATTATTATAATAATAATACCATCCATCCATCCATCTTCATCCGCTTATCCAGGGTCGGGTAATAATAATACATTTTATTTATATAGTGCTTTACATGGTACTCAAAGACACTTTACAGTAAAACCAGCACATATAGCAAATTATAAACAGATAAGCAATAAAACCAACATATAAAACAAGCGTATTAAAAACAATAAAACCAGTAACTATCAGGTGAGAAATGTAGGACTATTGTATGTGAAAAGCTAATCTGGTTTATGTCCCTTAGTACAGCGGCATGTGCCGGTCATCAGAGTGGCATGCCGCGGCACATACCGTTTCCTCACTGCAGGTGGAAGTGGTAGGCAGCGCTCAGTAACAGCCATTTTCCACCGGGCGCTTCTGTGCTGCGTTCCGATTTTGTTCTGTCCTCCGCCACGCACCGTACCACACCGGGAGCATCTTGCTGCCCGGCTCACAGATTATATTGTCTCTACCAGTCCTTTACAGAACAATCCTGTGTTTTTTCAACTAGGATCTACCTTCCACTCCAAGCACTCCTGCAGTTCAACTCCATGCCTTCTCTTTTCTGGTGTAGTCCTGATAAAAAAAAGATCTGTGATATCTGGTATGTTTTTCCACCTCCAAGATGAATCTCTCGTCGTCCGTGGTGTTGCAGAGGAGACATATACCATATTGGGGTGGGGTGTCTTGGTAAATTGACTGAATGCGCTCGCTGTTCCACTTCCTGCCTGGCTGTCTGAACGGCCAGCGTGAAAATAGATAGTATCTTTAGCCGAGCGGAGCCGAGAGCCGCTTCACACACGCTTCTGGGACGTTCCGGGGCGCAGCTGGAGGAATATCTAAGCATTGATTGGAATGGTCGTGATTGCTTGCGGGGCCAGCGATGCTGCCGGAACACAGCGCAGACGCGCCTGGTGGAAAACACCTGTGACAGTAAAGTCATTTCATGTATAAATGAAGAAAATGGGGGAATGTCTAACTATGAGGAAACGGGGGAATTAGAAATAAAGGCTGGGTTCTCTCTGCATTCGAGGTGAATTATCATCTGTTGCACATTGTGATGCTTGGTGAACCCGACTCTACTTGCAAGCTGTAATTTTACCCTGGAGGACAACTTCAACTTCAGCATCTCCCTTGTTCTCTCCCAGGCACACAACCCCAGAGAAGTTCTTCATCGAGGCCTGCGATGAGGGGGCTGATGCTGTGCTGGCCATCGACAGGGTCTCAAATGAGATGACCCTCACAGGTAGAAAGACTTCGACAGTTTAATGGCTGCACATCCGACACTACAAAGACAAAACGGGTTAAGCTATGGACCTGCGTATAGACGCATGTCTCGGCACCTTTGAACCCTGAGCGGTTAAACCTTGTTTTCGCTCTCCACATGTATTATCTAGGAATGCCATAGATTTTTATTCCCAGAATACATCAGAAACATTAAAACAATAAACCTTACAGCTAGCCATGAATTGCCATGTAAGTGGTACTACATGTGTAGTACAGCTTCGTGAACACAATTTTAAAAGAGTTTTTTTTGCCTGCATGTCGACAGGTTTTCAACGTACGGTAAATATAAGAACCATATCGACAGGACAATCTGAATCTTAGTTCTGTCAAGTGTACTGATAGTGTCAAAACAGAGCTCATTTTTGTAGATTGGTCATCAACAACATTAGACTCTGCAAAGAGTAAGTGTAAAACGTCTACACATCCACACTCCCCTACACTGGGACTGCCTAAGCTTTGCCCAGGTGCTTAGAGGAGATGTCCACTCTAAACCCTACAACACCCTGTCATCATACAGTCCCATGCTTCCGCCTTAAGGCCCTGACACGGCAGGTAGACGGCCAAGAACTTAGTGGTGATGAAGGCTGACTCTGGCGTCGCCTCACGTCACCTGTGCCTTGGCCAAAAAGTTGCACCGGAACACACAAGCGAAGACGTAAGCTGACCCAACCCCAAACCCCACCCCGAAGGTTCCTGTACATTCAGAAAGTACTACCCTCGATCAGGGACTTTTTGTGGGTTAAAATATGTCCCTGGAACTTAATTGAGACCCTGGTCCCTGCAGTTGAAATGTAATGAGTTCCCCGCCCCTGGGGAAAGTTCCTGCCCAAGCCCAAGCCGGCCAGCTGGGAGGCGACAGTGCTAACCACTGCACCACCCTGTCGCTCTCTTTAAACATATAACATCATATAACCAGTTAATTCTTCTAATTAAATTAAGTCGAGGCAAACATAGGAGAATATGGTATGTAGATTTATTTTTATTTTTCTTATCAATCTGTATTACAAATAATAATCGAAGCACACGCCAGGAGGTTGAGAACGGAAACACTGGTACCAATACAGGTTGACACCCCAGTGGCTTGTCGCTTACGTGCAGAGATTTCTCCAGATTCTCTGGATCTTTTGATGATATTATGGACTGTAGATGATGAAATCCCTAAATTCCTTGCAATTGTACGTTGAGAAACATTGTTGTTAAACTGTTGGACTACATGCTTACGCAGTTGTTCACAAAGTGGTGAACCTGCACTGTCGAGCCCTGTCTGTTTTTGAGCATTGTGCTGCTTTGACAGGTAAAAAAGATGTCCCTCCCTCGGCGGTCACCAGGCCCATATGTGGCATCATGGGAACCATTCGTCTGGTAGCAGGTAGGCGCCGTGCTGACTCAGCATTGTGTTGTCTGTGAAGCCTGTACAGCTGTGACTTACCCTTACTCCTCACAGGCATGTACCTGATCGTCATCACCAGGAAGAGGAACGTGGGCAGCCTGCTGGGCCACGCTGTGTGGAAGGCTGTGGATTTTGACGTGATCTCTTATAAGAAGACAGTGCTGCATCTCTCAGAGATCCAGGTCAGCAAGACTATTCACCCCAAATCTGCAATAGACAATGATTCTTTAAGAAAATCCACATGTTAAGAGCAGATTGGCGGTGGTGTTTACTGATAGTTTCCATACAGGAACTGTTTAATTACTCTTCCGTCAGAAGCCATTGTTATTTCCCAGCCCTGTCCGAAGAGAAACAAAACATATCTTTGAGTAATTCCAAAGCTGTCTTAGTCCTGCTTGCCTGCTGAGCAGTTCTCCCGCTGCATCAGAGCTAAACTCTTCCAGGACCAGTCTCTGTACTGGACACAATCACATGACACTGATGCCAATTTTCTTCTGACTCTGGGGCCCTGTTTACACGTACATGGTTATTTTGAGACATTTCCCTTCGTTTGTGCCCTTCGTTTACACGCAAAACGGAGAATTCGCCTCTGAAAACGAGTCTTTCTAAAACCTCCGGCCAGAGTGGAGATTTTGGAAAACTTTGTTTGCCGTTTGCATGTAAACTGAGACAAACGGAGGTTTAGGCAGCTGAGGAAGTGAGGAAGAGAAGAGAGAGGAAGTGATTTGTTGCTGCTGATGCCATTTTCAGGATTCTGATTGGATAACGTGGGCTTAAGCTTCTCGTTCCACTGCCACCTACAGGTTTGGCGTGCTCTTGACAGCATATACACACGGGTACATGTAAACGAACACTTTTCTGAAAACTGACAGCTGTGCACAATGTTATTTTTGAAAACGGAGAGGTTGAAATGTCCTTTTATGATAATAGCCGGCCACGTGTAAACGTAGCATAAGTTAGACCAGAGTATGTCCCAAAATGTTGGCATGTTTTTTTTGTTGTTTTTTTCACAACAAACACTCACTCTTTTTTTTTAACCTTAAAGCCCTTGGAAGCTTGGTTTCACATCCCAAAGGGTAATTTAGTTTTTTTTTTTTTTTTTTTTTTTTCAACTTTGACCCTGTTTTTAGTTAATCATAGCCAATTGTATCTGGTCAGATGTAATCAATACTATCAGGGACACATTTGGGTCCTCTGACACTTGTAGCAGATTTATATAGTTTACATCAATATATTTGTGTCCACCAGTAGTCACAATGGAGCTTAAATTCAAATTATTACAATATTATCACTCAAATTATGTCCTCAATCCATTTCCTCACCAATTGTGGTTTTGGCTGCCCAGTGAGGTTTCTGTGATGGTAGTGCGTGAATACTGTTCCTGGTCCTGTTTGATGGTCCAGTAGACTGGGTGTCTGACAGGCGTCCAGGCTCTCTCAGTGAGACCTTGTGTTTCAGGATCAGTTATTCTTTTCAGTCTGGAATCACACTGCTATCTCATTTCAGTGTAGCAGGCAGCAGTGCATTATTTATCTACTTCTATTCTTGGTATGCTAATTGGAAGAGCAGCCTTAGCTGTAAACTGTGTGATGCATGGTAAAACACTGCAGTGTAGAACTAATAATGTGAAACAATGGACAGTTGGTTGTAGTAGATTAGAGTAGCAAGTACTAGTGTGTAAGTAAAATCACTGGAAAACCAGGAATGTAAGAGAGCAGAGAGAGTGAGTGAAGAGTGGAACACCAGGCTTCACTCTCTGTGCTAACTGGCTTAGCAGCCAGATCCTATTAGCCCAGCAGAGATGCACAAGCTCAAAAGGCATGAAACTCAGCCCTGCTGGTTTCTCTTCAGAAGACCGAATGCAATGGTGGAAGCAGCACAACCTGTCAACAGTTTAAAATGTGAAAGAGACCCTTTAGGGCTCCAGACTAACTTTTTGCCTTGGTTGCGCTGGTGCGCCTAACTTTTTTATTTAGGTGCACCAGCACAAAATTTAGGTGCACCCAAATTTTTTCTTGCGTCGCCTGCAACGCTGAATGGCATTACACGATATATAGCTATGTATTTTTTCAAAAAGTGGGCTAAATGTTGAGTTTTAAGTCAAAGCCACTTTTCACAAGCTCTTTTATTAAAACAGATTGTGATTAAAATAAAATGCAAAGACAGGGTTTCCTTTACCAGTTTGAAAATATACAGCTGCAACACATGTAAATGAAAGTTATCTGAAATAAATAGCCTAGGATATATAAAAAAAAAAAAAAAAAATACATATATATATCTCTGAGAAAGTTCCTTCACTTGTTTTCAACAACAATAACAGACTGATTAAAAGAGAAAGAGGACGCCCGGATAGCTCAGTTGGTGTGTGTGTATATATAGAGGTTCGACTCCGACCTGCGGCCCTTTCCTGCATGTCATTCCCCCTCTCTCCCCTTTCATGTCTTCAGTTTCCTATCAAAATAAAGGCAAAAAACAGACAGACATAGGGAGACAGAGGAAGAGAGGGGGAGTGCGATGGACTGAAGCGTATACTACTCAGAGTGACGGCTGACTCATTATGACGGGTCGAATGCGCTTTGGCGGGTCAGCGGCGTTACACACGTCTTGTGTAGGCTATGAAATGTCTGTATCGTCACTGCGCTGCATTTTTATGAACTATGATATTCTGGCCACGGGTCACATCTCTCGCCCAGGTCCAGCAGGCTCCGTCTCACGCTATTACTCAACCAACTGAAGTTAGTTGCATTTAATAACTTCTAATGTGTTTTTTGCCGTGGCGGCCGCAATAACAGAGAGTTACCAGCGGAAACACTGGTACCAATACAGGTTTCCCTCTCATGCTTAACAATATACAGCTGTGTTAATAACAATTAAAACTGTAGACAAATGTCAGCAGTTTGGACCGGCGGCGCTGTGTCTGTCTCCATGTCGCAGGGGAGCAGTGTGCGTGAATGGGGGCGGGGCTGCGCGGAGGAGAGATCCAAACACAGGCACGGCTTTACAGAAGGAATGGGTCATGTAACGCGACATTAAACCATATCGATATAAACGACATCGCTTCGTTAGTGGAGAGGCAGCGGACGCAAGGACGTTAGGTGCACCGGTGCGACCGGGGAAAAGTCTTAGTCGCACCCTTACAAATTTTGGTCACGCTCTAGAGCCCTGCCCTTAGTTACTGTCGCTAGCTTTCCTCTCGAGCACGGTACATATGCAGTTCACAGTGATACTGATTGATTTGAGACCGAGGTAAACAAAAGCAGCTTTGCATTTCTAGTTGCCAACCGTCAACTTTGTCAGTTGGTCAACTCAAACAGTGTCTGGCAGATTTAGTCAGTTGTAGCTAGCTAATTCTGAGAGTTGGATGAAAATACAGTCTCTGAACTACTTTTTAATATATCCAGCTGACTCCTTTTGAAACTAGAATTCTGTAATACAACATTCGTAAATATGCACATGATGGCTACCTACATGATGCCATGTTAAAAGTCAGCATCCTCACCAGATGTTGATTCATGTTGAAGACAGCATTGTTGTGGTTTTGCAGCAAGTATAGCGACTCCATTGCTGAAGAACTCATGCTGTGTAAGTTGAGACCGTGGTACCCAGGTCTCATTCAGGTCAGTGTCCAACATACTGTTGTGTCCAACATACTGTAATAGCAGTAGGTCATAACCTGTCTCGACGGAGTAGTGGAGTCAGTAGTTCTCTGCCTGAGGGCAGAGAACTACTCTGACTCCATAGATGACGTAACTGCTGTATGAAAAGACAATGCTGCCTCGAGCGCTCCCATCCCTCCAAGGTTAACGCATAACCTTGACACCTAAAAACACTGGATAAGACCCAGACATTCATAGATAAATGTGCTGCATGTAATCTGGGGTGCCTACAACATGACTTGTTATTGAGGGAAAAATAGTTGTAAATGCTTAGAGGAGTGAAGAAGGACCTTTATTTGGTATCTCTAAAGCTTGTTTGTCTGGCATGAGTTTTAAATCCTCCTTCAGGAAAACGGGAACTTGAGAGTTGGGATAGAACTACACAACAACATATTGTGGTTGAACTTTACTGCTTAATCCTAATTCTCCTCCGTCGAGATTTCCTTAAATGCTTCTGTGTAATCGCGTATCCTGAGGCAAACCGCTCCTGAGTTTTTCCATAACAACTAACCCCATGTTTACTGAGATCACTCACACTCTGCAGGCCTTAAACCATTTAGATTTGACCACCTCATGACTTTTCTTCTAAAAGCACCCTCGGGTCACTTGATATTTTAAGCCGTGGTGGTGGTAAGGCTTTAACAGTAGCTACTTTACCAGTCCAACTATACAGATTGGAATGTGGGTAAAAGAGAGAGCTGGTATCAGAATAGTACTCAATATTGGCAGATACTAGATAGCGTTGATGTATCAGGAGAGAAAAAGTGGGATCTGTGCATCCCTGACACTGTTGTTTTTTTACTGGCAGCTCTGTTAACGGCAGAGCAGAGCGGTGCAATTCATTCCATATAAGAACAGCAGTATGAGCAAAGATGGCTGACTGTGGTGAAAGTACCCGGGTGTTCTCCACTCTGCCTGTTCTCCAAAGTTGACTCAGAGTCAGCGTTTGCAGAGCGGTAGCAGAGTTTTAGTCGAAAAAAGCTGCCTGTGAAAACCCAGCGTAACGCATACAGTAGCATTATAACATGCCAATGCAGTTCCCTGCACTCTGCAAAGTGCCTCATCATGAGTTTTCCTGAAAACTAAAAGTCTGTTTTCTTTTCTACTCCAGTCTCAGGAGAATAAGACTTTCCTGTCCATGATTAACAATGTGCTGACTACAGACGGCTTCTACTTCTGCACTGACTACGACCTGACACACACTCTGCAGCGGCTGGCAAACACCAGCCCTGACTTCCAAGAGATGAGTCTGCTGGAGAGGGTGAGACGTGTGTGTGTGTGTGTGTGTGTGTGTGTGTGTGTGTGTGTGTGTGTGTGTGTGTGTGTGTGTGTGTGTGTGTGTGTGTGTGTGTGTGTGTGTGTGTGTGTGTGTGTGTGTGTGTGTGTGTGTGTGTGTGTGTGTGTGTGTGTGTGTGTGTGTGTGTGTGTGTGTGTGTGTGTGTGTGTGTGTGTGTGTGTGTGTGTGTGTGTGTGTGTGTGTGTGTGTGTGTGTGTTCCTCTGGCTCCATAAAGAAGTGTATTGTTAAAACACTGTTGCACTGGGTGACTTGTTCTTGATTACCATGAACACACTAGTTTATTTTGACTCAATCCCACACACACCGTCCTGCTGCTACAAACACGCACTAGAACACCAAATGTTGGTTCATCCGCTGCTGAAAATAGTCCCTAACAAATTTCCTTCTGTTAGAGTAATGTTTGATAAAATCAACAGTGACCAGCTGTTTGGGGAAATTACTGAGCCTTTCAAAATAAACTGTATGTATACACTCAGTTTATTAGGTACACCTAGCTAAAACAAATGCAGTCTAATACAACAGTCCTGCAATAAATCCTCCCTTTTATGAAGGTTAGAATTTTGTTGTTGCTGTAGAGAGGTGTTTTTTCAACCACATGATCACTTTAGCTAGGTGTACCTGATACAATGGCAACTGAGTGTATTTGTGAGTTGTTTTTAAAAATGTGCGTCTTCAGTAGAAACCAATGGGATGAGAGCCACACAGTCGGTAAGTCCAAAAGTAATGAGAGACTTACGAACACATTAGGGGTTTTGGTTTTTTCATTTGTTTCCCATTAAATTGATCATTATCATAGAGAGGCATGCGTTTGCTTCTGTGACTGATGAATAATGTGTTGATGTCATGTTGCTTGCGGTTTTCAGGCAGATCAGCGGTTTGTGTGGAATGGGAACCTCCTGAGAGAACTGGCTGCACAGCCAGAGGTAACGTATACCGTTTAACTCGGGACCTGTGGCCCATTTGTTTTTTTTTTTACTGAATGGTTTTGGAATTACTATCACTATTTCCCCACAGCTTCATAAGTTTGCACTTCCTGTTGTCCATGGATGTATCCTTTTCACTGAATGTCTGATATTTTCTAATGGAGCATTGGGGCATCTTATCAATTCCTGAGCAAAGCCTTTCCTTGACCCTCCTGGTCCAGTCATCGTCATGAAGCCATGTCGTATAAACGGAAAGATCTTTGAGTGGATCCTCATATCCAGGAGAAGCTGCTTCCGGGCCGGCGTCAGATATTACCTTCGAGGTAAAAACTCCTGAAGCAATGTCTTTGTTGAACTGCACCAAGCATTGGTTGTGGAAGTTGCATATGGACTAGCGGAAAGCAAAGTGGCTGATAGCCAACACATTTTCATAAACAGTATGAAGGTAGAACAGAAGGTAGTGTTGTCTACCTCTCTACTGACAACGCTGACTGCTCATGGATGTTTCTGTCCTGCTGTCTCCTCAGGCATCGACTCTGAAGGCCATGCTGCTAACTTTGTGGAGACTGAGCAGATAGTTTTGTATGAGGGAGCAAAGGCTTCATTTATACAGGCAAGTATAAAGGGCCAGTCATACTGTTAAAGACAACTTGAACTGGTACCTGGCTTTTTCTACATCGTTCTGTGCAGCCTTTTTTCCCCGAAGTTAAATTGTTTAAAGTAACTACAAGAAGTTTTTAACTGGTTATGAAATAGTATCAATGTAATATTGATGTCAGACCCTGCTGCAGTAAAATGAGAGGTTTTCTAAAGGGAGTCTGGCAGCTGCAGCTCTTTGCGACCCTCTGCGGTGCTGTTCATGGAAACACTGCTGCTATTGTCCACAAAGCCCCCAAAAATCAACACACAATGAAAGTTCCTTGTAGTAACTTTAAGTTTGATGGACTTCTGTGCAGGATTTCAGAAATGACGTTTCAAGACAAACCTTTTTTTTCTCGTCCCCAGACCCGAGGCTCCATGCCCTTTTACTGGAGTCAGAGGCCCAACCTCAAATACAAACCTAAACCTATAATCAGCAAAACCACCAATCACGTAAGAGCAGGTCATTTCGTCTTTGTGTGTGCTTTTTAAATGGTGAGGTGTGAAAATCCGATGCTAACCACTGGAAACCTTCGTACAGATGGATGGTTTCCAGAGGCATTTCGACTCTCAGCTCCTCATCTACGGGAAGCAAACTATTCTGAACCTGGTAAGGACCCTTTTTCAAGCTCCTCTTCTTATTTGTTCAAAAGGAAATCGGCCAAATTGCGTCTTCGGCTAATTTGTGTGTTCTTGTTTTTCCAGGTGAACCAGAAGGGCTCAGAGAAGCCTCTAGAACAGGCTTTTGCCAAGATGGTGTCTGGCATGAACAACGGTATGCTCAAGTAAGTATCGCTCAATGGCTCCTACAATTTTTACTTCACAATGACATTCAGTGCATTTATCTGCACTTTAGCACCCAGGTTACTCAGAGACACCAGGTTACTTGAGTAACCAGACATGCACTGCAGTGACCTGGCTACTGTAAATCAGTGTATACATGCAGCAGGTCAGTCACTTGTAAAAAGCTGATTAGAAACCCAGGGTCCCGTACACACAGCAGAGAAATCTGCTTTCTCCAGGAGAAATCTACCGGGGGAAATCACCTAGCCCAATTACAGAAACCAGGTTTAAGAAGTCGGCTTACTGGGGAAAGCCAGCTGTAACTCGTTACTTTGGTTTAGTTTGGTAGACATTTTAAAATGTTCCCATTTATCTTTTTCTTGACAACCGTGATGACTGTGATCTATTTCTGCCACCTCTGTAACAATGAATGTTCTGGTCAAAAAAAACTTGATGAAGTCATCTCCTTCTAATGTGACTTTGACTCTGTGACACTGTCTTCTCTGTCCTCAGTTACATAGCCTTCGACTTCCACAAAGAGTGCAGCGCCATGAGATGGGACCGCCTCCAGATCTTAGTGGATGATGTCGCGGAGACACAAGAGGAATACAGGTAATCCAACCAGCAGCTCTTATGGGCTAATATCTATTGTTGTGTACTGTGTGGGAATATTCCGACTTTTGTCTGTGTGTAGTTACTTCATGGTGAACTCGGAGGGGAAGACGGTGGCCCAGCAGAGAGGAGTCTTCCGCAGTAACTGCATGGACTGCCTGGACAGGACCAACGTCATCCAGAGCCTGCTGGCCCGGCGCTCCTTACAGTCTCAGCTTCAGGTATTTCTAAGCCCTCTGCTGCTATGCCTCTTAGAATAGCAAAATACTAATATAATACTTTCACAATTTAGGGTTTAATGTTACTGTTGGGACATTTTATAATGAGAGACGTGCGCTACTCTCTCTCTCAATTCAATATAAGGGCATGGCAATTGTCAAAACATCTGCACGTTATCTCTATATGAATTAAATGGTCCACAGTGCACTAAGTGTACTTGGAGTTTGTTTCTGCTCAGACAGTTGAAGAAACGTTCAACTTTGGGTAAAAAGCTGCGCTCGTCACTGTCACTTTTTACCCAGCTGTCCAATCACAGTGAAGGAGGGGCGGGACAAATACCACAAAGACCAACCCTCACATCCGACATGTACAAGTGCTGGACTGCAACAACAACGGAGGACAAAAAGGAATACTGCTGGGCCGTATACAGTATCTGTCCTCCTAGTACTCTAGCCTGTGCCGACCATAGATAGTAATAGTAAATAATAGTAGAGTAATAAGACCGATGCCGACGCAGCCATCAGCCATTTTTACTTATGTGGATATTCCGTATCATAGCAACCAGACTCAACAAAGGCGTCTCAGCTGAAAAAAAAAATACTGTGCCTCCAAAACGCTCTAGCACTCCCAGCAGGGTGTTTTTAGAAGACCGCCTGGCATTTGCAGCAAGGAAAAATAAATTGGTGGACACACGGCCTCATAAAAGTAGCTCCAGCGTCTGTCCGACCAATGAGAATTTGGTCGTACAAGAGCCTATCGACCAGCCTGGAGCCTGGAGACGTCAGCCCTAGAAAAATATATTCTGCCATGTTACTGTGAAGTTAACTAGTTGGGTTGTCATACTACTGTTTCCAATACCAAGAATAAACTTTGTTTAACATTTTGACTATTTTTAAGTGAAAAAAATGCTGTTACAAAGTTACTGAACAAATGGATTTGACCAGATAGATGTTCAGATTTTGGGTGGTAGATCCTTTTTTAAATGCATGTTTTCAGCCCAGTGGTACATAAATCCCATTTTTGCCATATATACACGTGTTCTTTGAAAGATTAAAAAAGGTAAGGGAATTTCACATCCTGCTCACAATGAGAGGCCTGAATCTTGACCAGTTATTGTGTTTTGCCTGTGTGTGCACAGAGGATGGGGGTTCTGAATGTGGGTCAGCGGATTGAAGAGCAGGCTGAGTTTGAAAAGATCTACAAGAACGGTATTGTCTTCTGTATGCCTGACTGTGCGCATGTGTTGTGTGATCAGTAGGAAGTGTAGCCTGTGATTGTACCCTCACTGTTCTCTGTGTGTGCTCTTTAACCAGCATGGGCTGACAATGCCAATGCATGCGCTGTACAGTACGCAGGAACCGGAGCCTTGAAAACAGACTTCACAAGGTAAAGTACTGTCGCATCCTATGTGCGTTGTTTTCTGGAGTCCCCCTGCAGTGGTATTGCCATGGCTCCAGTTTAATCCAGCTTCATTTCTCTCTCAGGACGGGGAAGAGGACCAGGTGGGGGCTGCTGATGGATGGCTGGAACTCAATGATCCGCTACTACAAAAATAACTTCTCTGATGGATTCAGACAGGTAGGATGTCTATGACATGATTTGTTGTAGATCCATCATCACTGAAGAAAGTAGTACAGTACCAGAAAAATCCACTGTTTCAATCGTAATGCCCAATCACCTTTTTAACAAGATTGTGGTTAAAATGTTCAAGTTGCATAGTAGTCTCACGGAAATAAAGAAAGGGCATAGAATGAGCATCCACATGGTACTTCTGTGCGTCTCTATTTCCTGCTCGTGCCACGCTACAAGCTCCAACTCACATATAGCAAGCTTTACCTCTCTAACCTTTCATGTTTAACATTTCAATGAAGCTGGTTGTGAAATGAGCTCCAATAAGAAAATACATCTGATTTGGAATACTGTGTAGCCAAGGTGTCAATGGGGGTTTTGTTGTTTTCAGGACTCTATTGACCTGTTTCTGGGTAACTTTGCTGTCGATGAGTCTGATGGACCCACTCCTCTTCGTGTGCAGAAGGACTGGAAGTTCCTCACGGTCAGTATATCAGTGTTTTCTCTCTATCAGCAGCAGGTAATGGGACTATTCGTCTAATGCTTTAAATCCTACTCTTTTTGCAGCTGCCCATTATTATGCTGGTGGCATTTTCCATGTGCATCGTGTGTCTTCTCATGGCTGGTAAGTTCTATATAACTAAGTTATAGTTTTAAAACAAAAGTATTCCCAAATGACTGAAAGTTGTGGGGGGAGGGTATTTCAGATGCTGTTCCACAATCCAACCATCCATTCCATTCTTTCTTTTTTTTTTAAATAATGCCTTTATCCCAAACGAGGATGTGTGAGAGTCCTGTTTTGTTTCTAAAAGTCTTTCTGTGTTTTTAGGTTCAAACTTAATTTCTGTGGTTTAGAGTTTAGTTTCACTACTGCGTTCCTGTCTGTACGTTCACAATTCAGCCTTTTATGCGTAATGATAATTTTCAGCTGTACGGAGCCGTGTTTAGTTACTGCTGATGCAAACCAAACGTTGTCTGCTGCTGCTTCACATTAAAAGCTTTCAACCAGTAAACCACTGTGAGGCTTTTAATGTGAAGAAGCTTCAGAAAATGCGATGTTTGTCAAAAAGTTATATGAGCTTTGTTAGTGTTCAACCCTGGGGGAGCCTCAGAGAAGGCTGAGTGGGGAAACTATAAATGCAGGCCTGACGAGTGTTCTAGAAGGCTTGAGCAGCGATAGGAAGCTTGATAAGATGGACACATCATCTGGGGCTACGGAGCAGAACGTTGGAATTAGGGACAGAAAGGAAAAGGCACCAATGTTAGAAGGCAGGTTTAGAAGGCAACAGGAGTTTGAGTGCCTGTTCAGGCAGAGAAGGCAGCTCAAGAAGCAGTGGAGGAAGGCTTGTGAAAGCAAGAAGCAGGGAATCAACATACTCCAGGGAAACATCAGATGTGTAGCAGGTGGTGAGCGACTGAAAATCCGTCTACCCCCCGTGACGGCCATGGACAACATGATGACCATGACAACAACAGCACCAGGCGCCTACTAGGGAAGCTTTAAAAAACCAAAAACATCACAGGAATGAAAATCCAGCTAACCAAATCAAAAAGCATCTCGATAGTCAAAGGCAAACTAATGGACCAAAGGTTCTTCATCAACAAAGAACCAACTCCAAGGGGGTCAGAGAAGCCAATCAAAAGTCTTGGAAGATGGTATTACTTGAAATTACAGGGAGAAGGTAGACTGTCAAGAATGTGACAAACGGCAAGCAATATCTGCTCTCCACCACGGTGATACAGTGGGCCAAGTCCAACAGTAAAGAGGTGACTAGGGGCTTGGTGAAAAATGACCCTTCTGGAGCAAGACGTCCTCCCTAGAATGATGAACGCGGCTGTGATTTGAAGTCTGCTGACAACCGATAAGGTGTGCCAAGGCAGTTTGGCAAACTAAACAGGGCCAGTTGATGGGTTGGAAGAGTGTGGAAAAATTGAAGCTCAGTGGCAACGACTTGTGGGAGATGGAGACAGCGTCTGGACCACAGACTCAGCAGATTTTAGTTTCTGCCTGTAGGTCGGGGGAGGATGAACCAGACAGGGATCGGAGAGACCTAAAGCTGCACAGTGGACAGAGCAATAGGCGGCATAATGTGGGGTAGCACTGACCCAGTGTGGTATTGTCCCTCCCTGGTGGGACACTTAATGTGCTGTCTGTATTTTGGGAGTTCTTTGCTGACGGTTGCTCTGTTAAAGTCCCCAAGAACAATGAGCAGGGAGTCTGGATGTTTTCTCTCCACGTCAGTTATCCGCTCAGCCAGGTCTCTGTACCAAGTCACATGCACCGGTGCATGTAGAGCGGAGACTTGCGTGCACAGCACAAATTTAATGTGCAGATGTTATTTCGAGCCCTGTGACCTGGGAAGAATAATTGTATTAAATTGGAAATCATCTGTGCCCCCTGAGGCATCCCTCTGGCCTAGCATCCTGGACCTGAGAGGCTCCATCTAGTTTTTTTTTCGAGGTTTCATATCTCTTTTGTTGTCCTCTTAAGGTTTTTATCAGTAATGTGTCATTATGTTTTGAAAAGGGTTCGTGCTCATTCTTTTGTCAAGTGAAATTGTAACTTTGAGTTTGTTCTATAAAAATATTTTGCAAGAAAACAAAATATGTGACGTATTCTGCACAATTGAGTCAGTAGTTGAGTAGGGAGGAACAGTGCAAGCAGAAACGGCCGATGACTTGTTACACTAAGGAGTCTAACAGGCTCCATAGTGACAGCAGCATCTTAGCAGCGCAGCAGCTTCAGTCCTCCATCATCCGGGGTCCACACAGCAGCAGCACAGTACTGCTGTGCAGACAGCGCTCAGAGCCCAACACACAGTCACTATTAGAGCCTGACCGATATATCGGCGGGCCGATATTAGGCATTTTCCAAACTATCGGTTTCGGCATTTATAATGGCCGATAAATGAAAATTTAAAAAAGAAAATAAAAAGGGACGAAACCCCCTTCAACCATGTTCTGAGTGTTGGCGTTGCATAGTTTGTCCACCAGAGGGCGCTCTACAACGTCCCTGTTGGCAACACTCTTTGATTTCTTTTTTTTTTTTTCTTTTTTTTATTGTTTTTGTTCAAAGGACTTTAAGTTTCATATCTTAAGTTTGTATTTTTATACATTTTATTAATCAGAGCTTTAATATATTTTGATGTTCCTCTGTTCTGTTGTGACAATAAAACAAACAAGTTTATTTTTAAACTGCATTATCATATTATTTAGTGAGGACTCATAAATAACTACAAATAACTAATGTTAGGGAAATCTGTTTGTGTTTTGTTACGGGACATATATATATATATATATATATATATATATATATATATATATATATATATATATATATATATATATATATATATATATATATATATATATATATATATATATATATCGGATTTTTAAATCACCAAATATTTGTATCGATATCGGCCTTAAAAATCCTTTTATCGGTCGGGCTCTAGTCACTATAGATGCTAAAAGATGCAAATAGACTTAAAGCCTGAAAAGATGCTTCAGCTCGCAGCAACACATGTATAGAATGAGTGCAATGCGAGCTGTTACGCCGCCTGTGTAGTAGACGGCTGTTGAATCTGTTCTGTCATACGTATGTGAGATGGACAACTTAAACAGCTCCCTTGTAGACGCAGAGCTGCAGGTTACTGGTTCTCGTGGTTTTTGAATAAATGACTGCGATTTGTCTTGTAGGTGACACCTGGACAGAAACCCTGGCTTACGTGACGTTCTGGGGGGCTGCTAGTGCCATCACAGCCACCATCATCCTGTTTAACGGCCAAGACTTTGTGGACGCCCCCAAACTGGTTCACAAGGAGAAGCTAGACTGAGACTGTGTGTGTGTGTGTGTGTGTGTGTGTGTGTGTGTGTGTGTGTGTGTGTGTGTGTGTGTGTGTGTGTGTGTGTGTGTGTGTGTGTGTGTGTGTGTGTGTGGCAGGTTCATATACCTGGTGATCTTCAGTGTCTTCTTCCCCCGGTCTGGACTCCGACTGACTTTCTCACCCAAAACCATTTGTCTGCGACATATTTTACCTTCTTCAGTTGTACTGCACACACTCCTTCACATGGTTTACATTTAATTCCCTACATTCCTCATACTGTCTCTTTAGGTTGGTTCTACAGTGGGTCTGTGATGGCACTATAGTTCACGGTTTCAGTGTTCTACAAAAAAACACTACATTTTCTCATTTTAAATCTGTAAACATGTTACAACAAGTTTTTTTCTGTTTAGCTTCATGGCACACTTTATAGTTAAAGCCTGTGCACCGCTTGTGGGCAGCACAACAAGCTGAAAACACAATAATGGTGATACGGTGAACACGTTGGCAAACAGTCCTTTACTTGTTGATTTGGTGTTGGGCAGGTAGTGAACAGCGGGTTATTAGAGCTTTGTCAGTGCATAAAAATATTGATTAGTGAAGATTTAAAGATATTTAACGTAATTATATTCATCCCAAAGATGTGGCTCTTCAACATGCCATGTATGTAACTGATGCATAGAGCACTGTTTGTGGTATGTACATGTTGAGTTTTGAATGTAACAAGCCTTACACATGCACATATGAAATATAAATATTTGGCTAATCAGTATGTAACTGGAGTGAACAATGTGTCTTCCTATTAAGCTAACTTGGGAGAGTATGATGCTTTTTTTGACCAATTCAGAGCTTTGCATGCAGGATTAAGAATGAGGGTGTTGTCTTCCTACATCTCTACTTAGCTACCTACCTACATCCATGAAACATGTCGACAAGTGTGGCTGAGCTGGACACAGGTTGTTGTAAGCCGCCTTACACTCGGTATGGTGAGCATACTGCTTCCATAGTTTACCGTGCACTTGTTAATTATGTTTCAGTCTCGTTCACTTTCCTCACTGAGGTTTGGGGTCTGTGTTGCTACGGTCTACATACCTGCCCCACACTGCAGAGCACACACTCGTTTGAACCTTTCATCTACTATTCAAAGACATGAATGGGCTTTGAAACCTTCCACTGATGTTGATTTAAAATGTACTATAGTTTTAGGCAATTGGTTACCATGCATTGTTATTCTGTATATGATTTAACATGCAATCTGTGTGGTGTTTTGATCATGTGTTTAAGATCCTTCCTGCAAACATTATGTCATGTATCAGATGAGTGATTAACTATTGTTAATTCAGAAAATGTTGACCCAACTGCTCTGATCCTGTTAGCTTTTCGAAGATGTCGTCTAATCATGATCTGAACTATGTAACTTTGTGTCCGCTCCACTTACTTACAAAGCCCCAAAGTTGTTGTTTTTTTTGGTTTTTTTTTAAAATCCTTAACAAGAAAATAACTTGTGTGAATAAGATGTTAACTTGTGCAACAGGGTATCTTGTGTGAACAAGAAGATATCTCCGTGAACTCACTGTTACAAGATAACTTTGGCGTACAAGATAACTAACCTGCATAATAATCGCTTGTGTGAACAGGACGACGACGTGTGGGAATAAGATAAAACATGCACAAAATATATTGATCTCTTATTTACACAAGATAACGTTTGTGATTAAAACAAAAATCTTTTGTGACTTCAGGTACTTCCTGTAATTTCTGCTGTATTTGATGGTCTTTATCAGCAAATGGAGCTGTGGGCTCAGTTGTTGTGGAGTTGCTAGTAAGCTACAGTAGTGAGTGGAATGGCTTTTTTTGTTTACTACTTTTCTCAAGAATAAACATTCGCCCTAATGTGTGCAGTGTAGGTGAAATCTGTCTTGTAATGCCTTTACATTTCTGTACATTTTAAAACAAGTTGATTTGCATTTCCAGATGTAATGCAGTATGATGTGTGGGTGGAAGGGATGGTTTTGACAGGCAGTCAGTACCTTATTTGATTTATGTTTGGACATTGTACCCATAATATCCTGATAGTAAGAAAACCGAAAAAGATGCGAGTGTTTGCGTCCATCATGTGCTGCTGCAGGGTAAAGCAGCCCGAAGGTTCCACGGTGTAGTGTAGTGTTTTTGGATGTGATCATTATATCTCTACTGTGGTTTTTGTACATGTTTTGCTTGTAAACATAATAATGGGGCCAATGACATGTTACTGTGACATAAAAACCTTCTCAACTGGTGTATGATGGGATGTGCGTTGTATACCGTGACTTGCTAACTTTACCGTACGACAACACTTACATTTGGTTCCAGGGCCTTAGCTTCCTGTCAGTTCATTCTTTGTTCAAGGAAACAATATAAAATAAATATTCGCGCTTATAAAATGAAACGCTTTCAACATCTGTTTGCAAATTGTACTTGGGATCATTAAGAAATTGGGTCGAAGTGTGTTGCACACACAGATATTTAGTTTTCCAGGTTTACGGTTTGCGTTACACGTTTGCAAATTATGTTCCGACCCTGTGCAGTGCAGCTGATGTTGGTGTTTTTGTCTGAAGGTTGCCCTTTACTGTCATGTATCAGGAACAATGGGATTGTATAGTGATAATGTATCATTTTAAAGCTATAAGCAACAATCAACAAATCTTATGTGAGGAAGCCAGAAGCATTATTTTAGAACATGTGAATGGTCTTGTGTCTTCAGTGCTCTCCTTTAACAGCCAGATGTCATCAAGTGGTTTCTGTAACTGTCAATAAACTCCAGTGAACGCTCACACATCACCGGTATGGCACTATTGCTCTTTAGTACTCTTTAGGTGTATTCCCTCGTACTGTTGATATACGTACAGTACATGGGCGGGACAAAACCTGAACATATAACAAGTCATGTGTGCAGGGCTTTAGATTGCGTTAGTTTTAGCAAGGTGTACCTAATAAATTGGCACTTGAGTGAGGATCCAGTGTTTCCCCATCACAAGGATATAATATATCATATATGATAAATATAGCATGGAGGTGTTGTGAGACAGCATTTAGGGAGGACATTTACACAAAGTATGATTTTATACTTGACTGAATAAATAAAATGTGACAAATCCACATCATTTTAACATTTTAGTGACTATTTGGCTGTGCTGAAAACAAAACCAGTGATACATTGATTCAAACTAAATTAAAAAAGACAGCTACACACAGGAAAAGCAATTCATTCTGCACAAAGATCTTTTTTTATCAAGTTGTAGAGACTAGGTCATGTTGTCATAGTTACAAGATCTCTCTGGCCAAAGTAGTGCAACATTTGTATTATTGAAAAGCTGATAGTTTAAAGTTCCTTCACAGATAATCCATGAATAGTATTTCATCAGCATGTTTAGAAAAGAAGCAGCACATATCAAAACATATTTATATATATATAGCCTATATATACATATACTGTGTGTGTGGTACAGTATATCCACTACAATACATTAGACTACACCACTACTGTTAATATAGTTATTATTATTATTGTTTCCAGTACCTACGGAGCCCTTTAACTACTACTAAAACCTTCATATGTGAGTCTGTCTTAGTTTCTTCCTACTCTCCTCTGGCATCATCTGCATGTCCCGCCTTTGTCTCAGTTTCCTTCTGTCTGTTTGTCCGTCTCTTTTACATTCTGTACATTTCTGTCTATCTCACTTTCCTAACAGCTTTCCTTGTTTTTTCCTCCTTTCTATCTGAGCTTTACTTTATTCCTGTGTTTCTGTCACTCATATGTGCATAGCTATATGTGCCCTATACCAGACAGGACCAACCTGGCCTCAACCAAGTTATTCTCAAACCAAAGTAGGACCGTTGATCTAATTCCTGGAATGGTTACGTTGTTCCAGAGGATACCGTCTTCTTATCTACTTTTAAGTAGTGGTGTGAAATTCAGAAACATGTTGTTGTAAAGATTGATACCAATATATGTAATGTAAGCCTGTTGGTATTGCTCATGCAGATTGTTTTCCTTCTCTTTCCCTTTTCTTTCTCTCTGTGATAATGTAGTCCTGATCTGACAGGTATAGTGCTTTTTGATCTGAACCTGGTCCAATGTGGTCTACAAAAAACATCAATGAAATCTCCCTTTGTTGCATTCCGACTAGTCATAATTGTAATCCAAAAGGAAATGCCATTCCAGATATCCATACTGTAATTTTAAATGATCTAAAATACATTTTAACTAGTACAAAATTACAGATATCTACGATTAGAATTATGACTAGAAACAATGCAGTTGCAGATATCCACAAATATTTTCAATTCAATTGTATTTATAGTGTCAAATCACAACAACAGTTATCTCAGGACACTTTACAGATAGGGTAGGTCTAGACCACACTCTATCATTGACAAAGACCCAACAGTTCCCCAAGAGCAAGCATTTGGTGTGACAGTGGCGAGGAAAAACTTCCTTTAAACAGGCAGAATCCTCGGACAGATCCAGGCCCTCGGTGGGCCACCATCTGCTGCTGCCGGTTGGGACACAGAGACACAGATACAGAAATATGATTTATAATAAATATAGCAGTTGGCACTTATAGTAACAATAAAGATGATAGAACTATGACTAGAAATAATAATAGTTATATCAGTGCAGGGCGTCGAGCAGGACCACAGCAGCAGCTGCCATAAACAGTCCATCTGAACCACCAAATCTGTGAGGAGAAAAAGCATAAGGACTCTGGGGAATAAGCTCCCCGGAGCTATGGTTAGTAACATGCATTAAAAGAATGCACACAGATGGTGGGAGAGAGGAGCTATGTGTGTCAGAGGAAGTCCCCCAGTAGTCTAAAACTATAGCAGCATAACTAAGAGCTGGTCCGAGGAAAACCTGGGCCAGCCATAACTATAAGTTGTATCAAAGAGGAGAGTTTTAAGGTTACTCTTAAATGTGGGGACGGTGTCTATCTCCCAAACCCAGACTCATTTTGTGGATATCTGTTTTTCATTATTGGTTAAATGGAATTAAAATGATGACTAGTAACAACTAGATTGTATCTGAACTTGGAGTTCTTCAATTCAATTGATTTAAAGATATCTGCAATAAATATCCAGTCTACCTGTTAAATGTAATACCACCAAAAATAAATACCACTCCCTAAGAAAAGGAGATGTGGCCAAATGACAGATGGAAAACAGACGGAGGTTTACATGTGATTATGAAGCAATGAACACAATATTTAAACTCAAAATAAAAGAAACTCTTCATGTTATTGTGACTGGGTTGAGAGAAGTATTTGGAGATTTAACATTTGCTGGATTCAGAAGTTAATTTTCTAGAATATAATGTTTTTAATGATAGATTTAATGTGAAACGTTTGGGAAAACATGAATCTGTGGTTATAAAGGCAATCCCACATGGTAAATATGGTAAAGGGAATTGCTGCCTTATAATATGTTAGTCCTGCAGTAGTCTTGCATGTCCAGACCTTCCTCCACAGGGCTGCGGAGGAGGGTCTGACTAGTCCACACAGCATTCCTGGATGGGAGAAAAACGTGCTCTGGTTTATTGGCATTTATTTACACCAATCACAATCGTCTTGGGCGGAGCTAATCGCTGGACGGAGCCACGGTGCCTCTGCAAAAAAAAAGTAGTTTTAGTCGTGCAACAGAAAACTCAGATTGGACAGATAGTCTAGCTAGCTGTCTGGATTTACCCTGCAGAGATCTGAGGAGCAGTTAACCATAGTCCTCATTAATCCACCGGAGGTTAGAACGCCAACACAAAGAAAGAGGAAGAGGACGGACATCTGGCCGAAATGAGAGACTTCTGGCAGAATTACTGGCAACACTGGAGCAATCCTGGAAGTGGAACGTCAAGGATATAGACTAGTCCTGCAGTTACCCTCACTTTATATTGGTCAGTTCGAGTTTAAGGAGAAAAAAACGCACAAACTAAATCCTGAGAGGTATAGGCTACCCTCGTTAGCTGTAATACTGTATTTCTCCTTTAAAGAAAATGTTCAAAGATGATCCTGAAGAGATCTAAATACCTCACTCTTCTTAGAGAATCACTGTCAGATTATAAATGATATTTGTCCCTGTCACCAAAGATTTGATGAACATTGATCTCAAACATTTGTGTGTTTTGTGAGTCAGACATTGAAACTTTGGAGCTTTTTTATTTTTGATTTATTCTAGAACTTTTTGGGAACTCTTTAACTGAAAAAGACACTGTATGATATTACATTTGGAACAATTATGCAGGACAAAAAAAAAAATGATAATGATCATAATGATAATAGTCTTATTTTATTGGCCAAACAATGTTTCCATAGAAGTCGATTTACTGGTTCTAAAACATTATTTTTAACTTTCAAAAATGAATTTTAAGAAAACTGTAAAATCCAAACAAACCTTGAATGTTTATGAAAACTTGCACATTTTGTTTCCTGACTACACCTCTTTTTTGTTAAAGCTGTTTTTTTGTTTTGTTTTTACTTTCTTATGGTGTATAAGGTATTTCATTTAAGTATTTAATTATTATTTTTCCTATGTGCTTGTTAATTGTTCTTTTTCCTATATTTGCTCAGTCGTTTTGTACATAGACAGTATGGTTTATTTTGTACTGCGTATCTAACTGCAAAAAATAAATAAATATATAAGCCAGTTTTGGTTGGTACACAATAAAGTTATGATTAAAAAAAACTAAAAGATTTAAAAAAAAAAAAAATGCCGAATCGGAAGCTGCGTCGCAAAAACGTAACGATCTCTGTTGTGTGACGTCAGGACGTAATGTTGGTATACTACTTTCCTCTCTTCCTCCTTTACCGCTCTGCTACGCTAGTTGGCATGTGCAGCCTTGAATGTAAAGCTTAATTTACATTCTCAGTAAATTCACATTGTAATATTGACATCGACGGCAGCAGCAGCATGAGCACGTTATGGATGGGAAACGTGAGTTGTTTACAATTTATACTGCGTTACATTATTTAGCCGTGTTAGCTAACGTTATCTTAACATTAGCCCTAAGTTCTACGTTGTTTGAATGCAAAATAACTCAAAACTCCCTTTGGAAAACCAACACTTTAACACTGTCGGATACATGTAACGTTATGTATCGAGTAACTGAGAGACTAGTGTTTGACTTAGGTTATTCGGCACAGCAGAAATGCAACACGTAGCTTCCATTCATGTGAAGGCGAAGGGTTTCCTCTCCGCTGCCGTTGAGACGTTAGGCCCGGACGGGGGAATGTTTCAGTCCAGTCGCCTTTTATCACAGAGAACTACCATGACCTGGAAGATTGAGAACCTTCACAGACAACAGGGACTAACGTTACCTTAATGGACTAGCTACTACTGCTATCAACTACACAAGGGTGAATTCGGGTTGAAGGGAATGCTAAGGGAAACGTGTGGAACTTTTTATTCTATTTGTGAATACATTAAAACCCACTGTGCTTTTATTTGTCAAACCTGGACTAGATTATCATGGGGACTGTAAAGACCCCCCCCCCCCCCCTCTTACTTTCAGAGTTTTAAGTTTCTATATCTTTTGTTTGTGAAAACAGGCAAACGTTTTTATACGTTTTCCCATCCGGACCCTCAGTCCAGGCCAGCTGTAAATGAACCTCCATTGTACTTTGATCGGTCTAACCTGGACCAGATTAGCATGGGGACTGTATAAAACCCCTTTTAAGATTTTAAGATGGAAAACTGTGTTTTTTATCTAGACCGGTCCGATATTCTCTGGATGAAGGCAAAACAATGAAACTGACCTTTTTCTGTTTTTACACATAGAATAAAGGTTTTACAAAATGGGAAAATGGGCTTTAACAGCGTTAAGCCTGTTCCTATGAAGTCTAGAACCTGTTTCACAACTTTAAGTGATGTAATGATGGAGAATCAGCTGAAATTGCAAATCAAGACTTGTGAAGCCACCCCAGCCTCAAACACTGCCGTAACTGAATGATTCCTGAGCAGTTTTTTTCCTCTCTGTTTTTCGGTTGTTCTGTAGCTGGAGGCCTACATGGATGAGAAGTTTATCACAAGATCCTTTTCCACCATGGGGGAGACGGTGGTTAACGTGAGGATCATACGCAACAAGATGACAGGGTGAGAACTAAATCCACAGGCCCTTGTCCGTTTTTGGAGTTGTGCTACTCTGAGTTAAACAGTGTGTCGTCCCCCAGGGGGGCTCTGGGCTACTGCTTCGTGGAGATGAGCGACGAGGCCACAGCGGAGAGGTGTCTCCGCAAAATCAACGGGAAAGCCTTACCAGGAGCCACTCCGGTAAGAGGATTGTTCGTACACTAGCCATGTTTGTTTTTCTTGTCTCCGTTAAAGGAAACTCCTGAGAAATGGCCTGCTGGATATTAATGTTTCTTTCTCCCAGCCAACCAGATTCAAGTTAAACCGAGCCACCTTTGGGAAACAAGACAGTGGGTGAGTCCAAATGGAGAAGCCAGATATCCAAACATGACTTTGACAAACTGATGAATGATTCCTCCTTTCATTGAGGCATCATGTGTCTTTGTGGCTTTGTTTTCTTCCTCTCGTTGTAGTCAGATGTATTCTCTGTTTGTGGGAGATCTAACTCCAGAGGTGGATGATGGGATGCTTTACGAGTTCTTTTACAACCGCTACCCTTCCTGTCGGGGGGGGAAAGTGGTGCTGGACAGCATGGGCAACTCCAAGTGAGTATTTACACGTCTCCATGCAACATGGAGGAGATATGTAACGCATGAACGCATGTATTTTTGGGACTGCTTTGGTGTAGACATGTGTTCCCGCCTTCCTTAAAACGTCTCCCAGAGAAGTGATTTAAGTCTTAACTTCCATACTTCTCTTCACTTTGAGCCGTCTGTTGTGCTCACTGAGCCTTTCAACAGTATTTATCTGACTGAAGAGTCTGTGAGGTGAGATTCCTTCTACAAAGTAGGTTCAGCTAATAATAAGAAAACACTCGGCGTGATCTGATGCAGCAGAACCAGAGATATCGTCGTTTTTTTATTTTTTTTATCCTGTGCATTCTTCTTCCTTGTTAAAACCATAGACGGTATATAAGAATGGACCAACAGGTCCCGTTGCTCTGGACGGAGACCAGTGAAGGATATTAGAAGCACTTTTCCGCTGAACGTTGCTGCGCAGCCTCTAACTGAGAGAGACGACGTAAATGTGCCGTGAGCAACCTGTCTGAAAGTTGGAAGTCTTCTGGTAGCTGTGCCAAGAGAAATCTCAATCATTCCCAATCTTGCAGAGACGGAGAGCGTAGGTATATGTAAGGAGATAACATGGACACAGGCTAATTATTGCTAACTAAAATGCTAGTTAACATTAGTAATTAAACTTAAACAGCTAATGTAAGTCGAAACTGCCTGCGAGCTTCTCCTGTACTATACGGTAATTCCTCTACTATGCGACAGTAAGTCGCGTGGTTATGACACAATCTTTAGCCTATTTTTACAACAAAAAAAAACCCGTCTGCTATGGAGCCATAACGTGAGATACAAGGTAATGGAGCCTTTTATACATTATCGTGTTTATTTACAAATAAACAATGGACAAATAGTCTTTAAACGCTTCAGATGTAAAGTTATTCGCTGTCAAAATGAATGGCAGTCAATGGGATGCTAACGTCGAGTGATCGTTTGGTAGCATCAAAATGGCGCCATAGGAGGTTCGAGCTCTGAAGCAAAGCTTACCCCCTTGGTTAAAACTCACAGCTCTGTGGAGTAAGGTCTAGCCGCACACAGATGCATTCTAGGATAGGAAAAAAAAATCACTCAGGGTTGTTTGCATTTCGTTTAAAGCAATCCCAATGGCTACGGCTCTGCTAAATAGTCTCAGGAAGGAACTTGTTTTGGTGGAACATTTTCACCGCGCAAAAGAAAACTCCACATACAATATTAAATGAAGTTATCTGTTGACACAATACAGTAATGTGAGCTATTTAAATTAGCTGATACATGGTTAAACCTCATTAGGTCTTACCAGTGTATCTCCTTGTGTACTTCGTCCCTGTATGGATGTGTTATGATTTCTATCTTTGTTGTTAAACTCTTTGTGAAACATGAACAAACACAAACCATGAACTCCACAGAACTTTCTTTTATTATCCAGTTTGACAGTCAGTCATAATGGAAGTAGATTTTTCCGGGCTAAATTACATGGTAGGGGATCGGTGCATAAACTCCAGGACTTTCCGATTCTGGCATTTTAGGCAGAATCGGAGGCTTTTCTGATACTGGTATCGGTGTCGGAACATCTGTAGTTCAGGCTAGCTGTACTCATCAAACACAGTATAAAGATCCGGTCAGCTGTTTTTTTCAGGGCACTCTCTTTAAACACTGTCTGTGTGTGTCTGGCTGTAGGGGCTGTGGCTTTGTTCAGTTCCCAGATGAGCGGCTGCAGAAGCGGGCTTTAGAGGAGTGTCAGGGCGCGGTGGGACTGGGCGGTAAACCTCTGAGACTGAGCCTGGCTGCTAACAAGTGAGTTCTCCTCAGTGTCTTCGCTCCTTTCCAGCAACTGGATTTCTTAGTGCCAGGAGCACAAGCCAAGTGATTGGAGTTTAACGGTGTTTCTCTTCCTCCCTCTTGAGTCTAAGGAACAGGCAGCAGCAGCAGCAGCAGCCATCGGAGCACAAATCCTGGCAGTCCAACTCGGGATACAGACCCAGCTATGATCAGTACAGCCAGTACCAGCAGCAGGCCTACCCGGGCTACTACCCCTCCTGGGGCTACGACCAGACCGGAGGAGGCTACGGCTACAACTACCAGCCGCAGTATGATTACACTCAGTACCCCGCAGCACAGGTCAGCTCTCTTTGCCATACACACACAGCCACTGGCCACACTTGGCACTTTTCATCACAGCAGGCATTCTAACGTGTTTCTGTTCTTTTTAGGAAAGTGAAGCTGTTCAGGAGGATGATGGACTTGAAGGTTGGTATTGGGATTAGGGATGGTAAATGACTGTTCTTTTCATTATTGACATATCTATCAGTTATGATAGTTTAGTATCATAACTAACTGCTGCAGTTCCAATGAGACAACCTGTAGTGGGACGAAGCTGGGAAAGTTGCATAGTACGGAGTTAAAGTCAGGCTGTGGTTAGCCTAGCTTAGCATAAAGACTGGAAGCAGGGGGAAACAGCTAGCCTGACCTACCAACAGCTCTAAAGCTCACTGATTAACAGGATGTATCTCATTTATTTAGTTTAATGTAAAAATGATGACGTGTGAGATTTTAAAACTGGTAAGACATAAGTCACGCAAAATAAATACTTTAACGCTGACATTTTCAATAATATATATTTTTGACAAATTATCACATTGGGTCCATTTACCAGCTTTTCCCATATTTATTTAATAATTGTTGCTTTATTTTTTTTATATTACATCCTCTGTTTGCTTTAGTTAGTTATTTTTCTGAATAACATGTATGTATTTGGTGTGTTTGATGTGCGGTGCGTGTGTGTTGCAGACCCCAGCCCCGAGCTGGATGTGGTTGAGGCCAACAGGAAGTTCATGGAGCTCAGTGAGGAACTGTACGACGCTCTGATCGAGTGTCACTGGCAGCCAGCAGACTTCTCCACACAACAGGACTGTATGACATCCAGCCTGCCGGAGCCCATTTACTGCTGAAACTCTGGACTTTTCTGTACCTCGCTGGGACGTTTTATTCACCGTTGTCAGTTTTGACAGTATGGACATAAAGGAAATAAGTCATGGTAATGGATCTGCAACAAAAACGTATTTTTGATTTATGTAAGATCCACAAAACACACTGAATCCAAAGGATAACATGTTTGTGTGGAGTTATTTTCAACATTGTCCCAAAATGTTAGGATGGACATAAAACGTGTAAAGTAAAATTAAACAATCAAATTGTATACAAGTATATTCAAACAATATGAGAAAAAGAATGTGTTATGAAACATTAAAGCATGTAAAAATGTTCTAGTAGAAACCCAAAATACGTTAGTATGAAGCTGAAAATGAGCATATCTTCTTCAAACTACGTTTGAACACTCTTACCTCTGTCTCTTATTCTCGGTTCAAACCGGTTCACTTATCTTGTTAACTACACACACTTTCTGTTTGACATGAACATGAGTTCAGCCTGGACCTTGTGAGAGTGTCTCATATCTGTGCTCAACACCAGAAACTAAAGGTGCTACTCAATCAATCTTGAAGCCAATGTGAAATATAAAACTTAAAACTTGTTTCTACGTGGATTTACCTATTTAGATTTTGTTTTCAGAGCTGTCCCGAAGGCCTGTTTCACAGCTAATTCACTTATGGAGTCACTTTTTATAAGCTGTACATGCTACATTCTCCAATTTCCATGAGTATTGCATTGTGGAACAAAAGTGTTTATCCATTTGGAATTAGTATAGTCTACGTCGAGTAAATCAACATTTTGAGATACTAGGTCTGTACTATGACTTGTCATCACAAGATAGTAATAGTAAAACATAAGAGAAAGTATTCTCATTTTAGCAGGGGGATTTTCATCCTGTTTGTCAGTTTCCAGCAGGTGGTGCTGCCATCGCAGCTCCTATCAGCTCTGACGCTGTCAAACTGCCAGCTGGTGTGTGAAGAGATCCAAATGTTCCATGTGATGGTGGAACTGTCTGCAGCAGGTGAAAATGAACTTTGCGCAAGACTTGATTCACGCTGTGTGACATCACTTGGCACCCACTAGGTGGAGACGAATAGCCATGTCTGTTTCTCTTGAGATTCTTGGGATTGGTTGTATCCATGGAGTTATATCCTATAGAAACAACACACTGAGCTAACTGATAACACACTGAAATTTCCCAGTTGGGATCAATGAAGTCTGTATATCTAATTCAATCACATCATAAATCAACATCTGTGTGGATAGAAAAAGAGTCCGATTTTTCCCTGCAGAGGCACATATTGGTCAATGTCATTATGCAAGGAATACAAAGAGGAAGACTGACAAAAATAATACAACATGAGATTTGGATGAATGAAATGTACTTTATCTATTCTGCATCATTTTGTGTGTGTGTGAATCTGTGTGGTTTTAGCAACCTGGGGAGACCCTCACACATGGTTGCTATTTGATTATTCCTGGGTAATGTATAAGCCAGCATGTCAAAACGTTCATAAAATAATAAGATGGTAAAAAAAAACCACAAAAAAAACCATACATACATTTTCACAACCTGGTAGCGTACGAGTGGATTCTGGTACACATCTTTTCAATATTTCTGAAATGAAAGTAGAGTATAAAGTAAATAAATGTAATATTAGTAAAGTGCAACTCCCTCACCCTTCTACTACAGCAGACCTACAGTACTTGAGCAGGGCAGTAGCCTAAAGGCTCGGTCACATCCTTTATGTTCTTTCTGGGAATTTGCATCCTGGGAAAAGCTTATACAAACAAAAAAATCACCCTTGCCGAAATTCCCCCCTTCTCTTTTTTCTAATCTTAATTAGTCGTTTTGGTGTGACTTAACTGTCGTCGCCACAGGACGGTCACCTTTTGTGTCTAAACTTAAAGGAACACGCCGACTTATTGGGACTCTAGCTTAGTCACCGTATCCCCCAGAGTTAGATAAGTCCATACATACCCTCCTCATAATATGACATACTGGGAACTATTCTCAGAAGGTGAAGTAGCAGTGCTTTGCCTTCTGAGAATATAGTTCCCAGTTTATATACAGTTAGAAGACGGCTGTGTCTCATGTGACCTTGTTATTTGTACACGCTGTGACTATACAAATCACAACATGTAAATAGGAAAATGTTGGCATTATTTTGTCACTTATTGGGAGCAGTAGGCTAGATGGAGCCGGTTACCTCCAGGATCTGTGCTAAGCTAGGCTAGCGGTGGGGGCGTCAGACAGTGTTACGACACGCACGGAGATGAGAATGGTATGTATGGATTTATCTAACTCTGGGGAACACGGTGAATAAGACAAAGTCCCAATAAGTCGGCATGTTCCTTTAACTGCAACGGCCTCTGAAAAGACCGTGACCTTACAGTGCTCTGTACCCAGCTCATCTTTTCTCGCCTAAATTTAACTCTATATATATATATATATATATATATATATATATATATATATATATAACTTTATGCACGCTCACCGACCAGATAGTGTGTGTGGACCCGGGTTCCCTTGTTATTGTCCTCGTGACTTTAACATAGGTAACCTCAGCCATGAGCTCCCCAAATACAGACAGTTTAATAAATGTCCAACCAGAGAGGAGAATATTTTGGATCACTGTTACATTACAGTCAGCAATGCATATCACACAGTCCCCTGCGCTGCACTGGGACAATCTGATTCCCTCATACAGGCAGAAACTAAAACTTCTTAAACCTGTTGTGAGGACATTTAAGAAGTGGACCAATGAAGCTGTGGCGGAGCTTCAGGCGTGTTTGGACTGCACAGACTGGGATGTTTAAAGGACTGCTACCAACACTCTGGACCAGTACAAAGAGGCTGTGACGTCATACATCAGCTTCT
This sequence comes from Sander vitreus, assembly GCF_031162955.1. Classification (NCBI taxonomy): domain Eukaryota; kingdom Metazoa; phylum Chordata; class Actinopteri; order Perciformes; family Percidae; genus Sander; species Sander vitreus. Next base: position 26,774,009 of record NC_135868.1, on the reverse strand, counting down.
GTGAGGACAGCTGTATACCATCACGTACCACTAACAGGTACAACAACGACGAACCAAACTCGGACAGCTATGGTTGGTGAAGGAAGAGGCGTTTAGGAGCGGGGACAGAGACTGGTTTAAAGAGTCAAAATACAGGTTTAGCAAGGCAGGAAGAGATGAGAGGATCCAACAACAGTTTTCAGCGTATCAGTTTCTGTCTGAAGGGGTCTTTGAAAGACAATGCTGTCCAGCAGACACAGTGCTTAAACTAATGTGTATATATTTGTTTCTGTATTCATTGTTTATTCTTATAAATGTTTAATAGGTTTGTTTGTGTATGTATGCACCAATCACCAAGGCCACTACAACAACTCTCTCCATTCAGGAAAGACAAGTCAACAGACAAAAAACAAAACCCCCACAAAGCAGCCGGACCAGACTCTGTCTCTCCCTCCACCCTGAAGCACTGTTCTGATCAGCTGTCTCTCCGGTGTTCACAGACATCTTTAACCCCTCACTGGAGACATGCCACCATCATCCCTGACCCCAATAAAAACAAGGATCACAGGACTGAATGACGCTGCCCTGCCGTCGCCCTGACCTCTGTGGTTATGAAGTCTTTAGAGCCCCTTGGTATGGCTCACCTCAAAACCCTCACTGACCCAGTCCTGGACCCCCTGCAGTTTGCCTATAGAGCCAACCGGTCTGTAGACGACGCAGTCAACATGGCTCTTCATTTCATCCTCCGGCACCTGGACTCCTCAGGATCCTACACCAGGATCCTGTTTGTGGACTTCAGCTCTGCCTTCAACACCATCCTTTCTGCTACAGGACAAGCTGACCCAGCTGCTTGTGCCTGACTCCACCTGCAGGTGGACCACAGACTTCCTGTCTAACAGGAAGCAGCACGTGAAGCTGGAGAAACACGTCTCTGACTCTCTGACCATCAGCACCGGTTTCCCTCAAGACTGCGTCCTTTCCCCTCTGCTCTCCTCCCTGTACACCAACAGTTGCACCTCCAGTCACCAGTCTGTCAAGCTCCTGAAGTTCGTGGACGAGACCACCTTCATTGGACTCATCTCTGGTGGGGATGAGTCCGCCTACAGGTGGGAGATTGACCACCTGGTGACCTGGTGCAGTCAGAACAACTTGGCGCTAAACGCTCTGAAGACAGTGGAGATGGTTGTGGACTTTAGGAAGGATGCAGCCCCACCCGCCCCCATCACCCTGGGTGACTCCACAGTCAGCACTGTGGAGTCCTTCCGCATCCTGGGCGTGGGAGATGAACATCAGCAGAGGATGTACTTCCTGCTGCAGCTAAAGAAGTTCAACCTGTCAAAGACTATGATGGTGCACTTCTACACTGCCATCATTATGTCCTCACCTGCTCCAAGGACAAGGGCAGAGTGCAGCGTATCATCCACTCTGCTGAGAAGGGGATTGGCTGCCGTCTCTCCAGGACCTGTTCTCCTCCAGGACGCTGAGGCAGGCGGGAAAGATTGTAGCCGATCCCTCTCACTCTGGACGCAAACCGTTTGAACCCCTCCCCTCTGGCAGGAGGCTGCGGTCCATCAGGACCAAAACCTCACGCCATGAAAACAGTTTCTTCCCCTCTGCAGTCAGCCTCATTAACAAGGCCCCGGACCCCCACTGACATTGACTTTTAAGGCGGATTTATGCTTCTGCGGGTCTCTATGCAGAGCTTTTGCCGTAACCTAAATCTAAGTGGCCTGAAGTTTATACTTGTACTTTGATGTCTGCGTTGAATAGCAACATGTTTGTATGCTGGGGAGTGTGTGGTAGAGCGAGTGAGAGAGTGACGTGATTCCCTTTGGAGCGGTACCAACTCGGGAGGCATAGTGAGAGAAACAAAGTGTCTTCCCTGTGCTTTCTGACCACGGTGGGAAATCTGTAGCAGGAAAAGTTAACCCTCTTCTTGATTTCATGTTGTTTATGGAGAAGGAGAACCTGGAAATGAGTCGGGGGGAAATGCAATGCTACAAAGACACGGCTTAGAGGACCAATCACAGTTGTTGTGGTCTGTGTCGCTGCGATGTGTAGTTAAATTTTTTGAGAGTTGCACGTCGGTATCTCCACGTACCTATGTACGTACCCACGACATTGATTTAAAGCAGAAGCATACATTGGCCTTTAATCCTACATCCTGCATTGGGCTATGTAGGCTACCTGTCCTCTGCACATTCTATATATCCTGAACTTTTGCACATCCCTTAACACTTTTGTACATCCTGCACTAATCCATACAGCCTCTTTTTTCTAAATGTTGAATAGTTATGTATGTGTTTATGTTTTTGTAGGCTATTTATTGTTTGTTTATTTCATATTAGTGTTTAATATATTTATATTTGCACCAACAACCATGGCAAAAAGTGCTACTTACTTACTTACTGATTCTGGTAAAGACCTCTAAACAGTCTATGCTCTAAACGGAGGGGTGTTCAGCACAACACTGGTAATACTTTTATTTTGAAAAACACAGTGTATTCTAGAGCGGAGGTATTAGTTGCTGCTTGCTTGACTGCTGGTCCATTTGAAGCTGGCGGCCGCAGCACAGACAGAGCGGGACCATGGAGCCATGCGTGCGGCGCTGTCCGCTGCGTAATTTAACTGTTCTCGTGAAGAAACGAGCTTTCTGTCGGACAGTCCGGAGGAGTTGGTGAAGACAGCGTAGACTATGATAGCGTTTGAACAGAGTTAACATCTGGGTCGTGCACATCATGGAGACTATTCATCCCAAAATGATCAAGATGTTATGTGTTCTCCAACTATGAACAAGCGGCAACAGGATCAGAGAAATACAGGCAAGTTTCCGAAAGTCTCCGCAGCTGGTTGTTGGGTTAGAATCACAGAGAACTTCAACATTCAGCTGCAATCACACTGCTGAATGACATCAACTCGGTTATTAGCCTACAGAGACTTTCAGTTTAATGAATGACAGTGACTGTGTGTGTGTGTGTGTGTGTGTGTGTGTGTGTGTGTGTGTGTGTGTGTATGTGTATATATATATATATGTGTGTGTGTGTGTGTGTGTGTGTGTGTGTGTGTGTGTGTGTGTGTGTGTGTGTTGTAGAGGAATGCAGCGGCACGTCAGTCAGACACATTCCTGTCTGTGTGTAGCCTCCATACAGCAGATACAGTTTTAGGAGGTAGTCCGGCACGGCTCGGCACGGCGCGGCAGTCCATCGTCAAGGTAAAGGTAAAACGCCTTATTCCTGTCGAGTGAATAAGCTAGCCTTTATTCTGATTTTTCCACAACTGAAGCCTTGAATGAAGATGATTTCAGGGGTCTGCCTGCCTCTGTTAGGCTTCATAAAAAAGAACCGCGGCTTGCTTGAAGAAAGAGACATGTTTATAGTATGGTTCCACCCTTCCACAGCCTGCTGTAAGGTTATCATACGCATTTTTTCCATACACTTTATCTGTTCATCGTGAAGCACAACTTGTGGCTTCCCAGGAGTGAACTGGCTCCAGTCCAGCTTCCTCTGCTGCTGGGAAACAGATGGACAGCATGATGATGGGTCAATGCAGTGGTGTTTTTAGGTGGAAAAATGGCGGGGCAAGTATTACTTTGGACACATGGAAAACCAAAAAAATACACAATTTTGATATAATTTCACATTTCCCACACAGTTTAACACAGGTGATAATCCGACTGGGCTCATACTTGTTCTGCTACATGTCCCATTTGTATGCGCTGTCAGTTTGGGTAACGTTAGCTAGGTTTGCTCCATTTGAACTTGTTGTCCTGCTGCTTTCATTTTTGGTAATCCTCTCAGAAAGATGCCAAAGATCCTGAAAGGCTCTTCTTGACCACAGACTGTTTCTAAAGATGGCCGACGCGCCTCCACTTCCTCCCGCTGTAGAAACTGAAGCCAAAATCTCCCGGATACGGGCGCCACCATCTTGTAATTTTGGAGCCATAAGATGTGTTCGAAACCGTTCCCTCATTCCTTCCCTCACTAGTCCCTATATAGTGCTTATTAAATAGCGAAGTATATAGGGAACAACCGAACCAGATTTCGGACACGGGAGTAACATGTAGGGTACATGGTATGTACACTCAAATTAGCTGTGCATTGTGGGTATTTTATAGTGGACAATATGGTGAATGAAGTTAACCGGAGAATTGGTACACCGCTACAAAATGGCAAACACACTATATAGGGAACTATTTCCGTGATAGGGAACAGTTTCAAACACAGCCGCAGTAGTGATCAGGCGGTGGAGCTGCGGTATCTAAGTCCCGCCATTGACACGCCCCACATATCACACACAAGTCATTCATAGCTGTCAATCATGACGTTTCCCCTGTTTTTATAGCATCAAATAACAAATTTAACCAAACTGATCATAAAAATTATCTTTGGGAAACATTTATTTGATGTGTACTTTGATTTTTTTTGTTTGGTCCCATCCACTAACATGGAGGGGGCATGGCTCATGACCTGTACTGCAGCCAGCCACCAGGTGGCGATCCAGATGTTTTGAAAAAGGAGACATACTTTATTGATCCCCATGGGGGAAATTAACAATTTCTTTCTTGACTTATACAGTCTATGCGGCAACCCCTGTTCTTGACCCGGTACCATCCCCTTCCAATAACACACACATCAAAAACAGCATCGTCTGACAAGCTAGCAGTTAGCCAGTGGTTACTGGTGGCCACCCAGGTGTTTGTGAATAATGGCGTTTTTCCATTACATAGTACCTGCTGGACGTGCCTCGACTCTACTCGCCTTTTTGGTTTTTCCATTATTCAAAAAAAGTCCCTGGTACCTGCTAACAGGTACTTTTTTTAGTACTACCTCCATCGAGGTTCCAAGTGAGCTGAGGCGATACCAAAAGGTGACGTGAAAACCTGCAGACTACTGATTGGTCGGAGAGAATCGTCACTAATCACTGCGTCATCATTGCTAGCGACAGACGGGGGTGTCCTGAACAAACCCGCCATTTTTAAATAGCCAGCGGTGTTTGTTTTTGCTACCTCCAGCTTCTTCTTTTTATTTTTTTGAAGATCAATTTTTTAATTATTTTTTAGCACCATTTATCATTCAGACCTACAGAAGAAATTCAAGAACAAAAACCCTATCCCACCCCCCACCCGCTGCGGTTTAGGGGAAAACAAAAGAAACAAAGAAACAGAAAGCCTCCAGCTTCTTTTGAAATAAAATTAGTCTTCTGGCCGTGGCAACAGCCACCTGCCGAAAAAACAACACACCTGTGTTTCCTGCGGCGTCGCTAAGACGACCAGCCACGCTCGCCTCACGCATGAGGCGGTACTAAATCAGCAATGGCAAAAAGGAGGACGGGGCACCGCGGTCGAGTCGAGCCAAGCCGAGTAGTGATGGTACTAGCAGTGGGTAAGTGCCATAAGATAATCCAGATGGTTCATGGTGACCACAGTTACTATCTTCTCTAAAAGAATACCTCTAACAGCTACGAAATATTGACGACAACAGTATTTGGCAAATTAGCCAATCAAATTGCAGTGGGGCAACAGGCAATCAGCCCCATTCTGTTTCCTTTTCTTTTCCAATGGGACATGAACCCTGGTTTCCTGGGTGAAAGTCCTGAGTTTCTTTGACCCATCCACCCCCCCAACCTACCTCCTTACCAGGACATTTGGCGCTCTTCTACTTCCTCACCTTACTTCCTGCTTTGCTCCCGTCAGAACTACTACGGCCACTAGAGGGCGCCGCCACTAGAAACCTAAATACAGGTCAGAATCCTGCTGGAACAAACCACTTATGTGTGCATTTTTCAGGGAGGACAGTCTCATTTTTGCTAGGTTTGGAGGCATGCATTTTTTCGGCTCCTAACGGGGGAATAACAGAAAACGTCTGATCTAACTTAAAAAAAAATAATCTAAAAAGCTTTGATTAAAGCTGCTGAGGCCCAGCCTCATCTGGACAGGAATATTTACACACGGAAGAAGGAGAAATGAGCGAGCTGTAAGGCGTCTGACAATTTACACTCAGTGCAACATGCCCAGGACCTCACACAAACAGTTTTTCCATGTTTATGACCATGTGGGATCTCCAGCACATGTGCGAGTGTTTCTTTAGTTTGTACCTAATTTGATTTACAAGCTCCCCACAGACATTGAAGGTTTGGAACAGTTCGAGGAGTTTTACTCTAATTATTTTTAGTAGTCAACAACATTGAAAACGAACTGTGCGAGGTAAACAGACACTCACTAATGGGTGACCAAAGTGAGTTAAGACAGGGCTAAATACGCCTGGATTACAGGCATCCACGTCTGGTGTGCCATGATGACAGATAAAATGCATTACAGAGGGAAAGTATTTGGTTGTATCAGCAGACTCCTTTTCTAAAGCCAGATGTTTGCTTCTAGTTGAGTGGTGCAGAGGCTTTGCTCTGTCAGGGAACTCGCCAGGGTGAATTTAGCTGCAGATCACGACTGAGATACAACATGGAGACCACAAGAACTGGCTGGTAGGGAATGTTATTGAAGGCAACATCAAGCAGTCTGAGAAACACTTATCTGCTTCTTTCAGTAACACACGAAAGGAATCTATCTCCAGTACAAACATCTCCTCATTGTAATTGTCACTAAGTATGTAATATATTGATATATATTAGGGTTGGAACGGTTCGCAAAAATCACGGTTTTTGTTTTAGTTTGGTACATTGCCAATTTCCACATGCTTTTCATTTATTTTACTGTTTGCCTTAACAAAATGCTGGCTAAAAGCTTAAGAAACATTTCTTTATGGTCAAATCTTTATTAAAAGAATAGGTTTTCTAATTAGTTATTTTTCTATGCAAATGGCCACATTATAGACTGAAACAGTAGCCTATAGCATGTCCGTTCTTAATGGAATTGTTAGTTTTTCCATTTAAAGTTCAAGTGCAGTCTTTTAAATACAGTGAAAGGAATATGATAGGATTTTTTTTTTATCAAAAGGAAATGCCACAGTGAAAAATAGAAAAAGTGTAACATAACCTAAACACACACAGCCACGAGTTTCCAAACCTCGCTGGGTAGCATTTAAATAAATTGCCACTTTTGAGATTGAAAATTGTGTTCTAGTACATCGCAATATCGATTTGAATTCCATCAATCGTTCAGCCATACCGTTACCAATATTTTCTACAGTTTGACAGATAGTGATAAACAATCTTGCAAAAGATTTCAGAACATCTTTATAGTTGCATTTTTCTTTTCTTTCCTTTCTTTACAGCAGATGGATCCTTGAAAGATTCCCTTTGATTAACTGATTGATTCATTCCATACAAAAAACAATCCAAGAGACAACATTCAAAGGCTAAAGATTTATTACCAATATGGAAGATGCAGACTGTTCTACCGCCTTATCACAATCGTTTATAGAAATAGAAATAGAGCTACAGTTTCTAGAGAAGTTAAATACGTATGTAGATATGCACCGTTAGATACAGACTCGTATGTATTTGAGTTAATAGATGCAGTATGTAGATACACTGGTATAGCTGAATTAACTCTTAATATTCCCTCCCTCCCATAGTCCTCTGACGGGGTGTGCCAGGAGCAGCAGCTCTGGACCAACCGCTGCCATGACGACCCAGAAGGCCCGAGGTGTTGCTCCAGCTTCCCCTCCCGTCCCGCGGAGGTCCCGCTTCACCTTACGAGGCCGAAAGAAGAAGGACGGGGTAATCCAAGGCAAGCTTCGCATGCGCTCCATCCCCGGAGCCTTCCTGGTGCTGGGGGTCCTGGTGGTGGTTGTTGGCACGGCTCTGGCCGTGGCAGGATACTGGCCCTACCGGATATCCAGGTCCTCCATCCTGGGAGCTGCAGAGGGGGAGAGTATCTCCGAGTCGCAGACTTCTGGCTGGACTCTGGGAGCTAAGGGCCTCCTGTCCTCAGCCAGCCTGGTCCACAGTGAGCGGATGAAGCTGCTGGGACCGGTCATCATGGGGGTGGGGCTCTTCATCCTCATATGTGCCAACACAGTCCTGTACGAAAACCGGGACAGAGAGACTCAAATGCTGCTGGCTCAGATGCGCAGTGTCCTCTGCTCTGTGTCGGCGGCTGTTCCCTCAGCCGAGTTTAAAGAAATAGCAGCAGCCAACTACATGGCCAACCACTACCAGTGGGTCAACAGTTTACCAGCTGCCCATCTCAACATCCTGTGTGTGCAGCAGCTGGCCAGCTCGGAGCCTCTGCTCCGGACCACACAGCCCAGAGAGCAGGAGGACAGGGTGGAGGACAGTGTCTACCAGCAGGCTGTCCTTCAGACAGAAGCCCTCCACCACCAGGAGTCAGAGCCCCCGCCTTCCCTCCACTCCTCCCACTCCAACTCATGTAACTCCAGTCAAACAGACTGTGACACACAGTGTGGTGCTGAGCACGGGGGTCAGCAGCCTGTCAACAGCTGCCTGCTGTCTGCCAGCTCCATGTCCACCCTGGACCAGGTGGATGTCCCAGCGGTCCAGCCGAGGCGCTGCCACAGTCTGAGCCACAGGACTAAGCCTTATATAGCTTGGACTGATGGACTCCACACACGCGGAGAAGAAGGGGACATAAATCAGCTAGCAGTCACACGGAGAGAAGCTGCTTCACAGGTTTATGTCGACATGCCTTGGCAGGCCGTGGATGCTGCAGAGGAGCAAACGCGCCGGAGCTGGCCTCGGCTGGACCTGGGCAGCGGGAGACGATACCTGAAACTAGAGAACAAAGAGGACTCAGTGGACAGACTGCTCGACCAGTTAGAGCAGCAGTGCTATCAGTGGGATAAGAGTTTTGGCTCTGGGCCTTTCCAGTGATTGCCTGCTTTTCACAGTCCTGAGGGATACAAACACCATGACAACCAAGGATCGTAATGATATTTTCCCCTGGATTCCAAAACTGCACTGCATTTGTGTTTTTCTGCGTGGGGCAGAGAGAAACCAAGCCCTGGAGCATTTGGAGTACAGTATTTCTCACAAAGATCTTCCAAAACTCATTCTCAATCTTCAGTGGAATATTGATACACAGAAGGTCTTTGCTTGTCTTCCAACTGGTTTTGGCAGATGTTTTTATATAAATGAAGGAACAATATGCTAGACCCTACACTGTCACAGATGAGCAAAGCAATTTGACAGACTGTTTACTTCCACAGCTTGGGTTGGCAGCAATGCGAGAAATCAACTTGTATCTCAATGCCAACATTTCTTTGCCTGTTTCCAGGACACAGTGTGCACGCCTAGTGAAGGACAGATAGAAGAGGGATTGTTTTCACTGTGCAATCAATCCTGAGCCAAATTACCTGGACCCCTGAGTCCAGAAAGGTCTGACAGCTCTCCACTAATGCAACTACTATATAATAATGGGATTTCTTTCCTCAGCTGAGGTCCCATACACCAAATGCAATGCATGGCACTGATGTACAGTATGTGACATCTTAATACTTATGCAGAGTTATGTCATTGTGGTTTTATGTGTATAATAATGATAGTTAAAGGATAATTCGGGTTAATTACTACTTGGGTCTTATTTTGTTGGTTTGGCCATTATTTCTGCACACATCAGTTAGACCATCCAATCGTGGTTACTCAAGGGTCGCCGATAGGCCATCTGATCTTCAGTCTGACAGGCTTCAACACCAAATTGGACGCAAGATATTATGGATATTCGCTTTCATCAATGAAACTACGCTGGCTCTGCTGTCCTGCCTCCTGATTGGCTGACGTGCTGACATGCGTCTGTGTTGATAGCATCTCGATTCGGTAGCTCGACGCAGTTATTTCTGTTATATTCTCTCACATATCTCATTCACTCAAGCACTCATAGCGATCACCTTTTAGTGACTTTCTCGCCAATTCCCCAGTTGTTCCCCAGCTCTGTTAGCTACTTTAGTTTAGCAGTTAGGCTTCTCTCTCTCGCTGTCCGTCTCTCTGTTGATCAGCGGGTTAAATATTTAGCTATTCCTCTGCCTCCTAATGTGATAATTGTTACAATAACTGTAGTCTATTTGTCGTGTTGGAGGCGAAGCTCCGCACCAGGGAAACTCAATCGGTAACGATAACATAGTGATTGTTTTGTGTGTCCTAGCCACTGTGTTTGCACTTAGGGCCCTCGGTAACATAGGCACACACAGCTGTGTGTGAGCAGCCCCAGCACATACTTTAGTGCACAACAGCACATTCTGTTTATATGATGTCAACTACAGTTTAGTTCTGTTTTTCTCTGTGTACAACCATCAAACTTTATCTTTAAAGTCTGTGTTATTCACTTGAATAGTAAAATGTTATTATTGATCATAAGAAGGATGGCCAAAGCAGTGAAAATGAGACCTAAGTTGTAAAAAGATTGATCCTCAATAATGAAGGAGATTCTCTTTGTTGTCCTTCTTCTGGTTGACGCAGTATTAGCCCCCCCCCCATACACACACACACACACACACACACACACACACACACACACACACACACACACACACACACACACACACACACACACATTGAACGGAGGGATCAGATGGATTGTGCAGCTTGCAGCTCCAGTTCGATTGTGAGTTGACCGGTGTGACTGCATACAGCTGGGTGTGTGTCATAGAGAGGGGACGAGAATATGAATCACAGTCCCCTAGGGCCCCTGCTTCCTTGTCTATCCCCCTCTCCCTTAACACGGCGTGCAGATGTGCAGAGGCGACCCCTCCCTGTTCCTCTGGTTCTCTCTGTGTCTGTGCTGCCTGTTCTGTATGCCATGTGTGACACTTTGTGTTCTAAATGTATAACGAGCAATATGAGCGGTCTGCCACTGTCACTGGCTGTGTCTTGCCCTGTGTCCACCACAGAAATTAAACTACATTGCCATGCCTGTGTTGCATAGTATAAGGCAAAGCAAAAGCAGCTCCTGTTTGCTGTCGTCTCATTTATTCAGACTGTCAAGGTAACTGCACCTGGTTGTATATGTATGCAGCATATAATCATCTCTCCAGGCCAGCGGCAGACAGCCCCATTCCTCATTCCATCCATATTTCTCAGGCTGAAAACATCCAGCCGGGAGCTGGACCATTGAATTGAATTAATTGCCTCTCCTGCTCCACAGTACCAGCTTGATATTTAGAAGTGGTCCTGAGCGGGGGGGTTAGGAATGGAACGGCGTGGCAGAGGGAATTCCCCAGCTGCAATTATCCTCAGCAGAGCCTCCTATGCTCTAAACTTTCCCTTCTTATTAGATTTTATGGTTCCTTCTGGGCAGTTGTGCAGTCCCTGCTGATCTGTGTTCATTTAATTGGGCATTTACAAGATGGCTTCTGGGTCTCTAACAGCTCATAAAGCTAGCTAGCAGGGCCTCAGGACGGTAGAAGATGACATGGCTGCAGGAGGGTCAGATCATCTTACAGCCGCTTGTTCAAGCTTCCCTTAACTGCCAACCAACATAACACAATTCAGAAAAAGGTTTCTGTAATGAGTTCAAGATGCTGCCAGCATCATTTGGACGGCACATCATTGTTAAAAACAAGCAAGCAATTCTATGCAAAGTCCACATTTTCAAACCACATTTTCAGACACAAATCTAGCGAGAAAGTTGCCAAGTTGGCAACACTGTCCACAACGTTACTGCTGCAGCTTCCTGAGTTCCCAAACTATGGAGCTTTATCACAGAACGTGCGTGGGGGTCATCACTTGACAAATTCTGGTGTTGAATGTTAACTATCAAGTAAATTTTTTTTTTTGGGGGCATTTCTGCCTTTATTGGATAGGAAAGCTGAGAGATATGAAAGGGGAGAGAGAGGGGGGAAGATATGCAGGAAAACCGTCACACGTCGGACTCCAACCCTGGACCTTCTGCGTTGAGGAATAAACCTCTGCACATGTGCGCCCGCTCTACCAACTGAGCTCACCGGACACGACTATCGAGTTAATTTTGACAGCCCTAATGTGAATATAAATATATCCAAGACACATGCAACTGCTGAATTAGGGTCCTGGCACCTTTCTTCGACAAATTCAGGCACTGGTTCATTAGCTAATCAACCCAAAGCATTAGCATTGGTCAGGGGTTAGTAAACAGTGGCATCTTCAGAATGAGCTAAGAGCTGGATCATTATTACCACATCGCTGCTACCATCAGTTATCCAAATCAATTTCAACTCATTTTAAAGGGGTGATAGAATGATTATATAGGGTATTTCACACTGTTCCTTAAGGTCTCCTTATAGGGTATGTAACATTGGTTGGGCTGAAAATGGCCCGGGTGCTGTTCTGCGCACCCTAATGCAACTCTGGTTTTCTGCCTTATATGGTATGCTCATGAATATTTAGATGAGCTGCGCGCTGATTGGTTGAGTGAAGCACACACACACACACACACACACACACACACACACACACACACACACACCGCTCCCCTCTGTGCCCATGTCCCCCCGGCCACCACACACACACACACACACACACACACACACACACACACACACTGCACAGCAACACAATCCCTTTTTTTCTCAGCGCCACCTTACCGATAGACTTCGAAACTACAGACATGCTCAGACATGCCCGGCCGCCGCTGGAGCAGGAATGGCTGGAACAGCCGGCGAGAAAATATCCCCGGCTGGCTTCAAACTTCATTTCTGCCCCGACACATAAACTCATCAACTAATGTTCTCCTCCAGTGTGTCGCGCACACACACACACACACACACACACACACACACACACACACACACACACACACACACAAATGCAAAGTTTCAACACTTTCATTACAACTAGTGTTGTTGTAACGTTACCCTTGGGACATAAAAAAAACTCCACTTCCAGACAAGGAATCACAACTCACCCTGTAGCTAGCTCAGTGTCTCAGCGCGGGGACATTTAGCAGAGAGTGAAGCCCACAGGCACGTCTTCTGCGCCGCTGCGTTAGATCCACAAGTCCCGCTCCATTGTCCGATATCTACTCGTTCTAAACACTTTTCTCTGGGTCAGTATTCCATTGTACAGCCTGGAACACTGCATTTACGACTGTGGTTCATTTTCAATATCCTTGAAAAACTTCCAAGCTTTCTTCTTTCTAAATTACACAGCGCAGCTCACAGCTAAGCTTGTGTGTGAGATCCTGATAGAGTTCATGTTGTGTTTTTCTGATCTTTAGGCATTTGTTCTTATGTGTTTCACGTATGGAAATTATCTTTTGATATACAAACTGCACCACCATGAGAACAACAAAAGCAGGCATGATGTTCACCGTGAAGGATTACCTGCTGGAACTGGAGGAAACGTCAAGCCTCAAACACATGAAGTTGCCAGGTAATAGTGCAGAGTGAATAGAGTTTAGGTTTGATATAACCTGTTTCAACATGTTTAAACTGACTTTTTCAATGCAAAGCAGGTTTCTTTTTTTTTGAAATTCCAATTTTTAATTGAATTTTTCACAGGCTTGGTACATGGCACACGTGGTTTGTTACAGGATAGCATACTCTTGTAATAGAGGCAGACTCCTACTTTTTAGTCCAGTGAACATAAACAGATAGAGCTCAATAAATAAGGTAAAGATGGAAGTGAATGTATAATAATATAAACATGTTACAGAAGTATTTCCAGGATCCCACCTATATGTAATCCCAGAACCTGTCCCAATCTGCTCATCATACATTCATAAAATGTACTTTTAGTCATTGCACTGACCCATTCTTTCACCTATGGGGCTTCTAATGTCTTCCAGACCAGACTGATCTCATGAAATGGCGTATGTATGTCACGCCAATTCGTATGCCATTATTGGCGTGTTATAAAGACGCATACTTGCTTTTTAGTGTGTTTATCAACGGCGTTTGGCCTCCATTGACTAACATTACTTTGCGATTGCGTGTGAATTTACACCGTAACGAGTAGTATGAAAGGGCGAAAATCCGTGTAGGGAGGGTGGAGGATGGGTAAAACAGTGACGTTTCCTTGTCCTGCGTGTGACTCGCGTGCGACTTTTCCTAAACTCAACCGTTGCTTTCTTCTAAACCCAACCCCATTGTTGTTTTCTTCAAACGATAACACGTTCTTCTCGCGATAACACGCCAAGCGGCGTGTGTGTGTACGCCTGCTCTATACAGCGTAGACATACTAGATAGTAGATAGCTGAAAAAGCGTACAGATAACACGCTACTTGGCTTAAGGAAGTTGGCGTGTAGATTTACACGAAGTCATGATGCCATGTTGTCCAGACAGTGTCTTCGAATAATTCAACAGGCCATTAACTGTACCAAGGAAATTACAGAGAACTTTGATACTTGGATATTTGAGAATAATCACCCAGTAAACATAGCTCCAGAGGTAGAGGGGACTTTTTCTTTACCTTTATTTATTCAGAGAAGGTTTACTGTTTTGGGTTAAGGGGCTTTGCTCAAGGGCACCTCAGTGATGGTAATGAGAAGGGACTTTCACTTTCCCCACCCAGATTTATCCTCGGTCTGGGGATTGAATCAACGACCTCGCGGTCACAAGCTTGCTTCGCTAACCTTTAGACCACCACTGCCATTATTGCAACAATCAGCCACAGGTTTTTCCCATGTATCACATTCACTCTCCCCAAAGAAGGAAAGAGGCAGGACTGGCTCGCCGCAGCTACAGCATATGACACATGATGTCAAGGCTCTGTCGAAACTTTCATTTATAATTGCCAACGGCAAATTCGCTCCAAGAGGTTTGTCACTTCGTCCATGTCTTGACAAAGAAACACACAAACAGTTTCAGTGGACTCAGGAATGCCAGGCAGCATTCAACAAACTCAAGAGCTGGCTAACCACAGCACCAATAGTGGGGTACCCACTCGACCCAGGCAACATGATATTGGACACTGACGTCGGCATCAGTGCTGTTCTCTGCTGTTCAGCAGGGTGTGGAATGTGTGCTTGCCTATGGAAGCTGCAAGCTGTCAAAAACTGAACAGAATTACTGTACCACACAGCGAGAACTGCTAGCGGTGGTGGTTGTAACATGGAGTTTGAAAAGTGCTCTAAATAAAGATTAATATTATTATTATTATTTTAATTACATGATGGCCAGGAAGTGAGTGAGCCATTGGACCTTGTATCTGGCCTGCCACCGGATCCTGAAACAGCTCCTTCAGCCCCTGAGTACGCCCAGCAGCTCTGAGAACGACTGCAGCTGGCACACCAAATCGCCAGAGATGCTCTCGGGGGAGCAAAAAGACACTATGACAAGAACTGTTGCCGCGCACAGTACAAAGCTGGTGATGCTGTGTGGTACCTCATAAAAAGGAAAGTCAAAACCAAAGTGAGGAAGTTCCTCCAATCTTATAAAGTCCGTGCTGGGACAGTTGGATGACCTGGTTTATTGAATCCAGAAAGGGCCAAAGACTAAAGTAAAGATGGTTCACCATAATCAGCTAAAGCCTTATCGCTGCCGTGACCCACTACACAACACTTGGGCCCTGTAACAAGTGCAGAGCTGGACACCTGTGGAGGTGTCACCCCCAGCTCTTCTCCAACGCCCGATGCTGAAGACAGCTCCAGCTTCTCCTCGTCAGATCCAGCAGTAACGATCCTGTGCAACGGGTCACAAAACTCATGGTTCGGATCAAATCACAGGTTTTGGGTCCCTGATCAGATCAATTTTCAGATCAGCACAAAAAAGGGGGGACAATTTTTGTTTTGAAATGCTTTCCATTTAGTACTTAAAGAACAGTTAAGAACACGTAAAGCAAAGAACTTTGAAACAGTTCAAAACAACATTCAAGAAGTCCAATATTTAAATCTTAAAATAAAATATGCAATCCTCAGATGTTAAATTAAAGTGTAATGTAAGGCAAAATAGCAAAGCAGAGCTTATAATAAGGTGAGCTTACAACTTCTAACAAATTCTTTTTCAAAAAGATGAGGATGCCTTCATTGTCTGGGGAGCGGGTATACATTGTTGCAGTCACTATGTCCCCTGCTGTGGAGAACACGCTTTCACTAGGAACTAAAGTGGCAGGCACAGCGATGTAGCGCCTTGCTTTCATAGCAATGTGAGGGTATTTACACTTATTACTATTCCACCATGCCAGCGGATCACCATCCTCTGGAATGCTGCTTGCTGTCTTGTAGGATGCCACCTCCTCTTTGATGGTGTTGGCAAACATCTTGCTGCCTGTGTCCTTGCTCACAAAGGTCTCCCCAAAAAGATTCTCCATGGCTGACTTCTTTTGTGGAGCAGATGCCTCTGAGGCTGCTCCCCTAGGTGTCGGCTCTGAAGTTTAAAATATTTGTCTATTAAACTAACTATTTAATTGTATATTTTTATAGAAATATATTTGTGGCAATGACATTTGATTAATATTAAAATAGATAACGGATGATTCTATTACCAATAGCATAGACTAAAACTTTTATTATTTAAGTAATTCATTCTCATACATTTATTTTACCTCTTCAGTGGCTATGAGCTCAGTGGTGAGATTACTGTATGTCCTCTGGCGTAGGGAAGAGTCTAGAACAGACAGGGACAAACAAATGTTTATCTAGTGTAGTACACTTACACTTCAGTAACTTAAAAAAAACTGTATAGATGACTTGATCATCTACTTCAGATGTACTCTTGACTTAGTATAGACTACTCAGAATTACAAGTTAAAATAACTAAATAATTTTAAGTAAAATGTACTGTGTCTTCCAAGCATCCATCCATCCATCCATCCAGCAATTTAGATTTTCTCAGTTGTATGTACTTGCACGGCAATCTGATTTACTTGTTAAAACCATGCAAACCGATTGCCTTAAAAAGACCAAGTTCGCTTTACTCGTGTCGTGCTTCAAACCATTATACATTAATGAAAAACAAGGTGCATTGTCGTAAAATAATCCCATCTACAGTTACACATAATAAGTCAAGGTAGTGACACAGGTTAAAGTTCAATTACGTGTAATTCCTTTATTTTTCTAATAGTAACAAACTTTGCAGAAGAGGCACAAACGAGCTGAAAACAGGCTTGGTCTGCACAAGATCAAGTTGGCATTGGTTATTACATCTCAAAAAGTCACAAAGCCCACTTCAATTTGAAGTCTGTCAAGACTGCCACTAACTACTGTGAACTTTTTTGACACTGTGCCTACATATACCCTAGTACCAAATTGTTGATGGTATAATAATAATCTGTCGCTAATACTTGCCAGCCTATGTAGTTAGACTTTAAATAAAATTATGACTCTGGAAACAAAAGTCAAACGTTGACCCTTAATTTACCATATAATATTTAAGCAATAGCTTTAATTCTGTAATAATAACAGTTTATAGACTAAATTTGGTAAGAAACTAAAAGGCTTCATGCAATAAGCCCAACAATATAGAAGAGTAAAGACTCTGGCAATGGATCTCACACATGTATGACCATACACAATCAGCCTCTAGACCTAACTTGCTGAATGAAGTGCCTTCATTTAGTTAACATAATTAAAAGCAACTTAATCCACTGTCAAACAAGTTACATGGACTGCCAAATGTTACATGTTATTTACATTAGGTTTTAAAGAACTTGCAGTTTTGGTGGGAGTTTGTTCTATCCCAAGCCAAGTATCACTCTTTTAATGAAGCTTAAAGAACAGAAAATTGTGTTTCCGGTTGCCTACACGACGACGTAAAAATTAAAGTTAAAGTTAAACTTTGCAATTAATCTGCGGTTAACATGCATTCAGAATCACGAGTGTTGATCTGTACACCACCTAAGTATGGTGAGTGAGTGTTCATTGACAGTTCCGAGAGTTTAAAGGACAATGTTTAATGTTTGTACTGTTCTTGGTAAAGAAAGGAAGGGAGGATGCATAGTTTGGGCAACAGAAACAACTTTGCACACACAATAATTACTTAGCCACAATCATATAATCTTATAATCACTAACGGACCTTTCAGTCTATCAGCATGGCTGAATAGTTCCAACTCCCCTCTGGCTGTGTGCTTTCTGTCGCCATGGAGCGGCTCAGATATACTGTATTTATATACTCCTGGGTAGTTTAACCTACAATAATACATAATCAATTATTAGCTGATTATATTTTGTTTTAATAATCTGAATCTGTAAAGTAGCCAAAGCTGTCAGATAAATATAGTGCGGTAAAAAGTACAAGATTTCATTCTGAGATGCAGTGGAGTACAAGTGGAAAGGAGCATAACATGGAAATTCTCAAGTACAAGTCCCTCACAATTGTAGTACTTGAGTAAATGTACTACATCCCACTACTGTCAACAGAAACACAAAACAGTTTTTTCCAACAGTAGTCAATAATGTTCAATGAAGCAATGTTTCTACTCTATACTAATAGTAACTACTAATACATACTAACAATTCATAAATTAATAATAATTAATAATTAATCTGGAGTAGTAAACAGTTCTTCCAGGTATATACAATTCAATGTTTTAATTACTACGGTATGCACTTGTACTGAATACAAATAAGGTGCCAGCATGCATAAAAAAAGAGCTTGTTTATAAGAAATATTTTCCCGGAACCCCCCCCCCCCCTCTCGGTTTGTGATACCTCTGTAGTGTACAGATTCTGTGTGGAAAGGTTAATGTTATCTCTGTCCAGCAGCTGCAGTCCGGCTTTTCAGATCTGTGAAATCTATTGAAGTGACTCAGGACTTCTTCAGGTTATGCATGGTCTGCTTTTTGTAGATTAATCAAATGTGTATTAATACGCTGCTGAAAATAGTCACCAACAAATGCAATATTACCTCCTGTTTGAGTAATGTTTGTAAAGAAAAAAATACTGTCCAGCAGTTTTAGGGAAATTATTTAAAAATAAAAATCAATCTATATATTTATGTTTTCAGTAGGAACGGCTGGGCTTGGGATTTTGTGCCACATATAGGGAAGAGATGTCAGAAAGTATTAACACTTGTTGTTTCTGTTTGTGTCTCATGAAGAAGAGGAAGACATACTTTATGAATCCCCTAGGGATTTTTCACTCACTCAATTATTTCACTCTGTTCACTGCTTTTATACACACCTATACACATGGAGAGATGTCAGTCAGCGCGGGGGGGGCAGCCCATGGACAGGCCCCCTGAGCAGTTCACGCAGTGTCCATGAGGTGAACACCCTCCATCCAGCCATGGATTGGCCATTGGGAGGACCAGGAGATTTACCAGTTTGCGTTGGCTGCATGGGATGCACGCTGGGCAAAAGCTTTTATTTTATTTTATTTCATTTTTTTAAATCGGCCCATAGAGATCATATGATTGGCCCACTTGAGTGTCTTTCATCTGAACACTGGCCAATCCTACCATAGAGACAGAGCGCATTTAAGTCCTGCCCCCACCAGCGGGAAAAACAACTCCACAAAGTGCCTGTAGCTAGCTAAAAACATGACATTTTAGCATGTCAAATGATTATTTTAGCACATTTTGTCTACCAAAGAGGACAAGATAGCTGCTAGTAAGCTAATGTAAGTTATGTATTATTAGCAAGCTAAGGCACTTACAAACATAACACTATAGCTTTTTGATTTATCCCCACCACAATATTTAGTCACTTGTTTACTATATATAAGACATCTTGATGACACCCATGCTCTATCCTCAGCCTTTAGCTATCAAGCCATCTAGAGACAAGCAGCCTGTTTGACTCTGTGAGTACACTATCATACTATCTTACTTAGCACTCTGCTAAGTAGCAGTATTTGGGGCTGGAATGTACATGTGTTGAAGGGGAGTGCAAGGACGGGGGGTGTCCGGCTGATTGTGGTGGGCTGGTCTGGGTCTCAATAGTCCAGGGCTGATATTTTTTACCCCTGTCCAGCCCTGTCTTCAGCTGCCAGTCCACACTCGAAGAAGCAGAGGTCAGAAAATGAATTTCTATTATGACTTAATAGAAGAGTTTTCCAACAGATAACACATTTTCTCTTCTTGTTGTTCCACTGACGGTCCTGAAAGCTCTTTTCATCTCTTTTATTACGAGTGAACGCAAGGACATCGCCCTTGGGGTCTGAACATCACATGAACAGCATCCCTGAACTCCTTCTTCTGTAACAAAGCTGCTCTAAACTCCCGCCAGCACACTGCTGCCCTCTGTTCTCCCACTTGAATAATCAAGTTAGCTTGATTTGATTACAGAGAATTTGACAGGTCATCAAAACTGGCTCTACATGTATCTGGAGCTGATGCTTACGTAGCAGTCCTTCAGATTAAACCTGCACAAGGTCAGGATAATTGAAAATGTGTTGGATCTCATTCAAGCCTTTCAAAGTTTACTGCATCTCTGAACTCATTTCCATAAAAGACCGACTGCTCCTGCTCCCTTCCTCAACAGAGCCATGTGGTTGTGTGTTGTGTGATTTCAAACGAGAACATGTAGTTTGATTAGAAATCACAGAGGTCTTTTAGTGTCTGACAGACACAGGAGAAGTTAAATAATGATCCCAATTACATTTCTCAAAGTTTCTGTTATTGGAGCTATGGAACCAGCAGCTGTCACTATCTTAGAATCAGTTGAATGAGATTTGTCATTCAAACACCAATATACTTAATGAAATGTGCATCATAGGTACATTTTATAAACAGGTGCATATATTAAATCAACTTTAGGCAACATTTTCTGAATAAAACGTGCATGAGCTTGCTGCAGAAAATGTGCAGTAACAAAGTATGAAAATGTACATTTAAAATCATTTCAGAAAAAGAGTGTTGGTGTGCTCTGACAGCACTATGGAGGCTGCTGTTCCTTTCCCCTTTCCTACCCAGTCAGCATTGGGTTTTTTAAATTGCGATAGCCTTAACTATGTAGTTATTACTGCAACTTAACTTTCACAAAGTAGTCATTATAACCAAACCACAATGTTTCCCTAAACTTAACCCAGATGTGTTAGTTAGCTCTTGCTGGATTGCTGTTTGGAATAAGGTAACGTGACACTATAATAGGTCAACCATGGATGTAATATATTAGAGGCCAAATCAGCTTCCACTTGCTGCCATAGCAACGGTAGTGGATGTTTAATTTGTGCGACAGCAGTGATGTAACTATTGGTGCAGAGGAAATGACCTAGTAGTGTCCGATAGTGTTTTTTCATTTCGCTGATGAGCTTTGTATATAATATTCTACAGAGAAATCCCTGATATAGTGAAGAGGGATGATGGAAGGAGGGAAGGAGGGAAGGAGGGAATGACTTCGGACACAGCTCATCTCTGCAGATTCTCATGACTACGAGTCACTCATTAGGACAGGGAAACCCAGAGGAAAATGTAAAGAGGGCTATTTAAACTGAACTGAATGAGTGACTGTTGGACTAGCAACAGACTGAACGTGCTACAGTCTGAATCCGAGCTGAATGTTTAATGGTGATGTGTTACTGTTAGGAAATTACATTATCAAATAAGAGACAGGACCACTGAAGATATATCAAAGTTCATTTTACTTGAGAACCCAACAAGGAGGCAGTTACAGTACGCACAGCATAGTACAGACAATGACCTAAGGAAAAGCTCTCTACAGCTGCTTTTTAATGATATAATGATTTATATTAATAAATCATTATACAGAGTAGATGTCGTCAATTGTTATCTTGTCAGAGTTGATGACGTCTCCCCTATCTGGTCTGGGAGGGCATGTATGCCCTCAGGAACACACTGTGTTTAGACAAGGACAAAACAGTGGCTCCATGTTATCTTGTGAGTTCAAGTAGTGTTATAGTTTCTTACTATGCAAATAGTTTAATTTAACAGACAGAGGAAGAATATAATATTATTCTATGCAAACAGTTTAATGAATAACAAGAGCGAAAGTATGTATCATAATTTCCCTAACAGTTACTTTCAAACATAGTGAGGTACATTTGAATAGTGATGGGAAAAACTTGATTGAACTACACAGTCAAGTGATTGGAATCAGCAAAGTGATTAGGATTGTGACTTCCACCTCTATTTTTTTAGGTGTTTTCTGCAGCTATGGTGCCATGTTTTAGTTCTAAGTGGCAAAGAAGTGTTTTGAATGTGTTAATTTTTGTCCTATTTGCACGTCTGACTGACTTCTTCTGCATAGCAATGGCAGCTAAAGCTCATGGGTATATTTTGAGCTGTCTGACAAACTCAGAAATTATGTTGAAATAGGAAGATACTGTTTACAGACCAAAATAAAATGGGAATACCTAATGGGGAAGAACATTTCCAGAACCAGCCACCCCTCCCACCTCGCAACTCGAGGGTGTTTTGTCAATGTTGGATTCTAAAACTGTTCACAAACACTTCCCAAATTCCTGGGGGATCTTATCAGCAGAGCCTTCCAACACAGTGCAGATATCCGTGGCTGTTACCGTACCCCTATGACTTGATATGGCTGATACAGCAACAGATGACAGATGACACAGTGTCTTCATTTCCACATTGTCTGGAACCACATTGCTTCTACCTTCCTCGTGGATCGCTGCTGTCGTAAAGGTTTTAATCCTCCACATCAATAATGTGGGAAGCTCTCTGAGGAACACTTTGTTTCTGCTCAGTAAGATGACACTGTTGTTTTTTTACAATAAACAATTTTAATGACCTCTCTCAGAGGAATGGGACTGGCAGAGATCCTTCAGATTCCATTGGTAAAAGTTTATTTTACATTATGATCATGCAGCGGTGTGTGTGTGTTTTAAGAGAGCAGTGAGTCAGTTATTTTCCCACTCAGAATGCAACACACCAAACAATGGGAATACTGTCAGAAGGTATTGACTCTAGTGCAGGACATACTGAAGGCTGTCTCTTCTACTTCCTCTAGTTCCACCCAGCTAAGGTCAAGTCATACTTGGCAGCCAGAGATGTTGAGCCTCTTGTTTGAATTTTGGTTGCATCACCCTAGTGACAATAAAAAAACCTTCTTTCTAAAAAGAATCTTCCTTACCTGTAGTACTTTATATCCATGTTGATAGTTTTGGTTTTCTTTGCACAGATTTTGTCTGAGATTTCTGCCCTCTGAAACTGTGTTTGTGCTGGTCAGTGTTCTAAAATGACATTTAAAAAAATTCAACAGGTACAATTACAATGAAATCTGCCAGACAGTCCTGTCCAGTAATGAACAACGATACTGTCTCATTTCTATTCTCTTCACTTGACATACAGATTAACCTCTCCAAATCTATCCCTCATGAGTTCCTTTCAACAGCTAAATGTGATGAATTTGCTGTCTTTTTCCAAGAAAAAGTCTCTCATATTAGAGGTAATATAACTATTTCTTGCAGCAATAAATCTAGTCCCGCTCCACCCTCACACCAATTTACTGTCATCAGCTCAATCTCAACGTTCTCACCTGTCAACTCCAAAGATCTAGATGAAGTAATCCAGCGCCCAACGTCTAGCACTTGTTCTCCTGATTCCATCCCTACCAAACTGTTCAAATCGGTCTTTCATTGCTTTATAAATACCATAGAAAATATTAGTATTAGCTCTCTGAGAAACTGGTGCATGCATTCATCTCAATCAGGTCATTCATTTTCAATTCAATTTTATTTAAAGTATCAAATCATAACAAAAGTTATCTCAAGACACTTTACAGATAGAGTAGGTCTAGACCACACTATAATTTACAAAGACCCAACAATTCCAGTAATTCCCGCATGAGTAAGCATTTAGTGCGACACTGGTGAGGAAAAACCTTGAGCGGTGAGTTGAACTTCCTTTTAGGGAGAAACCTCGGACAGACCCAGGCTCTTGGCAGTGTTGGGAGTTTACAGTAATGTATTCCTTTTTGCTGTAACGCAGTAATATAACTCATTACTAATTACATTTCGGTAATATTATACCCGTTACAATCTCAGTAACGCGAGTTACAACGCATTTTAACGCAACGTTTAGGTGTGTTTCGTTTTTTTAAGAATTCCCCAACACCGCGAAACATTTCTTCACAGGAAAAAAAAAGCCGCGAGTATTATTTCCTGTTGCTGTATTCGATGGTTGAGATGACTGCAGAGACAGATACATTTGCGAGATGGACATTATTTTCAGGAGTTATTGCGCCGCATTAAAGCGAGCTGTCCCGTCACTGTTCCCGTGGTCAGAGCCAGAACCAGAGACGGTACGGACAACATCTGTGTCCCAACAGGTGACGGTACGTCAGCGCGGACAGCAGTGTGTCCGAGCGGCTGACAGATAGAAACATGTCGGGAATTAATGTTTAGGCTTGCTACATGTAAATATCATTGCATTTTATGAGCCGTGGAAAGTAACTATGCCGTACTTCTATACAACTGTAAGGTAGTCTACTTTTAATTGATTATTTTCATTTTCTCCTACTTGCCTATTGTACGTTTTACTTCTCTATTTTTATAGCTTTAGTTACTTTGCATATTCATATTAATTATCCAAAATATTATGAATAATCTATGATGTATTAAAGTGGATAAAGAGGAGACTTTATTGATCCGGTGGTGAAATTCACAAGCTGCCTGCCAAGTCAAACTCCCGCTGTTATTTTGGTGAAAGTAACTCAAAAGTAGTGTAAAGCATTACAATTCAGAGACAATAATATTGTAATATAACTAATTACTCTCAAACTAGTAATCTATAATGTATTACATTTTTGAAGTAACTTGCCCAACACTGGCTCTTGGTATGCAGGTGTCTGACAGTGCTGGCCAACCGGCACTGAATTGAACTGCCCCTGTTCATCACACCCCCAAGGGTGTGATGAACACCCTTTTTTATAGTATCAAATCATAACAAGAGTTATCTCAAGACACTTTACAGATAGAGTAGGTCTAGACCACACTCTATAATATACAAGGACCCAAACAATTCTAGTAATTCCCCCAAGAGCAAGCTTTTAGTGCGACAGTGGCGAGGAAAACTCCCTTTTAGGAAGAAACCTTGGATAGACCCAGGCTCTTGGTAGGCGGTGTCTGAAGGTGCCGGTTGGGGGTGTGGTGAACAGTGGCAGTAATAGTCACAATAAAGATAATGGAACTATGACTAGAAATAGTAGTTGTAGTAGTTTGTGGCGTAGCAGGGCACTGCAGGGCGTTACAGGGTGGAGCAGGGTGGAGCAGGGCATAGAAGGACATAGCAGGGCACTGCAGGGCGTTGCAGGGCATAGCAAGGCGTAGCAGGGCACTTAGGGGCTTAGCAGGACGTAGCAGGGCGTAGCAGGTTGTAGCAGGGCATAGCACGGTACTGCAGGGCATAGAAGGGTCCGGAGCAGGAACAAGGTGACAGCTGCAACCATGATTTAGGTGCCACCCTAATCCAAGGAAAACTGTGGGGCGAAAAAACATAAGGACTCCGGGGAATAAGCTCCCCAGAGCTAAGTTAGTAACAAGCATTTCTGAGACATGGATGCACACAGATAGAGAGAGGAGAGAGGATCTCAGTGTGTCAAAGGAAGTCCTCCGACAGTCTAAAACTATAACAGCATAACTAAGAGCTGATCCAAGGCAAACCTGAGCCAGCTTTTACCAACCCTAGTACATGGATCTGATGACTATGAAGAGAAGCAGAGAAGGTCTGTCTGTAGCTATACAACCTCCCCTGCTGGTCTAGGCAAACGCTGCAACTCCTCACTCCCTAACTATAAGCTTTATCAGAGGAGAGTTTTAAGTTTACTCATAAATGTATTGACGGTGTCTGCCTTCCAAACCCAGACTGGGAGCTGGTTCCACAGGAGAGGAGCCTGATAGCTTAAGGCTCTGGCTCCCATTCTACTTTTAGAGACTCTAGGAACCACAAGTAACTGCATTCTTGGAGCTCTTTAAAATATGATGGTGCCTGATCATTTAGAGCTTTGTAGGTCAGGAGAAGGATTTTAAATTCAATCCTGGATTTTACAGGAAGCCAATGCAGAAAAGCTAATACAGGAGAAATATGATCTCTCTTCTTAGTTCTTGTATGCACACGCGCTGCAGCATTCTGGATCAGCTGGAGAGTCTTAAGGGTTTTATTTGAGCAACCTGATATTAAGAAATTACAACAGTCCTGCCTGGAAGTAACAAATGCATGGACTAGTTTTTCAGCATTGTTTTGAGACAAGATGTGCCTAATTTTGGTAATGTTACGCTGGTGAAAAAAGCCTGTTCTTTAGATTGGTTTTAAGGATATATCCTGATCAAAAATAACTCCAATATTTCTGACAGTAGTGCTGGAGGCCAGGGCAATGCCATCCAGAGTAGCTATATCTTTGGATAATTGGGTTCGGAGGTGTTTAGGGCCGAGCACAATAACCTTGGTTTTGTCTGAGTTTAATATCTGGAAATTGTAGGGCTAACTTTAGCGTGCCTCGAGTATTCATCGTTAACATTAACAAACTAAGATTGATCTGATAAATAGGACTTAAACCAGCTTAGTGCGATTCCTTTAATGCCAATTAAATGTTCCAGTCTCTGTAACAGGATGCTATGATCAATAGTGTCGAATGCAGCACTAAGATTTAGTAAGACAAGCACAGAGACAAGTCCTTTGTCTGAAGCAACCAGTGCCGTCTATGTGCTATGATGCACTCTAAATCCTCACTGAAAATCCTCAAATAAACTATTGTTATTTAGAAAGTTACATAACTGATTAGCAACTACCTTCTCGAGGGTCTTGGAGAGAAAGGGGAGATTATACTATACTATACTATAGTTGGCTAAGACATCAGGATCAAGAGTGGGTTTTTTAAGAAGAGGTTTTATCACAGCTACTTTAAATGACTGTGGTACATGACCTGTTAATAGTATTGATTAAATGTATTGATCATATCTAGTAACGAAGTGTTAACCAAGGGTAAAGCTTCTTTAAGTAGCCTAGTTGGGATGGGGTCTAAGCGACAGGTAGATGGCTTAGCTGTAGAAATCTTTTCCATTAATTGGTGAAGTTCAATAGGAGAAAAGCTGTCTAAGTCAGGTTTTAAAGCTGTTTCTAGCGGTCCTGCATTTAATGATAAACCGTTAGAAGTTGAGGGCAGGGGGTGATGAATTTTATCTCTAATTGTTGTAATTATATCATTAAAGAAGCTCATGAAGTCGTCACTACTCAGAGATATAGGAATAGATGGCTCAATAGAGCTGTGACTCTCTGTCAGCCTGGCTACAGTGCTGAAAAAAAACCTGGGATTGTTCTTATTTTCTTCTATTAATGATGATTAATGGCATTTCTGAGATTCTACCAGATTGGTGGAACATTATTTACTTTCAAGTTTTCGTGAGGTTTGTTTTAATTTGCGGGTTTGAGAGTTGTGCCAAGGTGCTAATTTCCTTTTTTCATCATCTTCTTTTTGAGATGAGCAACAACAGAGTCCTCTGTTATATTAAGGCATGGCACTGAATTAAATGCCATTGGAATTACTTCCATACATTTAGCTATAGCACTATCAGATAGACATCTAGTGTAGAAACTTTTATCTAATTTGTATCTAAGTTTGTATAAGAATTCAAAAGTAATAAAAGAATGGTCTAATAATATAGGATTTTTTGGAAATACTATTTACAGATAAAAATTCAGAATATGGACCCGGACTGCGGAAAACAACATCAAATAGAATTGGCCAATGGTAAGTTCCCAGACACAACATCTTGATGTGGGCACCACCTTGACAACCAGCGGTGGAAGGATGACATGTGGCTGTACATGTCATGGCTGATCAAGTTCAGAGAAAAGGTCGCACACGACCGCGGCCACTGGAGCCACTAACTTCACGTTTCTCAGTATGGAGCTCCCAATAGTCAGAGTTGGCTTCTCAGCAGGTGTGTCACTGAGTGGGGAGAAACTATTAGAAACATGAACTGGTTGGTGGTTAACAACCCGGTCTCACGGCAGTTCGTGAAATGGTGACGTTATTTTGATCTATTGATTTGTGTACAGGGAAACAATTTTCTACTTTATTTTGTGCTGGTCACCACGGAATTGGAACGTTACTATTTTGCGAACTGCCATGACACTGGGCTGCAGCCTGCTCGGGGGGAGATGGTGACAACACGATCCGAGGTCTCTGGGGGACACAACAACGGGGAAATTGAACGCCGCACGCCGGCGACAACTGCCATGACACGGGGCTGCTCTGGGGGATGCAACAACAGGAACGCCACACGCACGCGGATCTTCGGCTTTTCAATACTAATCGCTACCATAATCGTACTGTTATGATTAAGATGCTTGTAAATAGCATTGTTTGTGGTCTCTGCTGTGCTGTATGTTACTGCAGATTTAATTGACTGTTCTGTATCTACGTTGCTTGGTTTATTTCTACACACTACACTGTGTTGTGCTAGCAGCTAACATACAGCACGCAGTACAGTCCGCCCCATGTGATTGACTGTTTACACCACACACCCCCTCTGCAGAGTCTTCTTCTTTCACTACCAACTCTTTCTCTCAGTACAATGTTAGCAGTGTTACCCCCCCTCATTGGCAATTACACAATCTCAGCTCTATTCTCCTATACAGACTATTTTAACAGTTAGGCCGCCAGTTAGGCCTGATCCCCCAGAACGTTTCCCCCGGGGGGGAAACGTTCTGGGGGATCAGTTTCCAGGTATCTGCGCCCCCTGGCCC
The DNA here is from genome assembly GCF_031162955.1 of Sander vitreus. Classification (NCBI taxonomy): domain Eukaryota; kingdom Metazoa; phylum Chordata; class Actinopteri; order Perciformes; family Percidae; genus Sander; species Sander vitreus. The sequence goes on along the minus strand of NC_135868.1, from coordinate 26,745,600 downwards.
GGGCCTCTGCTGTGCCTAGCAGTGGGTCCGTGCCTCTCAGGATGGCGCTGATAAATGCTCGGTCCATCACTAACAAGTCTTTTATTCTGAATTATTTATTTATTGATGAATGCCTTGATTTCTTGTTCCTGACGGAGACTTGGCAGAGAAACTTGGAATACTTTGTCCACCAGACTGTTGTTTTACCAGTACTCCCAGGACCTCGGGTCGGGGGGAGGGCTCGCGACAGTACCCATTGGGGTTTTTTCCTCATTTGAACTACAGGTGACCAAAGTTGGTAGACCTAATCCCTTTTATTGTATTTTAATTTACCAGCCCCCCTTTACAAGTTCAAACTGTTTTTTTTTTTTTTTATCTGAGTTCAATGATTTCTTTATCATCTATTATTAGGTTGGATAAAGTGGTTATGGTTGGAGATTTTAATATTCACGTTGATGACATGTCTTGCACTTTTGCTGCTGATTTTCTTAATGTCACTGAGTCTTTTAATTTTATCCAACATGTGTCTGGTCCCACACACAGGGGTCATACTTTGGACCTTGTTTTTACACTTGGTCATAATCTTGACTCTGTTTGCTCTGAGGAGCTGCATATTACTGACCACGACTGCATTTTGTTCAACCTGTCTTTTTAATTTAGATTTACTGCCCAGTAAACATGTAAGCTGCATTTTAAATCGCTTCTCAGCTGATACGTTTTCTGCAGCTTTTCACCAAAGCGCAGGGCTGTCTCATGCTAATATTAATTGTCTGGTCCACTCCTTCAACACATATTGCTCATCAGTTTTGAATAAAGTGGCTCCAAGTAAAATGCAACGTCAACTCATCCCCATGGCTAAATGACTTAATTCGCTGTTTCCGGCGTACATGTCGGAGGGTGGAACGACAGTGGGAATCCTCCAAGCTTCGTGTTCACCGGCTGTATCACAAAGACCTATTGACTGAATACAACAACATGGTTAAGGAGGCGAGAACATCTTACTTTGCTAACCTTATTTCTTCCAGTAAACGTAATCCTAAAATCCTTTTTGAAACCCTCAACAATATTGTCAATCCTGCTCATCCTGAAGTGTTTTAAAATAAGGACTGCAGTGACTTTATCTATTTCTTTGTAAATAAAATAAATGATGTCAGAAATAGCATTATCCCATCTACTACTCCATATTTGGTTCACTCATTCCGGCCACCAATTTTGAACTGTTTTGATCCGATCTCGCTACAAGAACTCACTGATCAGCTTAGCAGTATGAAATCTTCCTAGAGCCCAGTAAATATTATACCAACTTCCTTATTTAAAATTGTTGTTTTAGAAAAAGTTTTTGCCAAACAGCTCACTGCTGTCTTGAATACACACAACATTTTAGACAAATTTCAATCTGGCTTCCGTCAGAAACACTCAACAGAAACCGCTCTTCTTAGAGTTTAACAACGATTTATTAATGTCCTCTGACATGGATGCATGCTCGGTTTTGGTGCTGCTGGACCTTAGTGCAGCTTTCGATACAGTGGATCACAACATTTTGCTTGAAAGACTTAAGCATTGGGTTAGTATCTCAAGGCGAGCCCTGGATTTGTTCACCTCCTATCTTTCAGATAGAAGTTTTTCTGTGTCACTTGGTCCCTATTGTTCAGAAACTGCTGCCCTTTCCTATGGGGTGCCTCAGGGTTCTGTGTTAGGTCCGATTTTGTTTGCATTGTATATGCTTCCCCTGGGACATATAATTAGCCAATTCGTTATCACTTGACATCCAGCTGTATGTCTCTTTTAACCTGGAAGCGACTGACAAAATGTTGGAATGGCTTAAATGTTTGACTGGCTGGCAAACAACTTCCTACAGCTTAATGAAGATAAGACCGAAGTCCTTATTGTTGCTCCGGACACTACAGCTTCCAAGGTCGTTCAGCTTTTGGGGTCCCTTTCTTCAGCGGTACAGTCCAAACTGAGAAATAAGTGTTATATTTGATCATAACATGTACTTTGATCAACATATCAAATCACTGACCCGCACGTTTCTTTAAATTAAGAAACATTGCCAAACTTAGAGCTGTTGTTTCACATTCCGAGCTTGATAATCATTCATGGTTTTATATCATCCCGGCTTGATTACTGCAACTCCATTTTCACCTGTCTCAACAAGTCGTCCCAGGACCATCTACAACTGGTCCAGAACTCTGCTGCAAGGCTGTTGACCAGGTCCAGCAGGATGTCGCACATCACTCCTATTTTAAACTCATTACATTGGCTTCCGATCAAGTTCAGGATCCAATTTAAACTTCTTGCTCTGACTTATAAAGCTTTGCATGGTCAGGCACCTGTTTATATCTCAGACCTGCTCCATCTGTACATTACTAACAGGTCCCTCAGGTCTTCTAACTAGGGATTACTGGTGGTCCCACGCACTCGCTTAAAAACTAAAGGTGACCGCTCCAAACCTGTGGAATGCCCTTCCTATTGTCTTTCACGTTACGCAGTCTCTGTTGAAGCTTTTAAAAAGCAGCTGAAGACGCACTTGCTTAAATTTGCTTTTGACACGTTTGTAACTTTGGGTTTTAGGTTTTAATCTTTTAAATGATTTTCATTAGTCTTTCAATAATTTTTTCCTTGCTTATTTTCTGTTGGATCTTACTGTATTTTTACAAATGTTTATCATGTGAAGCACTTTTAGTCACATTCTTTATTTTGTTCTTTTCCTTTTTTTCCTTTTATATTCAGTATTTATTAACAGGTATCATAATTATTATATGTCATTTAAAAACAAATGAAGGTCAAGTTTGAAAATGGGTGTGGTCCGAGCAAGAACAAGTGGGGAAGGAGCCATAATTTGGGTGAACTGACCTTTAACATTCTGTGCTGGAAGCAGCTCTGTGCTGGAGTTTTAATTGGCTGCATTCCTGTGTGCGTGACTTGGCTTTAAACATGGAGTCAGCATGCCGGGTCAGTTAGCCTCAGGAAGACTTCTCCCTGAGCATGTCCTTCATTCATATATTCATACACCAGCTTCTATATCCTAGCCTCCTGCTGACCAGTGGGTATATCACTGTGCTCTTATAAACATGTTGAAGTTGTATTAATTGGAAGATCTGTGTTTATGTTTGCAACTGTGGAGCTGGAGTTGCATATGAACATATCTGTCCATTTATAGGTTTTACTTTGTGTGTGGCCAGTGTGAAGAGGCTGTGAGGAGTTGTTTACCAGTCGTCTCAGGGTTGCAGTCATGAAACTGCTTCAGAGCTGCCAAGGCAGGATGGGGGGAGGGGGGAGGAGGAGGGGAGCTATTCAAACAGAATAATCAAGCTGGATGCCTCACCAGTTTGCCTTCCAAGCCACACTTTATCTCTGCGCCATGCAGTCTCTCCCTCAGCCACTGCTATCAATTTTGGATGGATTATATAAAGTTAGCACAAATCAAACAGATATCAAAGCATCTCGGAATCACTCCTCTGAATTGAACAGTCAGCCTAGGACTAAAAATACTCCTACCTAAGAGAGTTATTTATTAAGCTAATGAAGCTAAAGCTAAAGCAGCATTAAGTGGGGCTCAGACTACAGGAATTCTAACCAATGTTAAAATTGGGTTGCAACACCCACATAAGGACATGCACACAAGACAAGATTTGAAAGTAAGGTTGTTGTTAATATGTTACATTCCATTCTGAAAGAAAACTGAACAAAGTCTCATTCATCTGTTTTAATATGTATCATAAATGTGTATCATAAATATAGTTTTCCTTCCTGAAGATTTATCTACATGAACCTACCTTGAACCAATCCTCCTTTCCTCTGGAGTCTCTTTCTTATCCATCTACTCTCACGTCATCTAAGTGACTGGAGTGATTGTTAGAAAATGTATGTGTCCTTGTGTGTCTCATTAAACCTTTAGAACACTGTGAACTGAGCCCTGCTTCCTATCACTTTGTTCTCCAAGATCTCATAACTGCTTTCAGAATTATTTTACAGAAGCCAGTAGATTATGGGATAGGATATTATTGAGATTATCGTGCCAGAAAGAGCAATGCACCACCTCACATCACTCTCTCAAGTGATCTCAAATTTACACTAACACTTTACAGATCGAGTAGGTCTAGACCACACTCATATCATTTACAGAGACGGAGCAATTCCCCCTTCAAGAGCAAGTATTTGGTGCGACAGTGGTGAGGAAAAACTTCCTTTTTACAGGCAGAAACCTCGGACAGACCCAGACTCTTGGTGGGCGGATATCTGATGCTGCCGGTTGGGACACAGAGACACTGATACAGATATAGAGAAATATGATTCATAATAATTATAGCAGTTGGTATAATGAACAGTGGCAATTATAGTAACGAGTAAAGATAATAGAACAATGACTAGAAATAATAGAAGTAGCAGTGCAGGGCGTAGCAGGGTCCACGATCCAAGGAAATCTGCGAGGCGAGAAACCTCACGGGGAAACAGATGTAAACGGAATGCTTGCTGTAGCGTTAACAATGCTTTTCAGTGACAAAAAAGAAACGCAGAGTGGCCGGGTTAGCTCAGTTGGTGGAGCAGGCGCCCATATATAGGGGTGTATACCTCGACGCGGAAGGTCCAGGGTTCGAGTCCGACCTGAGACGATTTCCTGCATTTCATCCCCCTTTCATATATATCTGTTCTTTCCATAAAAGGCTGAAATGCCCCAAAAAACACCACCAGCGGATTCAAAAAGTGGTTGGAGAGATTCGGTCAACGCTGGTTATCCGTTCATGGTTCGAGAGTTTAACAGTTTCCGTCTCCTGTTTACCGTTGCTTTGCAACATGCTGCTGCAGACACTTTGGCTATTGTAAAAGTACTAACGTTATCACATAATCGTAACGGAAACACACAGAGAGCAGAAGGTGAGGGAAATGTACTTCCGTTGATCCAGACTAACTTTTGTGTAACTTATGAAAGAAAGTAAAATGATGTTCAAGTGCTTTCTACGGTGGCCCTGAAGTGCAAATCACAACAGCAAATAGAAAAACGCAACAGCAAATCATAAAACACAACGGCAAATAGGAAAACACGACAGCAAATATGAAAACACGTGTTCTCACTGTACTCGTGTTTTCATATTTGTTGTCGTGTTTTCATATTTGCTGTCGTGTTTTCATATTTGCTGTCGTGTTTTCCTATTTGTTGTTGTGTTTTCCTATTTGCTGTCGTGTTTTCATATTTGCTGTTGTGTTTTCCTATTTGCTAGCCGTGTTTTCATATTTGCTGTCGTGGTTTCATATTTACTGTCGTGTTTTCATATTTGCTGTCGTGTTTTCATATTTGCTGTCGTGATTTTCCTATTTGCCGCTTGTGTTTTTATGATTTGCTGACGTGTTTTCCCTATTTACTGTCGTGTTTTCCCTATTTGCTGTTGCGTTTTTCTATTTGCTGTTGTGATTTGCACTTCAGGGCCACCTTTCATATAGCTTTCATATAAGGTCAAAATCTCACCTGAATACAGATGAACAGTTGAATAAGAACAAAGATTTCAGTCGGTTGTAATCATTTGCAGAGTTGGATGGATCATAGATCCCCTTACAATAACAGATTCAAAGTATCTTTCCCCCTAGCTTCTGCATGCTGAGCAAACTGCAGAAAGAGCTGCAAATACAAATAAAACTGCTGAACAGGAGTAAATATCAGCTCAACCCCTTCACTTACATTGGTAAATTAAGGAGCAAAGATATTGAGCTTATTGAGTCGAGGAAGATTTAGTGCCAAGTTACTTTAATACTTGTGTATCACAGTTTGCTCAGCAGAAGTATAATCTCCTTCCTGCAACACCATATTGCTATGTAACAACAGCAACAACTCTTCAGCAATAAATCTATTTGTCTTACCTTTGACAAAGATAATCTCTAATCACTTTTCTTCTGATGTTCCCTTCATCATGGTGTGAGCCACCTATATATAGGCCTAAGAGAGGAAAACAGATGGCTGTGAGTGTCCTCCTTTGCCTGGCTTCACCTTTAAACTCACTGCTAGAAAAGGCCCCTAGAGGGGAGCTAAATCCTACAAATATTCTTTATACACCACATTATCCAAGTGGTTAACTACAAACCATTTTTCTGTTCCTAGAGCCTGTTAACACAAAAGGACTTTTTATCAACCTATCTCTGATGCACACTGGAACTGTTTGCAGGTGGTCTGGGCAAGCTGCCAAATATATGTGCACTGAGTGGACTTTAAAGACCATCTTTGCCAAATTTAAACTTGATTCTTATGGTTCTAATGTGCGATAATTAAAGGGTCTGTACTCCACACCCAGAACATTAATATAGCAGTAAAGTCTGTTCTTGGTTGGGATAGCCAGTCCGGTCATGCGTACATGTAATTGAATGTGGCTGTGATAAAACGTAGGTATTTCACGTTTTGGGGAACAGTCTGTGAGAGCCGTGTGGAGTCAATCTTAGCCCACTTTTTCTTTTAGTATTTCGAGTACAGCCCCTTTAAGTTGCTCTTTAAATTTTAATGTAAACATAACAGACCAAGAATCCAAGAGGTCTTCATCATCTCTTCGGTCTGTGATGGTCTCCACAGGAGGGAGTTCAAGCTTTGAAAAATCTTCAGTGACCAGAATGCTGTTCTTGTAATGGTAGATAGTAAGCAGTTGCTTTTTTCTCATTTTAGTTCAAACTTCATCTGAGTGGTACCACTGGTCTTCATTGGTACTTCCTAACTTAGGTAAGTCCAAGTAGTTGGTCATCACATCAAGGTTGGTATCACCCCTTTCCATGGAGGTGAAAACAAAGCACAGAGCATTGTCTACGCCTGGAGCAAGAACCTCCTTGTCCAGCTCTGACTGATTTGGGATGATCTTTGTTCCCTCCATGGTATCTACACAGGATCTGATGATGTTGATTTCTCTCTCTTTATGATACAGCCACTTGTTTAGATTTTCATGACTGAATGGTGACTTGTCTCTGTCTAGAGTTGGTCTAGTGAGCTCTCATCTTCTTTACCTTCACGGATGTAGGGAAGTTTCTCTGTCATAATCTGCTGCAGGTTAGATTCATAATAATCACACCATTTTTTGAAACTCTTTAATTCTTCTTGAATCTGGGTAAGGTTCTTGACCACTATGTCTGGAATGGAATTTGTATGTAGGTCTTCACTGCATCTTCAAATGTTGCAGGGTTGCTTTGTAGAATGAAGTCTCCGTAGAATTTGCAGGAGAATTTCTCAGTCAGAGCTTTTTCTTCAACAGTCAGCTTGAACTGAACTTCACCCTCAATATTAAATGAAGGGATATTCTTTACCACAGCTGGCAAGCTGCCCTGGATGTCCTGAACGCTGCTGGCCTCTAAAGGCTCTGACACACCAACCCGACGGCCGACTTGACTTGAGCGTACGTTCTGCGCGTATGCGAGACGTAATACATCTCTATAACAGCAGGCGGCGCTAATCTGTATTGTCACCCAAAACGGACGAACGCGTCACGTAGGTCTGGCTGCTCCCGCATTTTACAACCGGGCATAATGGCGGCTTCGTTCGGAATACGAGCTCATATTTTACGAAGCTAGTTCACTGAAACGTGTTTCTGAAAACATTTTAAGCGAGAAATAGGCCATGCAATTGCTGAATCTATCTTCATTTCAGATCGACAAAGGTCAGTTTAAAAGATTTTTGTCAGATTTGAGATTTGGTAGGTCAGGCTCATCCCGCTTGTCATTTCTGGGTTAGAGCTCCACCAATCAGATTGGCCATTGAGTCCGACTGCCCGCCTTCTGATTCAACATGTCTAATCGGCCCAAATGAAAGCCCACGGCTCCTCCTACTGACGACGGCATGGAACACACCGAACAGACTTGAGTCACTGACCTCGCCAGACTGTCCGACAGCCGATAATTGGGTTGGTGTGTCAGGTCCTTAACTTCTTACTGTCAAACACAAAGAAAGCCCCATAAAGAATGCCTGTGACTACATGTGTTGCAAAGCCCTTCTCAATGACGTCCATCTGTTGGGTGTCGATTTAGACTAACAAAACACATGATTAGTTTTTTAGTTTTTGTTTTATTTCTGGGGTTTGATTGGAAAGAGTATAGGTTCTAAATCATCCTCTGTCCCCCTGCGCAGGCACCAGCAGCATGGTAATGGAAGGTGTTGCACGGTGCTAGATGCCAGCGATGGTTCAGTATGTGGATTCTACAGTGACACAGATAAACCAGTTAGCTTACCTTAAGCTTTGGTAACTCTGCCTTAATTTTACCAAATGTCCTATAATTTACTACCTTCACTGCCAGCCAAACTTAGCCCCGCCCACAACATTTGAGGTCGGGAAGTTCGGTCTGGACTTGATCCATTGTGGAGCAACTATGCTCGAACCAGAGCTGTTTGGACCAATCAAATTGTCAAGGCGGGCTTTATACGATGATGGACAGATGATCAACAGTAACGTGTTTGCTGTATTGTAGAATTCTAATCCTAAACGGAGAACTTGTTCGCATATGCATTCACCTTTACTATTTCTTTCAAAAATGATGATTGTATTGGTAAGTCCTCCGTGTATCCTTAAATTCTTTTGACAACACTGGCAAAGATCGTCTACATTCATCTTCTTTTTCTACTTCTTCCAGCGTGCGTGCAGTTGAGTTCTGTTGACAACTATGCGTCGCTCAACATATGTCACATAATCCGTTGCTCTGATTGGTCGTAGTTCTATCCTATTGAGTGGAGAGGCATTTTCTTTTCTGGTTTGGTTGAAACACGCCCCATAATCACAGCCCAATGGAGCAGTATCAGACTCATATTCTGACTAGAATCTGAGTATGACGACATCAGGCTAATAGTTTACTAACTGTGAATACAAATTAAATCAATACAGAACAATGGAAACTATGGGCGCCCGGATAGCTCAGTTTGTAGAGTGGGTGCCCATATATAGAGGTTAACTCCTCGATGCACTTCTCCGGGAACCATCACCTTATCGTGGTGGAGAGGTTTGTGTGTCCCTATGAACCTGAGGGCTGTGTTGTCTGGAGCTTTGTGCTCCTGGTAGGGTCTCCCAAGGCAAAGTGGTCTCAGGTGAGGGGCCAGACAAAGAATGGTTCAAAAATCCTATGAAAAATCGAGGAAGGGATGAAGTGACCCTGCCCGGAGGAAGCCCGGGGCCCCCGTCTGGAGCCAGGCCCAGATGGAGGGCTTGTCAGCGAGCGTCTGGTGGCCAGGTTTGCCACGGAGCCCGGCCGGGCACAGCCCGAAAAAGCTACGTGGCGGACATCTCTCCATCCCATGGGCCCACCACCTGTGGGAGGAACCGCTGGGGTCGGGTGCGCTGCCACATGGGTGGCAGTGAAGGTCAGGGGCCTCGACGGACCAGACCCGGGCAGCAGAGGCTGGCTCTGGGGGACGTGGAATGTCACCTCTCTGTGGGGGAAGGAGCCGAACTTGTGGGAGGTGGAGCGCTACCGGTTAGATCTGGTGGGGCTTACTTCACGCACAGTCTTGGTTCTGGAACCATACTCCTGGATAGGGGGTTGGACTCTTTTCTTCTCCGGAGTTGCCCAGGGTGTGAGGCGCCGGGCGGGTGTGGGGATACTCACAAGCCCCGGCTGACTGTTGTTTGTGCATATGCACCAAACAAGAGTTCAGAGTATTTGGCCTTCTTGGAGACCTTGAGTGGAGTCCTGCATGGGGCTCCAGTCGGGGACTCCATAGTTCTGCTGGGGGGACTTCAACGCGCACGTGGGTAATGATGGAGACACATGGAGAGGCGTGATTGGGAGGAACGGCCTCCCTGATCTAAACCAGAGTGGTTGTTTGTTGTTGGACTTCTGTGCTAGTCATGGATTGTCTATAACGAACACCATGTTCGAACATAGGGATGCTCATAAGTGTACTTGGTACCAGAGCACCCTAGGCCAAAGGTCAATGATCGATTTTATAATCGTTTCATCTGATCTGAGGCCATATGTTTTGGACACTCGGGTGAAGAGAGGGGCGGAGCTGTCAACCGATCACCATCTGGTGGTGAGTTGGGTCAGGGGGTGGGGGCAAGACTCTGGACAGACCTGGTAAGCCCAAACGGGTAGTGCGGGTAAATTGGGAACGTCTGAGGAGGCCCCTGTCCGACAGACTTTCAACTCACACCTCCGGGCGGAGCTTTTCGTGCATCCCTGTGGAGGCTGGGGGCATTGAACCCGAGTGGACAATGTTCAAAGTTTCCATTGCTGAAGCTGCGGTGAGGAGCTGTGGTCTTAGGGTCTTAGGGTGCCTCAAGGGGCGGTAACCCACGAACACCGTGGTGGACACCGGTGGTCAGGGAAGCCGTCCGACTGAAGAAGGAGTCTTTCCGGGATATGTTATCCCAGACGACTCCGGAGGCAGTTGCAAGGTACCGAAGGGCTCGAAGGGCTGCAGCCTCTGCCGTGAAAGAGGCAAAGCAGCGTGTGTGGGAGAAGTTCGGAGAAGACATGGAGAAGGACTTTCGGTCGGCACCAAGGTACTTCTGAAAACCGTCGCCACCTCAGGAGGGGGGAAGGGGAACCATCCAAGCTGTGTACAGTAAGGATGGGACGCTGTTGACCTCAACTGAGGAGGTAATAGGGCGGTGGAAGGAGCACTTTGAGGAACTCCTAAATCCGACTAATACGCCTCTATGGTAGAGGCAGAGCTGGAGGATGAGGGGGGGATTGGCATCAATTTCCCTGGTGGAGGTTGCTGAGGTAGTTAAACAACTCCACAGTGGCAAAGCCCCAGGAATTGATGAGATCCGTCCAGAAATGCTTAAAGCTCTGGGTGTGGAGGGGTTGTCTTGGTTGACACGCCTTCAACATTGCGTGGAAGTCTGGGACGGTGCCTAAGGAGTGGCAGACCGGGGTGGTGGTTCCCCTTTAAAAAAGGGGGGACCAGAGGGTGTGTGCCAATTACAGGGGTATCACACTTCTCAGCCTCCCGGTAAAGTCTACTCCAAGGTGCTGGAAAGGAGGGTTCGGTCGATAGTCGAATCTCAGGTTGAAGAGGAACAATGCGGATTCCGCCCTGGTCGTGGGAACAACGGACCAGATCTTTACTCTCGCAAGGATCCTGGAGGGAGCCTGGGAGTATGCCCAACCAGTCTACATGTGTTTTGTGGATCTGGAGAAGGCGTATGACCGGGTGCCCCGGGAGATACTGTGGGAGGTGCTGCGGGAGTACGGGGTGAGGGGGTCCCTTCTCAGGGCCATCCACCCTCTGTACGACCAAAGCGAGAGCTGTGTCCGGGTTCTCGGCAGTAAGTCGGACTCGCTTCAGGTGAGAGTTGGCCTCCGCCAGGGCTGCGCTTTGTCACCAATCCTGTTTGTAGTATTTATGGACAGGATATCGAGGCGTAGTCGGGGTGGAGAGGGGTTGCAGTTCGGTGGGCTGGGGATCTCATCGCTGCTTTTTTGCAGATGATGTGGTCCTGATGGCATCATCGGCCTGTGACCTTCAGCACTCACTGGATCGGTTCGCAGCCGAGTGTGAAGCGGCTGGGATGAGGATCAGCACCTCTAAATCGGAGGCCATGGTTCTCAGCAGGAAACCGATGGAGTGCCTTCTCCAGGTAGGGAATGAGTCCTTACCCCAAGTGAAGGAGTTCAAGTACCTTGGGGTCTTGTTCGCGAGTGAGGGGACAATGGAGCAGGGAGATTGGTCGGAGAATCGGCACAGCAGGTGCGGTATTACATTCAATTTATCGCACCGTTAGACTGAAAAGAGAGCTGAGCCAGAAGGCAAAGCTCTCAATCTACCGGTCAGTTTTTGTTCCTACCTCACCTATGGTCATGAAGGCTGGGTCATGACCGAAAGAACAAGATCCAGGGTACAAGCGGCCGAAATGGGTTTCCTCAGGAGGGTAGCTAGCGTCTCCCTTAGAGATAGGGTGAGAAGCTCAGTTATCCGTGAGGAGCTCGGAGTAGAGCCGCTGCTCCTTTGCGTCGAAAGGAGCCAGTTGAGCTGGTTCGGGCATCTGGTAAGGATGCCCCCTGGGCGCCTCCCTAGGGAGGTGTTCCAGGCACGTCCAGCTGGGAGGAGGCCTCGGGGGAGACCCAGGACTAGGTGGAGGGATTATATCTCTAACCTGGCCTGGGAACGCCTCGGGATCCCCCAGTCGGAGCTGGTTAATGTGGCCCGGGAAAGGGAAGTTTGGGGTCCCCTGCTGGAGCTGCTACCCCCGCGACCCGACCCCGGATAAGCGGATGAAGATGGATGGATGGATGGAACTCCTCGATGCAGCGGGCCTGGGTTCGACTCTGACATGCGGCCCTTTGCTGCATGTCATTCCCCCTCTCTCTACCCTTTCATTTCTTCAGCTGTCCTGTCAATAAAGGATTAAAAATGCCCCAAAAAAATTATCTTAAAAAAAAAAAAGAACAATAGCAACTATGTGCACCTTTCCTTTCACCCTTATACTTCCAATTAAGTTTTTTTTTTTATTTTGCATAAAATTAAGTTCACATTATACATTATGTATTAATTTTGTATGAGCCAGTGGGGCCACATGTAAAGGTAAATTCACTGGTCACCCAGCAACAAACCCCATAGGACTCCACATGGAACTGCAAGTGTGAATGGCATTTTGGAACAGGTTTTGATGATAGATGAAGCAAGATGAATTAGGCGAGAATAAACTATCCAGAGTTTTAGCCAACTTTTATTTTAAGACTAAATCTAAAATTGAATAGAAAATTACCACTAGTACTGAGCGAAAGCATGACTTAATTGTCATTATCACACATGCTACCTGTGCTGGTGTAATATGACTTTGTTCAATGCTGTGTCTCTGAAAATAGCTTGGTGCTGGTGATCGTGAAGTCAGAATTTAATGTTGTCGTCTCCTCTGACTCATCTCCTCGGCGCTGTTCAGCTCCACTCCTCCTCAGCCTCGCAGGATGTTAGCGAGGAGACGAGATGCACTGCATGACAGGTAGCTTGGCACACCCGGTGCTCACCTCCTCGTGAAGACCATTAGCTCAATATTGCTCTGACACTGAGATTACACTGGTGTAGAATTTTTGACAGCAGCGATATCAACGTGCCATGAAACGTAATCTGCAGTCAGTCAGAGTATACTGCAGCAGGTTTACTGTCAGAGAGCCCGGAGCTGCTGCTGCAGTATAATAATGAAGATATTTCACAGCATGTACAATCGTGGAATGAATTTGCCCCAAAATCCTGGCTGCAGTTTGGACTTTCATTTTGTCTTAGATTAATAGTATGACCTTGCAATTTGCAGAGGCTGTGCTGCTTACTCACAATATCTCCTATGTATCAGACTATTAACACTATGTATTGCAGCGACACAGTGGTGATACTAAAGTGGTTGCTGTGGTTTTTCTGGCAATGGGATGTGAGAAGCTGAGAGCTTCCTCTGATCTATCCCCGCAGGGAAGCTGCTCTGTTCGCAGCATTACAAAGTCAATAATTTACTCTGATCAGGTCCCGTGGCTCGAGCCCCAGCCCAACAGCAGCGTTGCAGCATTCAATTACAATCATACAGTGAAACAATGCTATTTGGATTGATTCTGCTCAAAAATGAGCAGCACAAAAGTGAAAAGTCAAATTTTATTTCAGTGAGCACACTGCTATTTCTCCAAACTTTAAAGCCTTCATTTGAATCTGGTCTTGTTCAATAATAGGCTTTGTTAACAAGCTTCAGGTTGTCGAGCAGTTCTTTCATCCAACGGTCGTGTGTAGGGGGGCGGGAGAGACATTACAGTTTTAGTTTAGTTATCGTTTTTTTGTAATGCCTCGTTTTTATTTCAGTTAACGACAATGTTTTTTCCCACCTAGTTTTCATTATTTCGTTCGTTTTTGTTAACCTTGGAGACAGCTGGGTTAGAGATGTACAGGAGCAGGTCATCCGCATACAGTGAGACTTTATGAGTTGTGCCAGATCGTGTGATGCCTTCGAAACCTTCCTCTGAGCAAAGCCAAATGGCCAGAGGTTCTATCGCAATGGCGAACAGGACTGGCGACAGAGGGCAGCCCTGCCTGGTACCTCTCCGGAGTGAGAAAAGGGGTGACAATGTGTCGTTAGTTTGAACTGAGGCCATCGGGATGAATATAATAATCTGACCCAGAGGATAAAAATTGTCGTCCAGACCGAACCTGGCCATTGCCTCGTATAAGACTGTCCGACAGCCGATAATTGGGTTGGTGTGTCAGGTCCTTAACTTCTCACTGTCAAACACAAAGAAAGCATTTGCCCCATAAAGAATGCCTGTGACTACATGTGTTGCAAAGCCCTTCTCAATGACGTCCATCTGTTGGGTGTCGATTTAGACTAACAAAACACATGATCAGTTTTTTAGTTTTTGTTTTATTTCTGGGGTTTGATTGGAAAGAGTATAGGTTCTAAATCATCCTCTGTCCCCCTGCGCAGGCACCAGCAGCGTGGTAATGGAAGGTGTTGCATGGTGCTAGATGCCAGCGATGGTTCAGTATGTGGATTCTACAGTGACACAGATAAACCAGTTACCTTAAGCTTTGTTAACTCGACCCTGTCGAAGGCCTTTTCGGCATCAAGGGACACCACGATTTCCGGGGTATCATTACTTAACGAGTGAATGATGTTAAGTAGGCGTCTAGTGTTGTGGGAAGACTGTCGGCCAGGCATGAACCCTGTCTGATCTACAGTGTTAGTCATCTTACTTTAAAAAAGTAATTAGTTACAGTTACAAATTACTTCTACCAAAAAGTAATTGAATTAGTAACTCAGTTACCACATTGTAAAAGTAATTAGTTACTCAGCAAAGTAACTGTGACGTTATTTTTTATGTTCTATAACGCTATTACGTTCTATAACATCCTTGCAATCAATGTGTTCAGCTTGGCCTTGGTCACCTGTTGCTGACCCGAAAAATCGAGCGTTGCTTGTTTTAACAGAGCGGCTCCGTCTCCTTCGCTGGAGCTCACGCTAGCTGCATTTGGGTTGGGGTTGGGAAAGCAGCAGCAGCAAGGGTCGTGTTAGCATGTGTTGATGTGAGGTGCTTCATAAGATTCGAGTTGCTTGAGGCAGACGTGGATAAAGTCTTTTTTCCTGGGCATAGCGTGCATGTTACATAAACATTCTTGCCTTTAATTTCAATGAGCAAGAAGTAGTGCTGGTACTTCCAGTTCAAGAACGCTACCTTTGAATTTCCTTGGCTCGTCGTCATTGTTGCTGTCTGGTGTTTAGTGATAGTCAGAGCGTGCAGTGAGACAGCGTGAGCAGGGCATCCGCCCACCCAGCCATCATCGCATTTGCAACGGTGTCATCATCCCCACCCCTGCTCTCTCCAGGCAGCTGATGTGTAGCCAAAGCCAACCAAATTGTAGTAACGCGCCACTTTACATTGTCAGTAACGATAACGGCGTTGCAACGATGGGAAAAGTAATTAATTAGATTACTCCGTTACTGAAAAAATAACGCCGTTAGTAACGCCGTTATACTTAAACGCCGTTACTCCCAACACTGCTGATCTAGCGAGATAATGGAGGGCATGGGGTGTTTTCCAACCAAGCGACCGTCAGGGTCCAACACCATTTTTCATCATAACGTTTTTGCGAATCACGATGGCGATGCCCCTGGCCCTATTATTAAATCTTGAGTGAAAAACGTGGTCAACCCAGCCCTTTTTTAGCCGTGTAACCTTCCTGTTGCTGTTGGATAAAAAATACATCACATTTGAGCTGTTGCAAATGGGCCATAATCTTGTCGCTCTTAGAAGGGGCCACCTACTCCCCTCACATTCCATGAGATAAATCTAATTGCATTGTTCGTGTTAGTCATACCTTTCTGTCGTCACATGAATAGACGAAGCAGAGTCTGGTACTGGGAGGTGAGAGGGAGGGCAGTGTGAAGGAGCTGGCAGCTGCAAGGAGTGGGGGTAAGGGGGGAGGGGGCAGGGAAAAGGGAGGGAGAGAAAAAAAGAGAAAACATTTCATTACAACAAACACAACCACATACACACACACATAGGACAGGCAGGAATAGAGCATCACGTAACCATTGATCGAGCCTGAGTCCCCTGACCTGAAATCCCCGATAACTAACTGAACCTTGAGTGTCCATTGCACAGCGTTGTGCCATCCACACATCCGCATGAGTTCCAAGTGTTCCCAACTCCCCAAACAACAGATCAGTCCAATAACAGAACAATATCAGTGTAGCCTGCTGAACTGCTGAGACCCACACAGGACTCAATAACTTCGTTGGGGTTCGTTTATTTCTGTAATATTGGCAGTACTTTCAATTTGACAGAAAGGCCAAAACCAAAATACAATTAAAACAAAATGATCCAAAACATACGGCAGTGGGCTTAGAACACTGACATAGAAAACAAAATAAAACAATATAAATATACCTTCACAATAAACTCCAGTTGATTCTTAAATGTACAGTTTGACTTAGAAAACACTTACATTTCACAGAATACAGACTCTGAAAAACAGGCTTCACCAGGGAGTGCACAACTTCACACACTTGTCACTCTGATGTCTAAATACAATAAAAAACACAAACAGTTGTACTTTACCAATAACCACATAAAATAGCATAGGTGAGGCTTTATGCATGCTAACAATACCTTGCTAGCACATGGAAACACTGGCGTCGGCCGCTACACATGAAATTCATCGACATCCATCCAAAATCTTTTCATCTATAACATATCATCCAGTTAAAAGATGAACACAGATATTTTAACCTTTTGTACATACATGTTTTTAACCAGTTATGCAATATTTACCTATTTATTTCACACGATGTACTCGGCATTCTCCACTGTTTCCCTGATCGGAAAAAAAAATGAGAGCGACCAACCGCGCAACTCTTGGCGTGTGACACCGCCACCTAGTGGCTGGAATAACTAACTAAAATGTACCTTCTGCCAGCAAACAAACATATGCACATTTCTTTCATTTTTAGAACACAAAATACATACTGAAATGAAACAGAAATAAATGTGATGGGGTAGTTACAACAAATTCACCACCCGGCTACATCAGCATAAACAGGCCATCCGCTTGGCAGAATTACTGTTAGCTTAGTTAGTTGCTTTAGCCCACTCAGGCTGATTCTGCGTGCTTGCAAATCTTCTCCTCTCGCATTGTTTGTGTTACAATCCTATCCAAATTCCCCAACCAATAGAATGCCAGGTGTAGTGTTGACCAATGAAATAATCCCTGCCCCGTTGAGGGTGCGTTCGTTTTACTACATCCCTTGTGGGTATGGCATTATATATGTGTCTCATTCCTGAGTGAGTAATTGTATGTTTTGAGCACAGAGAACTATATTTATATATATTGATATTTATATCATTTATATCGGTCATGTCTCAACCTCTTCACTCTGCACGCTCAACTCTTGACACACTCACTCAAATTTTCACAGCGTTACAAGTGTGCCACAAAACCAACCAATCGGAGAATTAAAGGTCAATTCTGATTGGCTGTTCGTCTCCAATTAGAAGAAACTGTATTGTTTGTATCCGTTTTTACGTCACTGTTGTATGTTTTTCAGACATTGTTCAAAATTCTTATAATGTTAGAAAAAATAAAATAAAATTCATATCAGTCTGTTTAGAAAGTTGCAAGGAGAATTTCACTACTATAATAAAACACTATTTATTTTTACCCTAATAAAATCAATACAAAGGAAACTGAACAGAAAAGAACAAGTATTTTGTTTCAGTTTCTCTTCTTTCAGGTGTGACTGAAGTACACCTGTTGAGTTGCATCACAGCTGCACTGTGTGCATGGACCAGTGCACTACAGTGTTGTTCCAGTCAGCACATTACTCCCAACTCAAAATCCCATTGGTTCCCCCTGTACTCACCTGTGTGCAGAGGGCAGGCAGCAGCGGCACAAACCAAGAACGTTGGCAAGTCTGATAATAATGTAATTGTAATTCAAATACTACAACTACACACACATCATGTTACATACACTTATCATTTCTTTATCTTGCTTAAATTCACAGGGTGCACAACAAGCCCCGGGAGAGAAAATGACTGTGATGTCCACAAAACCAATGCAGAGAAGGTAAGAGATTAGTAATTATGTTAAAGAAAGCTATGTACACCTAATATCTTATGGGTTGATGTCTATAAATTTGTCTTAAATAGGAGCATACTATACAAAGACAACAGTGGAGAGTTGCTGGATCTGTCTGTCCTCAAAATGCGAGAGATCTACAAGGACTTCATCCCTGTTTCTCCACCATGGGGACCATAGGGGAGCCTTCGGGGGTGCGCTTGCGACTTACAAAGATACATAACAGCTACAAGTGTATGCACTATACAGGATTGACCCTATTATACTTTATCGACAGGAATAGATAGGTCAAACAGCAAACAGCCAGCCACAAATAGTCTATAAACAAAGCATCAGACTATCTTTAAGATTTCACATGAACAACTGTTAAAGTTACTCAGGCTACCGAAGAATACGATAATTCCTCCGTTCAATTAGGCCTAAACGACGCACCCCAAGCTTCCATCCTTAACAGCCATGTATATCGGCTCTTCCAGTATCTCCACTGCTGGCTGTTTCAATTTAACAGGAGAGAGGAGCAAGAGGGGCTAGGATGGTGACCGGCCTCTGACGAGCTGTTACCACCACCATCTTCAGCCAGAGAGGACATTATTTCTTCAGCTTCTTCTTGCGTTGTCACCCCGGCGGGAGGTGTGCTGACAGGACTTGCAGCAGGTGAATTGGTTGTGCTATTAACGTCATCGCTACACAATTTCTTAGTAAAACCAAAATGAATTAAACTGCCTCGTTTTCTTTTTGCCATGGCTATACAGTATGATGCTAACTGCAGAATGGATTTCAAGGACTTTGCGCGCCGATTAATGGCCTGCGTTTATATTTTTTCTACGAATCTTTGAGTTAACATGTACTA
Organism: Sander vitreus; assembly: GCF_031162955.1. Classification (NCBI taxonomy): domain Eukaryota; kingdom Metazoa; phylum Chordata; class Actinopteri; order Perciformes; family Percidae; genus Sander; species Sander vitreus. The sequence continues at coordinate 26,726,758 of NC_135868.1, read as the reverse complement.
AACATGAATTGAATTTGCACCGCAGCGCCGCCATGCCTTGATGCTCATGACAAGAATAGCATGTATAGTTATCTTTATTCAAGTGAATTAGGTTTAAATCGTCATCATGCATGAATGAATATTTTTGCAATCTTACACATAATAATCCACGATGATCACATTACACAAAACTGAAATTGCATGTCAAAATGACACATTGTCAATATTTTTGACCCCCCAAAATTTCACAAATCACGTTTTCAGGGGAGCCCACGTCTTATTAAGGGGAGCCAAGCTCCCCCTAGCTCCCCCGTAGTTCGCACCCTGCGTGAGTACAAACGGACATTTGGAAAAACAGAAAAATGGGTTCAAATATCCAATTTTAAATTTTTTTTCCGCCTTGACTAAATTGGATCTTTAAACAGTTTTTTCCAATTTTCTGTTTTTATTCAGAGGATCAGAAACTTAGAAAATTACAAAATTGCGTCTGGGCTCCAATTATTCAATACTGCAATGATATTCTCTCCCTCATTCCGCCTAGCTACGGCCCGCCCCCCCCCCCCCCGCCCCCCACTCCAGCACAGCAGCCAGACCTAAAAACAGAATGAGAATGGACGATTGAATAGTTGAATATCCAAGTTGAATATCCAAAAACATTCAGCGTTCACCGAGAGTGAAATGCTTGTCAATATCCAGCACAGACTTGAATCAAGAGTGCCTAGTGTCTATATCTATATTTAGTACATTGATCATCCATGTCAATCAGGTCTTCATTTGCCATCTCTGATAAGAGTGATTTTATGGGATAATTAACTCTAGAATCAACATCTAGAATGCTTTGACTGGCTCTGTAGCCTATATATGGTGGTCTGGTAGTGTTTCTTCTGTATGCCTGCAGATTGTCCTGCTGATACAATTCTCTGCCGTAGTCCACTCTAAATTGGTCAAACAACCCATGCCTGAGACATAGGTCACGGTATACCTCATCATATATTATCAAATAGTTTTTTATGGGCATCACTGAATAACCCACAAAAATCTCTATCCCCACAGGGCAGGCACAGACACAGCCGTTCTGCTGCTGCGCTGGATACACGCTTCTCTGTTCACAAGCCGATATGTTTATTACTTAAGATTTGCTGGTATTGTGGCCAGGTCTTTGCATTTGACTTGCATTTGAACACAAGTGATCAGCTGTTTTAACTCTTCTCTCTAGTCAGTATCTTGTTTAATTATTGCTTGAATCTATTGCTGAATATATAGTTGTGATGATGATGATGATGGGGATTGCATGTGTTGTATCTTTAGTTGCAGTGCTGCGTTGCCGATGTGTGAAAGAGGAACTTCGCTGACACTGATCTTGATTATAAAAAGGTTTATTACATCAAAGATCAATTTACAGACTCCATGGACATCTGGAGAGATGACCAACCCAATCTTCAAATATTGTCGCTCTCTCGTTCTGCTGTTAAAACATGGTATTTATCTGTGCATTTATGTAACCTAAAGTGGGGGTGTGAGTATATGCTTGGAATAGGGAACTGACCATTTAAGGCCTTAGACATGGTATAGCTCCTACAGAATATCTTCTGTCTTAGGGGGCCCCTTCTAATGTTAACAGTTTCCAAATGTTTCAGCAACAGTAGGGTAAAGTTCATAGGAATTCCCTTATGTAGCAAACCTTAAGTCAAAGTTGTAAATCTTCAGATAGCACACATGCTTTCAAGTTTTGGTCAATGCCTGATGTAGATTGGATGGATGCATGTTGTGAATTAAGAGCAGTAAGCTCATGGTGTTCATCTGTGCGACACATATTTTTGCTTTTTCAATCTTGGCGAAATTTGTATTGCAGAACTTGCAGAAGTTGTGTTGTGTGTGGATGGTCAATTGTACTGGGAATTAAATCAAAATATTAGCAAAAGGCATAGCCACACATTTGCCCACTGAACTTCAACACGTAGCCTATGGTAGGCCAGGCCTAGTTTCCTTTCGTAGCTCCTCTCTCTGAGTCTGATGTCACGTCATGTCACATTGTCAACATGGTACATGGATACATGAAGCAGAACATAGTGGGTCATATGTCTAATGCTTTTTGAAAACTTAAGGCTTTCTTCTTCATAAAACGTGTCGGACATCATCACTTGGGAAAAAGCAACTAGTCCGCCATATCGCACACTGGAACTACCCCCAGCTCCTTTAACTCTTACTGAAAACATGTACAAATCCTAGTTTTTGATAAAAGCTGCTCTATGTAGCCCTGCAAAACCAAACAGTGAGGGAAGCAGGGAAAAAGGCACAGGCTGGGGGTGGTAGCAAAATGTTTTCCATTTGGTTCATTTACTACATAGAAACAGCAACTTGGGTTAGTGTGTGTGTAGGCTGTTGACTGTGTGTATGTGTGTGGGTGCCTGCAGATATAATTCTGACATTTTGCCACTCTAATGAAGCTGATGTTGCTTCTTCTCTCTCAGTGTTTGGACTCCGGTTACATAAACCTTAGCCTGCTAAACACCCCTACTATGTTTCTACACTTTATAGCCAAACAAAATCATTTAATCATGGGGAATTCTTAATCAATGCTGTCACTTTTCAGTTTTTGTCCAAGGTGGCTATACAATTTACACAGTAGCTATATTAAATACACACAAACTCACTCTATTCAGTCCCTCCAGGATTTCGCAACTGCGCCAATTCATGCAAATTCAACCAATCACCGTGAATTTGGTGCGACTCGCAATTTTGACCAATCACCGCAACTTTTCCGCAAATTTGACCAATAACCTGAAGTTTCCCGCGACTTCAACCAATCACAGCAGTCCAACGTGCACTCTGAGAGCCACTGACCAAGCGGGAGTGAGAACGGGTTGATAATTTCCTTGTTTCTGATATGAAGACGAGACGTGTGTGATTCGAACATTTACCAACAAAACGTACAGCGAAAGAAAAATCTGGCATTTTGGGCCACAACAATCTCAAAAAAAGGCCGCGAAATCCTGGAGGGACTGTCTATTATTTACGGTGGCCCTGAAGTGCAGCAAATCACCACAACATGACAGCAAATCACCACAACACGACAGCAAATCACAACACAACAGCAAATCATCACAACACGACAGCAAATCACAACATGACAGCAAATCGCACAACATGACAGCAAATCGCACAACACGACAGCAAATCACCACAACACGACAGCAAATCACCACAACACAACAGCAAATCTCACAACACGACAGCAAATCACCACAACACGACAGCAAATCACAACATGACAGAAAAATCACCACTACTTTACTTAAGTACAATCAATAGTGCATACTTTTGACTTTTACTTCGTTACATTTTGCAGCAATTATATATACTTTCTACTTCACTACATTTCTACAACGTTCCGTTACATTTTCTGATCAGTTTTTCCCCCTGCCAAAACGTCTTCCTGACCGTCACATGTAGTCCGCAAGGACCTCCACCACTGCCACAACACGATAGCAAATCACCACAACACAACAGAAAATCACCACAACACAACGGCAAATCACCACAACACGACAGAAAATCGCCACAACACAGCAATCAGGACGAGGATCAATGTCCAGTATGTACCTATCCTTTTCGTTACAGTCTCACCAATGCTGTCCTGTTGTGGTGATTTGCTGTCGTGTTGTGGTGATTTGCTGCCGTGTTGTGGTGAATGGCTGTCGTGTTGTGGGATTTTCTGTCGTGTTGTGGCGAATTGCTCGCCATCTTGAGCCAGGGTGGAAGTTCCAAGTGTGTACCCTAAGAAATTGAACCCTTATACCCCTTACCCTAATGGATCTGGAATTGTCCCTATGGCATCTTCTTCTATCTCCTGTGTGAACAAATATTTAATGCATAAAAGGTACGTAAACCTTATCAGTGATATACTGAGTAGGAAGGTTTGTATGTACTTACAGGAGTGTGTCTAAAAGTGTGTGGTGAACATCCTTGGTTAAAATGTGTAGTATTTTTCAATGAAAGGACTACATCCAAGGCAGTTAAATCGGATTTGAAAGACATATATTTAGTATTCCTGCAGTTTTTCAGGTTTTCCTGTTTTCAAGCAACAAAACAACGCGAATGTGTTTCTGCTCTGCTCTGATCAGCTGCATGTAAACACAGGAGAAGCAGCAGATGTTAAGAAGAAAAGTCCAATTAAGGACTACTCAAAATACCAATATGAAAAATATTAACACCAACACTGCTGTAACAGGGGGGCGGGTTCAGGTTCTCTTGTTTTTTTTTGTTTGTTTTTTTGGGCTTTAACTCAGGAATAAGATAACTCCAGGCCAGTCAAATGTCCCTTTCTAACACCAGACAACATCCACTATCATGCATATAAGTATAAATATGAGCACTGCAAAACACTGAATTAAAAATATGCAAACACAAAACATAAAATAACCTTTTCACTTGTGGTGCAAAGAGCCAAACCCAAAATGAAAACCATCTCAGTTGTGTATTCCCTGTCGTAAAACTGAAAGAATAGCTTTTGAACGTTAAAATAAAAATGTTTACAGTGAACAGTAATTGAAACTTACGTTTCAACAAATTCTTCTGGTGTTTAATCTTATTTTAGTCAGAATTATCCATGATTATTTTCGTCTAGTTTTAGTCGACGAAAAACTGATGACATTTAGTCTAGTTTTAGTTGACGAAAACTGACGACATTTTAGTCTAGTTTTAGTCAATGAAAATTTAAATCCTGAGCTCTAGTTGGCTTGTCCATCTTCTTGGGTGGGACTTGCTTCATTGGTGCTATTTCTGGAATCTAGCACAGGAATAGATACAATGTCAGGACAGATGCAGCCTCTGGAAAATCTAACTGTTGTAAATATTAAGTAGCATAAATCCTTGCTATGATTTTTACCATAGTAAACCAACCTCTGAGTGAGTGACTTGACTGTCCCTAAAAGAAAAAAAAAGTCTACATAATCAAAACAGAAGTAGTCTAAGCAATAGTCTCGGGAGGCATGTTAATGCCAATACCATTTGTTTAAATGTATGTATTGGTCTAGGATAAAGTATTCAAAGTCATGTTGTTGATGCCAAATTCAGTTCAGTGTGATTGCTATGTGAAGACAATACTAGCTACAGTACTTGGGCAACAAGGGATGCTTAGTACACATGGAGTCAATCAGTCAGGTAGGAACTAAGAACCCACTTTACACTATCTCACACACACACACACACACACACACACACACACACACACACACACACACACACACACACACACACACACACACACTCTCTCTCTCACGCAAACAAAAATACACACACGGTAGTCACACACACGTTTGTCTCAGTCGTTTTCAGCTCCAGTGGCTAACGTTAAAGCTAACGTTAAAATGAGACACATTAACCACAGCCTCATGAGTTGGCATGAGCGTTCTAAAATAGAAAGTAACGTTACGTTAATGTCTTGAACTTACCTCAATTCCTTTCTTTCCAAATTGTGGGATGGCATCCCATTCTTCAACCAGCATTTGTCGCAAGTCAGCCAACGTGGTTGCGTTGGTCACTCTGGCACGAACAGCACGCCCAAGCTGATCCCACAAGTATTCAATGGGGTTGAGGTCAGGACTGCTGGTTGAAGAATGGGATGCCATCCCTCAGCAGTGTATGACCAGGCAGGTGACCAGCATGAGGAGGAGGTGCCAGGCTGTTGTGGCTGTGTATGGTTCTTCCACAGGCTACTGAGGCTCCTGTTTGTGAAATGAATGAATTGTTCAATTGCCAATATGTCTTGTTTCTTCAAACTTCAATCATCCAATCCACCAAACACCAAACAAGTCAATGGCAGAATAAGCTGTTTGGCATTGGCAGAGAAGATTTGGCAAATTTTTCATGGGCGCAACCCATATACTCATCCCACAAATGCATGTTACTTACAAAGGGGCAACATTTGAAAGGGAACTAAACAGGCTTTACAACGGTATAAGATTTATTGCCAAAAATTGCCATTGTTACCACAGAGAAATAATCTACCAAACACAAATTTCCTTATTTTTTGTGGGCAAGGCTGTATGAGGGTGAAGGAAGGGAGGGGAGGAAGTCTAGCCTGAACCAGTTCTGACTATCAGGGAATAGCAACAAAGGTCAAGGAGCACTTACACATCATCTACTTAGAAACATTTGTGCTGAAGGCAGAAATTGTGAAATGTTAAGCAATAGAACAACAAACCTGTAATTTACCATAAATAAAACAAACATGTAAATTACTATTACAGTACCTACTGAAACTTTAAGGAAGGAATAAAAACACATTGACAAATATTTAAACACTGTGGAATGCTCTGGAAAGTGGTTATCAGTAATGTAAGTCCAGGATAATAATTTGTTGCATGAAGACGAAAACATGCTAAATGCATGGTCGTATAAGAACCAGAATCTATGCATTTCATTTTAAGCTGTTTAAATACATATTTGGGCAATTCGTGTTAAAAGAGAGAAATGGCAGTGGATATACTTCTTACAGTAGCTCTCCCCGTCTTTAACATGCTGTTAAAAACACTGCTTCAGATGCTGTGATATCATTTCTTACACATTTTTCAGTAGGATACTATTTGGTTATAAAAACTGCCTTTTTACACAGCCAATACAAGTGTCTACACATCATTGGGAATTCTTGATAAGATGAAATAGGTCACTGCCAGCAGTGATTAGCGGTTTAATTTGTCTAATCCTCTGCAACTGTGTAATGCTACTAATGCTGTCATCCTACTCCAGAGCAGGATGACAGAAATCTTTTTCAGTATGAAGTTAGCTTCCAGTTTCCCTAATCTCAGCTGTACACTGCATCTCTATAATTGTCTTCCTAACTACTACAGTGATGCTGTGAGACTGCAGAAAGAATTTGGCAGTGCAAACAGCCTGAAGGGGTATACACACACACACACACACACACACACACACACACACACACACACACACACACACACACACACACACACACACACACACACACACGTGTTTGAGACTGGACGTACTGGTAACTCAGTTCACATCAACAGTACATGAGGATATCTTTAGTCTTGTGGAATCAATTAATTGGAATCAAAGTAGAAATATATTTGAATTTATTAATAAGTCACTAGGAGGATCTGAAAAGTCGCTAAATCTAGCAAGAAAGTCGGCAAGTTGGACACTGTCCACAACTTTACTGCTGCAGCTTCCTGAGTTCCCAAACTACGGAGCGTGATCACGGAACGCGCGTTAATCACGTTAAAAGGAATTTGCGTTAACTCGTTATTATTATGTTCATGTTGACAGCCCTGAAACATACTGTATATTATCTCCCTCTCTCTCTGGCACTATGCAGGACAAGCCTGATGATTGAGGATTCTGGAGTTGAGGAAGTACAAATTAGGGAATTAGGAATTGCGCCAAGACTAATACACACAAGGAAAGGAGGGTGGTAACGAGGAACAGGCGAAACACTTCAGGGCGGGGCAGACAATCACAAAGGCAGGAAAACACAGACAGGACATAAAACAAGACATGACACATTAGTAGAACCTACAAAATAAACAGGGAAATAAAACTAAAACCCATCATGATACTATTAGCCAATCATATTCATTTATATGGCCACTAGCAGGCCAGGATAAAGTGACTGAGAACAAGTTAAAACCTTGCAAAGTATAAGAAAGGCTGATTAACAACAACATGAGGCTACTGTTTCAAAATAAAAATAAAAGATAACGTAATATAGTCATTTCAATTCTGTCCGTGGATTACTACAATGGGGGAAAAAGGGAATTATGTATTTACAATAACGGAAAGCAAGCAGGCAACCAAGTGACATATTCTTCCTTTCTGTCTCTCTCCTCCAACAGTAGCACTATTCATTGTTCTGAAACAACAGCTGAGCAACAGTCACATGTATCTCATGCATTGTTGTTTTTGATATTTTTCCATGGAGCTTAAACATGCAAAAAAATATAACTGAGGGGGATAAGCCCCATTAAGACCCCCTCCTTGCACTGGTCTCGGCCATTAGGGTCCTTGTTAGGGGAAACATAGCATAGCCAGCTCTATCCTCACAGCTCTGTGGAATAAGGTCTGGCTACACCACAGATGCATTCTGGGATAAGATAAAAAAAAAAAAAAATGCTCTGGGTTGCATTTCTTTAAACCCTGTTGATGTTGTTTTGGGAGCCCAGCTTGAATGTGCACACACTTTGAGTCAAACACATGCAGTCAGACATTTTCTGGGAGAAGAGGGAAGGATCAGCAGTCAGTCCACTTAGTGAGCAGGGACCCAGCTGAAACCCTGATCTCATTCCAGCAGACCATCAGAGGAAACACACTCACTAAGCTCCTTAGAAAGCAGCTCAATAATTCTGTACAGAAGTCCGACACATCCTCTCTCCTGGACTGTATCCCCAGCCCTCAACTCTTCTGATAGACAGAATAACGAAGGAACACCGCAATAATAGAAGAGTGGAGGATTATGCTATGCCTTAGGTTCCTCCAACATCCCCTTTTAGATGCACTCAATTGAAATGATTCCTCTGTGCAGCTGTTTCCTGACAATAAGACTACTCTTACATAAGCAATAGAGCAGATTGTAGAAGTTATGAACTCTAATTGGCCAAAGGGATATTAATGCTGTGCTCACTTACCCAGTCTCAAAAACTGTTGTGTGCTATTTAGTCATTAGTAATTAATTTTGCTGACATCTGACATAGTGCTAAATGAGCAGATTCTGATGTCAGTGTGTCTGTGCTACATGATTGATCCTGACACTGACAGAGCACACTAACAGCCGGAGGAAACAGAGGTGAGCCTCATGTCTTAGTCATGGTGGACATTAAACTACGTCAACTTACTTTGTCCACTTGAATGCATTTTCCACAGAACCCTTATCTTAAAAAGCACATACTGGAATCTATTTTCTGACATTTTAGAGACCAAACAACTAATCCATTCATCTAGAAAATAATCCACAAAATAATTGTTAGCTGCAGCCCCACTGGAATCACTTTCTCACATCATACAAGACATTTTGTTTCATAAATTGCTTTACTGTTTACCTTGCTAAATAATAATTAGTGTGAACCAATCTAGCACCACTTATTCTTTCTCTTTTTGTTCCTCTCCTGTTGACTGGAGCCATTGTTAGGATGTGTTTCATTAAACCTCCAGAACATTGTGAACTGAACTCTGCTTTGTGTCATTTTGTTCTCCGAGCACTTGTAACTGCTTTCAGAGTCAACTCACAGAGGTCAAGCCAGATGATAATGGTGTGGCTTGATGGAAGTGGTGGGCTCTGAAAGACCCTTAAACATAAAGAAAATACAAACAGCGCCAGCCTGGGAATTTCACCCAGGGAATAGAACTAGACGGATTATTAACAACCCTTTACACACATTTTATACCACAACAAAGACTCCAGTCTGCAGTGTAGTTCATACATTTCACTGATATACCTGAGAAATACACAGTCACATTAGGATTCATGATCTAAGAAAGTTTTTGTTGTGTGTTATACTTCTTGTTAGGTTTTGTATGATGTGGACCCAGGTGAGCCAAGATGAAGTCTACGAGTTTTATTCACAAACAAAGACTGTTGAAGGCAAGGCCGGGCAGGTTAGCCGTGAGCAGAGGTCAGGTAGGTTAGAGCAGACTTGACTTTGAGCACAAAAGACTCAACCAGGCCATTTTGAAGCAGATACAAAATGCAAAGGGTAGTAAAAAGACAAGCTTATACACAAAACACTAGAAGCTAATCACTACAGGTGGCCTGAGGTACTCAACCATGTTAGGTGAGGAAGAATGTGCCAGCGAGTCACAGGAAACCTAGAATCTTAAAACAATAGGGGAGCAGAGAAGTCTGCCAAAACTCCTGATTCACTCCTGATCTCAACACTGCACTCTGCATCTTTATAATTGTCTTCCTGGCGAAGCTGCTCTCTGGCCAAGACATTCTGTCTGTGGCCACAGTAATGCTATGAGACTGCAAACAGCCTGAAGGCAAGACAACATCACATACACACACACACACACACACACACACACACACACACACACACACACACACACACACACACACACACACACAGAGGCTGTGACTAGTTTTCTGCTCCAGGCCCACCCTCCACTCGTTACATCTCATTTACATACAGATTACATAGAGAAGCCAAATGCAAACTTTTGTATTTAATTTATTTTTTAATTTGAGCATTTATATTTATTTCTATTTTCCATTTCCGGATTTTAAATTTCTCTTTTCATATTTCCATTTTACCAATTTCTCATTTCAATATAATCTTTTATTTACTTTTTTCTTTTTAAATATTAATTATGGCCTGACTATCCTGAGAACTAAAATATAATACTAGTTTATTTGTCATTTTCACTTTTGACTTTCTATTTTCCTTTAATTTTGGGTAAAATGACCCTAGTATTATTTTTTGACTTCGTCATTATATAAATTCTATATTTTCAGAATTCCTAACTCTTTATGTTTTTAGTCATATTTCAGGTGTGGTCTTTTGATAAAACTACAAAATCCCTTATTTTTCTGATCTAGTATTCCAGTTCTTAGTAAATCAATTTTGCATTTGGATCTGGATTTGGATGAAACTTTAATAGTGACAAAATCAGTGTTTAATAAATCAGACAGAGGTTGCAGGTTCATGGGAGTTGAGCTTCTGGGCTCAGGGTTGAGTGTGTGTCATGATGTGTTAGCAGGCAGGCTGGCTGGACTGGAGCTCCGGGTCAGATGACTGCAGACTGGCTAAGAGAAGCAGGCCAGCACTGCGACAGTGACTGACAGGAACAGAACACACTGAGTCATCATACCGCCTCCGGAAAAACCATCCCAACTAAATATTCTATTGTCAGTTTCAGTAATCAGCTGCTCATCCTACCACAGACAGAACCACTGCTTCTTGAACAGCCGGAGACAGCTACTAGGAGCAACAGTTGAGACATTCAGGGTTACAAAGAAACACAGAGTGTATTCCCATGTTCATTACGACCTAAGTGAAATAGTCACAACATAGTTACATAGTGTTTCATTATCTTACAGGATAAAAGCAGTAAGGATATCCATTTTTTGATGTATTCTGGGATAGGGGAAAACCACGCTTGTGTATTGTTTCCAGGGAAACAGTTGTTGAACTCCAGTAAGTAGGCTGGTAAAAAGCTATTTTATTCCCATTAAACATCGGATGAAGTGATTCTTTTCAATAATACGGATGATGCTTAGTCATATATAAATTAGTCATGACAAAAAATTATGATAAACAATGTATTTTTCCACGATTCCACTATGTTAGCGATTATAACATTACTTAGCTTGTTTGGTAGCTTGCTTAAAGCTAAAGTGCACAACTATTTTATAATATTGAATGTCCGTTACATTCAAGTCATTGCCAAATGAGTTGATACCAGTGACTGTAAAATATAGGTTGATACAAAGCTAATTAAGGCTATCAGCTCAACAAAACTCTCTCTGTATTTCTCAGTATGGCTATGTTTAGAAAATGGTGTCGTCCGGCGACATTCATGCGCAGAAACTCGAGCGATGCGTTTTACGTCAAAGCTGAGAAAGGACAACAGCAGCATTCAGCTTTGGGTACAAGAGGACATACAAATTACAAGATAATTACCTCTTCTGAAGAGTCCATCATGTCCTTCTTGAGCTACTAGCAACTGTGTGGAGGGGTGGGGGTGGTGGTGACCAAAGGTTTGCGTCATGTGGATGCACCATAGTGTTGTCATTACTTAGAATTTCTCATGGGGTGACAGAAAGTATGCACTATAGCTTTAATAGCTTGTTGGATAGTTAATTACCTAGCTTGCTAAGCAGTCAGAGCTGCTCAAAGAACGGACTTCTTCCCTCCTGTAGCTAATTATTGCAACATGGTCTATGCGATGCAAAATCTTGGAGGTGCGTTGACTGCAGACTGGCTAAGCGGTTGTGTCAAAATCGTGTCGCACCGCGCTGACTGCAAGAAGCATGAAACACGTTATATTTGTCATAGTTCTATTATATTGCCACTGTTCATCATGTCATTCTATTATACCCACTGCTGAGTCATATTTCTGTATCTCTCGCTCTCTCTCTCTCTCTCTCTCTCTCTCAGCCGCCCACCAAGAATCAGGTTCTGTCCGAGGTTTCTGCCTGTTTAAAGGAAGTTTTTCCTCACCGCACCAAATACCTGTTCTTGTTGGGTCTCTGTAAATTATATAGTGTGGTCCCGACCTACTCTATCTGTAAAGTATCTTGAAATAGCTCCTGTTATTATTTTATAATCCATAGAGCTAGAGTTACATTACGTAACCTTTGTAACCACTGAGGTCCAACTGAACCAATGAAATAGTTCCTGCCTCCAAAGTGACTACATACAGGCAAGTGTAGGCATGTGTGTATTTAAAATGAAGAGTTCACACAATGTACTCATCGTTCAGCACTCTGACACCCTGCTGCTTTCATGTGTCAACACAACAGGAAATAAATTACCATGCGTCTTCCCTAAAGCTCTCAGCGGAGCCAGAAGAATGAGTCATTTAAACTTGAAAAACTTCAAAGGCTATGTTTGACAGTCGCTGTCTTCGTGTTTAGTTTTTAAATGGAGCTGGTTCTCAGAGCAACGGATGGAAGCCAGGAGTAACAGAGGACACACTATAATGAAATAAGACAGATGGGTGCTTTATCTTCATTGAGAGCAGAGCTACACTTGAACTGTGAATAATGTAAGAAACAAAACATGGGGGACAATCCAGATGTTTACCTCAACAGCTACTGGAGTGTCTTCCAGGAAACATCTGTGCAAGCCTCTTTTGAAATGCACCTGTAAGCTTGAGCTAATCACTAAGCTCAGAAAACATGGTGTCATGATTATGAGGAGTAATTCGGCACAAATGCTGTTGGGGTTGATAAAAGGCTTTGCAGAGCCAATTACGTGCAGGCAGGGAGAGCAGGAGATGTTTGAATCAGCACGTTGCAACAGAAAGTCTTATATAACTCAAGCTGACAAGGAAGGAGATGCAAATTGCTGTAACTAGTAAGCTTGTCGTGTCCCAGAGCCAGGATGCCTGATAGCATATTACAGATTACACAGACATATTTTAGTCCACTAAAGTATGCCTTAGATTTATTACAGCACAAGTGAATTGCTTGGACTGCAGTTCCCCTGAGTACAACTGTCTACAATGGTCAATGAGGCTTGATATAGTCTCTCCAGGCCAGCCTACTGAACTTTTGTCCCTCAGTTTGTTACTCAGTGTAACTAACCAGTGCCTGAGAACAGAGGACTGAGAGAGAGAATGATGATTTGGTTCAGTAACACTCTTTGATCTGTAATATTAAATGGATACTTCACCTATTAGCATTAAGCTTCGTATCAGTAGAAACCCAGTAGTCATTTACGAATGACCGTGCTTCCCTCCCTCATGTCCCCCTAAGACAAGAGATCTCTGTATTGTGTGTCTGGAAAAAAACCCTCTGATGACGCAAAAATTGTCATTTTGCGTCATCGGAGGCTTTCTCGGCCAGATGCTATAGACTACAACCAGCTAGTTCCGCTTAGTTTTCAACCCGCCCATAGGGGGTGGGACTGTCACTACCCGATGCAAGTCGAGTGTCAGCCATCTTGAAGCTAAGCTAACAGGCTCTCTCTTTTCAGCAGCAACCTTGCAATTATGTGCATTCAAACTACCGCACATGTGTACCACCGGGATACATTGGTACAGATTGGAGAATATGCAGGAAACTTTATTACGGACGGAATACTTGACACACTACGCGAGCTTCGCCTGCTACGGAGACCAGCACCTCAGCCTGCGGTGTCGCTTGATGCCGCTTTGGAAGGGGACATCAAAAGCAGTGTGCGAGAAAGCGGAAACGCAGAACGAGGGCAGGAGTTTGAGCTAGGTGGAAAGCTAACGCTAGCCGGCCACCTGTCCCATCCATCCTGCTTGCAATTGTCCGCTCATTAGACAACAAACTGGACTATATTCAACGAAACTCCCAGCGCGAGTTCAGAGACGGCTGTGTTTTTGTTTTTGTGGAAATATGGGTGAACAACTGTGTACCAGACTCCGCTATCCAGCTACCAGGCCTGCTAGCCTTCCGAGCAGATAGAGATGCTGCTCTGTCGGGTAAGACTCGTGGAGGTGGGCTGTGCATATACAGTATGTTAACACAGACAGTTTTTTTCACGGCTGTGTTTGTACTCTTGTGTTTACATCCCACCAAGTGCTAATGCTACCAATGCGTTAGGTGAACTTTATGGAGCTATCAGTGAGCTCCAAAGCGCACATCCGGATGGACTATTTATTGTTGCTGGTGATTCCAACCACGCAAATCTCAAGAAAGTTCTTATATTCTACCTTCACCTCACGGTGAACCTAACTTATAACAATCAGTGCTCTGTTACAAGTTTACTTATGCCTGTCTTTTGTTGTCTGTTGTCTGTCCTGTCCCTTGTCTGTCTTAAATTCTCTACTTTAAGTAGTAATTGCACTTTATGTATAGTCTACAATGTGTGTGCACTAAATGTAGCCTGTTTCTTATGTCCTTTTTATATAATGTCATTTTTATATAATGTCCTTTTTATAAAATGTCATTTTTATATATTTTAAATGTGTAACACCACTTGAGCCACGGTGAAACGTTGTTTCGTTTCACTATATACAGTGTATATGGTTGAAATGACAATAAAACACACTAGACTTGACTGCCCTCTGTAGGCGTGGCTTGGGAGTGGCCTCGTAGGGAAGCGAAGCAAGTGCATTCTGGGAGTTGTTGTCTTCCATCCACATGAACCAAAAATACATTTTCTGGCTTTTCTCAGTCTAGAAGGCACCAACTTCTAAAATTATTTCACATTTCTACTACATAAATGACCCAATTTAAATAAATATTCAACTTTCCAGCGGTGAAATATCCCTTTAAGTCACAAGGTAGCAACAAGATGATCAAATCAAAAACATATGGCTGCCAATAGTATTGGATTATTAATGGAGTCGAAGAGGAACTTGAGATTTCATCTACTAGAGGAGATGAGATTAGCGAAATAAGACACCATTGCATCTTTAACCTTCCATTAAAATATCTTTAAGATAAATGTGATAAACCTGGAGTTTAGTAGATTTCCACAGACTATAGACTTAATAGACTTTAAAACACTACCTTCTTCCCCAATAGCTGCTATCTCTGTTGATGCCGAAAAGGCATTTGATATGGTTGAATGGGCCTATCTGTTCAACATTTTGGAAATGTATGGGTTTGGCAGCATTTTCATTTGGTGGATGAAGGTGCTGTATAAGCACCAAGAGGCAAACTGACGGTTCATTTCTGGATATTTTGCTCTTGGAAGGGGAACAAGACAGGGCTCACCTCTTTCTCCTTTGTTGTTTTGTTTAGCCATAAAGCCTTTGGCAGCAGCCATAATGGGGGAGACTAACTTCCCAGGTGTTATGGTAGGATGTGTAGTGCACAAACATATTCTTTATGCGGATGATCATTTTTGTGTCCGAACCTAGCAGATTAATACCCTGTCTACTCTGGATCATTAAGTACTTAAGCTTTTTGAAGGGCTCCTAAAAAGCTATGTGCTGGGGAAAAGTGTATACTATGTGCTTATTATTTTATCACATATACATATGTTTATTTGGTTTACAGTTTGTTGTCTATTTGTTGTTATTATTTCATTGAATTCTATCGTCTTTACATTTTATGGTTTAATATTTTATCTTGTCTTAATTGTTGTCTAAGAAAGTGTACCTAGGTTGATAATGGAGGCCCATTGCATATGTGGTGATGACGAGTGGGGGGAGGTTCAGGATGGCAGTTGATGTATTCATGTTGTAAATTGTATGTTTTGTATTTTGTTTAAAAAGAAAAAAAAGTGAATCCCAAAAAAAACACTACCCGCTGCTTCCTGATCTGTCAGGTGGGAGCAGGGGCGCCGCCAGCAATTTTGGGCCCCATGACAAAAAATCAAATTGGGCCCCCTCTGCGCAGCTGTTGTCACCACATCTCTAGGACCTAACGGTCCCATCAAAAGCTTTACATAACTCTAATTAAAGGCTTGCAACTGTCTTGCTTCTTGTAGTTCAATACTAGTACTAGCACAATATTTTCTTCTGGTGATTCGTACATGCATGCAAGTCTAGCATGCAGTTCACTATTTGATGCAAGAATAAAAGCAGCCATAGACAATGTGGTGAAGGCCATCTTTTACAGTCTCAATATATTTTTATTGTAAAATTTGACAAAATGGAAAATTCTCTTAACAAAATTATTATAATTATTAATGAAAAACAAACAAACTTAAATATATATTAACTTTTCAATCAAAATAAATTAACATCATCCTCTCAAAAGAATGAAAACAGCTGATTTTTTAACTTAGCTGCACATATATGCCAACAAGAAAATAAAGTGGACATGTAAAATGGAATTTCCACACCAGGGTTATTATAGTGCTACAAAACCGATCAAGTGATCACTAAATCAAAAGGTTTTGAGGTTTGGAATATGGTCATAACAAACTAACAGTACCAGTGACATCAAATTAAAAGGTATGCATAAGAACAAAGGACTCCTGGAAACCCAAACTTTTCTCTCGAATAACAGGCATGTCATTGAACACAATGTTGCTCACCTTCTTCACTGGGAAAGGGAAGGGCACAGTTAGGGGGAGACTGGGGTGCTGCTGACTCATCTGTTGTTAAGTCTGCTAAAAGGGGCAAGGACAATTATTTAATATGAATATCTTGCTAAACGTTTCCCTGCACTGATTAAATGGTGATTAAATGTTGGCTAACACTAGTCTGTAGCTAGCTAGCTTATTTCACCATGGACATTAAGCCAACAGGTTAATACCACTCAGACTATAGGCTACCCACCTTTCTTGGTGAAAAACTGGTTTACTGTTTGACACCCTTTGTCTTTCCTCTCTCTCTTTTCTCTCTTTCCTTTTTTGAAAACCAGATTTTGATTTTACGTTACTTGGCAACATTGTGGTCACTGTAATTCTGTAATTCTCACACCATTACTGAGTGAGTGCGTTAACGCAGGACCAAACCATTTCATGCAGATACAGGGGGTCAGTCGGTCAATATGGATGGTTTACTTTTTGGTTAATGGGGATATTTAACTTTGACTGCCAAAAACAAGTACAAACAAAGAGATCATTCATTTTATTATTATATTTGAAATATATATATACTGAAGGATGATGGTTTAATAATTATATATATTTTTTTATATATATAGTTTTTACCTAT
Source organism: Sander vitreus (assembly GCF_031162955.1). Classification (NCBI taxonomy): domain Eukaryota; kingdom Metazoa; phylum Chordata; class Actinopteri; order Perciformes; family Percidae; genus Sander; species Sander vitreus. The sequence goes on along the minus strand of NC_135868.1, from coordinate 26,709,508 downwards.
TTTTGGGGCCCCTGTCAGTCATGGGCCCTTGGAATTGTCCTAACTTTTCCCCCCTATACGGCGCCCCTGGGTGGGAGCAAATGAAAACAACACACAGGAGAATCCTGAACATAGACACATATACTACTGGCATGGCTGAGACAAATGGATGCACATAAAAACTCCAGTCAGAGTTAAACAGGTGCAAAAAAAAACCCAGAAGTCTGGTTCTGGTTCTGCAGACAAATAATAGTCAAATGTTTCTCTGAAGCAGGTTTTGCCTTGGCTATTAACTAACAAATCTCTCAAAATGATTACATCAGAGTTGCTGGGAGGTCATCAAACAGCAAGCCGATTTATTGCATCTTTGAGTGCTGCATTTAATTTCCCAGAGGGCTATGAAAGTGGATTGCTTTTCATTTATTCATGTAATGAGGGGAGCTCAATAATACTAAATATAACAGATTTGCTTTGTCACTAACTGCATGCTCTGTTCAGAAATACCATTTTGGGCCATATGATGCTCTGAATTCCACATTCACATTCCCATCCCTAAAGAATGAATGTGACAATACAAGGCCTCCGATATGTGGATTACAAGTGGGAACAGCTGTAGAGAACAACAACTTAATTGAAGGATGCTTGAGTTTCTAAAAATACAATATATTCATCTTGACTAAAAGTTTCACTAGCAACTCTGGAGGCTCAGTCCACAATACCAAAGTGTGCTCTCTGAAAATGCTGCCATCTTAGATCTTTGAAAAAAAGTGCTCTCTCCTCTGTGCAGATTGGGGTTGCACTTTGTACTACTCTTAAGGACAAGTAATAAGTTCAAAAATAGGAACATATGAATTTATTTAGTGACACCTGTGTTGCTTATTTGTTGTTTTCATACATAATGTTCTTGTTACAACAGAATAAAAATGTGAAGTTGCACTTCAGCTTTATGTGACTTAAGTAAAATTACTAAATAAGTAAATAAAATGGCCTAATTTGATCCTACAGTGTTGTACTCTGCACTTGCTTTTTACACATTACACATAATAATGGACAATGATCATCTTAAAATAGAAGATACACTTCATCACATAGAACATAAATGATCAAAAGGTAAGTAAGTGGTCTTGAAGAGTCTTTCATTTGGACTCGGTCTTGACTTGGACTCTGCAAATACTTTTATATTTGCACTCTTTGTATTTGTACTCTTCCCACTTTGTATTGCAACAGCTGCACATGCATTTGTGCAGAGGATATGCGGCCCCCCCATCCATCAAGGCCATCCAGGCGAAGCGATGCTTGCATAAGGCGTGCAGCATCATCAAAGACTGTTGTCACTCCAACCACGGACTGCTCACTGCACTCCCCTCTGGAAGGCGTTACAGGTCTCTCCACACCCGAACCAGAAGGTTCAGAGGAAGCTTCTTTCCTGCGGCTGTCACCCTACTGAACTCTAGCTCTTCATCCCGGTGACAACCAACCAACTAAACCCAAAACCCCCCTATCCCACCCATAGTGTTCTATTTATTTACAAATTCTACTGCTCTTCTACTATTCATCCTGCATATACACTTATTCTTACTACTCTTACCTATAATGTTACTGTTTCTGCACTACAATGGTACTGTTACCACACTGCACATAGCTGTACATACTGTACATATCTGTCTATATGGTTCATACTGAATATCCATATTTATTCTGTATATATGTATATGTATATATATATAAAAATAATAATCATTTGACAGCCCTAATATATATATATATATATATATATATATATATATATATATATATATATATATATATATATATATATATATATATATATATATATATTAGGGCTGTCAAACGATTATTATTTTATTAATCGCGATTCATCGCTGAATTTCTATAGTTAATCACGATTAATCACATGTTTTATCACATGATTAAAATTCTATTATTTTGCATTTCAGAACAGTTTTTAAGTACATATTAACAATGGAAAGGAATTCTTACCAGTGGATCTTGATTGGGAATCAAAGTAATGCAAAGAAAGTGACTTTATGAACTTGATTTTAAGATTTGTATTTGTTTATTATTTATTTATTTACTGTAAACAAAAGAAAAATGTGTGAATCTAGTCACACATTTCAATCTAGAGTCAATATAGTGTGCAGTAACTCCTAAATAATTTAGATTACTCAAAGTTCCAGTTTGGCTGCTTTCTCCGTGTCGTACAGGCTGTGTATGTGTGAAACTACTGTCTCCCTCGACGGCAATGTATAAGACGGGTCAGAACATGCCAACCGTAGTACGTCTTTAAGACCCGAGTCTTCTACGATGCTGACAGGTCTGCAGTTAGTTGCCACCCATTTTGCAAGAGCGGTAGTAATTTTTGGGGATTTGGTTTCATCCGCAGGTTGGCGAGTAGCACTCTCCAAAATAGTGCTTTGCCTGAGCCTGCTAGCATCAACCTGAGTCACGTTAACTGTACTACGCTTAGCTCGTAGGTGGTAGCTCAAGCTTGACGAGATTCGGTGATATTTTAATTCGGCTTTACACAATGTGCATATGGTTTTCGACTCGTCTGGGAGTTTTGAAAAATAAAAAGCGCCATTCAGAATTGTGTTGCTGCTGTCTTTCTCCATCATGCCTGCAGCCTGCAGCAGCAGGATGCGTCACGAGGAAGTATGGCAAAATAGTAGCCTGTTAGGCACGACGCGAAGCCGAGTGAAGTGAAAATAAATGAATAAATGGCGGCATGCGATTAATGCAATTAAAAAGAATTAACGCGTTATGCTCGGCCCTTAATCGCATCGCGATTACCGTGTTAATGCTGACAGCCCTAATATATATCATTCTTACCTGTAAATAAATGTTTCATAACAATTTCAGACACCCCTATAGTGGACCATACCATATCAACCTCGCAGTGCTTGTCTGTGTTACAGTGGCTTCTACTGGGCCAATGTTTCCGCAGGATGATTTTTTTGTCCACAGGTTGGGTAAAGTAGACATGTTTTGCATGCAAATAATATTTATAAATATAACACCCATCATTTAAATGAAACTATGTATTTGTGTATAACCAAATCCTACCAAACTGAATTCAGATCAGCATCTACACAGACGCCAACACACCACTTAGATAGTTTAGAGAAGTGGAATCTCTTGTCAGATTGCTTCTACTCATGCCTGTGTCATCTGCAGAAGCTGAACAAAGCTTCGGTACCCTCAGGAGGCTCAAGACGTTGTTTTTTTCCACAATAGGACAGGGTCAACTGAAGCATGTAGCTTTATGTCATATTCATAATGCTAAACTTGACCTTGTGGATCGTAAAGAGATCTTTCAGGAATTTATTGCTTTCAGTGACAGATGCAAAAAGTCTTTGGATCTTTTTAAAGGCCCAGCAACTCCAGTAACTGTCTAACAGTACTTTTCAACATACTTTGCATTTTTACATTATGTTATATCGATCTACTTTAATTTTTGTAATTTGTTATATTGGCAATTGGTTTCAAACATTTGCACAGCATATATTTTAGTTAAAGGAGAATTCTGGCCAATTTTTACGTTAATCTTGATCGCTATAGTTATGCGAGTACTTTCGATAGAAAAAAACCCGACCTGGATCGGTCCTAGCAAACTGGAGTTGCTGCAGCTACCTCTCTGAGCGTCCACTGAGCTAAAACGGCAGTTGTCGGGGGAAGTTTTAGAGTGCATTTGTGCCACTTAACAGACACAAAATGCAATTAATATGTCTGTGCCACATGAACAGGGCCCTAACTTGACAACAAGATACGTTTTCAACTCAGACATTGTTTAAATTCACCTAGCCTGTCTTGATCCTGCCAGTGGGTAGCTTGGCCTGTTAGCTGCTAGCTGCTAGCTGTTAGCTGGTAACTACCGTCTGTGATACGTGTTCAGCCAGGCTTTTGTGAAAATCATCACGCAGCATTTCTGTGTGTATTTGTAGCTCATCCATTTTGTATGTGATCGATCTGGTGTTGGTGAGTAGGAGGCTTGGCAGTGTCGATCTGTGTGGTAGTTCCCTTAGCCGGGCAAGCAGCCTTCGTCCCCGGCTTCCGCAGCGGACAAAAATCCCCCGAGCGCCCGGTGGTCTGGTGGATGTCTTCCAGAGAACAGATTATGCTTTCGCGGCGAAATTTTTTTGTTTATTTCCCCCTCAAATATACGTAATTGAGCACTGTAGTGGTTATGACCATATCAGTGACTATGTAACTACATGGAAAAGAGATAAATGATGTCTGTGGCTTGCACAGGAGTTACTGAAGCCTAGCTGTAGCCTCGCGCTGTCTCCTGGGAATTCAGTTGTAGCAGGAAAAGGTAAACAGTAGTGTGCAGATCGGAGCATAGTGTGTGAAGAGCGAAGAGCGGAGTTGTTTATAAGGGAAGAAGCTTGGAGTAACGTAACTATGGAGAATATAGCAGATATACAACACATGGAAGAACCTTTTGAGTTTGATTGATCGTTCTTATTCATTCAAACCCGAGTATACAGACGAAGAACTAGCCTCACAAGAGTTGGAAAGAACGAGACAGACGGAGGGGCAACAGGCAGATGAACTTGCTGCTCCAAGCACAAGCTAAAGCTAGCCTTCAGTAACTGGAGAACATGACATGACCTGTCCTCTGGAGGACATAGCCACACCACCGCTGCTCCCTGGATTGTTATCGGGATGATTATCACAGAAGCCTGGCTGAATACACTCACCGGAGGGCAGCAAGCAGCTACTACCGCACAATTTTTTTTTTAGGGGGGAATAAACTTCAAGACGTGACAATGTCTGTCCTTTGGAGGACATAGCCACACCACCGCCGCTCCGTGGATTGTTATCGGGATGGTTATCACAGGAGCCTGGCTGAATACACTCACCGGACGGCAGCTACCAGCTAACGGCTATCAGCTAGCAGGGCAAGCTGATAGCCGTTAGCTGGTAGCTGGTAGCTGCCCTGTTCATGTTGCACAGACATTTTAATTGCATTTTATGTCTGTTAAGAGGCACAAAGGCAACAAACAACTGCCGTTTTAGCTCACTGGAAGCTCATACACGTAGATGCAGCTTCTCCGTGTTGCCTGCACTGATTCGGGTCGGGTTTTTTTCAATCGAAAGTACACGCATGTTTATAGCGATCAAGATTAACGTAAAAATTGGCCGGAATTCTCTTTTAATGTGTGTGCTTACCACATGAGTAATACAGATCTGAGAATTTTACTTTTCAGAAGTACACACACACACACACACACACACACACACACACACACACACACACACACACACACACACACACACAGACACAACAATCTACTTTCAAAAGCCCAGTATGGGACCTGTAGGAGCAGCTAATCCCTCATGTGAAAATACAGATTGGATTTCTTATGATTTTGACTGACATGTCTTTTATGTCGCTTTAAACTGTGAAGCTTATGGCTTTACCAAGGTCTCATTCTCCAACAGATCCGAAATGTGTGATGTTTCGAATATGCAGAACGTTTTGAACAAAACAGGAGATTATTTAAAAATAATAATAATGAATAATGATAATATTTCCTTTACATAAATAAAGCTATCTCTCTCTCTCTTTTAATCGTTCTGTTATTGTTGAAATTAAGTGAAGGTGCTTTCTCAGAGATAGGGCTGTTTTTTATTTAAAACAGCTATTTACTTTTATTTTTTACCCTGTCTTTGCATTTTATTTTGTTCACAGTCTGTTTTAATAAAAGTGCTTGTTACATGTCATATCTGGCTTTGACTAACAACTGAACATTTAGCCCACTTTGTAGAAAATACTGAGATATACATTGTGTATCGACAAATCTAGCTAGACCACATGGGTGTTTTCTGTGATTCTGAGCATGTTGTTGTTCAAACATGAACTTCCTCCACTGGTGCCGTGTCAGCCTCTGCTTACATCATGAGACTGCAGTGCCACACTTTCTTTTGCTAAGTGATAAAAATACATACTGCAAAGGCTGCATTATTGAAGCAGTGATGCAAAGCTGACAATCTGTTCCACTGCCCTGCCAGTGGGCAGAGAGGAAATAAAACACCAGGCGGCACACACACACACACACACACACACACACACACACACACACACACACACACACACACACACACACACACACACACACACACACACACACACACACAGCATTTTATAGTCTTTCCACCTGTGCAAGGACTCAAAAGGCGTGTGATAATTAAATGAAATCAGTGAGTTGAGGATAACATGCACAGCATTTAGCCGCTGTACATTCAGACATTCAATATAGTCAGAGAGCGCTGTGCAGAGGGCCAGAGGTGTGTCACAGCTCCCGCTGTATCTCATCTGCCAGCTGCTGCTTTTTTTGGCAGTAAACAGTTTCGGAGTGTGACCATTCATATCTGGTTGTGCTGTGGCTGAACAGACAGGAAAGTGGAGGGATTTTGGTACTGTGGGACATATGGATAGAAGAAGTTTCAGATGTGTGGAAAACCTCTGATTGAAATTAACATAAACCAATAGAGCTTAACAGTGTGATTCAGGAAGTGAAAAAACAGTTTATTTTCTCCATAGGGTTTTTGATCCCTTGTTAGAACTCTCTTGTTAGAACACACATTATACACAGGCCCAAAATACACACACACGCCATGGACCTATGCACTAATGGGGAGATGTCAGAGTGAGGGGGCTGCTAATGACAGGCCCTCCGAGCAGTTGGGGTTTCGGTGCCTTGCTCTAAGCAGTGCCCATTAGGTGACTGGCACCTCTCCAGCTACCAGTCCCTCACATGGTCTTGAGCCGGCGACCCTCTGAGGTACTGCTGCCCCACATGAAATCAACCTTCTTTTAAGGAAACATGTTTTATTCATGAAGTCATGGAGTAGTACTACACTACTCACAAGCATAGCAGCGACGTCTCTGATTGGTTGAGCTTGCTGTTACCATGGAAATGTTTACCGAAACCCACAAACAGCTAGCGAGCTGCTACCACTAAGGTCTCTGATCGTTTCTGTACAGTCTTGTAGCGTTGACTTTTTTTTTTTCAGTTTTCAAAATGTTCTTTTGACCTGAATCAAATGTTTTATGGTCACAATTAGTCTTGGTTCCAGGCTTAAAACTAGTCAGGCCCACGGCCCTTTGCCGCATCATTCCCTGTCCCTTCCTGTCTTCAGCTGTCCTATCAAATAAAGGCCAAAAATGACCAAAAATTTCAACTTCTTTAAATAAGTATTTAATGAAACGTCAGTGGAGCTATTGAATGGGGAAAATCACTTTCAGGCCCAGAACAGTCCAAAAAGTGGGCACTCGCTGTTGAGCTCTATACTGTCCTTAATTTTCTGTTGTTTTGGCCACTTTGGCAAAGTGGGATTGTAAATCTGTGTTCTGTGTGTTTGTAGGCTGAGAGACAGAGGATAGGAGAAATGGAAACGAATCTCAGCTAAAAGCGTGTGCAGACGTTTTCTCAGTAATGATCACCACTTTATCTTCAGTCAACAATTCAACTGGCAGTAGCAGGGCTTGGGTGGAAGCCAGCTGGGCGAGAGAGGTGATAATGTGGGGATTAGAGTTTCAGTTCTGCAGTTATTTCTGAGAGACTGAGCTGCTCTGGATGCAGAATGAATCACTTTGGTTCAGCTAAACCTCAGTGGACATAGTCAAAAAGAGAAAAGTATAATACAATTTTCAGAAGGCAGTTAGCTAATTGCAGTGTTGCAGTCAAGACCACCTAAACCGAGACCAAGTCATCACCAAGACCAGAGTGTATTGAGACCGAATCAAGTCCAAGACCAAGGCAGGGCGAGACAGGGTCAAGACCAAGACCTGACCAAACAACAGAAACTAGATCCCTGAAACATATGGCGCTTACCCACTGCTAGTACCAGCTCTACTCTACTCGGCTTGGCTCGACTCGACTTGGCCACGGTGCCCCGTCCTCCATTTTCCATTGCAGATTTAGTACCGCCTCATGCCTGAGGCGAGGTCGAAGGTGTGTTGTTTTTTACTCTCGGCAAGAACATTTTTGTTTCAAAAGAAGCTGGAGGCAGCAAAAAAAACAAACACCGCTGGCTAAACTATTTAAAAATGGCGGGTTTGTTCAGGACACCCCCATCTGTCACTAGCAATGATGATGCAGTGATTAGTGATGATTCTGGCACTTTCACTGGCACCAAAACAAGTTCCTTCCTGAGACTATTTAGCAGAGCCACTGTCGCTGCGTCTGGAGCTTAGCGCCGCCCAACACCAGTGGGATTGGCTTAAAGAAATACAAACAACACAGAGTTTTTTGCACCTATCCCAGAATGCATCTGTGGTGTAGCCGACCTTCCTCCACAGTGCTGGTGTGTAATGCGGAACTAGGCAGGCTCCAACCATTTCTTTCTGTGAAGTAGCTCTATGCTTGTAAGAGTAAAAAAGGTGATAATGATCAGCAAACTTTTAAATTTGCAAAACTTTTCACTTACATTTAATCAATCATATATTGAGATAATACTGTTTCAATGAAAACTAAAGCATGTTCACAGAGCCTTAAAACTGTGCCAAATTGTTGGCAGTCTTGGCACTTTCTGTATCCTGTCATGCCTTGCGGTATCTATTTTCAGCACTATCCCACAGTGGCGTTCTTATCGCCTAGGGAGCTACTCTGTCCTTCAGTCTGATTACGGAGGGTGAGAAGGGGATGTTAAATGTAAAATGGACTGTACGGATGGTTTTCTGCATGAACTCCTCTCAGAGTGCATCTCACAGCCAGAGCTCATTGTTGCTTCGATGATGTCACTGTGTCCCGTGACCAAGCCTGACTGTGGCAGCAGAGACTGGCAGGAGCTTTGGTTAATGATGCACAGGAGACCAGGGCTCATAAAGATGGTGGTCCTCATTGATTCCAGACCGGTGCTGTGACATGTCATGGCCAAGAGCAGATTACCCCCTGACCACCTGATTAGTTTTGGTATTGCGGGGGGACAACGCCCATGGTAAACCCATAGACTGTTAATATTAATGGACAGAGCATGTGTGACATCACCCATTGGTTTTTGGAGATCTGTTACGAATCGTCGAGTTTGCCGTTACGGGCGCAGCCATCCTGGTTGCGGATGTGACGATTTTAGACGAGAGGGAAGAGTGAGGGAGGAGCCACGTTACGTTCACTGGCACTTAAACACACTTTTCAAAGTAGAGCTGCCCATTAATCAATCCAGTACCACCAATTACAGTTTTTAACAAAACTGAAAATTAGAAGATTAAAAGATAAGTCAGGCAAGATCAGGGCTGTAGCTACCATTAAGGAAACTGAGCTCATGTTTTAACATTTCATACAGTTTGGCGGTTTACATGATAATTTAAAATAGCTGCATTCTATGATCACACACATTACATATATTACACATATTGGTTTTTAAGGCTAGCTCAGATTTGGTTGTTAATCTTAAAATGTGTTAGACTTACCCTAGGCAGGCGATGGGTGGTGCCTCTAAAATGCCAGTGCTGGCCCTGTACAAATATTAAAGCAGCTCCATCATGGTGAAAAGGGGAGATTTTCCTCATGGCAGTTATCAGTAAGCTTTACTGGTTCTGCTGACTGGTGGAAGTTGTCAAATGAGGACAGTAGGGGTGAGTGCATGAGGGAGCAGCCAGTATGCTCAATCACAGAGACAAACAGCACAGCTCCATGGAGTACGTCAATCCTAATCACAGCAGGACAGCCACAGCCAGCGGGAAGGGGAGCCAGAGAACAAGAGAGAAAGCCAGAGAGGACACAGTGTCAGTATCGTGATCGGATTGTTTCATAACCGCCACCAGTTGAGTACAGCCTGTGTGCAGGAACATATTTTCAGTAATGGGTGCTGCAGGGCAGTATGCACGTCCACAACAGCATACATGCATGCACAGGATTAAAGGAGAATTCCGGCCAATTCTTACGTTAATCTTGATCGCTATAGCTACGAGAGTACTTTCGATAGAAAAAACCCGACCCGAATCAGTGCAGGTAACACGGAGAAGCTGCAGCTACGTACTACAAACGTCCTCTGAGCTAAAACGGCAGTGGTCGGGGCAAGTTTTAGAGTGCCTTTGTGCCTCTTAACAGACACAACATGCAATTAATATGTCTGTGCCACATGAACAGGGCCCTTATGTGTCAACAAGATGCGTTTTCAACTCAGACATTGTTTAAATTCACCTACCCTGGTCCCTGTCTCGATCCTGCCGGTAGCTAGCTTACCCTGCTAGCTGATAGCCGTTAGCTGCTAGCTGCCGTCCGGTGAGTGTATATAAATCCACAGAGCGGCGGTGGTGTGGCTATGTCCTCCAGAGGACAGTTCATGTCAGGTCTTGAAGTGTATTCCCCCCTAAAATAAACAGTACTGTGGTAGTAGCTGTACAGCCACATAGCCGTTAGCCGTTAGCTGCTAGATGCCGTCCGGTGAGTGTATTCAGCCAGGCTTTTGTGATAATCATCCCAATAATAATCCACGGAGCGGCAGTGGTGTGGCTATGTCCTCCAGTTACTGAAGGCTAACTTTAGCTTGCGCTTGGAGCAGCATGTTCATCTGCCTGTTTCCCCTCTGTCTGTCTCGTTCTTTCCAACTCTTGTGAGGCTAGTTCTTCGTCTGTATACTCGGGTTTGAATAAATAAGGACGACCATCAAACTCAAAAGGCTCTTCTGTGTGTTGTATATCTGCTATATTCTCCATAGTTACGTTACTCCAAGCTTATTCCCTTATAAACAACTCCGCTCTTCACTCACTACGCTCCAATCTGCACACTACTGTTTACCTTTTCCTGCTACAACTGAATTTCCAGGAGACAGTGCGATGCTATAGCTAAGCTTCAGTAACGCTATTACTGTGCAAGCCACAGACATCGTTTATCCCGTTTCCATGTAGTTACATAGTCACTGATATGGTCATAACCACTACAGTGCTCAATTACCTATTTTGAGGGGGAAATTATCTAAACCTTTCGCTGCGAAGGCATGATCTGTCCTATGCAGGACATCCACCAGACCACCGGGCGCTCCGTGGATTGTTATTGGAATGATTATCACAGAATACTGGCTGAATACACTCACCGGACGGCAGCTAGCAGCTAATGGCTAACGGCTATCTGGCTGTACACACTCACCGGAGGGCAGCTAGCAGCTAACAGCTACTACCGCAGTACTGTTTATTTTAGGGGGGAATACACCTCAATACATGACATGAACTGTCCTCTGGAGGACATAGCCACACCACCGCCGCTCCTTGGATTTTTATTGGGATGATTATCACAGAAGCCTGTCTGAATACACTCACCGGACGGCAGCTAGCAGCTAACGGCTAACGGCTATCAGCTAGCAGGGCAAGCTAGCTACCGGCAGAATCGAGACAGGGACCAGGGTAGGTGAATTTAAACAATGTCGGAGTTGAAAACGCATCTTGTTGACACGTAAGGGCCCTGTTCATATGGCACAGACATATTAATTGCATTTTGTGTCTGTTAAGAGGCACAAAGGCACTCTAAAACTTGCCCCGACCACTGCCGTTTTAGCTCAGGGGACGCTTGTAGTACTTAGCTGCAGCTTCTCCGTGTTACCTGCACTGATTCAGCTCGGGGCTATAGCAATCAAGATTAACGTAAAAATTGTCCGGAATTCTCCTTTAAGGCTGTCCCTGAATCCGGATTTCAGAGTTGACTCTGAGTTGGCACTGCAAACGACACAAACATTGCTCTGTAGTGCTACTCTGGGTATCTTTAAGGTTAACTCTCAACATTTCTGTTAATATGGAGTTTCTATTTACAATGAAAGCAGTGCAAACAATTCTGCAATCCTCATTGAGGAATGTCCCATTCCAATGCATTGATTTGGGGGATCAACTTTGGTGTATTACTCTACTATAAGGTAACGTTTTAATGCCTTTTGTTTATCATCTGTGATCATCACATTTCCACACAGAGAAATAAAAAGTGTGCGTTCTGGTCATTGTTCAGTTATAAAGTTCTGCACCAGACAGCGCTGTCAGCCAAACACTGTAGAGGAGGTTGTACCAGTGTCTTGTTTAAATGTCGATAGTAATAGTTAGTAGGCTAGTGATATCTACAGTCCGCCATGCTATTATCCTGCGTGGCTCTAATAAAAAAATGCCCAAAAAAAGAATCTTAAAAAGTGTCCGGTTCTGTCCCTGATAGGAGGGAGCTCAGAGTCCAGAGTTCTTGGACTAAGGCTAAGTCCAAACATGTGCAGGCGTGTCTGCTGGTGGACAATATTCAATGATTATTTTACTATCACTGAGTCCAGACTGAATTAAATAACAATAGAGACCTGTACTACAAAGCAAGATTTAGGGTTACTTCAAGGTTCAACCAAGGGTTTTGTGTATCACGACGGTGGGTCACTTGTTACCAGGTTACATCGCCATGGTGGCCACCTAACCTGCTCGGGATCAGAGATCAACGGGTATGAAAGCACTGCCTACTGAACCAATCAATACTCGATGATAAAAGATCCGGTGATGCTCGGTGGTGCTCGTGGTTAGTGAGAGGTGCACTTAGAAAAGCTAGAACATTTAGAGACCGACAAAACTTGTTGGCATTCCCTGATGGGTATCTTTATGAAAGATACAGATTTTCAGCGGAGGGAATTACGTATCTTTGTCAGCTTAGTGAGTTGTATGTTGCTATTGCGACACATCGAAGTCATGCACTTACAGTTCCACAGACTGTATGCATAGCATTGAGTTATTTTGTTAAGGGTTCTTTCATGTATGCTGTGGCTGATGCGGAGAACCTGAGCAATAACACAGTCTGCCGCGCAATTCGCAAGGTGGTCCTTGCTCTAACTGCACTACTTGATACATTTGTTGTGTTCCCAGGGCACTTGCACTTAAAGAGGGCTTTTATGAAATAGCAGGTAAATTATAATTTAAATTGACTATTTAATCAAATGACGGCCCCATGACGTTCACTGTTGCATGTGAAACCCATCATACTCATATGATAGGGTTCCCGAGAGTGAATGGTGCCATAGATTGCACCCATATTCCCATTACAGTATCGCTGGGTGAGAACGAAGGCGATTTCATTAATCACAACTCATTCCCCAGCATCAACGTTCAGGTAAAGGATAAAGAAGGATACACATACTGGTTCAGGAGTCCTTTAAATGCATATTGATGTTTCCCTTGTGTTAATGCTGTCACCTTGTGGACTTATTGTTAACCCGAGATGCTTGATGCAGATGACTTGTGACAATCAATGCTTGGTCACCAGCATTGAGGCAAAGTGGGCTAGGTCAGTCCATGACTCCCGGATCTTTAGGGAGTCTGCACTGTGCCACAGATTTGAGCAAGGTATGGCAACTGTAAGTCAAATTTTGTAATACTGATTATGGTAATATTACTTCTCATCTTCAGGGCTTTTCAGTGGATTGCTGGTGGGGAACTGGGGGTACGCCTGCCGGCCCTTTTTGATGACCCCCTATCCTTACCGAACGCAGGGCCACAGAATACCTTCAACGTAGCCCTTACCAACAATGGTCAGGAAAGAAATTACTTTTGGCATACCGAAAGCCCACTTCAACTGCCTTGGTGGCCTCCAAGTGGCCCCAGAACGGGCGTGTCAAATAGTGACCGCATGTGTCGAGCTCCACAATGTGGCCCCGATACAAAAGGAGGAGAGAGCCCCTCCTGTCAGCCAACAACCCCCTGATGTTGTGGACCCCATGCACCATTGACCCTACTGGCAGGGCTGTGATCACCCAGCAATTCTTTGCTTAAAGCCCCAGTGTGTAACGTTTGTAGTTGTTCATTATCAAAATCTGTATTGCCCTTCACAAACTTGTCCTTTTTTATGAATATTGACCACCATCATCAATTCCTGGGGTAGACGCTCCAGAATGATGCGCCATCTTGAAATACTTTAGCCGGTAAGGCTTCCCGGCCCCAGCAAGTTTGAAGAAGGAAACATGGAGGACCACACGTATTCAAAATCCAAATTTCTTCTTCTTCGCCCAGAAAAAGAAAACGGATATTGAAAAGAGCAAAAGACCGGTGTCATCAGAAAAAAGAGTGAACATTGGAGCTGCTGAACTAGTTAATTATCCTCCGGACTGCAGCATTCTCCTTTTCTTTCTCTCTCCTTTCCATCGCGTGCCCGCTCGTGGTGTGACGTGCGTGTCCGCGCCACTCTCCGACATGAATATCATGCATGAACTCCAACAACCACGGCCGATAGACGGCCTTTTGTACACCTTCGCTTTTTGAAGCGTGAAGGCTACCGTAGCTTAAACTATAAACTTAAACCGTGGTGAAAACAGATTTTTTTTATGGCTGTTGAAACTATATTCTGATTTATGTAGTGATAAAAAAGAGACCTTTGACTCTACTATGTCTTTATCCAATGTTCAGATTTCTGTTCTGGAAATGTATGCAAATTAACACTCCATTAGTTTAACAGATGTATTAATAAGTGAAAAATTGCAACCTCAGTACATGATTTATAATTTCATTTAATGAGGATTTCTATTTCATACAAGGATAATCATGATTATTTTGGGAGTCTTTGACTAAAGATGTTAAATTTTTAACAACTGTGTTTCTTAAAGGTCCAATATGTAATATATTTACTGTAATAAATCCAAAAATAACCCCAATACGTCATCAGATATTAAGGAAACATGCTAAGTTGAAATACTATCTTTTCTGACATCATTGCTAATGCCAGTATTTTCTCCTTTTGAAATTTCCGTTCCGTGACGGAATTTCTGTTTGTGTTTTGGTCTGTGTGTTGTTATCAACTACCCAATTTGACAGTCAGGCCGGTTTGCCAGATATACCTGTAAAAACGTAAACCCAGCGCACTACAGCTTTAACGTTAGTACAGCCATGAAAGCAGCACTCAAACAAACGGGATCAATGGAGATAAATTCTACATGACATTAAAAAACTGCATGTTTCTAACAGTTGCGTGACCAGAGACTTAACAAACTAACTAAATATTGGAGATGTATTTGAAAGATAGAGACAGCTTAGAGCTGTGAATCGGGAAGAGAGGACCGTGAGTTTGCTGTGTGTTTAGCAATTATTTCCTCAATTCTAAGCCAATGAAGTGTGTTCAGTCGGGTGGAATAGGACGGCAAGGTAGTGGTATTTTTAGTAGTTCCTATCCTGGAGTGTGGAGAGGACGACGAGTTGTCGGGTTTTTAGCGGTTCCTACTGTAATTCTAAGCCGAAAAAGTGTGCCTGTCAGTTGGGTACAGAGCTCCGCGTGAGCACAGGCTTTTATGACTGTCAATATAAGCGAGCATCTAACGTTAGCTACTCCGCTGTCTAACATTGCTGGATGCTGCGGTCTCAGCCTGGCAACCAACGTGAACTTCAAGTCTGGGCAGGAGGGGGCGGGTGAGACGACTCTCTCCAGTATTTTGAATTTGTATTGCAGTAACTATTTTAAACACTAGCTGTCAGTATTACATATTGGACCTTTAAATCTTTAAGTCTTATTTTCATTTATGCTTTATGTAAAGCACTTTGACTTGCCTTTGTGTGTGAAATGTGTTTAAAGAGTAAACTTGCCTTGCATTTGTTGACCAACCTCCTACCAAAGAGAACAACGTCCCCCTCCCCTTACCTTTTCTCTAGAGCCACGGTCCATGCCAAACTAAATCTTCAGTGGACAAGCTACTATGGATCATGCTCCCTATTGGATAAACCCTTTCCATTTTGGACACTCAATGACTTTTCCACTAGTGCCAATCTCAGGTAACCCGTCGAGCCAGATGGTTTGTTACACAGAATCATCTGAGCAGCCGTCATTGGAAACTTTTTGGGAAAGGGCAGTTCTTTTTCATAATATTTGTTTCGATGTGTCACTATGGGAGCAAGCCTTACCCTCAGAAGCACTTATCTCATTACGCCAATCCTGATTGGCAAATTCCACGTAGGGTAACTACTTTGGCAATAAATTCCTTTCTGATTCCGATTGTAGAACAAATCAATACAAACCACGCACGTAGCTACCAGGAGCACCATTTAGCTAGAGTCCTTCTCTCTAGAGGATGAACCCAATTCAATTTGGAAATCCTGTGGTGTTTCTTCTCATGACACCCTTACACAAAACTTGCACACAACATACTTCATAATAGCATAAGATGACTGCTCAGCCATGCTCCTCAGGAGAACCACCTGTTGTGTAGTGTTTCCCGAGGTCAAAGTGAACCTTTTTAGCCCCATACTCATAACTTGAATAGTAAAACCATCTGTATGTTTGTTCCATTCAACACGAATATATTCTGGGGTGTAGTGAATATGCAGAATATACAGTAGGCTTTAAACTTTTTATGTTGGTAGATGTAGAAAATTAAAACCTTAGATATATAGCAGATATTTAGATTTTTAAATGGGATGAAAAATGATTTTATTAATATTTTTCTTTTTTCTTTCCTCTCTTGTCTAGGATTTGTGATTTTTAGATGTTCTGAAATGTTAGTGTAAAAGTTACTTCAACTTTAGCAAATTATAAAAACATTTTAGAAAACTATCTACATATTCAACCCTTCTGTCCAGCATGAAATAAATGTAAACCGTGAAATAAAATTCAAAAATGAGAAAACTAGCTAGACACACAACTTGATCAAATACAATGTCTCCATTTGTGTTTATTCTGTGCATTATGCTCTTTTATTATGTCTTCCTGTGATGGTAAAGTGAGGGTTCACAATTAAAAAAAGAACTTAGGTTGGCTTGCTTGTTTCCAACAAGTCAAGGGAGTGTCATGGGGCAAAGTGAAAGATCTACTACATGTTGAGCTGTACAGAATATCGTGTTCTAAAAAAGCATCATGTTTAAAAATTGACAAAATATAAACTACATATGCCATACTAAATATGTCTGATTTAAATGGGCAGTGTGTACTCAAGAGGAGGTTAAATCTGGCCACCTAGACTTATATATTGTTTTGTTATCACCAATGTAATGTTGCAGTGTGTTTGCATTAACTCAATATGCAGACCGTCCTCACCCAGAAAAAGGCTGCATAGGTCGATTGTGAGCAAGCAGCTCATAACGACCCATAGTTACGTTTCTTGTTAGGCGGCGACCTCTCATGGCTGTAGTAATTATGGTGAAAGCAAAAGAGGAAGTAATGTGAAGAAGTACAAGAGTGCCAAATTGTGCGTCAGGAGAAAGGTCAGGGTGGTGAATGTCTCAATCTAACACAGGACTTTCCCCCAGGAGACCAGGGTTCATGTCTGTTTGAAACCAAAAGTCAACTGTCACTTTTTAAAATTAACTGAGTGGCGCAATGATGTCCGTGAAGCCACATTACGTCCTCATTTTAATAGTTTTACATGAGTAAACAAGTATTTTTGTTGCCTAAACTTAGCTAGTTCTGTTTCACAATGCTAACTAGGTGTTTACACACTTCACGTTAAATAGAACCACAACCTCTCAGGAAGAACTCAAGTCGTTTGGAATGTCTCCAAATCAAGTGCTCTTAAAGGTAGTATGGTGACCCACAAGGGTCTGTTCTGGGTCTTCTTATATTCACTATTTATAATAAATAGAATGGCTCTCTGCTACTCCACATTGTTATGAACATTGTTTTGCAGATGATAATGTCTTAAATGTCACATGCGTGTCTCTTAACTGGTTTTGAATACTATGCTTGGGATTTCTTTTCTCAGTTTAACGACAAATATTTGTGTTGTGTGAATTGTGTCAATGTTTTTATACAGTTTTTCTTGTACTGAGGCATCCGAACAAAACAATCTTGATCCAATATCACTTTCTATTTAAATAAAATAACTAAAGCCAGAAACCTGAGTTTATACAATGGGGCTATTTTCTTAAACACATGTTGTAGCTCGAAGGAAAAATCTAGAAAAGCAAAATGAATGCCTGTTTTTGCATTGACAATTATAATTCATGTATTAGTTTTTCATTCCTATCATACATCATCACCTGCTTGTAGAATGATCAAATAAACAGCAGCCAACAGTTTCAACTAATGACATCCACTCTGACAGCAAGGGTCCATGAGTTTTAGTTCTGAGCTAATTCCTGAGTTTAGTTTCTGGGACTAGTAAAATATGCAAAATTGCATTATCAAATCATAATGGAAGATGTACAGTATATCAAGACAGGCCTGTTATAATGAATAATTCAAGTTTATTACAACTTGGGTCATATTTTCACCCATTTCTAAGTCTGTGTATAACTACTAGAAAGTACTAGTAATTTACTCAATCAGATTGCACCATTAGAATGCATATCTTATCTATTACATAATTTGTGAATTGTGTATAGGAAACATCAGTCCTATCCAATTAAAAGCTGTGCAAACAGAGTTACTGTCATTATAAATAAACGGTTGGCTTCTTTCCAATCTGTCTGACTGCTCATGTTTCAGACTTTTATGTCATAGTGATGTCGTATTCCCACACCTCATTAATTTACGGGTGTGTAAAATGCTACAATAACTTATAGAAATGATGACCAAAACTACAAAAATATGATGATGATAAGTTAAACTGGAATCATCCTTTAAGCTTTGTGCAGATCTCAAATTCACTCGATGGCTGAAACAACTGGCCTAATTAATGAGTGCCAATAACTACATTACCCAGATAACCTTGTTAATGTGTTGATGTGGCAGTTGAAATAACTGGAGTATTGCCTTAATCAGGTTATAATCAAATTACAAGCGTGAAAGTAAAGGCTTGATGATCAAAACTTATGCAGTTTAATGAAGAACTATTATCCTCTGCTCGACACTTCACTTTTCTCTAATCAACCTCATGTCATGTTTGAGTTTACTTTCATTTGAATTCCTTCTCTGTAGATGAGTACACACTGCCCATTTGGTAGAAAAGTAGAAATGTGAAACATGTGCAGAAATACTGTAGATGCTGATGTCATGCTCAGACTAAAACTGCATCTGGAATGCTCTCAGTACAAAATCCTTAAGTTAAATACGACTGTGCTGAGTAGATCTAAAACATAAAGACACAGACAGAAGACAGAGGTGGGAATAAATAAAGTCAGAGTCATTTCAGTACACTGATGTCTCCTGTTCTGGTGACACGAGCACTACAAGAACAACAAGAACGACTAAAACAATCAAAAGATGGGAAGATCACCCAACAAATCATTGAGTCAGAACTTTAGATACGGTGAAAGGAGTAATTGCCCCTGTGGTTTGATAAAATCATTCTTTTTTTTATACATAAATTGAAAAAATATTTTTTTCACACTGAGAGGGAAAATAAAATATTTACTGTACAAGAAATGACACCAAACTTGCACTAAAATTTGAGAGGGACCCTCGAGTCCTGATGAGTATAATCCCAAGAAAAATCACCCACAATCCCTTTGTCGATGCTGTTTGGAACACATTGTTAAAAAACACTTGACCTTCAAGTTATTGATAACCAATTCTGATGGTAAGAAAAGCTGTAGAAAAATAAAGTACCAGTAATCTCAAGATTAAAAGACCAAATGCCCTTGGAAATTTTCCTAAACTCCCCAGACAAATTGGAGAGGAATAAACCCACAAATGCTGTACTTTATTTTCTTGTTTCTCTTTAAAAAAGTTTTTTTCATCAGTCCAGCAGTTGATCTTTAATGGAACCAGAGGGGATTGTGGGGAATACCGGGACGGATCTCCTTTAGGCCAAATCCACACTCGTGGAGGTTAAGGTTCAGATTCCAACATCGAAGCTTGTTCCCTCTGACGGTCTGCTGGTTCATGTCCAAGGCAGGGCAGTGGCTGTGATGGCTGGGGGGTGGAGACACAAGTGAGGGGGGGAGAGTAGGGGCAGATAAGAGACCTGAGGCGTGGTTGAAGAATTGGTAGATTGACAGAAAGAGAGATGAACAGATGGCCAGAGAAAGAAAAGAAAGATATTTTAGTGGATTTTAACAGCCAACCATCAACATACAATCACATATTCAATTTTATTTATAGTGTCAAGTTATCTCAGGACACTTGAAGCCCGGTTCAGACCAAAGATTCTCAACGAGACGAAACCCGTTTTAGGAAAAGTTTCAGCGGTCTGAACCCGCCCGTCTCAGTTCGACTCAAACAGCTGATGGTGTCGCTGAGACTCAGCTGGTCCGGTCTCCAGAGGCTGGTTTTAAAACGTAAGAGACGTCACCTGTTTTAACAGCCAATAGAGAAGTTAGATGGACGGAAGCTCATCGAGCCGCGAGCACGGTATGTGGTGGAGCGAGCTAGAGAGTGATTGAAGAGAAGGAGCAGCGTTAGAACAACGCAGAGAATCGGGAGAAATAAAACTTTTTCTCTGTTTCATCTATATAATAGAAATGCAGCGTTAGCAAGTATCTCACATCGCTATCCTCATTCATATTTTAATGATATATTCGCTACAAATGGTATCCAGCTACAAAAAAGCCTGAAAAGTCGGAAGTTAAAACGGAAGTACAGAGAGGGGTCGCTCTGGAGATGATACACCGTCTGGTCTCGTCTCATTGGTGTGAACTGGCAGCTTTCAGAACACTGCAGGCCGGAGACTGGTCAGGAATCTTTGGTCTGAACTAGACTTTACAGATAGAGTAGGTCTAGACCACACAGTATAATTTGCAGTATAATTTACAGAGATCCAACAATTCCCCCAAAAGCTATTATTTGGTTGTACGTATGTGAGCATGTGTTCTTGGAACAGGAACTGTGCGATGACTGATGATGTTACACACATTGAGAAAGGCCTGTAGGCCTCTATCAGGGCCAGAATGGGATAATTTAGCCCAGGCCACACATTCACATGTTAGCATGTTTTTTTCTTCTTCTTTACTTAAAACACTAACCATGTCCCTTTCTCATAAACATATGTGTAGTTTGGCAGCATTCAGCTGCACGGTGCTCCAGGGTTTTTGTCCTTTCAATGCGCTCCCTCTCAGCTCCAACTGTTTCTCTCTTGTGTGTTGTATGTGTACAGGCATATGACCAATCACATGATGACAGCCAGGGATCATACAATATAGCTGTCCCGTGTTGTTTTTACTTATATATATACATATATACCGTAGGATTATACAGACTGCTATCACCATTACTTTCCTAATTTACAAGTTTGCTCATTATGCCCATGCCTTCCTGGTCTGTCAAACATAACTGAGGGCTTCAACCCCCATCTAGACTGGGAGATGTGTTTACATAACAGCCTGTCAGCCGGCTAAATGGACCCATTTAAACCACATAAACAGGCTGACAATAAAGCCACATGGCCATCATTATGGAACATACGTCATGCTTGATGTTGGCGCAGTTACCATACCAATTTACTAAGAAAACGGGGGTGCCCAAATGTGCTGCAGCTTTAATAAGTTTGCAACTGCATGGAACACGAAAATGCAAAATAATCTCCTGTGAATATTTTGTTGTTCAATAAAAGGTTTGACTATAGGCGCAAGCTCATCCACCACGGCTGGTTAGGATGTTGGTAGGTCAGTTTGAGGTCCTTCTGGGGACGCTGCTGAAGAGAGAGAGAAAGTGACGGGAGACACGGTGTGAGCGGACGAGAGAGAGCGATCGGAGCAGAGGAGAGTTAACGTTTAGCGGAGAAGATATCAAGTGAATGTTCAGTAGAGCTACAGTTGGAGCTCCTCCAGAAACAACTGATCCGTTTTACTGAAATCAGTTCCTTTAATTTCCAACATGGCGTCAGTTTTCTCTTCATTGCATCACCAGTCATCATGTATCAAGTTTACAATAATAAAGATAAAACATGAGTTTGAATGCATGGATTCAGCATCCCACTGACTGTAGGAAGGCTATGTAAGCTCAACATGATGTTACAGAAATGTCACTGATCCACGATCAGCAAGTGATGTGTTGTTGTGTCAAGAGTTTGAGTCAGACCAGAGGCCGGATGGTGAAGGTGGGCTCAGTGTGGACACTGTCACGGCACGCTATCTTCTTAATGGTTGTTCTGCATGGCTGTCAGGGCGGGGTAGGTGGGGCTTACCTGGTCACAAAGCCACTAGAGTTTTGAGGAAGGGAGACGTGTTTGAGTGCCGCCAGAAAGTCGATGGAATCCCCTTTTTCCTCCATTAAGTTGTGTTACAGTTATTGTCCGCGTCTTAAATGTCTACACATGAACTGTCCATGGAGCACTGACTAACCAGTGTCGGAGCACGGAGAGCGAGCAGATCGAGTTGACGGATCGGAGCGGTGCCGGGCAACAAGGCGAAAGGTAGGCCTTTTTCACCTTACCTTTAGCCTGACAGCCCAACGCTTATCTGTGGAGATTCATATATGACAAGTAATGATAGGATTGAGTATTCCCAGGGTTGGGGTTTATGCCGTGACAACGCTCACCTTCCAAAGGATCAGTGTGTCTTACTCTGGGCTGATCTCTGTCTCCTGGTGCACAACCACTTTGGTAACAGACATGTCTGGGTGCTGCTCCTTCGCCTCTTTAATGGCCTGAGCCAAAGCCTGAGCAGCGGAGGAAGGACAACAATGCACGCTGGTTAACATGATTAATGAGTTTAATTAAAATGACTTCATGCAGAACAGATTTACTTGATATATGAACACAACTGCTCTATGAGGCTAATTAAGCCAACAAATAATTCCCACTTCACATATCAGGTACATATGCATTTCAGCCAGAACATCTATAAAGCACCTGCTTCCTGGAGAGCTTTGAGGGAAATACAATACTCATCTTCTCCCATCATTTACATTCCTCACCTTGTCGTGATCAATTTCAGTGTCTCCAGTGATGACGATTCTCTTCTCAATGCGAGTCTCAGAGATCCCTCCTTTCACCGTCTACAACAGACACAAGATGACACAAGATAAATATCTAGAAGCTAGGGAAAACATGCACACATTGAAATCCATCTTTATTATCCCTCTGAATTTTGGATGACAACAGATCCACACTGGCAGAAAAGCCTGACACGACTTGTTGATCAGCCGTAAGACCAGAGTGCTGTCTCTCTCTGAAATAAGGCGGATCCAGGCACAGGTTTGGAGGACGATGCAAAGGAACATGGATGTAAGACATGCACAAAATATACCTGTAGAGCAATGACATATGGCCCTCTAATCTATCTATTGTTCTTTTGAACAGTGTAACTGCAGGTTTTT
Source organism: Sander vitreus (assembly GCF_031162955.1). Classification (NCBI taxonomy): domain Eukaryota; kingdom Metazoa; phylum Chordata; class Actinopteri; order Perciformes; family Percidae; genus Sander; species Sander vitreus. The sequence goes on along the minus strand of NC_135868.1, from coordinate 26,686,442 downwards.
AGGATAACTCATGTTGCACCGTGTAGTTTTGTGTCTTTCATGGAGGTTTCTGAAAAGCTGAGGCATGCTTCCGGGTGCGTCTTTTTTTTACCCAAACCAACAAAATATCAGACTAAACAAAGGAACCTCAAGTGTATTCTGGTCTCAAACCCCTGAGTGCACTCAAAGATTGGCTAATATGGACAAAAACACAGAACTACGTTTCAAATGTTCACATAGACATCCACAGGAAAACATGTTGGAAGCGAGTGGAACAGAGGCTAGCCAGCAGGGCGGGACACTCTCCAGCAGGGACTTACACAGGGTGTAGTGAAGGGTCAATAAGTGATGAAACAGGGATAAGTATTGTACAACATGGTGGTGAGTGACTGTGCAGATGTGGACTGAGTGAGTGCGGGGCTGTTGGTGAGCTTTGCACACCTTGGTGATCTGGGTGGTGGTGGTGGTGCTGACCGTCTCCGAGGTGATGGTCTGGGCACTCAGCAGCACTGCTGAGTCCCTCTCTGCCGGGCTGTCCACTGGCTGTGGGAGAGACACCTTTTGAAGGGTTACACAAGAACCTCAAATCAATCAATTGAACATACTCAATGATCTCCTATCTGTTATGTGTATGTGTGATTTATGTCATTAAGACATTCTAATCCTACTTGCCTGGGTATTGAACTGTTTTGTTATCAACCAAAATGATTCTTTCATTCATTTTCTGATTTAAATCCAAAGTTTCTCATTGTGGGCTGGATTTAGTTCTTGTACAGCTGCTTGTGTTTAACTACTTACATATTTGAGATTTATTTGTATATATATTTGTAGAAATTGTAGAAAAACATCTTTATGTTTAATTAGGTACCAAAAAATAGTGTTTTGGTTCTGAAACTCACGTAAAGTATCAGTATTACCAACTGGGCAAACAGGGCACTTGTCCTGGGGCCCCGGACCCTCGGGACGCCCAAAGGCTCCAGGTCCAATATCCAATGGTAAATGGCTGCATTTATACATCACTCTTATCTAAAGTGCTTTACAATAAGTCTCTCATTCAGCCATCCACACTCACACAGTGATGGCAGTGAGCTGCTATGCAAGGGTTCAGTGTTTGGCCCAGGGACACTTTGACGTGTAGACACTTTGACGTGTGTACACTTTAACATAAGGACAGGAGGAGCCACAGCCGCCCAATGTGTGGCATCTTGGGCCTTTAGTGGGCTCATCTTTGGACATAATATATGACCGTTTGTACCAACCTAAAGGAGCCATGGATGGAAAAACTGTGTAATGTTCCTGCCTGTTGAGTGGCTATTAACAAACTGGCAGAGGTCCTCTACAGTCAACATATGGAAACATGTTTACAAGCATTGCATACAATTTAGACTTGTATTGCATTTAATCAAGGCCCAGAATTCCCCTTACCTGTGCTGACTCGTATGTGATGGTCTTGGTCTCAGTGTGAACTAAAGGGATGTCCTTGTAGGTCACAGTTCCTCTCAGGGAGTTGGTGACGTCTGAGATGGTGATTGTCTGGGTCTTTAGCACAGGAGACTAGAGGGATCAGACCAACAGTCACAAACTAACTCTCTGAGGGCTCCATCACAACTAAAACTACTGGAGCTGTGGATGTGTTAAAGAAGGCAGGAAATCTAGATTACTCATGAAGTTACTATTGTAACTTTAGTTATGGACTACATACAATGAGTTAGGATTTATTTTACGCATATCTTTGTTCAAGTGTGTTAACAGCACGTTTGACCACTGTCTTTGACATTATGTTGTGTTCATATGAAGCCACCAGCACTCAAGCGGCACTTGCGTTACATTTGTGGTGAACCAACTAGTTTGATAGTCATCTCTACTCATTAAAACCAAATGAATGCTTTGAGTAGATTGATCTGCCTGCCTACATCAATACTCAAGCTCACTAATGAAACTCTGATCACCAGTGTTGGGAGTAACGCGTTACAAAAGTAACTTAATTACAGTATTTTACTGTCCAACACTTAACACTGCGGAGAAGTTACTTCCTTCCAAGCAAAAGGTGCTGTGCGTAGAAACCCGGAAATTCAGATGTAGGTAAAGTAACAATATTAAAAGCAATTTCCAAGCAAATGGTGACAATTCTAGTTGATGGCAAGACAACATACACAATTAACACACAGAATACTGTTTAAGCTATACGATATAGAGTTTTCTGTACCTTTTAAGATGAGCTCTGCATTATTTGGCTACATAAAGAGTAGGTGGACAGAGCAACCTGTAGCAAATGTAAGAGGTTGCATCAGATGTACGCCAAATGGGTGACAGCGGTGACTTTCACACATGGGTGTGTCATGTGCATACCCTGTACACTCTTGACCCATCATCATAGCATGCATGCAAGACAACAAACTTATAAATTGGTTCGTTCTGACCAGAAGACCACAATTGTATTATACAAATTCAAATGTACACATCATGTACACGATTTAATGCATTTATTATTTTATAGTACCTATGATAACCTTACTGTAGCTCTAAATAATACTGGAAAAATCACAATATACCAAGAAAGATCAGATAAATCCATTGGCTGGGTAAGAGAAAGTCCATCAGTAGACAATGAAAAACAACTGAAATGTTTCTTTAGTATCACAGTGAACAGTACAGGCTTATAGATTCAGAATTATCCAATAGTCCAATGACACTGAATCATCAGCAGCTCATACAGATGTGCACACACCCTCCTATTGGCTAAGTATGTATACTAAACATGCACAGTATTTTATGGATTTATTTAGTTGAATAGCAGTGTTGTAAAAGTAGTAAAGACACATTGCAGCTTGTATTATGTTAATCCCACCAACATTTCAAAGGGTAAACATTATACTTTCCCAGAGTTCATTTAGATCCAGTCACACTTTGTCAAACATAAGCAAATGGTCAACATTTCCTGTCATCATTTGAAAGTCTAAAACAAAACCTGAAACATTTCTCAGGAAACTCAAGAGACGTTTGGTTTGGCCTTGGTATTGTGGAAGTCACACAGAGAAGTAAAATGATCAAGTGTAAGAGGGAACTAAAATGAAAGATGACATGGTCCACTGAGATGACTCTACTTATCTTAGTGGACCACACACAAGTGCATCAACATACAGTACTTCCAGCATTAACAAACAGACCACAACAAAACTTCACCACATGTACTGTAACCATGCAGTTAAAGGTTTCCAACGGTTTTTCAGCGTCCACTGATCAGGCTGTGCTGTTTGGACACATACACAGAGCAGGGCTAAAGCTAAATATGCAACTTTTCACACCGAATAACAATTGAAATATAGCTACTATTAGCAGAATGAGAATCACAGTATCCTGCAGCATCCACCGTGTGACAACATTGCTACTTTCCAAAGAAGCCAATAACTGGATCAATAGTTAAAAGGAGGCTGTGAAAACATAGCCAAAAGAGCCTTTATTGTAAGCAGTGCCAGAACAATAACCCAAATTTACAGTTACCACAACAACACTTTTTTTTTTTATCTTGATGCTTTACTTTTACAAATATGAACATGTTTTTTTTACTAAACATTTTTAGAAGCCAAAGTTCTAATTGTTAAATACAAGCCAATACTTGGACTTTGTCTTAATAAAAAAGTGTGAAATTAGCAAAATTGTGATTTAAATCAGGAAATATCTGATCAAAGAATAAGCAACAAGGTTTCAAATCTGACCGTATGGTATCCAATGCCAACTTTCAGTACTTTGCTGTAGTTTTTGCTATTTGGTGCTATGGACACATTAAGATCTATATCACACTGAGGGTTTATACCCAGCCCTAGTTGCCCTAAGACTTCATGAGTACTCCCTAATTTCCTTACCCCTATTCTTCACCGGGCGTGTCTAGAAACAACATTGACTATATTGACCGTAGACTCAGATTATATCAGATAGTTTTAGCATTGTAATGCTAATAATGGAGAAAGAATGGATGGATTTATGCCAAAGGCCACTTTGGATTCCAGGCAGTTCCTGATTATCTGTGCTGTATGAACTCCTGCTTGATGCATTCACACTGGATACATCTGCAGTCCACTATTTACTTCCAGTAGATTTAACCATAACCATGGTCTAATCTTTACAAAGTGCATTAGTTACCCAACCATACCTTGGTTGCCACATGCACATGCCGTAGAAAGAAATAATTTTAAAAACATTGGCACTGAACATTAAAAAATGTCACGTTGTAGTTTCATATCCTAAAATGTAATTGCAGATCATACGGTGTCCCGTATGGACCTGGCCAGCCATCAGCTGGGTTCTGCCTGCTTACCATACAACAGGAAACCAGGAACAACAAGAGTAAAGGAAGAAGAAAGAGAAGAGATCAACCAGGTATCTGATAACTCTGTCAGCTAACTTTTTTATGTAGCCCAAGTTCACTTTTAACCTCAGATCATATGGCTGCTGTTCTGCTGCTGTCAAGTTTTAAATGACTTCCTGTCTCAGATAGTATCTGGAATGTACTGTATTTATGCATCGATATGTTGGACTATTGTACAGTCGGCGTAGTAGCTTTCTAGTACTGAAGCGTCTCAACAGGGTACACATACACCTATGGAATGGTAAGCCCCAGAAGGAAAGCATGCATCAGTTAGTCACCACCTGCACTTCTTAAACCAAGTTAAGTTTGTCAGCCAGTAGCCAGGAGAGTTTGTAACACTGTTTAAGGCTGTAATGCTTCCATTTAGATGACTGGCAGTTAGGTAATAACAAAAGCTGAGTAGATGGGAGAAGGCAGGAGCCTTCGTCAGTGTAGGAGTGCGAACATATGGCTATTTCCTGGAGGTAGTACCAGTGTAGACCCGGTGAGAATCAAACTTGTCAAAGAATCATTTGTTTATTTTTAAAGCCAGTCCTGTTACTGCTCACTGCTGGAGACAGCAACTACACCAAGAAAGTTGACTTGAAGCTGTTATTCTTGTGCTACAGTTCTACCTGCACCTTACTGCCTCTCGTTTAGACAAAGACCAAACTCAAGTGGAAGTTCTCTTTGGTCGACAATAGCAATTTGCATTTTGGGAGATTATAGTTACACTGGTCACTAAGTATGTAGTTATTATGGTGTGTCCACACAGAACTTTAAAAAAAAAATTTAGATAAAAGTGCATTCAAAGTAAACTGAGTTAGTGGACAATGAACTTAACCTGTGTCTTTAAGAATCCATGTCATAAACATACAGAGACTAGAGGAAATTAACAGAAAGAACTGGAGTTTCTGGTGAGTTCTGATTAGCCTGATTCTGAGCCGGCGCTAGCCACAGCCAATCGCTATCGCTGTAACATCGCTACATTGGCTGTTTCGGGTGAATAACACAGACTGCACAAACAGTCCACCGGTCAGATTTGTGTGAATAACACAAGGTGACCATTCATTTTATGTTTGGTCTGAACATCTGTATTGTGGATCAGTTAATACTCTGAGCAGGTTTAATCAAAATCGGATCGGGGGAGACAGTTAATATGATGGGTTCTTCCTTTCTGGACTCTCAATGTCTCTGTTCCATTCCATTAAAGCTCTGTCAAGATTGTATACAATTGTTAAACAGCACAAATTTGAATGCCAAAGATCACCAAAGTTGACTTTGCTTCTGCAATAGGATCTGCTGATAGTTGTTATTTCATTCAAATTAAATGAATAATCCAAAATTTTGCTGTCATGAATGCTGACACTTGAATCATGAGTCTTTGGGCAGGATTTCAACAAGCTCAGTCTGTGCCAAAGAGAAAAGTTGCATATTATAGCTAGGCAAACAAAGAATACCTTCAACAGTCACGCAAGCAACACTTGTCCTGTTAGGCTCACAAAACCCTTTCAAAACCCACTGAATTATGTCAGAATTACAACTGCACTCCCAATACTGTCTTCTTATCTGTAGCCTTGAAAGACTAATGGCTCAGTAATTACCTACGGTATTACGTAGTAATTACCTACAGGCAGCAAAGCAATTGCCAGTCATGATCACTGTTCTCATCCTCTGGAAGAAGGACTCTGCTTTCATTATCCCATTCTGACATTGTTGTATTATCATCTCAGCATCACATCATAGTTGTGTCTACATGGTTGGCCCAATCTGGGTTATAAAGTCAGAATCAATATTTGTCCCTCAACATGTTACTGGAAAAAGTAAAAAATTGTTGTTATGCATTCCTGAGTAATTCCTTTTCTCCACTAATGGGTTCTTAACTTACACTTGGCCTGATTGTCTGCTGATACTTGGTCCAACATTAACAGGGCTAACGCATATCAGTCTCTACTAAACTGCACACAGATTCTTAACACAGTCTGAGGGCCAGATGTACGTACATTTGCGAATGTAGCGTTATCAGCGCCATGTCCAACCCGCAGAAAGCGCACCCTGTGATACATCAGCTTACGTCATATTTCCCAAACCTGCAGTTCATCGGGTAATCAGCGCCTTTCTCCGCCCACTATACCGTAAATTGCGAGCATTTAAAAGCGCAATTGAATGGGCCTCCTTCTCTCTTTCTATCATGGATCAGCCACCGACGACTGTCAAAACAGCGAAAACAAAGATTTAGCAATAACAAAGTTGATCTGCTTGTTTATGAGGTAACAGCTTTAAAAGTACTTGTGCGTTAAGTACTTGTGCTATGATACAGCTGAGTGCAGACTGCGATATTCCCACTGCTGATGCTATGACTGTTTGAAATGATCCTAATGCCAATATTTGTAATGTAGCGAGGAGTTTAACAACTGCTGGAAAGGAATGTGAACGCTGAGTCGGAGATTAAATGTCATCTTTGATTTCTTCCAGCAACTGTAATATTGCATGGCTGCTTAATCTGTAACGCTTAATGATTTCGTGTTCACTCAACTGAAAAAGTGTGATCCTTGTGGCAAAAACCTTTTCAGCTCATCTCCTTGGCCTATGTCTTCATCTTGCTCGGATTACTGCTACCATTTCACCAGGAGGCATATGCGAGGAAACCCGCTTCCAGGTTTCCACCTGCTTTTAAGAGGCGGAGAATTTTCACCACTAAATAGAGGCGCGCTTTCACGGGCGGTTTTTGTACATACCGCGGAATACATAATTAGGCGCACTTTACGCTTCCCCTCCCATTTCTTTATGGGAAACTCCCACTTTCCCCTTGACCCTACCGTGAATGCATATGCATGACACGGAAAAGTGCAATTTGCCATTTTCAGTTCCCGCGACAAGCAGTCTGCGATTTTACCTCAGTGCGGCCTGTTTGTACATACCTTGCGCGCACGTTGCGAAACAAATACGCCTGAAGTGGCCGCAAAAGCGTTAGTACATCTGGCCCTCAGAGCTTTGGTCAACTGACTACGTATATATATATATATATATATATGTTTGTTACCTTGCCACATAACTAAGTGTTGTCCAGGGGCTGCATAACAGAAATGTCCAACGTGAGATCTTAGTATACTATATTTTGAAATTGAACATGCAACTTACTACTTTGCTGTAGTACAGTCACTTGGAAATCTACTCAACAGCAGAAATGCTAACTCATAAGGAGAAAATATGTACAATGCAAGCATTAAATGGAAGGTATTAGTAACAACCTTTTCCTTTTCCTGCACAATGCAATCGTGAAGGTTGTATAATCATGTTTCATTTACGAGAACACAGGGATAAAAAATATTTTGCTGATTTCTTTAAGCGAGACGATGTAACTTTTGAGATAAGAAATAGCACTTCCTGCAAGTAGCAAGTCCTGGCAATAAATGCTTAATTGACTTTGCTTTAGGGCTTTAGCTGTTACAGTCTTACTTGGTTTGGTATGCCAGTAGCATTTGGCAGTTTGGCAGGTCTGTTAACCTTTGGACTCTCCACATGATGAAGCAGAGTATTCAAGGCTCTAGGAAGAACCATACTTGATATTCAAAGAGTCTGGAGGATGTGTATTTTTTCTTTTTGTTTACTAACCAGAAACCCAAAAGAAAAAGTGTAAGAAGTAGATTAACCAGTGTGTCTGTCTGCTCCAACATACACAGCTAATGTTAGCATGCCCGGCAAACTTACAGTAGTGACTTAAGAGTTCCTTTCAGGGGAAAATAGCATATCATTAAAGGGATACTTTGCCGATTTGAAACCAGCTCTGTGTCATCTTTGTGTGTTTGGAAAGTGCTTTGCTGCTCTGCTTCGTGCACTAGCACAACGGAGGGAAGCCAAGCACCCTTCATCTGCACACACTGCTATGACACAGAGCTGGATTTAAATCAGCAAAACATCTCTTTAACTACATTTTGTTGGGTAATAGATTACATGAGAAAAAACATCCTGTGTGAGCTGGTCCCAGATGCAATGGTATCTTTGTTTGTCCCTGTCATGCTGTTGATTTTGGAAAAATGTAGTCCTCATTCCCAGAGCCTGTAGAGATGTAGGAATTAATCTCTAACAACTCATTTTCAAAGTAGTACTCCCCTCACTGGTGACTGATGACAGTACATTACTTCCTTGATGAAAACTTACTAAAAAAAAGAATCTATAATAATCCGATAACCCTGTCCAAAATAATAGGCTGCTAAGCTATGAACCCTATAGATAGTGATTGTATAGGCTAATTTTGTACTGAACGAAATGTGACAAATTGGTGTAGCAACAGACTGAATGTACTCCTGAAGTGAAGATGTTGCGGCGGTGTGAACGGTTTTGACACTTGCACTTGACTTGAAAGGGAACAAATTACACAGTCACTGACTGTGAATCTTTGAACCAAACTGAACACAGTGATTTGTAATTTCTCTACAAGCCTCTGTGTTGCTTGTCCAAGTATGTTTTTCTATAGTAAGCAGCTGAACAGGGTTACGTTAGAACAATGTATCAAGCTGTACTGAATTGTCAGGGTAGCCATCTACTCCACAACAGCAATGCTACTCATTTGTTTCTATGCCTTCTACCGGGTTCAATACCTGCTTAGGATGCTGACTTTTTGCCTATGACACGCAGCTGTAGCTTCAGGTTTTGAGCATGATATAGTATTGTGTATGTAGGTATGGCTGTATCCTTGGTCAAAAAGAAGTCAGCAGAAGACACCACCTCAACCACCTCAGGTAAAGTTCATCAGTGAGCCTGCTGGAGCGGATCAAATCTGCCTGGGACAGTTGTCATTTCAGGTGGCAAAATTGATGTTTTTGGTTAAAACTGACAAGACTGATATGCATGTTGCTCTGTTGTAAAGGACCCCCTGTCTCAAAAATTACTATGACGATTTTCAATTAGAAATTTGCCTTCATTATCATCAACACTTGATAGGCGTGGCAACAGTAACTAAGCTGGGGCGGAGCTTAGCAAGAGTCAACTGCCACCTGTGGCCACAGTGACTGTTGTCCAGGAAAAGTTACATAGGCTCGCTTTAAAGACTCAAATTTATTAGTGCCATTTCAGGCTGAACTGAGGCGCATGTAGGCTAAGAAAGGAAACTGCGCATAGAACCGATAATGACTTCAAGGTAGAGGAACGAAACAGAAGTTGAATGAAGCAGTCTGTAAATGGCTGAGGGCACCTTGCAGGATAAATGTTCAGGGATCTAGGGATGTATTTGTCTTTAAATGAAGGCGAGCCACAGCATGGTCAGGGCCATCACCAGCAGCCCTGACAGAAAGAAAGACATCCGGGAATGCTTGAGCCTGGCTTGGTTCAGCTCACATGGGTTAACCAAGCTCCTCCGCTCATCTGGCACATTGATAGCCACCTTTAGAGTGTGACCATGAGCTTGTTCTTCCTCCTCCTCCTCCTCATCATCATCATCATCATCAACCCAATCAACCTCACTGTCCTCATCCTCTTCTTCCAGCAGGCAGTCCCGTGTGTACAGCGGGGGTCCCACTGGCGCTGGGGACAGACTACATGCTCTTACCTTGTGTCCGAACAGAGTCGGCCTCCCTCGCTGTGCTCAGCAGCAGCAGCAGCAGGCCAAGAGAGACAGATAACAATGAACAGACACGTGGGATATGGTCAATTGACAGGAGAAGGAGGAAAGGGGATAGAAGGATGAAGGAATGGAGGAAGGGGATGAGTAGGGAAGGTACAGGAAAGGGAGGCCGCTGAAGGCTGTGTAGCATGGAGGGGACATGCTTTACAGCTTGACAGCTTTTAAATTAAGTTGTTTGTGGTGTCTGAAAGAAGAACATTAACATGAACAGACAATTCACGTCTGACAGACGTTACTCCGTCTGTTAGCTTTGGGAAGTCAAGTAAGCTCAAACTCACATTATGACAAGGTTATGATGCTGGGTGGCTTGCAGTCATATGAAACTAATACATCTGGTTCTTACTTCTATGTGTAAGTAGTGTCACCATTGACTGCTGAACTTTCTTTTCTTTTCACAGTTACACAATTACTACAACAGAAAAAGGATTTTTAGGATTTGTCTTAAAATGAAACTAATAGACTAAGAGACATTTCTGGTTTATATCAACTTGGATCTTATTTTCGTAGCTTATTCATAGTTATTCTATCAAAAAACATTGTACACCCCAAAGTAATTTCCAGAATCTGAGAACACTGTGACATTGCACAAAAAGAGCCTGAAAGGGCAAGAGACATCAGATGATTAGACAAGTTACTAACAAGCCAGATCATCCAAACCACTTAATGTGTCGGTAAAACAGAAAGGATTACCTTTGGCTAACCCTGTCCTAACCTTCAAATAGGGGTTACCCAGGGAAAAAACCCTAATCCTGACCTCGAAATAGTGTTGTCGCTAATAATGCCTTATTGCACAGTAAAACTGTGAGTGTGCACTACACACTACATCAAGTATGGGAGGTCTGATTACAGATTTACAGATTGTAAAGCCCCTTGAGCGATATTGGGCTGTATAAATACTGAAATATTGAAAGAACCAGAGTCATGTCTCTAAACTATAATTGTTTGCAATTTGGATAATCATTTTACAGATGATGTATGGGTTCTCTGCCGAATAAGTTTGGCTAACCTTGTCATCTGACAGCTTCTACTGTATTTCTTGACTTGTTAGACTCTTTTTAGTAATGTCGCCACGTTCATAGATCTCACCAATTAACTTGTTGAATACAAAGTTATTAATTGTAACAAACTGGAATTATGTAATTGTATGAAGTTGTTTTAGGATTTCAGGCCCGATAGCTCTGTTAGTTAGGCTTCAATTACATAATTTTTCACATGCAGCATGAAACAACAGTTTGCTTTCAAACATGTCATGTATAGAGTTGCGTACTGAGATCCGGTGCTAATACGGCACCGGTGCCTAAACGACCGGTATCTACAGGACCGAATAGCGACGGGGATTTCGACGCCTCATTTCAAATGCCTGCTCTGCTCCTGATCCTCCGAAACAGACGTTAGAGGCAACAGAAACATCGCTGCATGTCACGCTAGTTAACACTACACTTGGCAGCAGGTAACGTTAGCCTACTGTTAGCTAGCAGCTGGGTTAAACACGGTTAAAATGCTGACAGCTAAACGGTGTAAAGTGTGACTGTATTTCACTGTAGAGGATTCCAACACCGGGACGTTAACAGTATGCTGCTGCCGTTGTCAAAAAACCCATAGACAGTAAAATAAATGGACAATGTGACGCCGTTGTTTTCTACGGAGACCAGTGAAGTATATTAGAACCACTTTTCTGGTGATGAGTGTTACTGTGCAGCCTCAAACTGAGCGAGATAAAAAGAGAAATCTCAATCATTCCGAATCTTGCAGAGACGGAGAGCGTAGGTATATGTAAGGAGATAACATAGGCACAGGCTAATTATTGCTAACTAAAATGCTAGTTAACATTAGTAATTAAACTTAAACAGCTAATGTAAGTCGAAACTGCCTGCAAGCTTCTCCTGTACTGACATGTATTTGTCTACTATGCGACAGAATGTCGCGTGGTTATGACACAATCGTTAGCCTATTTTTCCAAAACGGCTGCTACAGAACCATAACATGAGATACAAGGTAATGGAGCCTTTTGTACATTGTCGTGTTTCTTTATAAATAAACAATGGACAAATAGAGTCTTTAAACGCTTCAGATGTAAAGCTGTCAAAGTGGCGCAAATGAATGGCAGTCAATGGAATGCTAACGGCACCTGATGGCTTATTAGCATCAAAATGGCTCCATGGGAGGTACGCTTTGTGGAAGCTGGCTTACCCCCTTGGAAAAACCACACAGATGGTGCGTTCACTTGAAACTCGCCTCGCCAGCCTTTGCGTTCAAAGTTATTGTAAAATACACTTTTCCCTAGCTAGTCGTTTTTTGTTGTCGTTTACCAGCAATTTATTGGTGAAATAAGTTATTGTTACATTTTTAATAAATCATTTAATTTTGACCATATGGCCTTAGCAATAAACACGCCCTTCTTAAATGTCACAACTGTCGTTTTGTGCTCCTTTTTTAAATTTTACTTTTTAAAATATTTTTTGAAGTATTGGTTCAGGCACCGGCACCGTTTTAAAAGTATCGTTTTAGCACCGGGATCGAAAAAAAATCCAAACGATACCCAACCCTAGTCATGTACTTTCTTTGCTTTATATTTTTACACAATCTCTGCTCTTGTCCCATGGCATCACTAAAGTAGAAAATCATCTTGACTTTTTGGTAAATTGATTACCATAACTTATAAGGGTGTGAAGAAGCACCAACTCCCTCACCAATCATTTTATTATTTTGTTAATGTGGACATTTCCTCTCACTGTTTTCTTTATTTTCTTAATTTATAGTTCCTACATTAATTAACAAAGACAACAAGTTGATTTGTTTGGATTAATGTACATCACCTGATTACTGACCTGAGTATTGACCTGATTAGCCAGTTTGAACTGGAGAGGTGGGCTCTAATCCTGTGTGAGTGGAGTGTGTGACAGTTTTTGGGACTGTTTTGTTTGAAGAGCAGCACCAGAACAGTTTGAGCAGTGTAAAGAGGAGTTCCCTTTCTGTTTTTCTTTGTTTCATGTTTTTTTGAAGACTGAAAGTAAAAGTCGAGCAGTTTTTCCGTAACATAGTGCAAGAACTGCTGCCTGGAGAAATAATCCTGCCATAGAAGTTCTTCTGTTTCTGTACTCGTCAGTTGGTGGCCAGCTCTGAGTTAGAGCTGGTTGATATATATGAACTGTGTTGAGTAGCAGACAGGTAAGATAATTACTAGAGATGCACCGATTGACCGGCCGGTGACCGGAATTGGCCGATCAGTCTGATATATGCCGATTTTATTCACTGGGGCGCCGCATGATTTACATCGCACAACATCAGCACCACACGTGCACATGCAGGGTTTCAGCTATATGCATGTAGCTGCGATGCACTGCCGCTCAAACAGCTGTTTATGAAATGTCATAGTCGTAATTATACACAGCTCTGCAGAGCCGTCTGCTCTACTGATCTCAGGCGAACAGTCAGCCGCTCTCTCTCTCTCTCCCCTCTGAGGCTGAAAAACTGGAACATGAAAACTGCACTCACGCGTGTCCCGTGAAATATGACAGCTACAGTTTATTGGAAAATAGCATTGGACACACTGACTTTGATGAATTTACTGTTTATCAGACCCCAGATGAGACAAGAAGCTAACGTTAGCAAAAGAACCCCGCTGTATTCCTCCGACATGCTGTATTAACGTTACTGTTTAAAACGCTTTCCAGGTTAGTGGGGATGCATACCGCTGAAAACCAACATTAAAAACGTAGTAATCTTCCCTCAGCGTTTAGTTTTGTTGCTAAACTGTGTGTAAAATGAGCGGTGATTAAATCATCTGTTTCAGGTAATGGCACTCTAGGGTACCGTCTATTTGCTGGATTGTTCCGAGGTAACCGTCGGTAGCTAACGTTAGCAGATAAGCCCGTTGACAGCAACGGTAGTATTTATGCACAATGACACATAAAGCAAACTTGCTAAAAAAGGAACTACACGCTGTTTTCAGGTAACGTTACTGTTGACGTTTAAACAGGCCTGTGTGTGTGTTGTGAGAAATATCTTTATACTGCATTAAGGCTATATTTATTTTATTTTTATGTGTTATTTATATATAATTGTATTGCCATTACCTGTTTTCCCTGTTTTCATACATACAGAAGTTTAGTTTGCTAAATATATTTATATACATTTTTTTAGTTGGATATTGGATGTGAAAAGAAGGAAATGGTTCTTCCATAACATTGCACTTTAGATGTGTGTTAATTTCCCACACCAGGAGTCATTTATATAGTTCCTTTTTTTATAGCGATCGATTATCTATTCAAAATGTTCTATGCAAAATGTAACATTTTCTATTAAAGAAAAGACAGAACATAAATATTTCTAACTACTTTAAAAGTGGTTAGAAAAAAATGAAATTGGAATCGGCTAAAATCGGTACCGGCTGGTCAAACTCAATGAAAAATCTGAAATTGTAATCGGCCTAGAAAATTGTAATCGGTGCATCTCTAATAATTACTTTTGTTATAATGACAACATCCCGAAGGATGCATTTTCTATGAACCCGTTGGAAAGCTGCCAGGCAGATTCAACAGAGCTGCAGAGGCTACAGGTGGGAGGGGTAAAACACTTTTCATTCCATGGGTCACCTGATTTTGAGGGTACATTAAAGACCATTTGCTAAACCCCTCCCCTAAATAGCGATTGTCCAATCGCAGTTAAGCAACTGGGTAACACTTTAGTGTACTTGAAGGGGTGTGCATAGGACTGACATGACACAGTCACAACTATGACATGACACTGGCCATGACCACGGATGCTACTATGTCAGTATTTAAAGTGGCTCTGTCAGGCTCTTACCTAGATGGCATTGCTAAATGTTGATTCATCCTCATTCTCAAAGAAAATCATATAAATGATGTCATAGATGTAATCTCTGTGTTGCTTGTGCAAGTTCTGCTTTGTGTTACAAAAAAAAGAAACTGATAATACTGCATTTTTTTGTTACTATTTTTTGTTCTATAATATTAGGACGATCTAGCTCTACTATGCTATAACAGAACAATGTTGCTTCTTGATTTCTGTGACTTCTACACGGATTATTAACTGGTGAGGATGCTGACTTTTTGTCTGGGACTTTAAACCTTTAAAGGAAAAGCCACTGAAGGATTCTGTCGTTTGTAAAACGATGACAGGTAGGGACAGTGTCCAATCACTTTTGACAGAAAATCTGCTCCATGGTGGGAATAGGAAAGGCATTCTCTGGCAGCTAAAATGCTAGCTAGTGCATTCCATGTTGGCGCTGCAAAGTCTTCTAAATGCCAAAAGGAAGAAAGAAGCACCACCACCAGAAAAACCGTAGCATTTCATCTGCTTTATAATGTGTCAATTATCTTAGCATTTTAGATGACAGGGAGTATTTTTAAGCTAATATCTGCACTGGACACAGTGTGGCTGATGGGGATGTAGTACTGCACACAGGGTAAGAATCTAAGAGCTCAGGGAGAATCTGGGAACAGATGGTGATGCAATTGAGACTATTTCTATTTTTCCGTCTTATATGTCATCATAACTCCTAGCATTCAGCAATAATATGAAATTACTAAAATTGTGCCTCAGGCTTTCAGCAAAAAAGTGCTATTATGGCTGAATTCTCGAGTATTCAAAAGGAATATGTGATTATTCTGCAGGTCCTAATGTCTGGGATAGAAACTGTGTCTTCAGGTTGTGGGTGGAGGAGAGCCTAGAGCCGGAGGGAAATACTTGCAGGTCAGAGGACTGAGATCCTCTCTGACCGTCAGGGTCATTGTCTAAACGCACAGGGAAGGGTGGAGGAGGCTGTGGGGAAGAGGAGGGAGTCGGTGGGGATTTGACTGGGGAAACAGGCCCAGACTTTAATGGGGAAGGGAAAGAAGATGAGGACAGAGGTGGCAGAGAAACATGACAGAGACACAGAAGAACACATAAAAGACATCCAGGGAGGGTTGGAGGGTAGGACAGATGAGGGGAGGAGGGAGGGTCAGTGCTACTAATCATTGGTCTTTAGCTTGTTTTCTTGTGTTCTTTTGCTCTCCAGTCTTTCACTGAACATCTCAGGCACAAGAGTCATGCAAATACATTTTCAGGATTAATCCAGCAGATGAAGCAGGATGACGAAGCTCGCAGCAGCCATTCAGAGAGCGAAGGCAGATCCAGCACAAAGGCGCCAGTATGCTTCAAACAAAGCGGCTGTCAGATTGTTTACTGGTGCCACTTTCCAATGTGGTTTTTGTGTGTCCAACAATTTTTGGAAGTTTTGCAAAACCAACAATCACCCCTTCACAAAGCGATTGGACAGGTGTGTGTAAGTAACCGAGTATGTAGGATTTACATTTCTTACAACCTATATATAAAAAATTTTTACACAACTATTTTCGTCCAGACAGTCCCAAAGTGTGCGCCCTTGTCCCCATTGATATGAACATCACCTCATATCCGTCTCTATGGCTGCAAGCTTTACACCGTGGAATGTCAAAATGTTGCCGTTCAGAACAAGTATAAACACTTTATACGCAGTTGGTTTGAAGCATACTGAACCCTTTAGGTTGCAGCCAAGCACAATCTGGTGATATTGGAGAGCTGTCTGTTAACAGAAGGCCATGGCCATAGCCTCAGGGTGCCATTCTTTATATTGCTCATAAATAAACGCTGGACAGTGTCCATTGACTGCAGCCAGACTGCAGTAGCGTTACCTCAGACATGCCCCCAACCACACTGTATGCAGGTACTGAGGACACCCTCCCCTGCGCGCACACACACACACACACACACACACACACACACACGCACACACACACACACACACACACACACACACACACACACACACACACACCATCTCCACATCAGCACATCTAGAAAGATTGTGTGAAAAGGTGTGTGTATCTCTGAGACTGCACTTCCAGTCATGCTACAGTAGTGGAATGATATGGAGACAGCCAACAGCACCACTCAGTGGACACTTCTAGATGATAAAGTGCATTGTGGACATCTGCCATATTCCTCATAGACAACAAGATATTTATGTCCATTACTACACATATGTGTGTGTCTTACCTATAATATTCTTCCATGCAACATATTAACATTTAAAATAGTGGGAACATACAGTGTGACTCCTGATAAGACCTAATAACTAACCATACAAAGTAAGCAACTGCCCCTGGGCCCCAGACCTTCAGGGTCCCCATACCTTCAGGGGCCCCAGACCTTCTGGGTCCCAGACCTTCAGGGCTGCAGACCTTCTGGGTCCCAGACCTTCAGGGCCACAGACCTTCAGGGGCCCAGACCTTTAGGGGCCCCAGACCTTCAGGGCCGCACACCTTCAGGGGCCCAGAAGGTTGTCTTTGTGGTGATAACTGGGTGGTAATTTGATGAATTTAATTAGTTTGGTAATATGCACTTCTAAAACTCAATCAAAACGGAAAGAATCATATTTTCACCAAATCTTGAAGTACAATTTTAAGGAGGGGCCTTGGGTTCAAATTGAATTTGAATACCATAAATATTTAATTTGATATTATGGATACATAGCGCCTGTTCTTAAACAAATGTGTGTTTAAAGGCCCTGCGCAAACACACAAACACAGACGCTGAATCCTGAAACTGATGCAGCTAAATGGAATTCGTCATTCGTTTGATTTGTGCTTTTCCTGTGACATACAAATGTCAGTAAATCGACTTGACTTGTTAAGGGACTTTAATCAAATGATCCCAGACTACCTACTGACTCACAGTACACTCAGGGCTGGGCAGCCAACAGCGCAGAAATACTGCTTGGTTCCTGGCGCTCTGGGCAAAATGGGTTGGGGGAATATTTGGTGATACCTCTTGTTCCTGAGTTAAGTTTAAATGCACTAATTAGCTGTGTTTACATGGACCCTAATATTCCACTAATAACCAATAATAGCCCAATCAAAATCAAAATGCCTCATGTAACAAGCTGAATTGGAAGAGACTGGCCTGATCGGAAGGGTTTAGAGGGGTGCCTCTAAACCTTTGATACACGTTCAATACGGAAAATATTAACGCCTAATAACCATGTAAACGCCTAATCCAATGTTTGCCCCATGTGGGTGGAACATTATTGCTTCTTGAGAGACAGAAACATGGTGGGAGCAAAACTAAACTGTTGTTGGAGAACGATTCAAAAAAGATTTAAAGAGCAGATTAGATGCACGGCCAGTGGAACCAAGTCAAAAAAGTTCAACTGTTATGAAATACTTATCTTATCTTAATTATCGATCACTTTATTAAAACTTGAAACACTTTTATGTAAACAGTTCAGTTGGAATCTCTAATCAGAATGATTTTAATGGGACTGAAGGAATATTGTCTATGTAACCACAGCTATTCAGAATCAGAATCAGAATCAGAATGGGTTTTATTGCCAAGTACGTTTTTTAACACATACAAGGAATTTGTTTTGGTGTTTTTTGTAAGTGGCTTTGGGCAAAAGCATCTGCAGAATGATTGTAAAGTAATGTCAGGAGTCACAGTGCTCAGAGAGCATTCTTTCTTAAAAGATACACGGCCGGATGAAAAATCCCGGAGATCATTTAACTACACTGCTCTGAAGGCACTCTATTTGTACGTCCAAGACTGATTCACTTTTTAAATGATGGTTAACTAATGTTAACCATCATTTAAAAAGTGAATCAAGTCAGGGATAAATCATCAGGCATTTATCTTAAAATCATTGACTTATTCTTGTAAAGGGAAAAAAGGGGAGAAAATCTGTGAGCAGACTATTTTTATATTTGTATATTTAATTAATATACAAATTAATAAAGTGAGTGTACAGATTGGCTCCGTTTAGGAATCGGTGTGCATGAATTAAACTGTGCAAACAGACTGCAAACTGAGCTCCGAGTTAAGGGGAATCCCTGAACATCTTTACCCCATAAAAATGGGGAACTATAATTTTTTTTTAAACATTTTAAATAATGCAATAAAGTATTAGATTTCATTGCATTCATTCTTGTTATTATTGTCCCCTACTACAGTACATGACCCTCAGAGGGATCTGTCCAGGTTTGATAAAATGCATGAGACACTAACTAGCTCTACTGCGAGCTTGATATCTAACTCAATCACTGTCTCAGTCCTAGTGGGTTTACTTCCTGGAAATCTAGCTAAAGCTATCATTAGTGAGGAACTGGCTGCTAATTAGTTGGCTAGCATACAACGTTTAAACCAAGAGGATCAGTCTGACATTTAAGCATGAGTCAGATGAGAAGAATGTGTCCAGCACAGAGACAGGACAGGGCTGTGAAAGCAGGGGAAGCTGCTAGCTTAGCATATCATACCAACAGACACAGTGATTTCAGTCTACACTCTATGTGACACCGTGGATGCTATCAGCAGTGCGTGTGCAGCGTGTTTTCCTGGACTCACCGCTGGCTGTAGCTGGCCGTTGATGCTCACTGTGCGGAAAGGCGAGTTGGTGGACAGTCGCTTGTCCCACTCACTGGGCCGAGGCTCCGGCACCGACTCCATGAAACTCCTCTTCAGCTCACTGACGCTAGTGTGGTGACGCATGATCTCGGTCTGGGTCTTATCCAGGTCCTTCAACCAGAACGCAACAGTCAGAAGAGGAAGTGGGAACAATGACGGTAGGATGATAGACAATGATTGAATCAGATGTGAAAGAAAGTAAGAGGGAAAAGAACATAGGACCATATAGAAAACGAACATATACAGTATATCGGTAAAAAAAGGTGACAAAGATCGGAAAAAGAAGCCAGGACAATCTGCCACTCTTTCAATATGTTGATAAATGATTTTGTGTGATACTTCAGAACTCTGGACTTAGATGGAGCCTGTCTATTCCCAATGACATGCTGAGGTCGTGGAAGAAGAAATTTTTCAGACAAACCAGACCGCAGACTGTCTCCTGTGATCGCCTGATGGTGTTTCTCTGAAAAACCTGCTCTTATATAGAGAGTGTGTTGGAACCAAAGCAGGGAAGGTGAATGGTGTGCACAGCCGGACATAGGCAGCATGCCAGGAAAAGGACAGGCAGTCTGCACACTGAATACTGCAAGCTCACAAAGATTTCTGAAAATCAAGAAAGAAAGTGCAAGAACTAGAAAGGCTATGGGTTTTAACATATAATCCAACATTATACAAATGTATTTCCTTCTGTTTTCATGGTTACATATATGGTGTTTAGGCTCCTGTGTTGTTATTTAGCCCCATGTGATCTCCTTACAGCAGGCAGAGCTACCATGTTGTCTATATTCTGTATACGGCCACTTTGTATTCACATGGATGTTGACCTGGCGAAGTTTGCTGTATTCAATGTGCAGACTTCCTCTTCTTCCTCATTGAATCATAGCTATATTCTTATGCTCTCCTTAATGATTGAACAGCTTAACAACGACTGAATGCTGAATGATGCAATCTTGCTGGAAGCTGAGCTAGGCTAAACCCGTCCTGGAGCTCCAGAGAGAGATACAGCAACATCTCTGTACACAGAGAGGAAACTGATCGGTTGTTCTTCAGGGTTTGATGGTTAGCAGGCTATTTCCCAAAATGTCCGATTGTTGTTTTAGTCTGAAACAGTAGTGTGATAGTGGGTAATCTACTGCACATTTCAATGACTTTTTATAGGTGCTATGCTGGCAGAATGTGTGGCAGACTGAACTGGAGAAGCAAACAGTACAGACACATGAAGAGAGGGCTGACATGGACCAGTAGCAGTAACGGGGTACAGTTTACTATAAAAACTCTGCAGCGCTGCAAAGATTGCTAATAATAATACTAATGATCGCATTGCATGACTTTGATTCACTGACAATATAACATATAATAACTAATGCAGCTTCAAAAGGGAAATTCACCAACATGTTTCCAAGCTGGAAGAACTACATGTCATCCCTCTCTCTAAAATTATTTAAACCAGCACAGGATGGCAGACACACACACACACACACACACACACACACACACACACACACACACACACACACACACACACACACACACACGTGCTACAGTTAGATTCATGTAGCACATTAATCAAATGAAACTAAACTATAACCATGATGACCAATGACTCTGTTGGTGACATCACAGACATACATGACTGGAAAGGAACAAGGAAGTAATGTCTTTTCTGGTCACAACAGGAGACATAATGACCAGCCGGTTCCAGGGATCTGGTACTGAGCATGCTCACTGAGACACAGTGTTCATGTTGTTTACACCTGTGCTTTTCCTGCTTTGACGAATCTAAATGTCTGCATCCTGGCAGAACAGCAGAGCAGGTAGTGAAACTGAAACTCCTCTGTGGCTGGGACACAGGACATTCTCAGTCTTTAACTATTGTGCATAGCCTACAAAGCACCACTTTTTAAACTCCTACGCCTGGAAGAACCGCTGTGTGATGTCGTCCGTGGTTATGGAGGAGCTTCATCAAGTCTGGGAAAATAACCCCGATGATGTCATCAGGGTTATCCCAGCTTGGGGTTCGAGACTTCAAATTGGGGTTGTTGAATTTAAAAGATGTTTTCATTTCTAAAATCATTCCCCCTGACTGATGAGAACCAGTAGTTGCTTATAGCTTATATACATTTTGAACATCTACATACATCTTTTAAAATTGTATGTTTTTGACCACAGTAAGGCTTTTGTATATGTCATACAGACAGATGGTGTGCAGAGAGAGTTCGGCGGAGAGTTTCAGGATCCTCCCTCAAGAAAAAATGTGTTTTCACATCATTTTGGATAATAATTATTACCATATCTGTGTCTAAAACAATGGAAAAGCTAGAGCAGATAATTACGGTGGCCCTGAAGTGCAAATCACAACAGCAAATAGAAAAACGCAACAGCAAATCATAAAACACAATGGCAAATAGGAAAACACAACGGCAAATATGAAAACACGACAGCAAATAGGAAAACACGACAGCAAATCATAAAACACAACGGCAAATAGGAAAACACGACAGCAAATATGAAAACACGACAGCAAATCATAAAACACAACGGCAAATAGGAAAACACGACACCAAATAGGAAAACACGACAGCAAATAAGAAAACACGACAGCAAATATGAAAACACGACACCAAATAGGAAAACACGACACCAAATAGGAAAACACGACAGCAAATAAGAAAACACGACAGCAAATATGAAAACACGACAGCAAATCATAAAACACAACGGCATTAACTTCTACCGGAAAAGGTAGGGCCTATCTAGTAGAGGACGGACCCTCCTGATTGGACAGACGGACTGTCTCTCTGTTAAAAGTAGGCGCGTTTTGTGTTTTTCACCTCTACTTCCTGTTAAAACACAGACAGTCCGTCTGCCCAATCAGGAGGGTCCGTCCTCTGCTAGATAGGCCCTACCTTTTCCGGTAGAAGTTAATGCCGTTGTGTTTTAAAATTTCTTGACGTGTTTTCATATTTGCTGTCGTGTTTTCATATTTGCTGTTGTGTTTTCCTATTTGCTGTTGTGTTTTCCTATTTGTTCTCGTGTTTTCCTATTTGCTGTCGTGTTTTCATATTTGTTGTCGTGTTTTCATATTTGCTGTCATGTTTTTATATTTGCTGTCGTGTTTTCATATTTGCCGTTGTGTTTAATGATTTGTTGAAGTGTTTTCATATTTGCTGTCGTGTTTCCCTATTTTCTGTCGTGTTTTCCTATTTGCCGTTGTGTTTTCCTATTTGGCGTTGTGTTTTATGATTTGCTGTTGCGTTTTTCTATTTGCTGTTGTGATTTGCACTTCAGGGCCACCGTAGATAATACATAAATAACACGCAAAAAGCTTAAAGACAAAACTTGCTAAAGAAGTCCACTGGGGACCGACTACAATCATTAGATCTGAGGAAAGTCTATTAGTATGTCACGGCATCTATCTTCCTATTGGCTGTTCTGCATGGCTACCTAGTGACAAAGACTGCTAGCTAAAGGCTGTTTTATGCTTCTGCGTCCAATGTACGGTGTACCCCCGCAGACCCCTCTGCGTCGCCGCGAACCCCCCTCCAAGCCCTCCGCCGCACCTCCAAAAATTTGTAACTTAGCGTCGAGGCGACGCAGACCGCAAGGACTGTGATTTGCCAACTCGTCCTGTGTGTTGATAGTCTGGGTTTCAAGCAGCCGACTGTGGAGAGTAGCAACATGCTAGTTCACTGAGTTTGCAAATAAACTCAGACATATTTTGGTTACAATGACGGGGTTATCTGTTTGTAAAGTGTCTATATGTCAGTAACGTTTTGAAATTAGCACTTCGCCAGCAAGCAGTACTTTGTGGGCAGTTGTGCTACAGTTTGCTTGCTAACATAACATAAACTGGCTGGCAGACACCTCGCAAATAACCTCTGACTTATCACCCCCTAGCGTTATGGCGGTGAAATGCACCGCGATGCAAAGCAACTCTTGACGCAGAACTTCGAAAGGAACGATGGCGTAGCTACGGCGTGGAGTTGACGCAGAAGCATAAAACAGCCTTAAGAGGGAAGGATTGAGAGAGCAGCTGTGTTGTTTGTTTCAGCACCAGCGGCCAAGCTGCAGTACCAGTTTAAACTTTAAAAAAAGAGACATTTTTCCAATCATGTTTCATGAAATGAAAACATGAAATGACAAAGACAACGACAATGTGAAGTAAAGCTACTTGCATGAGAATCAGAGAGGAAAATAGTGCATGCCAAGCCTCTAGGGTTAAGCTGGAAACATGCAAGAAATGAAAACAAACAGACGTGTCAAAGCAAAAACAAACCAACGGCGGCATGCAGCAAACAGCCAGAACACAGATGTGAAGAGTGAAGATACCAACCTCCAACATTAAATTGCTATGTCTGATATAAATAGTTTCACCCTCAAGTTTCTTAGCTCTTTTCTGTGGAAAATCAGGAAAAAGGAAGAGCTGGTTGGAAATATTGCAGAATTCATTCAAACATTTGAATATTTGATTTGCAATGGACTCCAATGAGCAGCACCGGCCATGGCATGAAGCACACAAAATGGGCTGTGGGGCTGCAGTTTCCAGCGTGGCCAGCTGAGCAGGGGAAGGTGAGGAACTCAGCCACACACACACACACACACACACACACACACACACACACACACACAACCAAGCAGACACACACTCGCTGATGGAGTGGAGTCACATGCTGTGCATGCACAGGCTGCTGCAGTGTATAGGAGCAGCGCTGTGTGTCTGCTATCACTGCAGGAATCATTCCCTTTCCCTTCATTATTTTCACATTTCAATTAGGGGTGTCACGGTTCTCCAAATCCATGATTCGATTCGACTTTCACTTTTCATTTTTTTTAGCAGGGACGGCAATGCCACAGTAAGAGCCACTAAATGGCAGACTGGTACTATATAACATCAGTTTGAGTTTCTCAGAGTTTTATTTAGAGGCGAAATTGAATGCACCATTAGTTTAACGAGGGTCACATGACTTCAGAGAAGCAGGAGGATCTGCAGAGCATTTCAGAGATTTTATCTGCAGAAATCTCTGTGTGCATATCACATGAAAGTGAAGAGGGTTTTCTGCAAGAAATGTGAGGAGATTTTGCGCTGATGTCCAGGATTAGTTTTGATAGTTTGTATTTTGTTTAGATCTTGTACGCTCTGAAAATCTTTAATAAACAGACCTTGATAAAAAAAGAAGAAAAAAATTGTGACACCCCTAATTTTAATATGATGGCACCATTAATATTATCATCCAAATTCAACCTGCAAATGCTCAGCTTTAGGCTGACATGGTCTCTTATTCAGACAGAGTCATTTGGAGTGGTGTTTGTGGTGAAACGGAACATCAGCTGCTAAATGTGTTCAACTGTCTAGACCAGTGTGTCTCTTCAGTTCATCACACCATAAAGTAATATAGCTACTGTTAGGGAGAAATGTTGTGACATGTTGAGAAAAAAGTCAGAATGTTACAAGAATAAAGTCAGAATTTTCACAGAAAAAGACATAATAATAATAATAATAATAATAATAATAATAATAATAATAATAATTACTTAATATAGCTTGTGATTTTATATTTCTAGAGTAGAACTGTGTGATGATATGCTTAGATTGGGTCCATTAGACCAGTGGTTCCCAAAGTTGGGTCCTCAGCTAAAAGGGGAATCATGTTTTTACTAAGAGTCTAATGTCTGCTCAGTGTCTCCAGGCTGGGACAGTGTCTAATGTCTGCTCAGTGTCTCCAGACTGAGACAGTGTCTCCAATATGGGACAGTGTCTGATGTCTGCTCAGTGTCTCCAGGCTGGGACAGTGTCTAATGTCTGCTCAGTGTCTCCAGACTGAGACAGTGTCTAATGTCTGCTCAGTGTCTCCAGGCTGGGACAGTGTCTAATGTCTGCTCAGTGTCCCCAGACTGAGACAGTGTCTAATGTCTGCTCAGTGTCTCCAGGCTGGGACAGTGTCTAATGTCTGCTCAGTGTCTCCAGGCTGGGACAGTGTCCAATGTCTGCTCAGTGTCTCCAGGCTGGGACAGTGTCTAATGTCTGCTCAGTGTCTCCAGGCTGGGACAGTGTCTAATGTCTGCTCAGTGTCTCCAGGTTGAGACAGTGTCTCCAATCTGGGACAGTGTCTAATGTCTGCTCAGTGTCTCCAGGCTGAGACCGTGTCTAATGTCTGCTCAGTGTCTCCAGGCTGAAACAGGGTCTCCATGCTAGGACAGAGTCTAATGTCTGCTCAGTGTCTCCAGGCTGGGACAGTGTCTAATGTCTGCTCAGTGTCTCCAGGCTGAGACAGTGTCTCCAATCTGGGACAGTGTCTAATGGCTGCTCAGTGTCTCCAGGCTGAAACAGTGTCTCCAGGCTGGGACAGTGTCTCCAGGCTGGAACAGTGTCTAATGTCTGCTCAGGGTCTCCAGGCTGAGACAGTGTCTCCAGGCTGGGACAGTGTCTAATGTCTGCTCAGTGTCTCCAGGCTGAGACAGTGTCTCCAGGCTGGGACAGTGTCTCCAGGCTGGAACAGTGTCTAATGTCTGCTCAGGGTCTCCAGGCTGAGACAGTGTCTCCAGGCTGGGACAGTGTCTAATGTCTGCTCAGGGTCTCCAGGCTGCAAATTTTTTTTTTGCAGGATGGTAGGGGAAGAACCCGCCCTACTGTCCCTCTGAATGGCTAGTACTCGTTACCTGCTCTAGTGGGATTGGTTATGTTTAGGCAAGAGGAGTGGGATTGGTAAGAATGTCAGGGTTAGCCAATCAGGGATGAGTTCCCTAATGAATATTCATGAGTCTTCCCCTACCATCCTGCAAAAAAAAAAAACTCACCTCCAGGCTGGCACAGCTTCTCCAGGCTGGGACAGTGTCTCCTTTTCTGATGCCATAAACATGGCTTTCATTGCATCTGTGAAGCTCATCTCCCATGATGCACCAGGGCACTGCTGGAACTAAAACATGATGCCAGCGTTTGATTTCATTCCACTATCCTAATCTATGGCAATAACTTCAGGTCTTCACAACCCCATGGGACACATACGCTGACAGACTGTGACCTGTCTACTATGATGGGGAATTCAAATAAACATCTTATTCTGACTAAGTTTAGCATAGAATTATGACTTTATGACTGAAAATATTGCAATTTCCTTGTACTGTTACGGCTTACTTGTCATATCATTATGATGTTGATCACAGCAGACACATATTTATTAACTCTGGGAGTTCTATGTGGAATATACTGCTAGCTCATAACTATAATGCACCATGAAAACATCAAGTGTTGGCTTTATTGTTATCATTTCCCAATTCGGATTATGTTCCTACAGTACAAAGCTACAACCTGCCTCACACACACAAAGCCACAACTAAATCATTTTTGGTCACAATAACCAGAAACATCTGCAAATTCCTGGACGGACCGATTCAATCAGCAAAAATAGCTCTTTTCTTAAACAGAGATCCAACACATGAGAATGTGGCCCGACCAAAGGTATGCTCCCTCTTACCAACGCTATGTTGTGAACAATATAGCTGCATGTTTGCTTCTGGAGAAGGAGAAACCGTGTTTTAAACAAGAAAACAGATACAGGGAATGGCAGTGACACAATAATAACTTGTACAATGGATTCATTTCTCTATGGTTTGGCCAGGCTCTTGTACATGTATGGGACATGTACAAGCCTTCACAAAAAGACACACAGCCAGAAATCATAAAGCAATCGGGAGACTAAAGCACCGGGTGTCTCTGCAATGGAAGAGCAAGTGAAAAGTATCTTCATGTGGAAGTGATGAAGGGATGAGGATGATGCTAACCTTCCTCACCCGCACCATCTCCGTCTTTGTTCTGTCCTGAGGAGAGTGCTGCTCCACCATCACAGGAGAGACACAGTTACTGTTTGTTAGGCTCCCACCCCAGTCCACTCAGCAACAAAGCATTTGTTACACAGTAAAAAACATGTCATAGACTTCACGTGACACTATGGACAACTGATGGAACATAGGACTTCATCATCTCAACTATACTGAAGAAAAAAAAATGGTTCAGTTTTAGTCAAAAACTGATATTCATGCAAAAACATTTCCAGTTGTATAGCATAAATTCAAAATGATGGCCAGATGACCAACGTGAACAAATAAAGGCAGGTTCCTCAGAAAAAAGGAGCAATTATATGTATTAAGACTGCTTATGATAAAGTCAGCATAATGGACATTTCCACATCCAGCTGTGGGCCTGTTGCTTTAGACAAACTACAGACTGGGCTTCAAAATACGGGCACGAGTACAGAAGTAGATCGAGAGAGACAGCCGCCCCGCTCTCTCTCACTGATCAAATATAAACCAAGATTCTGTTACTGTACTGCCTATTTCTCCCCTCTAGTGTTTGCTAGGGCTGCAACTAACGATTATTTGGATTAGTTTTGGTCTCAGAAAATAGTGAAAAATGTGGATCAGTGTTTCCCAAAGCCCAAGATGACGTCCTCAAATGTCTTGTTTTGTTCCACCACTCAAAGATATTCAGTTTACTGTCACAGAGGAGAGAAGAAACTAGAACATATTCATATTTAACACACTAACTTCACACAAGTTTCACTGTTTATACATAAAGAACGACTCCAACTGATTAATGGATTATCAAAATAGTTGGAGATTAATTTAATAGTTGACCGAAATATATTCCAGCTCTCCGTTTAACTGTTACATGAGACTGATGGTTACCAGCCAGCAGGGAGCGTTACTAGGCAGGTGTGGCGCAGTGCATTCTGGTAGTTGTATGTTTTCTACCTTCTGATCGGAGCGGGGCTGAGCAGGTGACGGGGCGGAGCGGGGCGGGGCTAAGCACATGACTGGGCTGAGGGGGGCTGAGCATGTGACTGGGTGGAGCAGGGCGGGGCTGAGCATGTGACTGGGTGGAGTGGGGTGGGGCTGAGCAGACTGGCGACAGGTAGGCCCCTTTCACGTTTCCGTTTATCTGTAACGGGCAGGCAAACTTTGGAAGCCCTTAGACACCTAAAGATAATGTCAGGTTTTCCAGAGTTGGGGTTCTGCCATGACATTAAGTCATTAAGTTACAATAGTGTTAATTCTAGCAAAAGAGAAATATAACATCGTATATGACGTGGTAAGAGAGTATTTAGATATTAACATAGTTCAGTATGGTATGAGCTATGATATATAGTGTAAGGTGTAATGTAATACTAACTGTAATACTTCTCATACTGTACTGTGTTCATATGTTATACTCTCTAAAGTATGTTATTTGTTCTTATTTCATTTTATTTTGACGTCTCTTTCCCTGAACTTCTTTCTGTCTCTGTGCTGCTGAATGTTCCCTCTGGGATCAATAAAGGCTTATCTCATCTTATACTGATCAGAAAAGATTTATGGCAATATTAGATGTTTACATTATTTTACATGAATGAGAACTTACACTTTGATTCTTCTCACATTCCAATTGCTGGATTTGATAAAAACAGACATTTTGTCTGGCCAACAATAACTGAACTGACTGCTCCCGTAAGATGTATTATATCACAATATATATGCTGATGTCAAGATATACAATCACATTTATGGTACTTTAGGGTTTTATCAATACTGCTGACTCCTACAGAGCAGGGGACAGAATACGCTTTGAGCCACCGGAAGGCTTGTAATGTGAAAAACCTTTGCACAAGGTATTCAGAGCGATCAAAAAAACCAGCAACAAGAAACACCTGGAACTAATGAGCAGAATAGTGAGTGTGACAGGGCTCTGCTGTGGAGATGAACATTATGCTGACTGCAGCAGTCAGTGCACCGTGTACACGGGGAAACATGGAGGGAGGGGGGGCAGAGCAGAAAACAGGGAGATAAGGTCCTGATTCTCTCTGCATTTCTTAAATAAAGGCCACTATATGATCGTTTACAGTACGCATCATAGATTTCTCTTCTTACTGAGTTAAACTCTTTTCTCCTTTGTTACCCTCAAAGACACAGTGCATGCTGTTTTGCCAAATGTTCGAACTCACTACGTATAATGTAGCTTTAGTTTTGTCTAGTTCCAAGCGGTTCCAACACGGTTTCAGGCTGATCATGCATCAAGCAAACAAACCTGGCTCTTTTTCTCTCTCTTCCCATTGGCGGTGGTGACAGAGGGCGAGTGTCTGCGCTCTCTCCGGGCCACTGTCTGCTAGCACAGACAAAGCTCACACATCAGGATCCATTCCTAGCACAGCCAGGGCTAAAAGCTGTCCTTTTGGTCAACACCGGCTACACTGACACTAAATCATATACAGAATGTTCCTCCCATCATATACACTACAGTGAGGAACAGGCTCCATGTGAACACTAGTTATAGTTAGCAATAGTTCAACATTATTTTGCAAAGAATCAAAATGTGGAAAACTTGCTTTGAGATCAGCCATTAGCTGTGACTTGCTAAAAAGAGAGGAAATGTTAATAACCTGTAGCAATGAAGCAAGAGTTATTTATGCAACTACGGTTCTATGAATTCTAGATGACCATCAGAGGCTTCCATGCAGCCTATTCCAGTGCAGTGGCTGCTTGTTGTGAAATGAATAATTGTGCTTTTTTATGTATTTGAATGTTTTAATTTTTTTTTTTTTAAAGGTTTATTTAGGTAGGGACAGATACAAAAAAACGTAGATAAACTTCAACAGTCATCTGATGTATGTATCTTAGTGTTTTTAGCCGAAGCTAATTCTCGACCCTAGTAGGGCTTTTGGTTACAAATAAAAATACAGATTTACATTATTATTAAAAATACAATAAAGATGAAATAAAAAGAAATGAAATGAAAATAGAAGGAAAGTATACAATGAGAGCACAGTGTAAAAACTAAATATGAGACCAAGATTGTTCCCGAATTAGCCACAATTTGTTTTTGTTTTTTTTAAAAGTGGCTAATGTTGGGATACATTTCAAGTGGTCTGGCAGAAAGTTCCATAATGTTGCCCCATTTTACTGAAAATGCAGTTTGGGCAAATGATGTTCTACAGAAAGGGATGCTACAATTGCCTTTTAACGCTGCTCGGGTGATGGTTCTGGTACCACTTTGTTGTTTTGTTATTGTTCTGCAAAGGGGAAGGGGAGCCGCGTTATTTAGGCATTTGAAGACCAATTTAACAAAATGCAGGGAGATAAAATTAGCAAAGCTTAAAATCTTATGTTTGCTTAAAATTTGGCAGTGATGATATCTTATTCTCTTCTTGTCTAGGACTTTCAAATATTTCTATCTTTCTTTTATTTCTCAATTGTTTCTCTCTTCAAAAACAACAGGTTAATGGGGAGTGAAAGTACTTCTTCATTACAGAGAGCAGCCGACTGCTAAACAGGGTGAGCAACACTCCGATCCAATCAGCTCCTTCAGTAACCAGACACAGGTTAATAGTACGGACACTTACAGAATGAGCGAGCAAACGATGTGGAGCGACAATCGCGACAAAGGAAGTTTACCCAACAGCAATTACACACAGTGGGGAGCATCTGCTCTGGAATCACAACTAAGAAAGGAAAACAATTTGACAAGTGAAAGCAATCGTCAGAGAGACATGGACTTACTATAAAGAGGTTGTCTACCACTGAGGGAAAAAATAAATCATTTCATAAATAGCCGGCGCCGGCTAATGTTATGCTGATCACTGTAGGCGCTAACACTTCCACTTCAAACTGTACTTTAAAGTGCTCATATTATGGTTTTTGGCTTTCCCCTTTCCTT
The DNA here is from genome assembly GCF_031162955.1 of Sander vitreus. Classification (NCBI taxonomy): domain Eukaryota; kingdom Metazoa; phylum Chordata; class Actinopteri; order Perciformes; family Percidae; genus Sander; species Sander vitreus. The sequence goes on along the minus strand of NC_135868.1, from coordinate 26,655,371 downwards.
TATTGTGTTATATATCTTCTTGTGCATGTTATAGGTTTACAAAGTGAAAAAGCCCAAAGTCCACCCCAAAGGGACCATCTCCAACAGAAAACACTGTTCACAAACTGCTCCAAACAGCTCTGTTGTAGTCCAGCCTTTACTTCGGTGACAAACGTGCGTCACTTGGTAACACGTTATAATGCTCGCCTAGCTGCTAGCATGGCACACCCTCATACTCTGCTTCTGATTGGGTAGTAGTCCTTACCTAGCTACTGCGCATGTACGACTCCCAACAACAAAAAGTGTGATGCCTCACTCGGTAAAACAGAGAGCTCAACACACAGGATGAAAAGGGGAGCTGCAGCAATGTGCATTACAACAAAAATGAAAATTTTTAAATTAAACCATGTAAACCTATTCGGATATTTACCTCTAAATACAATTATGAACCTGAAAATGAGCATAATATGAGCACTTTAAAACTAACAGAAAGAGAATACTTAGTGTTCCAGTTGAGTCAGTGTAGCCTTGATGGTCTTATCGCAGCCTTCAGAGCATGAAACCGTAGCTCCAACCACGCCGTTACAGGGCTATTTGCCAAGAGTCTTTCCAAAGCTTTTAGTTTCATCTTGCAGTCCTAGATTATTACAAGAAGATACAAGGGACATCTTGATGATGGCATGGGCTGCCCGACATCATCGCAAATCACACGTGACGTTGTTGATATTAAATACTTGACCTACGCAGGATGGGTAACAACTATAGTGTAAAGCACTGCCTCTGGTGGTCAGGAAGAATTCATTTTTAGTCAAATTACATTTCCGTAAACAGTAGACTCACTTCACACATGCAAAACCACATGACTTTCCTTCTTGCTGCACCTTCAAAGTCAAACTCAGTCACTCCCATGGGGCCAGGCACATTCCTTACATTTTACTGTAAACGTATGGCACCCATACAGTGACTAATTGGGATTGCATTTCTTTATTAATACCGTCTTCACTGTTGGTGATTACTGACTGCAGAGGCCCTGTCCCCTCCCCTTTTTGTTCAATAATGTACAGAGTGAAAACTTGATGGCACCTAAAGCCCATGTGCTGGCGTGTGTCCCCTACCTTGATGTCTGGAGTGCCCTCTGGTCTGGGGCTGTGGCTCTTGGTGAGTTCGGCTGGCTGACCCTCTGCCTTCCCCGCTGCCTTCCTGTCTGCAGAGCGCTGGCCTTTGGCTGTGGAGCCATCATGGTGGTCAGAGCGTGGCAGGGCGGGTAGCAGCGGCGAGGGACTCCCTTCCCCCGGAGACACCGCACACATAACAGGGGCGCTGACTGGACGAGTGGATTTATTGTCGGGAGTTGATGCCATGGCTGGAGTGGATGGAGAAAAATTCAAAAGTTAACTCTGACCAATAAGTGTGTTAGGCTCATTTCCCAGCATGGCCTCCCTAAACTTCCTGCAGATTTCTGCATGCTGTTGTTTGATGCTGCGTTAAGATGTCATTCAGTTTCATTCACCTCCTAACATTAACAACTGATCATGTCCATCCATTTATTTTCAGACACATATCAGCACTTCTCACTGCTGTTGGCCATGTGGCCCAGTGAGACAGATTCACTAAACCCATCTGGGAGAAGTGTATGGTGGCCCCTGGGACTTACCAGGCTACATGGGATATAAGAATGAATGAACGACTGAATGAATGAATCGTTTACTTCGTTTTACATTATAATGAACAAAGCATGACCATTGTTTGAACATGCGATTAACAAAAACATTATTAAACATGTTTACACCAATCCATTTCATACGATAAAAGAGGAACAGGCTTGTGTTTGCCCCCCTCCCCCATGCAGCGTTCAGGTGTACAGTTGACTTCATTGTAATATGTAGATATAGATATATTCTTCCCATGAAATCATCATTTTTTTCTTCTAAATTAGTTAAGCTACTCCACAATCTTTCTAAGAACCCCCTGGCAACTGTAGAAGTCCCCCCCCTGGGGAACACGTACCCCTGGTTGGGAAACTTAAGGTTACGACGGTAACCCCGGTTCTCCGATAGCATGAGTGAGGTATCTCACATATGGGTACGCCTCCCCGCATATTCCTCAGAAGCACTTTCTCACTACGCCAGCCATGATTGGCTGGCCACGTCTGACGCAAGGCGCACAAGGGGCAGTCCCTTATATAACCCACAGCCAGTGCGCCATACCGTCATTCATGGTAGCAACCTCTTCTCGCTCCACGCAAGAAGGGTGGTCCGGTGAGATACCTCACGCATGCTATCAGAGAACCGGGGTTACGGTCTTAACCTTAAGTTCTCTTTCAAGCATTCGTTCGGTATCTCACATATGGGATATGTTTACTCCCGTATTGTCGGACACAACCTCGGTGAATAGTGACCTTTCCAATCATACCAACGCATTCTTCGTCCCCGATGACTCCATACTCAAAACAGTATGATCCAGGCGAGGCACAGTAACGTTGTTGTCTCACTGTCTTACCATTTAAACCCACATGACATGCAGATATAGCGGCCAGATCAACTTTAATTGTGGAGAACGCTTTTCCCTTATCCAGGAGAGTTTGTAGGAACGTTAACACAATCCCTACTGAGCACTGAAAGGGCACTTCACCAGCAGACGTGCACCAGTCTTCAAACACATGCCACTTAGCTCATGAGGCTATTAATGTTTTTCATGTTTTGCACCACAGAATCTTTTGAATGCAGTGCCCTCGGCTCTCGGCCTGGATGCACTGATGTGTAAATTTGTATTGTTTTTTAACAATACAGTGTTTGTGCTTATGACAGTGGAAGGGGGCGTTAAAGACAGAATATTGTCCCGTGACTCTGGGTCCTGAGCCGCAACGGCAGGCTCTCGGGACTGGCCCCAATGCTGTAGGAGAGGTGCGTGCGTCTGGCGGACATGCTTTCCCTCCCCTGGCAGCGAGCTAGGCCGCCCGTTTGGCGCTCTTCCCTGGTTGTGAGCGAGGTGGCGCTGGCTGGTTTCCTTGCTGTTCCACTGGTGCAGCTGGTTTGTTGGCCCACGTACCGCTGTCTTCAGTCTTAGGTTGAGCTGAGGTCTGGGTTGTGCAGTGGGTCGTTTTGGGATCCTGTAGCTGGGCGGAGGGCGAGCTACCACCTGTGCGAAGAATGGACGCGGCAGGCGGCTGTGTTTTCCTGGGCTAACAGGTCTGCAGGGCTTCACCCTCTCTCTTCTTCTCCTCGCAGCAGCGTTGCATGGTTGCCATCGCGGGGCCGAACAGGTCCTTCAGATCCACTGCAACGTCGAGGAGCTGGACTTTTTCACGGTGTGAGAGGCTGGATAAATTGAGTCAACGCACTCTCTCTTGCGTCACCATGGTGCTCATCGCCCTTCCCGAGGCTTGTACTGCGCAGCGGTGCAGACGGAGGCATAGGTCAGTCACAACGCACATCTCGTCCCACAGCGCATGGTCCATGGTACCGGCCATCTCATCCTGGAGCTCAGCCTGTTAAGAGCTCGCACTCCGAGGGCTACAGACTATACCTTGTCGGTCATGGATGACTGGAACCCATCTGTCTTCGATGGGAAGCTAGAAGCAGACGATGCCATGAGAGCCTTCTGGCTGGGGTGAAGGTGGTGAGCAACCAACGACTCCACAGGCGGCAGCTTGGATAGCCCCTTCTCTTCCATGGCTACGCAGTCCAGCGTAGCTCCCCCTTGAACCGGGCTCTTTGACAAAAAGGGCTTCAGCTAGGTGCGGGAAGCTTCTTCCATGCATTCTGGGAGTAGGGGGAGTAGTTGCCTCTCCGCACTCTTCACCCTGTGTAGGCGCTTGCTTTCGTACAGGGAGCCGGTCGTCTCAGGCGGAGCGCTGGGCCATAGAATTCCCAGCTTTTCGGCAGCACGTTTGCACACCTCGTGAAGGCTTGTGCCGATAACCGGGGAACCATCATCAATGCCTTTCTCATCCTTGGTGCTTAGGCCATGTGGGGTCTCGGGCATCGTTGCCCCTGAGTCCGGCAGGAACAGATCATCAACGTCGTCGTGCAAGAGGATGTTGTCCGACCCATTGAGATAATCCAGCTTGGTGTCGAGAGTGTTTTCGCAACCCTTGCGTATACAGCTGTACTCAAGCAGCGGAGCTACTTTGTCCATCTGCTCAGCCCAGTCCGCACTCGTAGTAGCTGAGGCTTCTTGGGTTTGACAGGCGCAGTGAGCTCTGCTAGCATGGGGTCCTGGTCAGTCAAACTAGCAAGGCGAGCAAGCCGACGACGGAGACTTTTCATGGGCAGTCGAGAGCAGTGAGCACAAGAGCCCAATGGGGCCAGCGCTTCCTGGGCATGTTTCAGCCCCAGACAGTCATTGCAATAGGGGTGAGTATCCCTCGCGGAAATATTATTCCCGCACAAGCACACCCGCCCTAGCATGCCTTCCTTCGTGGAAGCCATGGTATACTAGCTTAACACCAATTGCAGTTTGGTGACTGGCCAATATTGTGTTGCTACCTGTATAGCTTTTCAGTTAGGTAATGTAGCTTTGCAGCTAGGTATGTTAGCTTTGCAGCTAGGAATGCGCTATGGCTAATGTTTGGGGCAAGCTAGCCGATAGCGTAGAAGCTAGTTCAGCGAACTCTAGTGTGGAGACTAGTGCGCTCAACTGAGGGTAACCAATGTTTGGGGACATGCCGGTTAAGATAGTTGTTTGGGGACAAGCCTATCTGTCGAGTACCACCAAATAGGGACCAGCGCCCGGCGAGCAAGTAGTGACCTCGACTCTGTGGACAGTTAGCGTAGACCCTGGCAGTATCAACAATGTTTGCTTCTGAGCGAGAAGAAGTAGTTGAATGACAGTACAGCGCACGGGCTGTGGCTTATATAAGGGACTGCTCCTTGTGTGCCTTGTGTCAGAAATGGCCAGCCAATCATGGCTGGCGTAGTGAGAAAGTGCTTCTGAGGGATACGCGGGGAGGCGTACCCATATGTGAGATACCGAATGAATACTTGAAAGAGAACCCTGATCTGCTCTACAGATGAACCTACTAATGAAAATGCCCCCCCAACAACACAACACAGAACACTGTCTATCAGAGCTGCACTGATAAATGATTAGATTCTCCAACATAGCCTAGATGTGACTGCTTTATGGGAAATATGGCTCAAACCAAATTATTTCTTAATGATTATACTAACGGCCATGTTGCTCGAGCTGCTGAACAGGGCGGGGGTGCTGCTGTGTATCTATTTTTAATTTAACGTCCAATCTTTATATTAAATTGAACTCATTTGAGGCTCCTCATTAAAACCATCGTAATGCAACTATAACTTGCTTCTTCCAGGACAACAGGCTCCACCTTGTGGCTTTTTGTAGTGTATGAAAAAGTCACGGTTTCAAAACCACTAAAATGTTCCATCATACCGTTCCTGCGGTGGTCAAGCACAGAAAGTGCAGTTTAGAAATCCCTCTCCCTGCCAGTGTGCAATGTGTTATACATTTTGTCCAATGGAAAAAAGTTGTTTTTTTACCCAGACATTTCAAAAGAATACATTTTAAAGCTGTAATCGCAATACCGTGAAACCATGATATTTTTGCTGAAGGTTATTATACTGCCAGACTCTTATACCGACACTATCAGCTGGCTCGAGTCCAGCTGAGACGGGCCGGTTCAGACCGCTGAAACTTCCTGCAACGTTCTAAAGCAGTTCAGTCTCTTCGCTAATGGAACCAAAGGTGTATCTCGTAAATTACCCCACTAATAATGCCTAGAATGATACCAAACTTCTACAGTAGTACCAATAGGCACTGTACTCATAAAACGAGGCATTGGAAAGTTTGTAAGTACACCAGGAGTTTATTTACAGTAAATAACACTTGCCTGATGGCTTCTCCTCTCTGCTGCTACCGCTGCTAGCTAGCTCTCCGATTCTCCTCCATTAGTTGTAGCTCCTTGTCCGTGTATTCAGGCTTTAATAGGTATGGGCGACCTTCGAAATTGATACACTCATCATCGCGTTCGATGCTAACCTCAAACTTTGCCTTTCGTTGATCTCTTCTTCTGTTCTCTCGCTTGTTGCTCCTTCTTCACTACTTTACCGGTAGTCTTTTCCGGCAATAGATGCCGTGCTCTGTGCGGGATCTCGCGCGATCACCCAGTGTTGCTGAGAAAGTTTTTTGGTATATCCAAAACACATAGTTCCAGTCCATGCACTAATATTTTGTTTGTAGTACCAGTTTGGAACAATTGTTAGTTAACACTAAGTTGTAAACACTGCGGAAAAAAATAATTAAAAGCTTTGGATATACCATAAAACTTTTTCAGCAACACTGGGTGATCACGCGAGATCCCCGCAAGATCCCCCGAGATCCCGCACAGAGCACGGCATCTATTGAAGAAAGAGACTACCGGTAAAGAGTTTGAGGTTAGCATCGAACGCGACGATGAGTTTATCAATTTCGAAGGTCACCCGTACCTATTTCAGCCTGAATACACGGACAAGGAGCTACAACTAATAGAGGAGAATGGGAGAGCTAGCTAGCTAGCAGCGGTAGCGGTAGCAGCAGAGAGGAGAAGCCATCAGGCAAGTGTTATTTAAATAAACTCCTGGTGTACTAACAAACTTTGCAATGCCTCATTTTATGAGTACAGAACCTATTTGTACTACTGTAGAAGTTTGGTACCATTCTGGGCATTATTAGTGGGGTAATTTACGAGATACACCTTTGGTTCCATTAGCGCCTGCACTAAGCCAGATAGCGCTAACTCGACCAATGTTAAACCAAGGGAGAAAAAGCTTCTGGGGGGGTGTTTGGCTCGAGGTCATGGTGCAAAGGACCCTAGGGTGAAACTACTCTGAACCATCCCTTTAATTAATCGTAAAGGCTCCGCTACACTGAGTGTTAACTGACTGCACGTTATGTGTAGCAGTGTGTGCAGTTCTTATTAAACCTCCATGACAACATAAACATTCACGTTTGTGCACACATAGCCTACATCAGACGCCGGTCAGGTCATCGCGAGTATTGACTGACAGAGTGACAGTGGCTCTCCATGGTGGGATAACTTACTGCTGCAATTTACGTTACATAAATACATAAACGTTACATAAAGTTAGCAAACACCAGGAAAACACAGAGCAGAGCCAGCCCCCTACCTTAGGACAGCTGCAGCTGCAACAGGGTGTTCAACCCAAGTTGGTAAGCTGGCTAGTGACTTTATTGTTTGTTAATGTTGTTAAGTGTTTGTTAGTTTGTTAACGCTACCAGTTAGCTAACGTTGGCCTGTTTAATGTTAACGGTAATGTTACCGTTAACGTTACCGTGAACAGCTAACGAGTCAGGAGCCGACGTTTGCATTTACAGTGAGTGCACTGATGATAACGTTACATTAAGACTAAGAGGCAAAACTCTGCAACAGCTCAATCATGTCACTGATGTTACCACTTAACATTACTGACTTACTCCTCTTCATCCCCTATGGGACATAAATCTTTCTATCGCATTTATACCTTGGCAACATGCTGCGAATCTCCCTGTGATAGGTGCATCTTGTCTAGCAGCTCCTCCAACTTCTTGACACACCAGCTAGCAGGGCCAATTCTAGCTTTTTGAGGGCCAAAAGCACAGCACTGTTGTTGCCAACTGGGCCTTTGTTTGTGGTTTGACTGATTCACCTCTAGTCTCTAATCTTTTCAGATGAATTTAAATAAAAAGGTTGATGATTGATCAAATAATCATTTTCAAAACATTCAAAACTACTGTGTTATTTCTGTTTCAAAAGGCAGCAATAAATAACACATTACAATTCAGAGTGTTCATGTGATTTCATACATTAGCAGTGAAATGAATTAATGTATAATAATCGTGAAACCGTGATTATTTTTCAGACTATAATCGTACCAACAAAATCTATAATCGTTGCATCCCTAGTCTAAACTGGGCTTAAAAGAACACAAGATCCAGGGGGTAGCCATGATGTCACAGGCCTACACCTCCACCAACAGCAGGGGGAATAGTGTACCTCCATCCAGGCTGCGGGAGTTCCTCTTGCTGGACGAGCGCTGGAACAGAGGAGCCGGTCTGTCGATCAGAGAGCTGGCCTGTCTGCTCTGAGCCTGAGTCCGGCCGCTGTAGCGGAACTTGGAGCCCAACGCCAGGAACTTCCTGGGAGTGGTGACCATCTCAGTGGAGGTTAGCCTACGGACACAGATCACTGAGACTGATCTTCTGAGCTGACTCTGGGTCAGACAGCAGCAAGCACATTCAGTTCCTTCAACTCAAACACTGCAGAGCCATGGGAACACACAACACCTACCTGAAGAAGGTGTGATGCTCCACACACACCTTCCACAGCTTCTTGGCTGCCTTGTAATTGGGTAGTTTGAAGCCAATGGCACTCTCATATTGTTCCACCTGTTGAAATGAGAAACACAGACCTGCTAGAAAGATGACTGATGAAATGAGCGGTTTGGTTCCCATTATGGTTAGGGTGAGTTGAGTGTTGAACAATGGACTACAGATTTTACAGGCGATATGAGAACATGCTGTACCTCGGACGGTCGGATTTTGATGAAGAAGCTGCTGCGTTTGTATGAGACCTTGAGGACTTTGGGCCAGGGGAAACGGTTGATCCTCAGTTTGTCTTTGTAAACCATCAGACCACTGGAGCAAACCCCCAGCATGATGTCAACACCGTCCAGATCCTGGCAGAAAGATGTCCATTAGCAATCAACAGGATAGGCACACTTCACAAAGCTAAGAGCCTTTAAGGAAATGAACGACAAAGATAAAGAAAGATCTTAAACGGGTGACCAATAAAAGGAATTGGTGGTCCTGGTGGTGGACAGTGCTGTCTGAAGAACAATGCATGGCATCGCAGGTTGAACTTTCTGTCTGTTTGATGAATGTGATCACTGGTTCCCAAACTTTTTCTGCAGGGCCCCCCTTTTGTAGATACAAATATTTTCAATTGAATTGAGATCAGCTGTTTCTCCGTAAAGGGGTGAGAGAGAGAGACAGAGAGAGAGTGTGTTTCTCCGTGAAGGGATAGTCAACGAGACAATGCGATTGGACTGGGAGATTAGCAGTGGTCTCCTGAGATGACCTGTGGTCACCACTCTGTATTTTCGTGTCTTTGTTTGGTAGTTGTGGTGTTTGGTGTGGCTTCATCCTCTGCGTCACGTTTCCCTGCCAGTCCTTTCACAGACTGGTCCATGTAGCAGAACCATGCAGCATTTATTCATTCATTATTATTTAGCTTCAATTAACACACATCAAATGAAGTGTAACCTTGCAACAAGGGTGGAGTGTGTTGCACTGAAATTGGTAACTTCATTTTTTTATTTTCAACTTTTACCATGCATTGGTGTCTAATGGGAATAAGAATATTTGTAATTGTTCCAATATTGAGTAAGAACTCTGTACCTAGCGTTTGTAAACCGGGCTGCAATGTAACCCTATAGGATAAATGTTCAGCGTCAGTTAGCGCCCACTAAAAGTTCTGTTTTTGCCGCTGACAGGCTCAGATTATTATTCTAAGTGTCTGACAACATTATGGAAAGAGATAGACCTTTTTGTTAAAGAGTAAGATCCTTTTTGTTTAAAATGAAACTGCCCCGAAATCACCATCACCAAACCCACCACACTCCATGTAAATAATCAGGACTTTTAGCGTGTATAGAGCCAGCATATTTCCACATGTAAATGGATGAATTAAGGGTTTATTTCAACCAAACCAGAACGGTGATTGTTGGAACAGTGGAAAGACGAACCAAGACGGCTTTTGATAGTTTTATTTTGTTTCTGTCCACTTTGAATGAAGTGTGTTTTACCATGCTAAAATAACTGATTATGTTTATGTTTATGTTTATTCTCAGACTCAGTCAAAGTGTTCCTAATATACCAGTGGTGATCAGCACACAGCATGTGTTTAAAGTGTTTTCTATTGTTAGCTTTATGGGAGGAGAGAAGTTGTACTCTGCTGCATTTGCATGCTCAGCAGCTGTTTTATAGTGCAGCGTCAGCATCCTCCACCGGGGGGCAGTACAGCCCTCTACCACAGGCGCTTAAATCCCTCTCTGACGTAAACACATTGACCTGATTTCCACTGTAAAAGCTCATAAGTCACATGTCTTCCTGCTTTCCAGGCCAGGTGTGTATGCTCCTCTGATGCATGAGTGGTAAAGAAAAAAAATGACATGTAATGTAATGTAACAGACGTCTATGCACTTAGTTTTCATGGAGCATTGGAAGACTGAATCCTATCACGCCCAGTTGCCCAGTGTAATGTATGTTGTGTAGTGTATGTATTTGTAGCGCACAGAGAGTTTTTACAGCGGGGAGATTGGGGGGTCCGAGTATGGCCGACGGTAGCGTACGGCTAATTCACCGTTGTTAGCTTCCTGTTGCTGACTCTTGTAAAAGCAAGGCTAAAGTAAATAGTTAAAACCATATATACCGTTAGAAAGGTAACACCATTAAATTAACTGAAACCATTAGAAGATGATTTATATTTGTATTTGATTGAACTTTAGCCAAAACGTGTCCGAGTGTGGACACAGTTCCATTACTTATGAGGCACTTTGTCGAGCATTAGAGAGCAGCTGAAGGCTCACCTTGGCCTGGTGCAGGTCCACTCCGTACATGGACAATTTCTTGGCGTTCTCCAGGAACATCAGGTCTGCCTGGGCCGGACTCATTGACCTGCACAACACCACAGCACCAATCACACACAAGCTGTGAGTACACTGGGACTGTGGAGATCATTTACATCGAGGAATCCAGACAGGAACAATCAGCAACCACAGCACCTCCATTCAAACCATTCAACCAAACCCTCTGATTCATCCTTTATTTAAGCCTCTCTTGTTAATAATTACATGGAGTTACTTCTGTGAATTCAAGTGCATTTACATAAGCACTGTCATTTTTCAAAATTACTTAGTGACTCCATTTATGCTCCTTTAAAACCTCTCTTTGTACTTCACTACATTTATCGTAATGCCATATTTAGTTACATTCAAATTTAAATTGGATTTACACATTATAAATGCGGATGTATTAGAGATTGAAATGAAGGTTTGAAATGCATTTTGCAGGCACTATTTATGTACTTTTCCTTGTGTACATTTTGAATCCAGGGTAAAGAGAGCCCAGTGGTCTGACCTGTAGGTACGGTGCAGCTCCATCATTTTGTCCTCCAGCTCCTTGGTCTGACCCTGGGCCATCTTCATCTCCTTAGCGTAATGGCTGCCGTGCACCTCGGGGTCGTACTCACCCAGCTCCGACTGCAGGGCGTAGGAGCCCAGCAGGGACAGGGTGACGAAGGAGCAGGGCAGGCGGCCCTGCAGGATGTCCTTCCGCAGCTGGAGACACAGGTAGTACCTGCAGAGCACAAACATCTGTATGGAACTCCGCATTCATAATAACAGATAGCTGTATACCAAACTAATAATCAAAGGTCAGCAATGAGCTTTCATGCTCAATTCCTCTCCCAGCTGCACATCACTCTGTAACGTTTGATTCATCAGGGTTGGTTGGGATCTTATATTTAATCCCCCTGGACAAGTCTGTCCAGGTCAGGTGTTGGAGCCTGAACAGTGTGGCTCTTTTTAAACAAAGAGAAACTTCACAGCCGTGTGGCCTCTGAACAAAGAAAGGCCTATATGGAGAAAACCCAGACTGAAACGCAGGACGGTGAAGTTGTCACCCAGGTGCTACTAGTTTGAATCCAAACACTGGTGTTCCCTTGGTGGGAGCTCAAGGAAACCACATGGGTCCCTAACCATGTGACCCAGCGGAATAAAAGGACACAAGGACATCTCTGTGTCTTTCCACTGCGACTCCGTCGCTGAAAAAGGCACACCACTCTGCTAAAGTTTGTACTTTTAATTAGCAGATTTCACCTCACTGATGATAAATAGATATATCTTTACTGTCATTGTATGCGATACAACAAAATTCTATTGGAGCCATCCTCTCCAAATAGTAGCATAGAGTAAAAAGATAAAAATATATACATATACAGCGGGGAAAATAAGTATTGAACGCGTCAACATTTTTCTCAGTAAAGATATTTCTGATGGGGCTATCGGCATGAAAGTTTCCCCAAATGTCAGTAACAACCCAAGTAATCCACACATTCAAAGATATCAAACAAATAAGTCCATAAATTAAGTTGTGTGTAATAAAGTGAAATGACACAGGGAAAATGTATTGAACACATTTGCTGAAATGTATTTAATACTTAGTAGAAAAGCCTTTGTTGGTAATGGCAGCTTCAAGACGCCTCCTGTATGAAGAAACTAGTCGCACACATTGCTCAGCTGTGATTTTTGCCCATTCTTCCACACAAACTGTCTTCAAATCTTGAAGGTTCTGGGGCCATCTTCTATGAACTCTGATCTTCAGTTCTTTCCATCCATCCATCCATCCATCTTCATCCGCTTATCCGGGGTCGGGTCGCGGGGGTAGCAGCTCCAGCAGGGGACCCCAAACTTCCCTTTCCCGGGCCACATTAACCAGCTCCGACTGGGGGATCCCGAGGCGTTCCCAGGCCAGGTTAGAGATATAATCCCTCCACCTAGTCCTGGGTCTCCCCCGAGGCCTCCTCCCAGCTGGACGTGCCTGGAACACCTCCCTAGGGAGGCGCCCAAGGGGCATCCTTACCAGATGCCCGAACCACCTCAACTGGCTCCTTTCGACGCAAAGGAGCAGCGGCTCTACTCCGAGCTCCTCACGGATAACTGAGCTTCTCACCCTATCTCTAAGGGAGACGCCAGCTACCCTCCTGAGGAAACCCATTTCGGCCGCTTGTACCCTGGATCTTGTTCTTTCGGTCATGACCCAGCCTTCATGACCATAGGTGAGGTAGGAACAAAAACTGACCGGTAGATTGAGAGCTTTGCCTTCTGGCTCAGCTCTCTTTTTACGTCTAACGGTGCGATAAATTGAATGTAATACCGCACCTGCTGTGCCGATTCTCCGACCAATCTCCCGCTCCATTGTCCCCTCACTCGCGAACAAGACCCCAAGGTACTTGAACTCCTTCACTTGGGGTAAGGACTCATTCCCTACCTGGAGAAGGCACTCCATCGGTTTCCTGCTGAGAACCATGGCCTCCGATTTAGAGGTGCTGATCCTCATCCCAGCCGCTTCACACTCGGCTGCGAACCGATCCAGTGAGTGCTGAAGGTCACAGGCCGATGATGCCATCAGGACCACATCATCTGCAAAAAGCAGCGATGAGATCCCCAGCCCACCGAACTGCAACCCCTCTCCACCCCGACTACGCCTCGATATCCTGTCCATAAATACTACAAACAGGATTGGTGACAAAGCGCAGCCCTGGCGGAGGCCAACTCTCACCTGAAACGAGTCCGACTTACTGCCGAGAACCCGGACACAGCTCTCGCTTTGGTCGTACAGAGATTGGATGGCCCTGAGAAGGGACCCCCTCACCCTGTACTCCCGCAGCACCTCCCACAGTATCTCCCGGGGCACCCGGTCATACGCCTTCTCCAGATCCACAAAACACATGTAGACTGGTTGGGCATACTCCCAGGCTCCCTCCAGGATCCTTGCGAGAGTAAAGATCTGGTCCGTTGTTCCACGACCAGGACGGAATCCGCATTGTTCCTCTTCAACCTGAGATTCGACTATCGACCGAACCCTCCTTTCCAGCACCTTGGAGTAGACTTTACCGGGGAGGCTGAGAAGTGTGATACCCCTGTAATTGGCACACACCCTCTGGTCCCCCTTTTTAAAAAGGGGAACCACCACCCCGGTCTGCCACTCCTTTCCACAGTTCTTTCCAGAGGTTTTCAATTGGATTCAAGTCGGGTGATTGACTGGGCCATTCTAACAGCTTGATTTTCTTTCTCTGAAACCAATTGAGAGTTTCCTTGGCTGTGTGTTTGGGATCATTGTCTTGCTGAAATGTCCACCCTCATTTCATCTTCAGCATCCTGGTGGATGGCAGCAGATTCTTATCAAGAATGTTACAGTACATTTCTCCATTCTTCCTTCCTTCAATTATATGAAGTCTGCCAGTGCCAGATGCTGAAAAACAGCCCCACACCATGATGCTCCCACCTCCAAACTTCACTGTTTGTATGGTGTTTTCAGGGTGATGTGCAGTGCCATTTCTGCTCCAAACATGGTGTATGCTATGACAGCCAAAGAGTTCAATTTTGGTCTCATCTGACCAGATTATATTCTCCCAGTATGTCATTGGCTTGTCCAGATGTTGCGCAGCAAACTTTAAGCAAGCTTCCACATGCCTTTTCTTGAGCAGTGGTGTCTTGCGTGGTGTGCGTGCATAGTGACCATGGCGGTTGAGTGCATTACTAATTGTTTTCTTTGAAACAACGATACCTGCTTCTTCCAGGTCTTCCTGAAGATCTCCATGAGTGGTTCTTGGTTCTTTGACCACTCTTCTAAGTATTCTATGGACTCCTCTGTCAGAAATCTTGCGAGGAGCACCTGGTCATGGCGGTTAATGGTCAAATGATGTTCTTTCCACTTACGGATAATGGCCCCAACAACGCTCACTGGAACTTTCAGAAGTTTAGATATTCGTCTGTAACCAATGCCATCCGTATGTTTTTCTACAATAAGCTTGCAAAGGTCTTGGGACAGCTCTTTGCTTTTACCCATCATGAAATGCTTGCTTGAGTGACACCTTGGTAATGAGAAACCTTTGTATAGGCCATCAATTAGGACTAATCCAGCTGATATTAACTTGCACTAATAGGGGGCAGGATTGCTTCCTAAATACTGACAGATTTCAGCTGGTTTATTGGCTTCCCGTTCATTTTCACACCCCTTTTTCTTCATGTGTTCAATATTTATTCCCATTATCATTCCACTTTATTACACATAACTTTTGTCATGGACATACATGTTTTGATTTCTTTGTATGTGTGGATTACTTGGGTTGTTACTGACATCTGGTGAAAATGTTATTCCAATAGCCCCATTTGAAATATATTCACTGGGAAAAATGTTGTATGTCAATACTTATTTTCCCTGCTGTATATACACATACACCAACACATTCTCACCCAAGCACATCTCGCACATACACATTCATTCCATGTTCTCAATAAATAGCTAGAAAACAGTAAACACAGCAGTTATTGCACAGAGTCTGATTGCATTGAGGGGGTAAGGGATGTGTGTATGTTTTTATGTTTGTATGTGTGGATGTGTGTATGATTTCTGTAATATGTTGACAGCTCGCTGGATGAGTAACAGACGGTTTTGTGTTCATTGTAGTCTATATAGACAACGTTCCATTTCTGGAAATTCTGCCGGATGTCCCTCATTCCTGTCCACAATACAACATTGTTTGTAGGTAGCAGCTGAACCATGCAGTACCTGGTTATGTCTTCAGACAGCTGGGCCGGGTCTGGTGGGTAGAATTTCACATTGAAGGTGAAGTTATAGTTGGCCCCTGTGGGAGAAAAGGAAGATGTGATGAATACATGTAAACAAGTATGAGAAACATGAAAATGAGAACAGAAAGTTCCACTCACCTCGTACCTGCCGGCGGATTTCCTTGGTTAGGTCCATCCAAGTCTGATCGAGAAAATTAGGGATTGGTATCATCAAACACTGTTAAGTGTAACAAGTCCTTCAACACCATAGGTTGATCTCATCTCATCTCATCTAATCCCGTCTAATCTAATCCCATCTAATCTAACCATTGATGACATAAAATACATAGAAAGTGAAATGGCTGAGGTTGGGATGTTGTAATACTAGCTAATGACTCGTTATTAATCCAGCTGACCTTCATGGTGGCTGTCTCCGTGACGACCAGGCCGTAGTAGTCTTTCTCCAGCAGGTTGAGGTGGTCACACACCTTCAGGAACAGCTCCTGGCCTTTGGCATGTTTCTGACATACAGAGAACAAGACACATTAAACACCAGGGAGGCTGAAAAGTGTGATACACACTTTCTGGTCCCCATTTTTTAACAGGGGAACCACCACCCTGGTCTGCCACTGCTTTGGCACTGTCCCAGACTTCCACGCAATGTTGAAGAGCCGTGTCATCCAAGACAGCCCCTCCACACCCAGAGCTTTCAGCATTTCTGGACGGATCTCTGAGTTTTTTGACTACCTCAGTGACTTCCACCAGGGAAATTGCTCTACCATATAAGGGCGTGTTAGTTGGATTCAGGAGTTCTTCAAAGTGCTCCTTCCACCACCTAAGAAGAAAAAAGTCTGAACCCCTATCCAGGAGTGCGGCTCCAGAACCTCTTGCACTAAATGCATGCTCTTGGGGGAATTGTTGGAATTTTTGGGTCTAAATTATAGTAATTATCTGTAAACTGTCTTGATATAACTGTTGTTATGATTTGCTACTATGAATAAAATTTTATTTAATTGAATTAAGACTGTGTGTAAAGGTAAGCCCCACCAGATCTAACTGGTAGCGCGCCACCTCCCGCACAAGTTCTGACTCCTTCCCCCACACAGAAGTGATGTTCCACGTCCCCAAAGCCAGCCTCTGCTGCCCGGCTCTGGTCCGTTGAGGCCCCTGACCTTCACTGCCACCCATGTGGCAGTGCACCCAACCCCAGCAGTTCCTCCCACAGGTGGTGGGCCCATGGGATGGAGAGGGGGGGTGCCACCAGGCACTCGTTGAAGAGCCCTCCATCTGGGCCTGGCTCCAGATGGGGGCCCCGGGCTTCCTCCGGGCAGGGTAACTCCTCCTCTTTCTCGATGATTCATAAGGCCTTTGAACCATTCTTAGTCTGGCCCCTTGCCTGAGACCCTACCAGGAGCACCAGGCTCCAGACAACACAGCCCTCAGGTTCACAGGAACACACTAACCTCTTCACCACGATAAGGTGATGGTTCCCGGACAGGTGTACATGTGATATGGAACCTTTTGTAATATTTCAGCTAACAGGAGCATGTTAATATTAAATAACAGAGGTCCGAGAATCGACCCTTGCTGAACTCCACATATTGTTGGGGAATTCTCTGATGTACAGCTATCAATTAATACACTAGTAGACAATAGTCTCTGTCTTGAAGGTAGGACTTAAACCAATTCGACCCAGCGTTCAAGTCAGTCAGAACCTTGACAGGAGCAGTCTCAGTTTGTGCTGGGGCCTAAATCCAGACTGAAAATGTCAAGGTAGTTATAATGGCAGACAGCTGCTTTTACAATAGTTTTACTAATAAATGTAGTACAGAAGGATCCAGATTACGGCTGTTCCGTTGTTTGTTTGTTTTTTTACATTCAAAGCTTCCGTCGAGGATTTTGAATGAAGCTTTGAATGTCTGTTGGCATATTTTTATTACATCATCACTAAAAAATACATCCAATGGAGCGCCAAGCGAATGTTTTAACTGTTGATCTGACAAAATAAGCAACTCAAAGACAAAACCTTGGGCTCTGATTTGCTCCTATTCTCTGACAGATACACTCAACAAATAACCCATTGACCAAGAAAAGTAAGTAATAATGGAAATAGTCATACGCTGTAGGCCTAATAAAAATGATACATACATTAAAATAAACTTGCATAATCGTGCTGCTGGAACATTAGATGCTTTATAACGTGTATGTGACTGATATGTTCAGATACTTTTGTTATATCAAAGCAAAATCATTTAACCAGCTGAAATGCAATTTTCCTTTAGTGTGTGCATAATGTCTGAAAGAATGAAAAATAAAGCGCTCTTACATCCAGCTCACACTGGTAGAGTGTGTCGTCCAGCAGCGCGACAGTGATCTGCATGCTCTTGGCTTGGCGTGGAGCTCTGGGAGCTTTGGCCTCGTCCTCGGCCATCTTCTCGCCCTCCTCCTCTCTCTCACCGCCACACTCCTGCTCCTCCTCCTGCTCCTTGGCCTCCTTCTCCAGGGCAGCTTCGTCTCCTTTCTCCGTGGCGTTGTCTTTGTCCTTTCCACCCTCCTTTTCTTCCTCCTCCTCCTCCTCCTCCTCCTCCTCCTCCTCCTCCTCTTCCTCCTCAGCTTCTTTCTTCTCTACCTGCACAGCCTGACAGAAACACTGTGATTATGATGCAGTCTACACTCTAATGATGTGTCCTTGTGGCAGATTTAGTCTTATACATTTAGATATATTTAGAATTAGACTATATGTTACCATTAAAGACATCAATCTCTTTACTGTCAGGTTAAACGGTCCAACGGACGGCTGGGACAAAGGTTTCTGCTCAGCCTCATGAGTTGTCACTGGCCCACACAGATCAGGGAACAGAGAAACGCTACAGCAGCACACTGCACCTTCTGTTCGCTTTGAAATTGTCTTGTTTTTTATTTGAATTGCCTTTGGGGACCAGAGAGTGTGTATCACAGAGAGTGTGTATCACACTTTTCAGCCTCCCTGGTGTTTAATGTGTCTTGTGCCTTTGTGTCTCTTGTTTTGGGGAAGTAACCTTTTTCTGTGTTCTCTAAGAAGTGGAGAATAAAGACTAATTTAATGGGAATATGATTATGAAATGACCCTTTTTCACCGCTCTCTTTCTCTTTATCTCTTTATTAAACAGATAGAGATGCGCTGTGGACACAGACAGACAGGGACGGAGAGACAGGCATACAGACAGGCAGGCAGACAGACAGACAGACAGAGAGGGAGAGAGGCAGACAGGCAAAGAGGCAGACAGACAGACAGACAGACAGACAGAGGGACAGAGAGACAGGCAGCCACACAGACAGACAGACAGACAGACCTGAGGCTCGGCACTGCTGACTGAGTGCTGGTCCAGCGCTGCCTCCCCCTCCGTCCTCAGCTCAGGTTCGGGGTCGGCGATGGGGGCTTTAGCTTCTTCTTCTTCCTTGTCGTCCTTGTCTCCCACCTCGCTGTCACAGTGCGAGCGCCTCTTCAGGAAAGAGGAGAAGAGGCGGGAGAGGCCGCGGCCAGCAGAGTTGCGGTTCCGAGGCCGGAACGGCTGCTCCTCCGGGGAGGGGGGCGGCACGGCGTCCTGACCCACTTCCTCCTGCTGCCTCGGCTTCTTCTGCTGACTCTCGGCCTCGTCTGTTGTCATGGCAACAGCTGTCAAGACACACAAAATCAAGTTAAAAACCAGAAGCAGCCGTGTATATATGCTAATCAAATCAGACAAGCCAAGAAGATGTTAACAGCAGGTGGAAGCGGGGTCTTTGACTGTTACCACCCCATCTTAGAGCCCCAACACTCAACTATGATGCTGATTCTAACGGGAGAAACAATGGTTAACTGCAGAAAACATTTGAGCACATTTTCAACTTAACTGTGTGAGTCAGCAAGGTGTAATATTTTATGCTTAAGTTACTTACATTTGGAGACTTTTAGTGTCTTGTTCTAAAACGCTCGACACATGGATAGGAGGAACCTGGAATGGTTTTTTGTATCTTGCTTCAAGACAGAGATCAAACCTCCAATCAATAAATCAATCAATCAATCAATCATAAATCAATCAATGTATGTGTCACATGACATCATACGAGGTACAATTCCAGTCCAGGAAAAATGGTAAAAATAACTAAAATAGCATAAATGAAGCATTAATTGTTGGCAGGTAGTCAGCTGGACAGATTTACACCTTCTTAGAAAGCCCTTTGGTTTGGTGAGAAAACCTTGTATTAGTTAGGAGTTTATTATTATTATTATTATTATTATTATTAGTAGTAGTAGTAGTAGTAGTAGTAGTAGCAGCAGTAGTAGCAGTAGTATTATTATCAATGAGCATGCAATTTGTTCTTCGTTTCAAAAGTATACCTGCTGGACTCAACATGTCCTCCTACTTTACTGATTAGTCTCTTCCACCATTTTCTTTCAAAACACACACACACACACACACACACACACACACACACACACACACACACACACACACACACATAAATAGGAAAACATTCTCAAATGTTTTCAGTATAAAACATTTTTATTACAGAGGATCAGAGGAATATAACTTTTGGATTATACCAGACTGGTATGTCAAAGTTTAGTCAAGCTATCCCCTGGTCAAAATTAATGAATGCAACTTTATTCACAAAAAACAGAAAGCAAACAAAAAGGACAAAACTATTTCATAGTATAGTATTGTCTTGTCCCCATGAAGGGAAGACACATCCCAGGTTTACACAGCTGTAGCTTTGGAGTGTGTGTGTGTGTGTGGTCTTGTTTAACTATATTCGTGGGGTCCGAAAACCGGGAATACAGTATACTTGTGGGGTCTGGATAGCTTTGTGGGGCCAAAATGCTGGACCCCACAACTTTAAAGGGCTGTTTGAGGGTTAAGACTTGGTTTTAGGATTAGGGTTAGAATTAGGTTATGGTTAGGGTGAGGGTAACGGTTAAGGTTAGGCATTTAGTTGTGATGGTTAAGGTTAGGGTAAGGGGCTAGGGAATGCATTATGTGAATGATGGGTCCCCACAAAGATAGTGCCACGCACTTGTGTGTATGTGTGTGTGTTCTTGTTTAACTATATTCGTGGGGTCCAAAAACCGGGGAACACAGTATACTTGTGGGGTCTGCACAGCCTTGTGGGGCCCAAAATGCTGGACCCCACAAGGTTAAAGGGCTGTTTGAGGGTTAAGACTTGGTTTTAGGATTAGGGTTAGAATTAGGTTATGGTTAGGGTGAGGGTAAGGGTTAAGGTTGGGTATTTAGTTGTGATGGTTAAGGTTAGGGTAAGGGGCTAGGGAATGCATTATGTCAATGACGGGTCCCCACAAAGATAGTGAAACGCACTGTGTGTGTGTGTGTGTGTGTGTGTGTGTGTGTGTGTGTGTGTGTGTGTGTTTTTATCTAATTGTATTGACCTGTTTTCCATCATGGCCCGATCAGCATCACGACTGCTCCTGTGGGTAATGTGTGCTCCTATTCACAGCCCAGGCGTGTGCCCACTCACAGACACTTCATCTGCATCAGCTGACAGCTACAGTACGTAGGCCAAATGTAATTTCAGGATTTGGATATTCTTTTATGTTGTTTTTTGACTCCTTTTTTTAAATTCACCTTTAAAAACTTAAAAACTGTTTACTCAGGATATACAAAATATATTTATCATAGAGACTTCTTGTATACAGATCACATAGACATTGTGAAATATTGGTTGTTGGCCAAAAAAGCAATATTAATATGCAACATTTTCTCTCTGTGCATCCCTAATTTTAGGGGTGCACGATATATGGACTCAATGTCGTTTTTGCAATATCAATATTGAAAATATCCCGAAAAGTATGTGACATTCCGTGTACTTTGTGGAGAGATGCGGCGATCAATTTATACATTTCATAGGGCCAGTTGCCCTGTCACACGCGTACAGTTCGACAGCGTGAGTGAAGTGGGAGATAGAGAAAGTGTGAGTGAAGTGGGAGATAGAGAGGACAGAGTGAACTGCGAAGTGAGTGTGTGGATCGAAAGGAAAGAGACAGAAAAGTAAGAACATGAGGGTGACTTAGGGAGACGACGAAACTATGGAGATTGAAGTGGAAACGTTAGTAGCCAAAAATAATGCCTCCTCGCCAGCGTGGAAGTACTTTGGCTTTAAGCCAACAGATGTTCCTCAAGCTTATGCACAGCTTATGCAGTGTATGTTCGTACAGCGCGTAAGAGACAATACAACCAACCTCTTTTCTCACCTCAAAAACCACCAGAAGACACTGGACGATGAGTGCATAGTAATATCCCGAAAAAAAATCTATTTATTTATTCAGGTACTATTGTCAGTTTAAATAAACCCTTGTGTTGTTTTGATATTATATTAATCTATTTGGACGTGTTTTCCCACAACTTTTGCGTTTTTATATACATTTAAGAATATCGAAATTATTATCGATATTGCAATATTCATGCTCAATTGTGCAATTTCACATTTTGTCAATATTGTGCAACCGTAGTCTGTTTATTGGATTCAATCTTAAATTCAAAGTGGCAACACATGACAGCTACAGCAGCTTGGGAAATGGCAGTATGTGGCAGTGAAATTGATGAATTTACTGTTTATCAGACCACGAATGAGACAAGTCCCCCCCCCGCTGAAGAGCCACCAACTCTGTCACACAAACCAAAAGATGGGAGAATAGGTACTAAAGAAAAGAAAACATTGTTGAAAGGCCAAATGGCGTCGGCTCTGTGTTAAAAAACGACTTGATATCAATGTTGCAGCCTTTGTTTCCAGCCGTTGTGTGTGACGCTGGAGGTCATACTCTGCTTACAACTCAGAACAGCATCAGACCCAACAAATAGAAGTGTTTTCTCATGAAACACTAACCGTCACTGGATCATTACTGCATCAGGCGGCAGCTTGAAAATAATGTTTCTAAAAATAGATGCAAAATAGCACATTTTTGGGTCCTGGTTTAGTGTGGGTTCAAGCTGTTGATCATCTATCTAGCTGTGTGTGGTGTGCGTGGGGGTGGGTGGGTTCTTGATGCTATTAAAGCAGTGCTAAAGTGACTGGTGGTGCTAGTGGTAAATGTCTTTTTATTTGTAAAATGATGAGTAGGATGGACTTATGGACCACATAGCCCTTCCATGCAGCACGTCAGCTTGATTTAACACACAAAAAAACAATGTGGGTAGATTTGTAGACGTGTCAAAAAAGAAATCCAAGCCAAAGACAAAGTGATAATAAGCAGCATCTGAAATGGAGCGGCAGAGACACCCAGTGGACACCGGGTCCACTTGGTGTCTGCAGTTTACTGTTTCTCTACTCCCTAACCCACCAGATGGAACTGTGACATCATCATGTGCATAATGCTGCTCTAAAACAACACATGCAATCTATTTTTCAAAACATAAGAGATAATCAGGAGAGAGGCAACGAGCAGGGGCGCAACTACCCAGTGTCAGAGGGGTATGCAGCAACAATTTTGGCATTAGTCATCATTAGTTTTTCCATATTAATAATATTAAGAAATTAATCTGTTGGTATCAAGTGGCTCCCCCTACACTTCCATCTAATGTTAGACCTACCTGTTGCCTTCCCCTGCCTTTCCTGATCCACCATCCTCACACCTGAATGAAATGAACTCACTGTTAAATATAGCAGCCTAAATTCAATTCTTAAATCAGCCTAGTGATGGCATCAGATAAGACAACTATTATGCAGTAAGGTTGTGCTGCTGTTGAAATTACATTCACATTTTGTATTTTATATATATATATATATATATATATATATATATATATATATATATATATATATATATATATATATATTAGGGCTGTCAATCGATTAAAAAATGTAATCTAATTAATTACATACTCTGTGATTAATTAATCGAAATTAATCGCATACATAATTAACGGTGCCTGAACCGATACTTTTTAAGAAAGTCAAAAAAGAAAAGAAAAAAAAAGGGTACTAAACAACAGTTGGTGACATTAAAGAACGGCTTGTTTATTGCTAAGGCCATATGGTCAACATTAAATGATTTAATAATAATGTATGACAATAACAATAACTTATTTCACTAGTAAATTGCTGTTGAACGACAAAAACAACAACCAGATAGGAAAAGGACATTTACAATAACTTCAAATGCACCACGAGGATGTAGTTTACCAGTTTCATTGTGTTGTGTTGTGTTGTTTCTCTGACGGCAGCTGCAGATTGTTACATCCCGGTGTTGAATCCTCTACAGCAAAACACAGTCAAACTTTACACCGTTTAGCGTTAGCTGTCAGTATCTTAACCGTGTTTAATCCAGCTACTAGCTAGCGGTAGGCTAACGTTAGCTGCTGTTGAGTATTGTGTTAACTAGCGTCACATGCAGCGGGGTTTGTGTTTCCTGTAACGTCTGTTTCAGAGCAGCAGAGAGAAGCGCAGTGGCACCAGATTTTCGTCTGTATGCAAACGTCAATATGGAATGGATTAATCTGCGATATGATCGATATATATATATATATATAATTTTTTTTTTTCATATTTATTTATTTTTCTTGTCATTTATTGTGCATGCTACCTTATATTTACCAGTTGCTATTTTACCTTAATAAAATTGAGATATGTCATGCATGGGATTGGTACCATAGGGTTTAACCAAAATCTAAATGTAGCTATCAGCAATACTGGTTTGCATTAAGTTAGCAAACACTAGCCAGTCTCTTAGCATGAATATTTGCAAGCCTCCAAGTTTGGTAGCAAATCTATGCATGATTCCATGGTAAACCAGAGTTATAGCATTAGTTATGTTTTACAGATTCTTGTCATTTATTGTACATGCTACCTTATATTTATCAGTTTTCAGCTCAGCAACCTCGGTTTTGCATATTCTAAGCTAGCCGTAAACCCCCATTTGGCTGCTACATTCCCAGTGCTAGCAAACGCTAGCTAGTCTGTTAACATGAATATTTGCAAGTCTCCAAGCACAGATGTCACACTTTAAATCCTACCTGTTGCCTCTCAAAAGCTGTTTTGCTTTGAACTTTTTCCATAGACGGCAACTTACTACTCGTACGCTCGTACCTGCTCACTCAGCGCTCACGGCGCCCACCCGCTCCCACCCCCCTTCTATGTCAACATTCTATGATGGAATCTTATGAGACAGGGCGCCTACTCTAGCCTGTTAGTCCTCTAAAATGTTATATAATAACATTGAGGAAATGCAGAAATGATTTAGAAACGCACAACAGCAGCTACATATTGAAAATACCAAAAAAAGATTATCTTTTTTTACCATCGCGCCACATATAGTGCAAACCCACTTTTTGCGCCACTGGCAACGAGCACATGTGTTTTAGAGAGATGAGATGTCCTTTCCTCTGAAGCGTTTTTTGAGGCGGTGTGAGATTCCCATACAGGAAACAGGAAACATCACTGCCTCTATCTCTGCCACAAGAGAGTTTTAAAACACCAAACACAAGCACTAAACTGGCCGGGGGTTTGTGGAACAGCTGTTTCCTCAGTCCCTCCGTCTCTTTTCTTTCTCTCTTTCTCCGGGAAATGAAGCTGCCTCCAAGTGCGCTCGGAAACGTCCAGATCTATAAACCATCTGACCGAAAACAGTAACTGTGAAATACAAAGTCCACTTGTGCTACATTGAGGGTTAAAGAACAGAACAGGACGTCACACAGATGTTTCAGAGAAACTCCCATCGCTGTTTCCTGTCTGAATGCAGCCTAACCTGCGTCACAGAGCAGCCAGGAGTTTACAAAGCAGAAGTGGAGGACAGATCGAGGAGAAGAGTCAGAGGAGGAAAGACATTTATTGCTGAGTGTTGAGACCAAGAGTCCCTCTCAACCCATCAGGTTGTGCTGGTGTTTGATGGCCGTGTCTTAGGGGTCTACAAGTGAACTGTCAACGGAGCATGGAGGTTGACCGGGACAAGAAGTGAGCTACTGGACAGACGGAGCGCAGCGGCGCCAGGGCTACGACCAGGTAGGCCATTCCACCTTTATCTTTAGCCTGGCGCTTAACTCTGTGGTTTAATGTACATGGCTGCTAGACCTGCTGGACGGCCCTAGACCTATCCATAGTACCATGTTTTCCCAAGGTATTTCCGTGACAATAGACCAAACCACTAATCTATTCATCCAGAAAATAATCCACAGATTAATCCACACTAAAAAATTAATTAATTAAAGTTTGTTGCAGCCCTTGTTAACATTATCTGTTGTGTATGTCATTTTCCCACATCTTTGTTTATGTATAGGTGATGTACAGTATGTGTATCAGCTGAGCGTGAAACCAGGGCTTTGGGCCTCAGTAAGTTTCAAGTGTGCGCACTTATCTCCTTTTGTACCATTCATCATATTAAGATAAGTGCTGGGACGATATGCTTTTGTCCCGATGAGATTCTTTCCCGATACATGGCTGCCGATTGGATTTGTATTGCGATTTTCATTCATTGTGATTCTAGAAGTATTGCGATTCGATTTATTGAGTATTGGGATTTTCTTTTCCTTCTTTAACCAAAACTAAAGTTGAATAAAACCCTTCTAGAGACAATATATCATGAGATATTTCTAAATGAATGAATGAACATCACATGTCAGTCAGTCAGTCTGACATTTATTTACTTTGTAAAGAAGAACATAACATGTTTCTGCTTTTTCTGCTTTCCCTGGAAACGCATATGATGTAGTCGCTGTCGGCAGTACCTTATAAACAGGAAATATTAAGGTCAATCGGTAAAATAACAAATAAAAGATACTGAATTTGGGGAAAAGCAAAATTCAAACAAAGTCACGAGACGATACGTGAATCGATTAACCCCCACCCACACTAAGATAACAAAGAGCAGATGGGCAGTAAGACAAGGACAAGGCCATGTCTTTGAGTGGGAC
The DNA here is from genome assembly GCF_031162955.1 of Sander vitreus. Lineage (NCBI taxonomy): Eukaryota > Metazoa > Chordata > Actinopteri > Perciformes > Percidae > Sander > Sander vitreus. Next base: position 26,629,159 of record NC_135868.1, on the reverse strand, counting down.
CTTCCTTAACAAATATGAATACTATAGAACTTTTTCACGGCAGACATTTTGACATGTCATAGTAGGAAAAGCACAGGTGTATTCAAAACCATTCATGATGGCTGCATTCCACTTAGGCTACGATTACACGTGGCCAGCTATTTTCATTAACAGACATATCACCCTCTCCGTTTTCAAAAATAACATTGTGCGCACGAACCCGTGTATATGCTGTCAAGAGCATGCCAAACCTGTAGGTGGCAGTGTAACGAGAAGCTCAAGCCGTTAGCCAATCAGAATCCCGAAAATAGCAACAACAGCAACAAATCACGTCCTCTTTCTCTTTTGAACAAAGATGAAACCTCCGTTTGTCTCAGTTTACATGCAAACGTGCAACCAAAGTTTTCCAAAATCTCCACTCTGGCCAGAGTTTTTAGAAATAATCATTTTCAGAGGCGAATTCTCCGTTTGGGTGTAAACGAAAGGCACAAACAAAGGGAAATGTCTCAGTTTTTCAAAATAACCATGTACTGTACGTGTAAATGGGGTATTAGGAGAGGCCCTGGTATTGTGCGTGCTGACTCACTGAAATAGCTTACTGGGACAACATGACTTGATGGAATTGAGCCATCGTTGAGGTTATCAATTTCAGCTGTGCTTTTCCTAATATGACAAATCAAAATGTCTGCTGTGAAAAAGGTCAATTGCCTTCAGACGTGGTGCAGCAATATTTTGTGAGCCATTACTGTGTAGCCTGAAATGTTTCATATGCTCAGGCACTGATAGGATGGAAGCTGTGGCGGTAGAAACACAGCTTGCCACCACATGAAGTTAGAGACGCTGCTGGCAGCGTGCAGTGCTGAGTGGACGCTGGCACAGCCGCACACTGCTGACAGGGCAGAGAACAGGGAGAGCTCCAGGTGTACCAATGAGTGCACAACAACAACTTCACCTACAAACAGCTTGTCCACCTTCTCACGCTTCTCCTTTTTACCTGAAAGCAGAACTGCGACACTTTAAATCTTTTTACCAGAGATGTGCCTATAAGTTTCTTTAAATAATTCATTCAGCATGAGAAAGGATACAAATTGACTAATCGACCAATTAGTTGACTCATGGACTCAGAGGAGCAGCCTTACTGGTTATGTATTATGACTATTATATTTCTGGGTCATGAAAGAGTAAAACGTAATTAACTATTCAGCTGAGCTATAAAGTGTTTGCAGGCAGGAATCTCTAACACAGAAACGTTCTAAGTGCTAGTTGAAGGCCTCGGTTTTATTTCGGGCGGATGCTTCAAAGCCATTACTGCACCTTAACCACAACACACACAAAAAAATCACAGGTTCAAAATAGACAATCAATGTGGGTTAGCAAGTTATATTACAGAGCAGCTGTCTCACACAAACTCAAACAGTACATATAACAGATTTTTTTCCGTTAGCGTTGCTAAAACAATACTTTCTAAACGGTGCCTGAACCGATAGTTTAAAAAGATTTAAAGGGCTGATAGAATGCAAAACCGAGTTTAGCTCGTCATAGTTGAATAACGACAGTTCGGTGGGTAAAAAGGACATACAGAGAACCTCAAAGTCCCATTGACACCTCTTTCCTCTGCAAATCTCACAATTTGAAACTGCTGTTGAAAACGGGTGAATCTCAACAAAGCTAAAAGTTGACGTCAACTCCTCAACTCCTACCTTATTTGGCTCTACCTGCTATCTTTGTAAGGCCCCAACATTTACATAGGCCACTGACTGATCTGAGGTCAGTTAGTCTTCTTAATAGGTCGCGCAGATCTCAGAAATTTTATACATTGTTCGTCTGCTATTTCATTACTAAATTCACTAGACTTTTTTATGCGAGAAATCAACTATGTAGAGCTCAAATATGCGCCGTGTTACTAAAATTGATGGCTAATTGCAAATTTTGTATGACTGTGTCGGACTTCAGGAGCTCCACAATCTGCCGTGACAGGAGGTGACTGACGCCCGGGTTTGATGCCTTCCCGGTCGGCCTCTCCCCCTTTGCAGACCCGCTATGAGCTGGAGCTCTTTCAGGATCTCACACACGAGCTGCGCTGTGTACTTTAGAAATATCTAAATATTCATGAGCATACCATATTTGGAAGAAAAGCTGTCGTTCCAAATAGGGCCATATTCACCCCTTTAATATAAATATATATATATATATATATATATATATATATATATATATATATATATATATATATATATATATATATATACACACACACTGTATAAAAAAAGGAGGAGCACAAAACAACAGCTGTGACATTTAAGAAGGGCATGTTTATTTATTACATGTCATTACATGTCCAAAGCGACTTACAATTGCTATATATGTCAGAGGCCACACGCCTCTGAGGCAACTATGGGTCACATTGGTTGATGTATCACAGTGGGAATTGAACCCAGACCTCCCACACCAAAGGCATGTGTCTAATCCACTACGCCATCACCACCATTTATAAGGCCATATGGTCAAAATTAAATGATTTATTAAAAATGTAATTACAATAACATAACAATAACTCATTTCAGCAGTAAATTGCTGGTAAACGACAAAAACGACCACTGTATGGGAAAAGGGTATTTTACAATAACTTGAATGCACCTGGCGAGGCGAGTTTCAAGTGAACGCACCGTGTGCGAACATGTGGTTTTTTTCAGACTGTTGGGTTTTGGAATCCTCTACAGTGAAAATACAGTCACACTTTACACCGTTTAGCTGTCAGCATTTTAACCGTGTTTAACCTAGCTGCTAGCTAACGTTAGGCTAACGTTACCTGCTGCCAAGTATAGTGTTAACTAGCGTGACATGCAGCGATGCTTCTGATGCCTCTACGTCGGAGCATCAGAGAGCAGAGCAGGCATTAATGGGGCACCGAAATGAGGCACCGAAATCCCCGTTGCTATTCAGTCTGGTAGATACCGACCGTTTAGGCACCTGTGCCGTATTAGCACCGGGTCTTGGTACCCAACCCTAGTTACACAGAGCTAGTCTGTGTCAACAGAAGTACATTTCCCCTCCCCTTTGTATGTTGACGTTCTCAAACTCTGTTTTCTTCAGAAAACAACAAACTTCGAGCTAGCGAGCTACACGCTAAAAAAATGTCAAAGTTTTGAAGAAAATGTAGATGGTGCAACAAGGCAGGCCTGCTTGGTTCTTTCGGGGAATGATTGTAAAGATTTACAAAGAATATGTTTAGGGCATTTCCTCTCTAACTGGGACATTTTGGGAGCAATTGGTGGGATTGCTGTTGACGAAGTACACACGGAGATACACTGGTAAGAACCAATGAGGTTTAACCATGTATCAGCTAATTTAATTAGCTCACGTTACTGTATTGTGTCAACAGTTAACTTCATCGCTGCGTCTGGGCTTAGCACCGCCCAAGACCACTGGGATTGGTTTAAAGGTTTTTTTCCGCCTATCCCAGAATGCATCTCCAACTGTGTAACAGACAGCACACTGACAGTTTTGCTATTCTTTGAGGCTTATAAGTGGTTGAGCTAAAATTTGTCTAGAAGAAAACAGGTCGGCAAAATCAAAAGTATTTATGTATCTGGGGACCATTACTACATAACCAAATTCCATGACAATCTAAAAACGTTGTCGAGATATCTGGACAGAGAGACACACTGACTGACCACAAGACAGATTCTCACTGATGGGAATTAAACAAAGCAGCTCTGCTGCTCCACATGCTAAAGGTTAAAAAAAGCTGCTGTGAGGTCAGGAGTCAGTCCATCTACCCAGCCCTATACAAACATCCACAGAGCACACAACACACATCACTGCTTTCCATCTTTGTCCATCTCCTCGGTTAACATTCAAACAATCTCCTGACGCTCAGCTGATGGAAAAGATATTCATTTCATCATTGAGCACCAAAACATCCAAACCCTCACTGGCTTTCTGGGGTCAAAGTAGCGATGTGAACCAGTTTTAATATTTCAAATCGATTCTTAGATTTGGCCTCAGAGTAAGGTTCAAAGGTTAAAACTAAAATGCATTTGTAAAAAGTGAAAACATACTTAAGCATCTGTATTTCTGGCTGCATGGTAGCCTGAGTCAGAGTGGTGGAAATGAGCTTAAGGACTGAAAGCGGCTTTAAAATTAATCGGGCCCTGTGTGGGATTAAAGGCTGCTGTGGAGGCCACAGGAAGCTGGATGTCTATCAGTCACCGCTGGATCCACACACCAGCTCTGCAAACAAGCCACAAACTGAGTTGGCCTGACCCACATGAAATCAGAGGTGGGGATATTTGATAAAACACAAAAACAGAGGGCTGAGCCCTAACACAGCATCTGTGCCGGGTCACCCCTCTAACTAGGCCTTAGGGATTCAGATGTCCTGTGATGGAAGCAATCAATATCCAGAGTCTACACATCTGTGATTAAAGAAAAAATACACTGAAAGATTAGGGTTAGGCAGTTTAGGGAGCCATTTGCATTCTGACTGGCTGCTTGCAGCCATGTTATAAGGAGAATACCAAAATACTATCTTATTGCCATTTAAAGCAACAGCTTTAAAACCATTGTGATGCTACTCTGACAGGGCTTGCACCCTCTTAGTCAACTAATCACAACCGATTAGTCGCTTATGCTTTTTCATGCTGAATGATTCATTTCCAATAAACCTATGAGCACATCTCTGGTGAAGGTATAAGCTTGTCTAATTGTTTATGCTTCTGCAGATTGGTCCACTTGTGCATTGGAAGACCCACTTTCCCAAACTCAACATACTAATGTGATAAATTTGGAGCACCAAATAGTCTTGGGACCTTAAAAGGGGTGATAGAATGCAAAACCGAGTTTACCTTGTCATAGTTGAATTACGACAGTTTGGTGGGTAAAATAGGCATACATAGTACCTCAAAGTCCCATTAACACCTCTTTCCTATCCAAATCTCACAATTTGAAACTGCCGCTGAAAACGGGCGAATCTCAACAAAGCCAGTAGTTGACGTCAACTCGGTGGCTGTACCTTATTTGGCTCTAGTCTGTACCTTTGTCACGCCCCAAAATTTACATATAAACCACTGGTTTGAGAACAGCTGGTGTTCTGAATGTTGGTTGCGCAGATCTTAGACACTTTATACAATGTTTGTCTGCTATTTCATTACTAAATTCACTTCTGAGACTTTTTTATGTGAGAAATCAACTATGTAGAGCTCAAATATGGGCCGCTTTATATTTGGTTCGACTGTGTGACTGTGTCAGAGTTCAGAAGCTCCACAGTCTGACGTGACAGCCGGCGGGTGCCTGCCAGGGTTGCTGGCTTGCCACCCGGCCTGTCCACCTTAACAGACTTGTTGTGAGCTGGCTGGAGCTCTATCAGGAGACTCGCGGACAAGAGGCGTTTATTTCCCCGATCGTTTGTTTAAATAACTCAACACACATATCCATTATAAGACCTGTGGTTTTTCGAAATTATAATGCTCCACAAGCGATTGCGGGTGTAACTCGCTGTCTCCCCTTCTGATTAGTGCTGCTGTGTGAGAAGAAAGCAGAGAGGGGAGGGGCTGCTCCTCAGTCACAGAACAGAAGAAAGAAGTGACTGTTTTGGCTGCCACAAGAGAGAAATACCTTTGCATGCTGGCCAGACAATGCTGGCATCTTTTCTACAGAAAGTCTCAAGATTTGTCGCTAGTCGCTTTTTGGAAAAAATGTCGCTAAGGGGGTTCTGAAAAGTCGCTAAATCTAGCAATAAAGTCGCTAAGTTGGCAACACTGGAGCCTCTGCAGCTTCGCTCAGCTCGTTGTAAAGAGGGGTGGGGCTGTGTGTGTGTGTGTGTGTGTGTGTGTGTGTGTGTGTGTGTGTGTCGCTCGTTGTAAACCAACCAATCAGCGTGCAGCTCATCTAAATATTCATGAGCATACCATATAAGGGAGAAAACCTCTCACTTCCACTTACAATCCAGGGCTATTTTACAGGGATGCATTAGGGCGCATAGAACAGCACCCGGGCCATTTTCAGCCCAACCAATGTTACATACCCTATTTGGAGACCTTAAGGAACAGTGTGAAATACCCTATATAATCATTCTATCACCCCTTTAAAAGACATGTGAGAAACCAAGGAAGTTTGTCACAAAGTGCTTTGTAAATAAATAGAATGCAGAAAATGACTCCAGGTATTTATATAATTTAATAGCTTATAGTTAACTTGTGGAAGCTGATTACTTTGCTCTGATGGTAATATTGGAAAAAATGTGCAAAAGTCTGTGTTTATGTGATAAAGAAGACCTTAATCTATGATTTAAGTCAGTGGCTTCTAAACTCGGGGGCGTGGCGACACAAACATTGCTTGCGTGGACGAAGGAAGAAAAAACTCTGTGGTTTTATATAGGCCTACGTTAAGATAATACCTGCTATTTTGCCTGTTAATTGTGCATTTACAGTAATAATAACAATACTAATAGTTTATAAAGAAAATTGGAACGTTTATATTAAGGATGTCACAAGAACCGATACTTTGGTGCCAACTCGATACCAAAATTCTGAAAACGTGACTCGTTTTTCTACAGTACCGTATGTACCGGGGGGATGTGATTCTTCCTGACCTGACGGGGGCAGTGTATGCCTACAAGTGTTCTAGTTACACTAAATCAGTCGTACACACAGTACTGTCCAACAGAGGACAGGACTGTCTGTGGACATGTTGTTATACTGTTTGTATGCACAAAAAAACAGCATAATGCGTTGTTATAAACTGGTATTGCTAACAATGGGTAAACCTGGCTAGAGCTAACCCCACAGTGAAATCCGACTTGTTTTAATGAAACCCGGTCAGCTCAGGTGTAGTCTATATCCACGACGTTCCACTTCCGGGATTGCTCCGTTCCGCTGGATTTCACGCATTTAGGCCGGATGTCCGTCCCCTTCCTCTTCCTTTGTGTTGGCGTTCTAACCTCCAGTGGATTTCTAAGGACTATGGTTAACTGCTCCTCAGAGCTGTGCAGGGTAAATCCAGACAGCTAGCTAGACTATCTGTCCAGTCTGAGTTTTCTGTTGCACGACTAAAACAACTTTTAAACGTACACATGTTCCACCAAAACAAGTTTCTTCCCGAGGCTATTTTGCAGAAGCACCGTTGCTACCCCCAAGATGATTGAGATTGGTTTAAAGAAATGACAAATAACCAGAGCACGTTTTTCTCCCATCCCAGAATTCTGTGTGGACTAGCCAGACCCTCCTTTGCAGTGCTGTGGAGGAAGGTCTGGCAATGCGAGTGTGACATCATTGCCAGCTTTCCAGTTCCAAGGTGAATGGAACACACTGTCGTCTCTGTGTACCGGGCTCACTGACAGCGTGAGTAAATCTGTTTCTCTCTGCCCTTGTTTTTCACACAGAGCCTAACGTTAGCTACGATAGCTACTGACTATTAGCTAATTTTAGCGCTTGTTTTAGCGGACCTCTACAACATCAGTTCAGTTAACTTTAAGCAGCCCGGTTCTATGTGAAAACAACAACGGCAAAGAGAAACAGTCTGAACATGCTTGCTGTCTGGGAGTTTCAGGTAAACTCATGAACAGGTTAGCGTACGCTGGCTGTGTGCGGGCGTCAGGCTTCTGAGCAGCGGGCTGGGGGTCCAGAACACTGACCTTTTCTCCAGATTAAAAGGAAATCTCGCTCTCCTGCCCCCTCCACTCCATAAAAAGGGTGACACGACACTGTCCCAACCCCCCCAAGTGTTATCCTTGTTATCCTAAAATAGAGTTATAAAAGGAGGACATTGGATTTATTGTTTTGTTTTTTTCCCGTGGTATCTAATTGTGTTATCAAGAATCATGAAATGTCCCTGGTACTGGTATGGATGACTACATTTCTACTATCATGCCATCCAGAGTTGCCACTATTGTTGTTTTTTTTAATAATGTTCAACTGTTTAAATAAAGGAATTCCTGTTTAAGTAGCCTGTTATTGTTCTTTTTCTTTATCTTGTGCTTTTGGTGGTATGGTTCTGAGTAGATTGTTGGTATCGTGACATCCCTAGTAGCCTATAAATCGCAACATAATAAGAATCAAAGCATGGCCGAGCGACTAGAAGCAGCCCTGCTGACTGTCCACAGCCAACCGTCTCCGTCAGGGTTCTACATAGTGACTGCCCCCCATCGCTGCTGGACAACATGGAGACTAGCCGCTGTACACCTTATTATGTCCGATATACCAAACCATTTACAACGTTAGCTACAATTTATCCTTTCAATACATTCATTCTGTAAGAAAAATATGAAAATCATCGCTGTACATATAAGATGCATTTAAACACTTTATCCCGGGTTGCGGACAGGAATGAAAGCAGTGCGCGTGAGAGTGGAACAATAACAGTGGCGGTAGGTGTACCTGTCTGCAAATGGCGCTGAATGTGAAAATGTCAACAAATGGTGTGTGAGCAGCTGCCAGTGTGCTGGCCGCAGACACTCACCCTGTGTTCCGCTCCGCCGGCAGAAGAAAAAGATGCTCCGCGGTCACTAGTCCTGTCCGGGCTTCAGACAAACAGAGCGGGGATTCACGAGCGGTTCCCAGCGGCTTTAACAATGTGTTGAGGTACCAGCCTAGCAGACGGCGCACTGTGGGTTCCTGTGCCCTCAGTCTTGTCTGACAGACAGCAAGGAGAGGCGCAATATGCATGATCCCTACCTAGCTGTGCTCAGACGCTAAAACTGCACAGTATAGTTTTTCTCAGCGGATGGAGAGAGAGAAAAAAAAAAGCTTCAGAAAAAGATAGTAGTCTAGTCTAACTGAACCTTGAGTTCAACTTTTTATTTTTTGTCAAACTCTTGTTTTAAACTGCTCATATTATACTTTTTGGCTTTTCCCCTTACCTTTATTGTGTTATAGGCTATATCTTTTTGTGAATGTTATAGGTTTAAAAAGTGAAAAAGCCCAAAGTCCACCCCAAAGGGACTTACCATCTCCAATAGAAAACACTGCTCACAAACTGCTCCATACAGCTCTATTGTAGTCCAGCCTTTACTTCAGAGACAAACGTGCGTCACTTTGTAACACACGTTATAATGCTCGCCTAGCTGCTAGCGTGGCACGCCCTCATACTCTGCTTCTGACTGGCTAGTAGTCCTTACCTAGCTACTGCGCATATGCAACTCCCAACAAAGAGTCTAGCTGAAACAGAGAGCTCAACACACAGGGTGAAAAGAGGAGCTGCAGCAATGTGCAGTACAACAAAAATATGGTGTTTTTTGAAAATTAAACAATGTAAACCTATTCTGATATAACCTCTAAATACAATTATGAACCTGAAGATGAGCATAATATGAGCACTTTAAAGACCAAGAATGAACTTTCAGGCTAGACTTTTATAATGTTTAACTACAATTAATCAATACATTGATTTCAATTTCCTTGTGAGCTGCTCCAGCGTTATCTCTCTGGGGTGTGCCAGCCCCAGCATTTCCTCGTTGAAGAACGCAAGAACGCAAAGTCTTTTCCGTCCAAACAGTTTTTCTCCCAGTGTTTCTCTTCAGCGTGTCTGTGGTCTGGCGTTGGTTCTGCCTCTGTTCCTCACACTTCTATTTGGATCTCCGTCATCATCAGCCTCACACACACACGCCCCCTCATGTCACGTTAGTATTTCCCTATCAGCCACCACCACTCAAAAGACAATAAACTGATATCATATCAACAAACGACTACCCAAAAGACGAGGTCGTAACAGTTACCTCTTGTGTAGTCTATATCCATGACGTTCCACTTCCGGGATTGCGCCGTTACTCATTTAGGCCGGATATCCGTTGCCTATAGGCTTTCTTTGTTGTTGCTATAACCTGGCCTAAGACATATTCTCTTGTATTACAAGTTTAATGTTTATTTGTGCATTGTCCCTGTTTCAAATAAATCAATTTCCATTCCATTTCCATTCCATTTGAGTTTTCTGTTGCACGACTAAAACAACCTTTGAACGTACACATGATCCACCAAAACAAGTTCCTTCATGAGGCTATTTAGCAGAGGCACCGTGGCTCCATCCGGCACCCAAGACGATTGTGATTGGTTTAAAGAAATGCCAATAAACCAGAGCACGTTTTTCTCCCATCCAGGAATGCTGTGAGGACTAGCCAGACCCTCCTCCGCAGCGCTGTGGAGGAAGGTCTGGCAGTGCGAGTCTACTTTTTGTGATATTAAATTCAACACGTTTGTAACAGTAAAATATTGTAATACACCATCTGTGAAATGTTCTTATTCTAATATATCTTTGTGGACTGAATCACCAAGACATTACTCTAACATAAAAATCACTTCCTGTAGACAAATGGCCGTTGATTTGAATCGCGGAGATATGTGAAATCAACAAACTTGTTTCTTTCTGTTGTCATTTTCAGCCGTAACTGTAATGTTTAAAGATTCAGTTAAACACGGAGGTCCAACCTATCTGTGGTCTCTACTGTCTTATTTTCTGTCCTGTGTGGCTTTGCTAGCGTCTTTGATAAACCAAATCTAGCGTTAGGAACAGCAACATGTCACCATGTCATTTTTTTTAGTCTGTGGCCCAACAGGTATATTAGCTCTCCAAGCTAACGTTCTAACGTCAAAGTGTTGACATATGAAAGCATCAAACATGCCTTTTAGGCAAGGCAAGGCAGCTTTATTTGTATAGCACATTTCAGCAACAGGGCTATTCAAAGGGCTGTACAAAAAACATTAAAGAGCAGTTTAAAACGATAAAACAATTAAAAACAGATAAAATACGAGAATAGAAGTTACAGTGCAGTATAAGAAATTAAACATTAAAGAGCAGTTAAAAACAATTAAAAATATAAAAGCAGATAAAATACGAGATTTTAGGCTGCTAGTATGGGACAATGTATAAGCCGTTGCTCTATACACGTAATCCACCCGCAATCCTTGTCATTCCTGTTTAGATGAACTAGTGCAGTGCCCGTTCAAAACGACCCCCAGAAAGTTGCAGGGAACAAAACAGATCCATTGCTGCTTGTAACTTTCTCCAGAAGCATTACCCTAAAATAACTTACAGAAGGCTCTCAAAGCAACCCACCCATGTACTACTACTGACTTACTGTGCGCTTCTATTTCAGAGGAAAACCCAACACAGAAATATTACTGTTGTGTTGCAAATTCAGATTTTACTTACAAAATATCACAATTAAAATATGATTATTATTCATTAAACTATCTAGCATTATATTGGAGTTGAAAGCTCCACCTTGAACAGACGTTAAGTACATGTAAGTACATTGTGCTGATAACGCAGAACTCATACTGTGCAGTAACAGGCGGCTTTATCATATGGCATAGGTAAAGGGCCTCGTGAAGTTGTGTGTTTTTTATTTATCTTTTATAAAACTCAAGCTGTAACACGCTCATCTAGAGATTCGGCGTGTCACCTATTTTTTTCCGTGTAGCCGTCACACATCCAGGTAGTATTAGGCGATGTGGCCCGGGCCGGGGAAGCAGGGATCCTGGCTCAGCCTGCTGGGGGAGCCGCTACAGCGCACAGAACGGCCAGAGACACGTGCACAACCGCCGGCAGCAAAACGACCTGTAAACTGTGCTGGAGAGCTGGAGAGCCTGGGCGTTTATCTCCCATGTTTGTGTACGTTTATTTTCATAATTTGCATGTAGGATAGTCTGTTGTGAAGAGAGTAGCATCTTAAAAAGTCATGTTAAAGCATGGATATAATTAGCAGAGGTATTTTGCCGGTGGTAACATTAATCAGAATGTAGGCCTACTACAGTCTATGTAGTTAGCCTATAACAGTGTTATAGGCTAAGTTAGTTGGCAAACTTACAATTTCAGTTGGCAGAGTGACGATGCTCCTGACCTGGAGGATATCCACTTGTGAAGAGTTTGGGTGTAAGGTCAGTTAATTTAAAGCCTGCTGGAAGATATGCTTGACTGTGAGCCATGAACCCATTCCCACTGAACACAGAGGTCACTTAGGGTTTTTGTAAATACTTATGTGCATGGATATATTAAACAATAGATGGTCAATTTGTCATTATAAAAAGGTACTCCAGCAGTATGTAGGCTATACACTGAAAAGGTTTCCAATGTTTCCCACTTGAATGTGCACAAGTATTAGTGTCTGCCTCTGAGCCCATGCATACTTTACATGTTTTCTAATACCAAAATCCTGGGATGGGTATAACAGCTCTAAAAGGAACAAAATAGCCAAGCTGATGGATGTAACATCCAGCCTGTAAGACAGCGCGTAGGGCATACTCACCCTGTTACACACCCTTTGGTTTCCCTTCATTTGCACAGGAGGCAAGTGTATTTGTGGAAGCAGCCAATGGGAGCAGTGCAGGGTGCAGCCTGCTTCAATCCCAACTCAGAGCTGCTGTTGATGGCAGAGCCCCACCATCACTAACCAAGGATCCCTGTGCCATAAAAACCAATGCATCCATTTTCACTCAGCATCAGTGAGAGAGGAGAGCGTGTAGGCGGAAGTCATTTGAATTAATTCATTTAAATGTGAATTCAGGTCCCCGTTCAGTCTTTAGCTGTTATGATTCCACACCAAGGTACAATCCCACTCGTGTTTAGGCACTATTTGTTACATAACAGACTGTAGTAGGCCTACATTCTGATCAGATCTGGCAACACTTAGAACCTTTAATGATTAACAAGAATGCAATCTTTTAGGAAGAGGTTGTTGCTACAGCATACTGTAGAGGAGGAATTAAGGAATAGTTCAATGTTTTGGGAATTATGCTAATGCTTCACTGTCTCTGTGAGAGTGAGATGTTTTTTGCAACAGCGCGCTGGATGTGGGCGGCTGCTGTGTCTCGAGCTTCTCCACAACTTTGCTCTTTTTTGTTTTAATTGGTTCTATCTTTTACTTATTTTGACTTTTTTATAACATGCGCAAGGCCAAAGCGAGCACTATCATACAGTATGATAGAACTACTTCTGCACATTAGATCTTTGGTTGACAGCCCTTTTTCACCACGACCAACAAACAATGAGGAATTTTCATGGCTGGGATTACCTGACACCAGCCGAGCTTATGACAGGGCAGAAACCTCATGGCAGGGGGCTGCTTTTATTGTGGCTGGAGATTTTTAACAGCGCCAACTTCAGGAATGTCTTGCCGAGACATCACCAACGCATCAGTTGTGCTACGCGTGGAGGTAATACGCTCCACCATGTTTACACTCCTTTCCAAAACGGATATAAGGCCCTCCCCGGCCCTCCCATCGGCAAATCAGATCACGTCTCATTTCTGCTTTTGCCTTCCTAGACAGGAACTCAAACGTGACCCACCTGTGACATAAACCATTCAGCACAGGTCCGACCTATCAGACTCAGCTCTACGACACTGCTTCAGCATGACAGAGTGGTGTGTGTTTAGGGGACAACACTATAGACACATACACGGAAGCAGGTTTTGGCTACATCGGCAAATGCATCAATGACGTTGTACCAAGGATTACTGTACGGACATTCCCAAATTAGAATTCCTGGGTTAACAGTAAAGTCTGTGCCCAACATGAAGCACGGACCATTAAGTTTGGACTTAAAACTTCAACACCAGAAACATGTGGGCTGAACTACGAACCATCACAGACTACAAAAGGAAAATCAGCAGTGCTGAGTTAATGGCTGCATCTCAAATAAATTGAATTGAATCTCTCCCAGATGAGCTGAACAACTTCTATGCAGGCTTTGAGATCAACTCCACAGCTGAGAAAGTACAAAAGGCCTAGGACCGCTGCCCACTAATCATATCCAGGGTGGATGTGTGCAGATCTTTCAAAAGGATGAACCCACACAAGGCACCTGGACCTGATGGCATCCCTGGCCCAGCTTTCAATGTGTGTACAGACCAACTGGCAGATGTCTTCACAATAGGGCTGTTGGAACAAATTCCGAAAGTCGAATATAATTCGAATAGTAAAAAAATCAATACTATTCGAATGCTGAAATTACTATTTGAATGTGATTTTTTATAAATATGTTGAGACGTTAGCTAATCTCACTCTTCTTAGCCACATGTGAAAACAAAATGCTTTTGTCATGTCACGTCTGATGAACAATACGTTAGCGGGAGTGAGAAACACAAGGCATTGTGAGGTCTTAACATCACGGAGCAAGTAACGTTAGTACAGGGGTACCTGGTACCTGCTTGACTCGGCTCGGCTCGACTCGGCCACGGTGCCCCATCCTCCTTTTTCCATTGCAGATTTAGTACCGCCTCACAGAAAACAAAAACACAGCTGGCTAAACTATTTAAAAATGGCGGGTTTGTTCAGGACACCCCCGTCTTCAGGAGTAGGACACTACTATTGTCCCTGTCCTAAAAAATGTGGCTCCACCACATCCTCCACTCTGACTCTCAACACTGGTGCCCCCCAGGGCTGTGTGCTCAGCCCTCTCCTGTAGTCCCTGTTCACGCACAACTGCATGGCCTGACACAGCTCCAACATATCATAAAGTTCACTGACAACACGACCGTCATCAGCCTGATCGACGACAAGGCGGCCTACAGAGAGGAGATCAGAGCCCTGACATCTTGGTGCTAGGACAACAACCTCCATCTCAACGTCAGTAACACTGACCCTACAGTCACATTAGCTACAAGAGACAGCAACAAAGCAACAGGCTGCCATTTATTTTCAATGGAAGCGGCCGTTTGCCAGCGACAAGCGACGAGCTTGCCGCTGCCATGAGCAAGGCGGGGCCGAAATAGACTATTTTATGCAAATGCTGAGCGATGCGACAAAGCGACTGCCAATCAGAGTGAGGCAGCGTGAGGGCAGCGTGACGTATGTACGTTGGTTGCTTGAGAAAAAAATCATTCAAGATGCGGAGAAAATCATTCAAGATGGCGGAAATGCTTCAGGACATCGTATTTCTGTATATATCTGATATGTTTTTTTTTTTATCTCATATATTTTGTTACTTCTATCGAGAAATAAATGCTTTTAAATCCAAAAACATCGTTCTTGTGACTTAACAATGCCTCTGAAGTGACTTTTAAGACATGCTTGAAGGTAGCACCGGAGAATTTCTGTTTACTGTTGTCAAGCAACCAGGAGTAGGCTAGGCACACCCAGGAGCGCCCACCATAGACAGTATATAAGAATGGACCAACAGATCCCGTTGCTCTGGACGGAGACCAGTGAAGGATATTAGAAGCACTTTTCCGGTGAGCGCTGAGCGTTACTGCGCAGCCTCCAACTGAGAGAGACAACGTAAATGTGATGTGAGCAACCTGTCTGAAAGTTGTAAGTCTTCTGGTAGCTGTGCCAAGAGAAATCTCAATCATTCCCAATCTTGCAGAGACGGAGAGCGTAGGTAATATGTAAGGAGATAACATGGGCACAGGCTAATTATTGCTAACTAAAATGCTAGTTACCATTAGTAATTAAACTTAAACAGCTAATGTAAGTCGAAACTGCCTGAGAGCTTCTCCTGTACTATACGGTAATTTCTCTACTATGCGACAGTAAGTTGTGTGGTTATGACACAATCTTTAGCCTATTTTTACAAAAACGTCTGCTACGGAGCCATAACGTGAGGTACAAGTTAATGGAGCCTTTTATACATTGTCGTGTTTCTTTAGAAATAAACAATGGACAAACAAAGTCTTTAAACGCTTCAGATGTAAAGTTATTCGCTGTCAAAGTGACATCAAAATGAATGGCAGTCAATGGGATGCTAATGGCGGGTGAGCGCTAGGTAGCATCAAAATGGCGCCATAGGACCTACGCTTTCCAGACGTTCACTTACCCCCTTGGCGCCCACAAGCGAGTGTCTGTCGCTCTCTTTTGTAGCTAATGTGACTGTAGGGTGAGGAGCTGATTGTGGACTACAAAAAAGCAACAGAGAGTAGGGCACGCCCCCATCTCAATCAATGGGACTACAGTAAAGAGAGTCAGCAGCTTCAGGTTCCTCAGGGGTCACATCAGTGAGGATCTGACCTGTACTCACCCCACCGACACCATCATCTACTGCTAGACATTCTTCCTCTGCAAGCTGAGGAGGTTCAGCATGGACTCCAGGATACTCTGCAACTTCTACTGGTGCACCATCAGGGTAACCTTACTGGCACCATCACCGCCTGGTACTGCAGCACCGCCCTCAACCAAAGGCTCTCCAGATGGTGGAGAAACAGTTGGAGCTGCTATCCATGGAGGACCTCTAAACCAAGCGGTGCAGGAAGAAGGCCATGCAGATTATCAGAGACCCAAACCACCCCGGCCACAAACTGTTCTGCCTGCTGCCATCTAGCAGACGATACCGGAGCATCCGGTCCTGCAGCACCCGGCTCAGGGACAGCTTCATCCCACATAACATAAGACTGAACTCTGAGCTCATCACCTCACTTTATTTCTAAACCGTCATCTTTACATACTTGACTTAAGACCTGTTTAGTATATAAAGATAAAGTGAGCTCTATATAAATATATATATACAGCGGGGAAAATAAGTATTACATTTATTACATTAAGTAAACATTTTTCTCAGTAAAGTTATTTCTGATGGGGCTATCGACAGGACATTTTCACCAGATGTCAGTTACAACCCAAGTAATCCACACATACAAAGATATCAAAACAAATAAGTCCATAAATTAAGTTATGTGTAATAAAGTAAAATGAAACAGGGAAAAAGTATTGAACACACTTGCTGACATTTATTTTATACTTAGTAGAAAAGCCTTTGACAGCTTCAAGACGCCTCCTGTATGAAGAAACTAGTTGCACACATTGCTCAGCTGTGATTTTTGCCCATTCTTCCACACAAACTGTTTTCAAATCTTCTATGAACTCTGATCTTCAGTTCTTTCCAGAGGTTTTCAATTGGATTCAAGTCAGGTGATTGACTGGGCCAGGCCCGTAATAAGACAATGTGGTGCCCCTGGGCACTATACCTCAAAGCCCACCTACCCCCCGTCTACCACCCCCTTTACCCGTGCTGTCCTCCTTCCAAAAATATCAGACATAATCAAGGGGATTTCTCAAATGTAATTTACTAACTTATCCAACTACATACATGTAGGCATATGAGCAGTGAGCACTATATTCAAATGTCTCAATTCAAAATGTCTATCAATTCAAAAAGTCAAAATCAATGCTATATATGCAGCATTGTGGGTCGGTCAAATGTGTATTTTTCCGACTTTATTTCAGGGGCCCTGAAAGCAACTCATCTGATTGGTCAAAAACTTTCAAAAGCATCATGGGAAAGCTAAAACTGCTTTAGCATCACAGCTTATGACAATAAAAGGAACGAAAATGAATAAGATATAGACAAAAGACTAACAATATTGGATTTAAGAGTATGGATTTATTGCACAAAGTCCTCTGAAAGAAAACTAAATGCTTTTGTCATGTCACGTCTGATGAACAATACGTTAGCGGGAGTGAGAAACACAAGGCATTGTGAGGTCTTAACATCTCGGAGTACGTACCGTTAGTACAGGGGGAGTGACAGGCTGCGGCTAGAAACTGGAAGAAGGTTGGGAAATAGTTTTAACATGACTTTAAAATCGACATCCACCGAGCCAAAATGCTTATGTTATCATTAGTTAGCTCGTTCTTGTTTCCTAACGCAGTTAGGAAACAAAGGTTTTGCAGTCAAAAGTTTGAATATCATATTGTTTATATTATGTCAAATGTTTAGCCAAGGCTGTAGCCAAAGGAATGAACAAATATTAATTATATTAAAAATAACAAATATTAACAAATACTGAAATAAAATGTACAATTATCACACTGTGCAAGTAACATAAACATCCTCTCCAGCAATAAACAATTAAAGCCCCCCAAAAAGTTATCACACACTAGCTAGTAACATGTGTGATGAACAGGAAAGTTAGCAAGCTAGCAAAATACAGATAAACTAGCAGCTTCACTTCACAGGGTCAAACGGTTAACATTCAGGACTCACTGCAGACTCAAACAACTCAGGAATAGCTTAAACTGCTGCAACAATAGCTAAATAGAAAGAGTACAAACTTACATCGTCTCTGACTTCTGAACGGGCAACCATAATGAAAAGAAACATGACGCGATCTCGGGGATTTCTTATGTAAATTACGTACGTAACTAACGTACACACACTAACCTACACAGTCTCCGTGGCGTGAGGAATTCACAACAGTAACGAGTAACGATGCAGCACATAAAAAATCTATCGGAGTAAAAGTATTAAACCCATCGAAAATATGTACTCAAGTAAAAGTGGAAGTAGGAGAAAAAAATAATACTCCAGTAGAGTACAGATACAGCCTTTTAGTACTTAAGTAGAGTAGTGAAGTAGTTCTACTTCGTTACTATACAGCTCTGCTTTTACCCATCATGAAATGCTTCTTGAGTGACACCTTGGTAATGAGAAACCTTTGTATAGGCCATCAATTAGGACTAATCCAGCTGATATTAACTTGCACTAATAGGGGGCAGGATTGCTTCCTAAATACTGACAGATTTCAGCTGGTTTATTGGCTTCCCGTGCATTTTTACACCCCTTTTTCTTCATGTGTTCAATATTTATTCCCATTATCATTCCACTTTATTACACATAACTTACAACTGTTTTGATCCCACTTAGTAGAAGGGGATGTTTTTGCGAGCCTTTATTTTCCCACATTTGAGGTTAAACACACTTACATTGTTACATTAAATTGTAACATTCAGCTGACCAATGTACTTGTACAATGTGTCTGTTGCTGTAAAGCACAAGCTTAATTGTTTTATAATGAGCTGCTTAGAAAAATGGGATGTTTAGTTAACCTTTCCAAGTGTAAAGTGGGACACTACATTGTGTTAGTATTACCAAGTAATGTTACATTCAGGTCAATAGAGACGACACTGGTCAAGGTGTTAAACAACCTCAGGTGCAACTATATGAAAAAACTCTTTGTGTTAGTATTACTGGATCTTACTGCTGCTTTTGATACAGTCGATCACTCAATTCTTTTAGATAGACTTCACAAGCAGGTTGGCTTCTCTGAGACTGTTTTTAACTGGTTTAAATCATATCTTACTGACAAAACAAAGTTATGTTACCATGGAGAAATGCTCATCAAAAAGCTATTAAATGGATTGTGGTCTTTTTAATATCTACATGTTGCCACTTAGACACATCATCAGAAGACACATAATACAGTTCCATCGTTATGCTGATGATACACTATACGCTCTACATTGCCGTGTCTCCTGATAACTCAGAGCCAATTAATGCCCTTTTAACTGTATTTTAGATATGAAGTCATGGATGGCAAAGAACTTTCTCCAGCTCAACCAAAGAGATATAATGGAATGCAAAACTGCAAATGATGGCACTTTAACCCAGCCAACAAGTTAAAAACCTAGGGGTTATTTTTTATTTGTACCTTAGCCTGGAGCCACACGTCAGAAATATAACAAAAACAGCCTTTTATCATCTGAAGAACATTGCCAGAGTGCCTCCATTTATCCATTATTTATTATGTATTCTATTGTGATGCCTTACTTTCTGGTCTTCCTAAGACACATATAGCTTAATTACAATTATTGCAAAACTTAGCTGTACAGGTTCTGACAAAGAACAGAAAGAGAGCCCACATTACACCCATTTTAAAGTCTGCACTAGCTACCCGTATGCCTCAGAATTGATTATAAAATCATTTTATTGGTTTATAAAGCTCTTAACGGTTTCGACCGTAGTTATTTATCAGATTTGCTTTTATCTTATGAACCCTCAGGTCTTCTGGAAGTGGTCTTTTAATAGTCTCAAAAGTCAGAACGAAAACTCATGGTGAGGCATCCTTCTATTACTCTGCTCCACATCTGCCTGAAGACCTGAGGGTCGCAGAGAATGCTGATATTTTTAATGTTTGATCTTTTTAGCCAGGTCTTTCATTAAACAACTTATTCATCCATTTATTTATCTATTTTAGATTTTTAATTAAACAACTTTGTATCTATCTACTTATGGCCTATTTATTTATATGTAGTCTGTTTGTTTTTAGTTGGTTTCATACCTGATATTATTGCTTTAAAATCAGCAGCAACATGCACAAATTAAGCACAAAAGAAACTCAGAGCCCAGCAGCCCATGGGTACAGCCGTCTGCATCCAGCAGCATATTGTAATGGGCATATCTAAGCCCCTCGCAGGGCTTTGTCTGCTCAGCAACGCGCTCGCTGCACCAGCAGTCTGTACAGTCACATCTCCTCATACATTCATACAGACACTCCTTCCCCCATCAATACACAAAAGGCCAGCTTTTGCTCTCGCAGCCCCCCCCCCGTTCACTATCACTAGCAGTCCCCCCCCCCCCGGTGTGAAGAGCAGGTGCTGAGCCAGAGCATCTGCTGTGCTGAAGGAGCACAGAGAAAAGCAGCCCCCTCCCTCCCTGCTGTCTACCCCCCAACATTTCAAACATAAGTGATGCCTGGTGTAGAGGAGCTAGGCAAAGATCACAGCAACACCCTCAGTTAACCTTTCAACACCGGAACTCAGGCTGCGCTGGAAACTCCGCAGACCCATGTTGAACATTTGAGTGCTGATCCAAAAGTTTCCAAATTTGTCTGTATATTGTGTAAGCCTATTGTGTAGGTCTAAAACTGTCTGGACCCTCCTCCAAGCGGGTAGCAGTGATGTCTCGCAGACCGTGGCCATCCCATGATGATCCACTTCCTCTCTCTCATGCTGCGAGACACAAGTCATGTCTGTGCTGGAGACGTTTGTAAAACTCTGTGCTCTCAGTGCTGTTCTGAATCTCAGTGGTTTGAAGTTTGGTTACTCTCCTGCGTCCCTGTTTGTACATTAAGATGTCTGTTTTATTTTAAGCACTATTACCTGAGAGGTGTGTATGCTTTACTTCAGTGTTACAGACCACGATGCTGGCCGCATGCTCTGTAGAGATCGTTCCCCAAACTGAATAAAAAGCGCACATGGAAACACAAAACAAATGCCTTGCCAGCTCAATCTTGTTGTAACTAAAATATCTGCTTAAAGAAAAATATTGCATATTTTTAATATAGCGCTGTGTCACCAACTCCCCAGGACTGAAGACACACCTTCAAGCAGGCGGCCATGTTGTAATGAAGCCTGAATGAAGACTTTTTTTAAATATATTAATTTATTTTATCAGGACAATGCACATTAATCAACATTTCTGTAAATGCGCCAGTGTTAGCCTGATGACTAAGTTTCAACTGTAGTCCTAGTTACCCAGCATGCATGTCTTTATGGTGGGAGGAAACCCACGCAAACATGGGGGGAACATGCACACTCCACACAGAAAGGCCCTGATCGGATCGGTATCGAACTCTGCAGTGCCTATGAGCTATGAGGCAGCAGTGCTAACCACTGAGCAACCATGCCACTTGTGTTACTTCATTATCATTCTCATTCTTATTCTCTCTCTCTCTCTCTCTCTCTCTCTCTCTCTCTCTCTCTCTCTCTCTTCTCCTGCTTCCCCTCATCAGCTGATTAGGGCCGTTTACTCTTTTAGTCAAACTAACCAGATTTAGCTACAATCTCTATCAGCTAATCACATCATTGCTGTCAGCTCTCATTTCAGCATGAAAGGTCGAGACCCTCCTCCTCCCCATTCATCTCCAGCGCTCTGGTCTGAGAGGAGGATCTCATCCAATCAGATCTCATCCTCCTCTTCATCCGTCACCAGCACCACTAGGGTCTAGACTCGATCAGGGTAGCCTACACTTCTCACAACTTCTCCACCCCCTTCAAAATATGACGTCATGATGGGAATTTGATGACATCATGATGGGGACTTTTTTTTATTTGTCGTTTTGTACACGTCGATAAATAATTGTTCACTCAAAAATGAGGTCTACCCTGGTTGAAATGGAAATGCAAACCCCTGCTATGCAGAGCCAAGCCAGCACATGTATGGAAAACCCTATGGCAAGACAGGGGAGACTTTATAAATATTGCCAACCAATAATGGATACACCATAAATTCAGAAAAAGAAGTGAGCCTGAGGAGAACCCTGCAGGGTTCACATATGAACATCCTATGTGTTGGTAGCAGTGGAAGTTCTTAACTTAATTAGTCTTGGTCTGTCAAACAACCTTTCCAGAGACGTCTATGGTTGATAACTAAACTAACAAGTTATAGATAGGACCATGTTGGGATTAACTCACTACATGGCCATGTGAGCCCCACTGACAAACAGCATCGGGCACTGTGGGTGATTTTGCCGTAGTGGCCACAGTCAGTATTGCAGGGTCATATGATGCACTATAGCCCAAACAGAGCTGAGAGCTGTAATGTGTTGGTGAGTCAGCAGGAAATCAGCCAGAGAAAGACTCTAATGTTTATATTATAATGGAGCCAAAAACACAAATGAAGTAGTTTGTTCAAAAACAGACCAAGTAGTGGCGCACTATGTGCCACTGCTTGTTAGGCTCATTGCTCGATGATACCTGAAGCTGCTCCTCTCGCACTGTAAAACAACACACTGTGCTTTACACTGGCTTTTCCCAGGCAGCTTCAACAACAGTGCAGTTCAATTCAAGTCAAGTCAAGTCAAGTGGGTTTTACTGTCATTTCAACCATATACACTGTATATAGTGAGACGAAACAACGTTTCACCATGGATCAAGTTGTCATGAATCCCGCTGTCTGAGTCTGTTTTCTGCCTGAGTTGCCTGTATTCTGTCCTGGAGTCTGTTTTTCTGAGTTTCCTGAACGCACCCTGTTTGGTTGCCTGGCGACGAAGCAAGGCGGGAGATCTCTCAACTACCCACACCTGCATCTCATCAGCTATCTGCACACCTGGTCCTGATAATCACCTCTCCACTTCTTAAGCTCTGACCTGACATCCATTCCCTGCCGGATCGTTAGTCATGAACATTACTCTCCCGGGATATTCACTCCACCTCTGCCAGGTCATCTGTTGCTTCAGAAACAACATTGGATCTGCTCATTCCCTCCCATCTACTCACTTCCACTGCCTGCTCCGTCACCTGGATTCTCCTGCTTCCACATTTAAGTATCTTAATAAATACTCACCTTTATTCAACTCACCTTGTCCTGGTCTGCTTCTGGGTTCCGCTCTAGTGAAACATGACAGAATGATCCGGCCAAAGATGAACCCAGCGGACCTGGACTCCGTTCGCCATGCCATTTCCCAACAAGGGAATATGTTGGGACAACACAGCACGGCGCTACAGGAGATAGCGTCTTCAGTTCGGAACCTTTCTGCCAGTCTGACGAGTATCCAGGCTCAGCTCAGTTTGCCGGCTGATAATCCACCACCTGTTTCACCCCCGTTGCCTGCCGCTTCTGGAGCTGTTTCCTTCCGTGAGCCCAAGGTTCTGACACCAGATAAGTACGAGGGGGATTTGGGAAGATGTCGTTCATTTCTCATGCAGTGTGGATTAGTTTTTGACCTGCAGCCCAACTCTTACACCACAGACAAGGCCAAGATAGCCTTTGTAATTGAACTGCTGCATGGAAGAGCTCTGGATTGGGCTTCAGCCTTATGGGAACGACAGGACACCTGTATGGCGTCTTACCAGGAGTTCACGGCAGAGATGAGGAAGCTGTTTGACCATCCAGTCCGAGGTAAGGACGCAGCTAATCGTCTGTTTTCTCTTCGCCAAGGAGCTCGCAATTGAATTCAGAACATTGGCTGTGGAGAGTGGGTGGAATGAGGCATCACTACAAGCGGCTTTTTATCAGGGGTTGTCGGAGCAACTTAAAGATGAACTGATTTCTTATCCTGAGCCTGGTGACCTGGAGAGTTTGATAGCGTTATCTATTCAGGTGGATAACAGAATCCAAGAGAGGAGGGAGAAGCGATGGGGTTCTTCCAACCTATCATCTACTCTGTTACCATCCAAGTCGGGGAATAGACCAGAACAAGCTGATCATTCTTCACCACACGGGATTAAAGGAGAGTTTCTGCCTTCTGATCCTGAACCCATGCATGTGGGGCGGCACGGGTTAACCAAGGAGGAGCGCCATCGTAGACGTGAGACCAACAGCTGCCTCTACTGTGGTAACCCGGGGCATTACAGCTCCGCTTGTCCCCAGCGCCCGTTAAACTGCCTGGCTCGCTAAGTTTGGGAGGACTTTTAGCGAGCCAGTTTCAGTCTCCCAATAACCCTGTCAGACCCTGTTTTCCTGCAACCCTCATGAACAATAATCAGATTTTGGAGATTAACGCTTTAATCGATTCAGGTGCTGATGACAGTTTTATGGATGCCGACTTGGTGGAACAGCTGGGGCTTTCCAAGGAGCAATTACCGGAAGCCATTGAAGCTACCACTCTTAACGGCAGACTTCTGGCACGTATCACTATGAGGACTGAACCTGTTAAAATGCTACTGTCAGGTAATCATTCAGAGCTCATCTCCTTCTTCATTCTGCCATCTCCCCGTGCCCCCCTGGTTCTTGGTTACCCCTGGCTGAGGGAACACAATCGCACGTTTGATTGGGTGACTGGCAAGGTAACTAGTTGGAGTATTGAATGTCATGCTAACTGCCTTAAAAATGCCTGTTCTCATTCTGTTCCCAACTCAGGTCATTGATTCTGCTTCCCCAGACTTGTCCCTAGTTCCTGAAACCTATCACGAATTGGGTGAAGTGTTCACCAAGCAGAGGGCTCCGTCACTTCCTCCCCACCGACCATATGACTGTGCTATAAATCTGATCCCTGGAGCTGCCTATCCCAAGGGACGTTTATACAGTATCTCTCGAACTGAACGCGAAGCCATGGAGACCTACATAACGGAGTCTCTAGCTGCCGGTCTCATTCGTACCTTGTCATCACCCCTGGGAGCTGGATTCTTTTTCGTGAGTAAAAAGGATGGCTCTCTTCGACCTTGTATTGATGATCAAGGTTTGAATGATATCACTGTCAAGAACAAGTATCCCCTGCCCTTGATGAACTCTGCTTTCGACTCCTTGCAGGGTGCTACTATGTTCACTAAGCTTGATTTACGCAATGCGTATCATCTGGTCCGTATCAGAGAGGGGGACGAGTGGTTGACGGGGTTCAATACACTTGCGGGACATTTCGAATACCAAGTGATGCCGTTTGGACTGACCAATGCTCCAACAGTGTTCCAGAGTATGGTGAATGACGTTCTGAGAGATATGATCGGTTTTTTTTGTGTTTGTTTACCTGGATGACATTCTCATTTTCTCCAAGGCGCTTTCCAGCCACATCCAGCATGTCAAGCAGGTCCTGCAGCGATTATTGAAGAACCGCCTGTTTGTGAAAGCAGAGAAGTGTGACTGTCACGCCCACACCACATCCTTCCTCGGATACATCATCTCCAAGGGAGAGATTAAGATGGACCAAGAGAAGGTTAGGGCGGTTCTTGATTGGCCCCAGCCCGGTACGAGATTGCAGCTCCAGAGGTTCCTGGGGTTTGCGAATTTCTATCGTAGATTCATCTGTGATTACAGCCGTGTGGCCGCTCCATTAACTGCCCTGACTTCTAGCACCAGAACCTTCTGTTGGAATCCTGAGGCGGACCGAGCATTCCTGGAATTGAAGAGCCGATTCACCAATGCCCCTAGTCTCTGTCAACCTGACACTTCCCGTCAGTTTGTTGTGGAAGTGGACGCATCTGATGTGGGGGTTGGCGCCATCTTGTCCCAGCGAAGCTCCACTGACAGTAAACTCCATCCCTGTGCCTTCTGTTCTCGTCGATCTCTCCCCTGCGGAGAGAAATTACGATGTGGGAAACCGGGAGTTTCTCGCTGTTAAACTCGCCTTGGAGGAGTGGCGCCATTGGTTGGAGGGGGCGGAGCAACCGTTTATTGTCTGGACTGACCACAAGAATCTTGCTTACGTGCAATCTGCTAGACGTCTCAACTCCCGTCAGGCCAGGTGGGCTTTGTTTTTTGGACGTTTTAATTTTTCTTTGACTTTCCGACCTGGTTCAAAGAACGCCTTGTCCCGGATGTTCTCCAAGACGGAGGAGAGTGGAGCCAAGACTGAGACGATTCTTCCCCGGGACTTCGTCGATGGAGCAGTTACTTGGAGGATTGAGGTGGAGGTTATGGTGGCCCTTCGGACGCAGCCCGGTCCCGGTAACGGTCCACCCGGTCGGTTGTTTGTGCCAGAGTCTGTCCGTTCTGCTGTTCTCCAGTGGTCCCACGCCAACAAGATGGCTTGTCATCCTGGCGTGGCTCGGACTATGGCGTTACTACGCAGACGATTTTGGTGGCCTGCCATGGGAGAAGATACCTGGAGGTTTGTTGCTGCCTGTCCAGTTTGTGCGCAGAATAAGAGTACCAATCGGCCCAGCTCTGGACTTCTTCACCCCCTACCTGTTCCCCGGCGACCATGGTCACATCTGGCCTTGGACTTTGTCACCTGGGTTGCCCTCTTCAGATGGGAACACTGTCATTCTGACTATTGTGGACAGATTCAGCAAGTTCGCCCACTTTGTGCCCATCTCCAAACTGCCCTCTGCCACTGAGACGTCCGAAATTCTTGTTAGGGAAGTTTTCAGGGTCCACGGTCTGCCCAGTGACATTGTTTCCGACCGTGGTCCTCAGTTTACCTCAGCTGTCTGGAAATCCTTCTGTTTGGCCATTGGAGCTACAGTCAGTCTCACGTCTGGATTTCACCCCCAATCTAATGGTCAGGCTGAGAGAGCCAACCAGAAGATGGAGTCCACGCTTCGCTGCCTTGTCTCCTCCAACCCCACCTCTTGGGCCTCTCAGTTGCCATGGGTCGAGTATGCCCATAATACTCTCCCCACATCTGCCACTGGGATGTCTCCCTTCCAGTGCCTTTACGGCTACCAACCTCCCTTGTTCCCTTCTCAGGAAAAGGATCTCTCGGTTCCCTCTGTCCAAGCCCACATTTGCCGTTGCCACCGGACCTGGCATTGGGCCAGAAGGGCCCTCCTTAGAGTTTCTGACCGGTATCAGCTCCAGGCTAATCGTCGCCGTATCCCAGCTCCTGCTTATGCCGTCGGAGATAAGGTCTGGTTGGCTACACGGGATCTTCCTCTGCGGACACAGTCAAGAAAACTGGCACCTAAGTTCATTGGTCCGTTTGTGGTGGAGAAGGTCATTAATCCTGCTGTGGTTCGACTCAAATTGCCCAAGACGCTCAGAGTCCATCCCGCTTTTCATGTCTCCTGCCTCAAGCCTGTTCTCCTCAGTCCTCTGTTTCCTCCTCCTCCTCCTCGGATGATCGGAGGTGGTCCTGTGGGGAGTACTGTCATGAATCCCGCTGTCTGAGTCTGTTTTCTGCCTGGGTTGCCTGTATTCTGTCCTGGAGTCTGTTTTTCTGAGTTTCCTGAACGCACCCTGTTTGGTTGCCTGGCAAGGCGGGAGAGCTCTCAACTACCCACACCTGCATCTCATCAGCTACCTGCACACCTGGTCCTGATCATCACCTCTCCACTTCTTAAGCTCTGACCTGACATCCATTCCCTGCCGGATCGTTAGCCATGAACATTACTCTCCCAGGATATTCACTCCACCTCTGCCTGGTCATCTGTTGCTGATTCTCCTGCTTCCACATTTAAGTCTCTTAATAAATACTCACCTTTATTCAACTCACCTTGTCCTGGTCTGCTTCTGGGTTCCGCTCTAGTGAAACGTGACACAAGTGGTGTTACACGCTGTTATTCATTTGTATGAGAACAGCGGTATGAGCAAAGACAGTGGCAAAAGGAGTGAGGTCATTGGTATGCATGGCTCTGGGTTGTGACCCAGGTCATGTCTGACTTGTCATGACCAGGGATCAACCTGTGTTGACTGGCTTGGTTTGAATTTACAAAAGCAGGGTTGAACATGGGTCAGACCCTGGTAATTGGTGTGAAAGAGGTATGAGTGTGATGCAAATCACATTTCCCCACGTGTGAACAAAGCAGTGATAAAGAAGTGTGCCCTCTCCTTCTATTGACGTGTTTGTGGCCTCCAGCTGAGCTGAGCATGTGCTCTGTAATGACCTCCCTGGACTTCCACTCCATTCCCCCTGTGCCAGCAGCCTTGGTCATAGCGCCACCGTGACCACAGACAGTTTTATGGTTCAGGGTTTAAGCTTGTTGTAGTCTATATCCACAACGTTCCACTTCTGTAATAGCTCCGTTGCCGCCGGATTTCGCCGGATTTTACTCTTTTTGGCCGGATGTCTGTTACCTTCCTTTTTCTTTGTGTTGGCATTCTAAACTCCGGTGGATTTATAAGGACTATGGTTAACTGCTCCTCAGATCTCTGTAGGGTAAAGCCAGACAGCTAGCTAGATACGTTCCACCAAAACAAGTTCCTTCCCGAGGCTATTTTGCAGAGGCACTGTTGCTCCATCCGGCGCTTAGCACCGCCCAAGATGATTGTAATTGGTTTAATTACAACATCAGCCAGAAGTCAGTGGATATATTCAGTCCATTCTTTGGATACCTGCTTCCACCTGTTGCCTCTTGTTTTCCTGTTTCTTTGATTTGAATGAAACGTGTGAATGTGTCCTCACTGTTTCATGTTGTCAATATGACTATACTTTCTGTATTCTGTGACACTGTTCACACTGGGAAAGAACAAAATGGCTAACACTAGATTTAAAAGTCATTTGTACATGACTTGTATAATTTCCAATCAATAAGATACTCACAGTGCATTAACTTCTTGTACACTTACTGGAGCCAGCAGGGGGCGACACATGCGGTTGCAAAAGGAGTTTGGTTTCTGTAGAAGTCTATGAGAAAGTGACCCACTTCTCACTTGATTTATTACCTCAGTAAACATTTTCATAATGAGTTTATGGTCTCAATCGCTAGTTTTAAAGGAGAATTCCGGCCAGTTGTTACGTTAATCTTGATTGCTATAGCTTCGCGAGTACTTTTTATAGAAAAAACCCCGACCCGAATCATTGTAGGCAACACGGAGTAGCTGCAACTACGTACTAGAAGTGTCCCCTGAGCTAAAACGGCATTTATCGGGGCAAGTTTTAGAGTGCCTTTGTGCCTCTTAACAGAGACAAAATGCAATTAATATGTCTGTACCACATCAACAGGGCCCTTACATGTCAACAAGATGCATTTTCAACTACCCTGGTCCCTGTCTCGATCCTGCCGGTAGCTAGCTTGCCCTGCTAGCTGATAGCCGTTAGCTGCTAGCTGCCGTCAGCTGCTAGCTGCCGTCGGGTGAGTGTATTCAGACAGGCTTCTGTGATAATCATCCCAATAACAATCCACGGAGCGGCGGTGGTGTTGCTATGTCCTCCAGTTACTGAAGGCTAGCTTTAGCTTGCGCTTGGAGCAGCAAGTTCATCTGCCTGTTGCCTCTGTCTGTCTCGTTCTTTCCAACTCTTGTGAGGCTAGTTCTTCGTATGTATACTCGGGTTTGAATAAATAAGGACAACCATCAAACTCAAAAGGCTCTTCCGTGTGTTGTATATCTGCTATATTCTCCATAGTTACGTTACTCCAAGCTTCTTCCCTTGTAAACAACTCCGCTCTTTACTCTTCACACACTACGCTCCGATCTGCACACTACTGTTTACCTTTTCCTGCTACAACTGAATTCCCAGGAGACAGCACGATGCTACAGCTAAGCTTCAGTAACGCTATTACTGTGCAAGCCACAGACATCGTTTATCCCGTTTCCATGTAGTTACATAGTCACTGATATGGTCATAACCACTACAGTGCTCAATTACCTATTTTTGAGGGGGAAATAATCTAAACTTTTCGCTGCGAAGGCATGATCTGTCCTATGCAGGACATCCACCAGACCACCAGGCACTCGGGGATTTTTGTCAGCTGCGGTAGGCGAACGAAGGCTGCTTGCCTGGGTAAGGGAACTAGCTACCACACAAATCAACACTGACAAGCCTCTTACTCACCAACACCAGATCGATCACACACAAAATGGATGAGCTACAAATACTGCTGCGTGATGATTTTTACAAAAGCCTGGCTGAACACATTTATCACGGAAGGCAGATAGCAGCTAACAGCTAGCAGCTAAGAGGCCAAGCTACCCACCGGCAGGATCAAGACAGGGTTGGTGAATTTAAACAATGTCTGAGAACGCATCTTGTTGACACCTAAGGGCCCTGTTCATGTGGCACAGACATATTCATTGCATTTTGTGTTTGTTAAGAGGCACAAAGGCACTCTAAAACTTGCCCCGACAACTGCCGTTTTAGCTCAGGGGACGCTTGTAGTACGTAGCTGCAGCTACTCCATGTCTACTGATTCGGGTCGGGGTTTTTTCTGTCAAAAGTACTCGCGTAGCTATAGCGATCAAGATTAACGTAAAGATTGGCTGGAATTCTCCTTAAGTCTTCTGCAATACAGAATGATGTTCATTGTTTTTAAAGCAGGGGGTGTTTTAGGGCGTGGCTATGATGTGATTGCCAGTGAAAGTGTGTAACGTAACATAGAGTGTAAGCAACTCCTCCCTCACTCCTCCCTCTCGTCTAAAATCGTCACATCCGCAACCAGGATGGCTGCGCCTGTAACGGCAAACTCGACGACTCATAGCAGATCTCCACAAACCAATGGGTGACGTCACACATGCTCTGTCCACTAATTTACAGTCTGGTGCTAGTGACGGACTTTTCAACAACAAAATGAAAAGAGTTTTAAAGTATGCGGAGGAAAACTCGGGTGAAAAAGCTGCGAGACAAGTTGACATTGACCCCAGGAGAATCCGATACTGAAAGAAACAGAAGGATGACCTGACAAGATTAGCCGACAAGAGCAGAGCACGGCTAGCTAGCTGGAGGTGGGAGGAAAAAAGTTAGCCTGGAGCTAGAAACAAATAGCTACCGTCTGTAACGTTAATCAGATACTGGTGTGCTGCAAACCAGCAATGTGTTTTACTAAACTACTGTATGCTCTTATTGTAATCTACCAGCAATACCATAGTACCTGTATTTGAAATAAATAGCCTATCCGGTACATTTACAGGGTTCAAACTGACACAATGGTGGTGTTTGATTAATTCTGACCCAAATTGCTTTGTTGTATATGGTGATATTTTTGCAAATGTTTCTTAAAATATGAATGATCTCTGTCCACTGGAACTCTATGGCTTTTCATTTAAAACTGTTTATTTAAAACAATTATACTTATCAAACAGATGGAATTAGAAATAAACAGACTGTATATAGAATGGACCAACAGATCCTGTTGCTCCAGACCAGTGAAGGCCAGTTTTAAGTCTTCTGGTAGCTGTGCCAAGAGAAATCTCAATCATTCCGAATATTGCAGAGACGGAGAGCGTAGGTATATGTAAGGAGATAACATGGACTCAGGCTAATTATTGCTAACTAAAATGCTAGTTAACATTAGTAATTAAACTTAAACAGCTAATGTAAGTCGAAACTGCCTGCGAGCTTCTCCTGTATTCTACGGTAATTCCTCTACTATGCGACAGTAAGTCCCGTGGTTATGACACAATCGTTAGCCTATTTTTATAAAAACGTCTGGTACGGAGCCATAACGTGAGATACAAGGTAATGGAGCCTTTTATACATTGTTGTGTTTCTTTAGAAATAAACAATGGACAAATAAAGTCTTTAAACGCTTCAGATGTAAAGTTATTCGCTGTCAAAGTGACGTCAAAATTAATGGCAGTCAATGGGATGCTAACGGGGGGTGAGTCCTTGTTAGCATCAAAATGGCACCATAGGAGGTACGCATTGTGAGGAGAAGCTTACCCCCTTGGAAATAACGGCCTGCCTCTAACAAAAGCCTGCTTCAAATAAAAGCCTGGTACTTTCTGCAGTTCAGGTAAATAAAGGCCCCGGTTTTTATTTGAGGAATTACGGTATATTAGCATTGGTTTCATATCAGCTAATGCATAACAATACATTGAAGTTCTTACAGGACAGGTAAAGGCTTTGAGGATGCCACACTTAGACTCGTACAATCATAAACAGGACTCCCTGCTCCCGGTTTAGGGAACGTTGCTTAAGAGACGACGTGAATGTGACGTGAGCAACCTGTCTAAAAGTTGTAAGTCTTCTGGTAGCTGTGCCAAGAGAAATCTCAATCATTCCGAATATTGCAGAGACGGAGAGCGTAGGTATATGTAAGGAGATAACATGGACACAGGCTAATTATTGCTAACTAAAATGCTAGTTAACATTAGTAATTAAACTTAAACAGCTAATGTAAGTCGAAACTGCCTGCGAGATTCTCCTGTACGGTACAATACATTGAACAATACAATTGAAGTTCTTACAAGGCTTTGAGGATGCCACACTCACACTCATACAATCATAAACAGGACTCCCTGCTCCCGTTGCTTAAGGGAACTTTCCTCGACAAAAATAGGAACACCCTGCAACGTCACCAACGCAGCTATCACTTCCTCTGTGCATTACCCTGGAAACATAAAAAGCTTTGATACGTTGCTGCTACTGTGGAAATGTTACACCTGTAACTGATGGAAGAGTTGTACTGTGACTGGGTGTGGCTGCCTCCGTCAGGATAATAACACCAGTCTGTCTAGAAAGGTGATCAGGGTGTTTCACCTGATTCCCAACTGTCCTGTTCACCCGTTTCATTTGACTCCTTCCCTCAGGCCACACAGAGACATGACACACACACACACACACACACACACACACACACTCACCCGGTGAGAATGATATTGGTACTAGTAACAATTATATTTGAGATAGTCAGAATAGTCAGAATTTAATGTCAGATATCAGAAAAGGAATTCAAAATGTCATTGTAGATATTTTCAATGATATACGTACATATCCAAAACCAATAAAGTCATTTCCAAGTTGATCAATGGTTTTGTTTGTATCCACATATCCAAAATGGTTTGTTGATATGTCGGACATATCGGAAATGCAATTTCTAGAAACTGGAAACTGCATTACCACTACTCACATGTGGAAATTCAACTGTACGTACTGTATATGTCATCAGTATAATAATCATCATTCTTGCTAGTAAAGTAAGTAAAAAGTAAAAAATGAAAGATATCTGCAAATCAGTTTTAAATGTTCAAAATGAATTCCCAGACACAAGTTCAAAATGTGATTTCTACAGGTGAAAATATATAAGTTGTTTTACAGTTATTTTAAATGACCATTCTAACGAGTCAAAATGACATTTTGTGAAAGGTAAATCCCTAGTAATCGGCCATTCTGATTAAATGTTTAACTCACTACATATTTTGTCAGGCCCCAACTCTCTCACGGGCCCTTATTAAAACTCTTTCTTTATGTTAAAGGGTATCACACATCCATATTGGCGTCAGCCTAACAATCCAGTATAATTTGAGCTCTGTAAGTAGTGCACAGAACTGAGTTTATCGTTTGAGGACCATGTCACTGAATGTCTCCATCATGCGTGTGTTGGTGTGTTTCTACAGCTGCATGAAGGCTGCACAGGAGTAAATACTCTCGCTATACCCTGCTCTCTCCGTGCCAGTATGGGATCAGCATGCAGACATTAGCTGATGATAATCCCCGGTGAGTCAGAGAGCAGCTGTCCATCTGTCTGCTCTCTGCTGCAGTCTGCTGGACACACTGAGGACAGACCGGAGGAGCAAGAGACACTGGGACTACACACACTCTCTAAACTGCTAAGCTCAATGATATACTGTAGATGCATCTTTTTTGTTGATTTTTTTAATCTAATTTCTACATCTTTTTCCTATACATTGATACAGTGGGGTTGCCAAGCTGCTAGCTGCTCTATAACGTGTGTGCTCTGTGGATATGCTCATCAGTTACCTGCTCTGACTGCATTGAAGGAAGTCCACGATCTCCAGATTGCAGATCTGGAGATCCACAGGATATGAAGGCATGGAGTACTGTGTGTGTCTCTCTCTTACCGCCAGCGCCTGCAACCCTTTTGCTTTGCTTATGTTACTTATGTTTTACTTCACAACACCTTACACATTATCTATACACACATCCACATAAAGACTACTGATGTCACTGACTAACACTCATCCAAACCAAATTTGTTCTTTTGTTATACTAAAAAAGTTATTATTTGGCATCCTGTGTTCGTTCAGGTTTTGGTCATGGCCCACGAGCCGGGTTATGACAAACAGCAGCTGAAGTCTAGTGCAGTGATGTAGAAGTGCAGCATCATTGCTAATGTGGCTATGATGCAACAGAGCAGAGACTTCCAACCAGAAGAAATCTTTTCATCTCACGGTTGGTGTTGGTGTCAGGGTGTAGCCTTAGAGAGCAGTGTCACCACAACCCGCTGCCTCTGGAATCCCACAGTGCTCAGAATATCGACCTAGTTCCTAGTCCGTCTATGCTACACGCTCTCTGATGTACCTAGTACCTCAGTACCTAGATCAGGTGTACTTTTAGGCAAATTACATCAGCAGGAAATAGGACAGTGCAGTAACTGTGTGCAGAGTTCAGTCAAGTTAAGTATACACTACAGGCCGTCATCACAACAGCCGCGACGTCCAATCGGGCCAATGGAGTAACGTGGGGGGGGGGGGGACATGTCCCCTTCCCTACTTCCTACCCCCTACCTCCAGCGCCCTCGCTCAGACCACACCCACCTTCATTCTGATCTCAACCACACACACCTGTAAAGGTTCCTGACTGCCTCCTGATGGTTATAATGCTATCATGGTGACAACATCTGTCAGCACAGACAGACAGACAGACAGACAGACAGACAGGCAGACAGGCAGACAGAAAGGCAGGCAGACAGACAGACAGGCAGACAGACAGACAGGCAGGCAGAAAGACAGACAGACAGACAGACACACACACACACACACACACACACACACACACACTCACATGCAGTTTACTGCTGCTGAACGTCAATCTGCTTTGATTGAATTACAGTGGAGATAGACCATACAGACTGAGATGTGAGGTTTTACTCAACATAAAATAAATGTGTACGTATCAAGTCAAATGTCTGTAAACTCATTCAGAATGTTACTTTTGCAATAAAGCCTTTATATTACTTATTTGATTAGCACCACAAAAGAATTACGTACATATTACACAAAAAAGTCAGAATTCTGAGGAAAAACAGAAATTAATGTCAGGATTCTACGGGCATTACACACAGAATTGTCAATTCTCAGTTCAGCCAACCTTAGACTTTAGTTCTCTCTCTCTCTCTCTCTCTCTCTCTCATATATTAGATGTAATGGTACTCACCATTATATCAGAGGCAGAAGTTGAGAAGATCAGCAGTCATGGGTCCAGTAGTGTGAGAAATGAGACCAGAAACAGACAAAAGGTTAGCACAGTATGAGCAATAACACACAGACTGCTGTTATCATCCTCATTCCTCACTGTAGAGAACACAACTTTTTCTGACCTTCAATCATCATTATTTCATCCAATCAACCATCAAGGCAGCACTCTGAGCTACCCCCATATCATTTTTGTCATTTTATCTACTTGATATTGTCATTTATTTTAATTTCACTATTTTATGTCTGTCCTCTCTATTTTCTAGTTCTCTTCCTGGAGTTTCTTCCTTTTATTGCCCCATTAAAGAATTGTTTGGGGGAGTTTTTTCTTCATGTAGAGGGTGTCATATGTTTCATGAGTTTTGGCTATATAAATAAAATTGACCTGACATATAGTGATGTTATCAGGCGTGTAGTGCTACCGTAGCGCACCGAAACAAAGCTTCCCCACTTTATGTGTTCTCAGTTTGCATAATCCTGTTGCAATTCATATTTTCTAGGCGCTTGAAGATCCAATATCACTAAAACTTAGCCTGTCATGCAAGAGACAAAGCTTCTAAAAACCGCACAGTTCCTTCATTTAATTAACTCAATATGCTGTGATGCACTTTGGAATGTACTACAGAATTTTGGCTCAGGCTTTACCAACTTCCTGACTCCAGTCTTTGCACAATGGTTAGGATACAAAGGTGCATGAAGAGATTAAAGAACATTAATATTAAAGCATATGTTGTATATTTGGTTTGATACCACGACAGCGCCACCTACTGGCAGCAGGAGTTCACCCTCATGTGACAAATCATCTGATTTGCATGACATAACAACATAATGCATGTTAAGTGTGTGTTGTCTAATGGCATGATGGCCATTTTGTGTGTTCCGCTATAAAAATGGTCAAGCCAATCAGTCTGCACTACAGGAAGCAGTCCGCAGCAGGTTCCAGCCACCGTCGACATCACCGATAGATTCACTCAGTCTGTGGTAGCAGAAGCAACTGTACCCAAAACTATAGTACAATCATCCCGCAACCAGAAACCATGGATTACCAGAACCATCCGGGAGGCAGAGACGGCGCCAGGGAGGGGT
Source organism: Sander vitreus (assembly GCF_031162955.1). Classification (NCBI taxonomy): domain Eukaryota; kingdom Metazoa; phylum Chordata; class Actinopteri; order Perciformes; family Percidae; genus Sander; species Sander vitreus. The sequence goes on along the minus strand of NC_135868.1, from coordinate 26,592,982 downwards.
TAGGGAGTGCTGTAGCTACCCCTATGATTGCCATAGCACCCCCTTAGTACCCCCAAGAAATTGCTGTGGTTGATTTATAAATAAATAAATAAATCGTTAATGTGTAAATAGTATAATTTATATTTGAAAAATGAATAAATACATTAATAAAACTTAGTAGTAAAAAACATGTAGTACAGAGCACAGCTACGATCAGGCAGCCAGACACAGTCCAGTACAGCTCTGAATCATGGGATATATCCAGCCAATCAGAGGCACAGAGAGACAGCATGTTCAGCCATCTTTGTGGGCTCCCTGTCCTTTTTTCATCCTTTACATAATCAGACAAGTGTACACCTTTGCAGTTGCTGACAAGCGTCAGGGAAACAGCACCTAAAAATAAATTCCTATATTATTAGTTATTTTTATAGTGTAGGAAAGTTCAGCAGTCTGAGGCTGAGCCTTGTAGTGCTGCCTGCTGAATAAAAATAGTAATATCACATCTGTGTAAGGACCAGGTATGAACAAAGGTTCTTAGGGAAAATAAAAGACACCAAAGACACTCTGTAGCAGGGAGTGGTGGTAATGCATCACCATAAAACATCAGCATCCACTAGGCTCTACTGTAAACTCAGAGTCATGGAACTCAGAACAACCTGGTCAAAAACGTCCCCAACTTGGGTGGATTATAGGCTTTACCAGATGATCTGTGAGCAGGGTCTTACTACACATCCTACAAAAGCCTGTTCTGATCAAGCATTGGTGCATATAGCTGTGAAAAATAAAGCTCTGTAATTGGTATGTATTCAACGTTTGTATTACTGTTAGGGCTGGGCGATATGAAGAAAATCAAATATCAAGATATTTTTTACCAAATACCTCAATATCGATACTGCAACGATATTGTAGTGTTGACTATTGGTGCTTTCACAAAATATTTACACAATGAGATTTTTAATAAATAATATATATAATAAAATATAATATAATTTGAATAATAATAAGTAATGTGGATATACAGTGGGGCAAAAAAGTATTTAGTCAGCCACCATTTGTGCAAGTTCTCCCACTTAAAAAGATGAGAGAGGCCTGTAATTTCCACACTTCAACTATGAGAGACAAAATCAGAAAAAAAAATCCAGAAAATCACATTGTAGGATTTTTAATGAATTTATTTGCAAATTCCTCGGGAAAATAAGTATTTGGTCACCTACAAACAAGCAAGATTTCTGGCTCTCACAGACCTGTAACTTCTTCTTTAAGAGGCTCCTCTGTCCTCCACTCGTTACCCGTATTAATGGCACCTGTTTGAACTTGTTATCAGTATAAAAGACACCTGTCCACAACCTCAAACAGTCACACTCAAAACTCCACTATGGCCAAGACCAAAGAGCTGTACCAAAGGACACCAGAAACAAAATTGTAGACCCGCACCAGGCTCGGAAGACTGAATCTGCAATAGGTAAGCAGCTTTGTGTGAAGAAATCAACTGTGGGAGCAATTATAAGAAAATGGAAGACATACAAGACCACTAATAATCTCCCTCGATCTGGGGCTCCACGCAAGATCTCACCCCGTGGGGTCAAAATGATCACAAGAATGGTGAGCCAAAATCCCAGAACCACACGGGGGGACCTAGTGAATGACCTGCAGAGAGCTGGGACCAAAGTAACAAAGGCTACCATCAGTAACACACTACGCCGCCAGGGACTCAAATCCTGCAGTACCAGACGTGTCCCCCTGCTTAAGCCAGTACATGTCCAGGCCCGTCTGGAGTTTGCTAGAGAGCATTTGGATGATCCAGAAGAGGATTGGGAGAATGTTATATGGTCAGATGAAACCAAAATAGAAATTTTTGGTAAAAACTCAACTCATCGTGTTTGGAGGGGAAAGAATGCTGAGTTGCATCCAAAGAACACCATACCTACTGTGAAGCATGGGGGTAGAAACATCATGCTTTGGGGCTGTTTTTCTGCAAAGGGACCAGGACGACTGATCTGTGTAAAGGAAAGAATGAATGAGGCCATGTATCGTGAGATTTTGAGTGAAAACCTCCTTCCATCAGCAAGGGCATTGAAGATGAAACGTGGCTGGGTCTTTCAGCATGACAATGATCCCAAACACACCGCCCGGGCAACAAAGGAGTGGCTTCGTAAGAAGCATTTCAAGGTCCTGGAGTGGCCTAGCCAGTCTCCAGATCTCAACCCCATAGAAAATCTTTGGAGGGAGTTGAAAGTCTGTGTTGCCCAGCGAAAGCCCCAAAACATCACTGGTCTAGAGGAGATCTGCATGGAGGAATGGGCAAAAATACCAGCAACAGTGTGTGAAAACCTTGTGAAGACTTACAGAAAACGTTTGACCTGTCATTGCCAACAAAGGGTATATAACAAAGTATTGAGATTAACTTTTGTTATTGACCAAATACTTATTTTCCACCATAATTTGCAAATAAATTCATTAAAAATCCTACAATGTGATTTTCTGGATTTTTTTTGTGTACCTATGATGAAAATTACAGGCCTCTCTCATCTTTTTAATTGGGAGAACTTGCACAATTGGTGGCTGACTAAATACTTTTTTGCCCCACTGTACATGACTAAGTGGGTAAAGGCTGTCATGAATCCCGCTTCCTGAGTCTGTTTTCTGCCTGAGTTACCTGTATTCTGTCCTGGAGTCTGTTTTCCTGAGTTTCCTGAACACACCCTGTCTGGTTGCCTGGCAACGAAGCAAGGCAGAAGATCTCTCAATTCCCCACACCTGCATCTCATCAGCTATCTGCACACCTGGTCCTGATCATCACCTCTTCACTTCATAAGCTCTGACCTGACATCCATTCCCTGCTGGATCCATGAACAGTATGTTGTGCCTGCGTTTCAGCCTCAGTTTGCTAAAAGTTAGTTTTGCTGCTCAGTTATATTTGCCTGCTGTGTACCACTAGCAGCGCCAGGATTTTGATTGTAGGTGGGCCTCCAGAAAACTGGATGGGCCAGTTAAAATAAGCCACAAAAAAAACGAGTTCCCCTTCATCTCCGTTTCAGCGCTTTTCTTCAGCACTGAGGACAGTGACTCAGTAGCCTACCTGTGTGGCTCTTGTGTGGCTGTCCTCAGCTCAGTGCTGAAGCGGACAAAGATATAGACCTTGGCAGTAAGCCTAACTTCATTTATCTTTTTTGAACGTTCAATACACAAAAACACTGAAACGGAATTATTACAGCCAGACACTAACATTAACAGCCTCTTTCCGACCGGAGGGATTTTTACAGTTCCTAGAACATAAAATTCCTAGAACCCTTTTTTTCTCGTGTTCCGACTGGACCAATTTGGGGATTTTTAAGTCCCTCTGGCCACAGTTCCTGTAACTCTTTCAGCTCCTACTTTAGGGCAGGGTCTTTTCTCTTTTCAGCATATGAACCTAGGTGAACGAGGGTCGGGTTTCCGGTACAGACAGACCAACAACGGGACAATTTTCACCATCTTATTCATCACTAATTTCACTTCTGACAACGTTTTAGGCGAGAAATGAACTGTTTAGATTTCGAATCTAGGCAGTCTTGCGAAAATTGATGCCAAATTGACAATTTGCTTCAAAGTTTTCGGAGGTCCATGAAGTGAGGCGACAGCCAGCAGGCGTCTGCCCCGGCCGCTAGCTCATCGCTCGGCCAGTCATACTCAGAAACCCCGCTGTAAGCTGGAGGTCTCTCAGACCGCTCTCGTAAATAAGAGGCTTTTATTTCGCCGTTGACGGTTCGTTTGTCCATCATAAGATTAACGGGAACCTGTGGTTAACTGTCTTTTCGGAGTTAAACTCCACAAGCGTGTCCTGCGGCTGGCCGGCCGTCTCACACACACACACACACACACACGTCCACAGCGCAGCAGACAAAGGCGGGGGAGAGAAAGATACCCGTTTCTCTTCGGGAGACTTGTTTAAATTATGACAAATATTTAGTATTTAGTTCATACTTTTTTGGTGTATTTGTTTTCTGATTTTAACGCTATAAAGACTGTTGCCGTGTTTGCATCATTACCCCTCCTAACAGTCCCTATGGCCACTTGGCCAGTGCGAATGCAATTGGAAAAAACGGTTTTGGAGGAGAGTAGTTACTAGATCTGTTTAGAAGTGGACTTTTCCTATAACTACGTTCCTGTAACTACTTGGTCGGAAAGCGTCTAAACGTTAGCCTAACTGTTGCCTGCTTGCCTTGCTGGTGTGAGGGGGTGGCTACGGGAGGACTTGATGGGGAGAGGGCGGCCGAGCAGGATGGTAACTCGTCACTTAAAATGGCAGGAGTTTCCTCCTCCTGCTCCTCGGAGCGTTTCTTGCTGAATTTAAATGAAAACATGCTGCGTTGCTTTGCTTTGCGTTTCATATTAGCTAATAGCTACCGTCTCGTATCGTTCACTCCACTTCTGCTTGGTCGTCAGTTTCATCAGAAACAGCACTGGATCTGCTCATTCCCTCCCATCTACTCACCTCCACTGCCTGCTCCGTCACCTGGATTCTCCTGCCTCCACATTTGAATCATTAAATAAATCCTCCCCTTTATTCTACTCACCTTGTCCTGGTCTGCTTCTGGGTTTTCCCCTAGTAAATCGTGACAGAACGATCCGGCCAGAGATGAACCCAGCGGACCTGGATTTTGTTCGCCATACCATTTCCCAACAAGAGAATATGTTGTAGTGTAGCGGAGTATGTGATTGAATTCAGGACACTGGCTGTGGAGAGTGGGTAGAATGAGGAGTCACTACAAGCGGCTTTTTATCAGGGGTTGACGGAGCAACTTAAAGATGAACTGATTTCTTATCCTGAGCCTAGTGACCTGGACAGTTTGGTAGCATTATCTATTCGGGTGGATAACAGATGCCGAGAGAGAAGGCGGGAGAAGCGATGGGGGTCTTCCAACCAGTCATCTACTCTGTTATCGTCCAAGTCTGGGAATAGACCAGAACGAGCTGATCATTCTTCACCACACGAGATTGAAGGAGAGTTTCTGCCTTCAGATCCTGAACCCATGCAGGTGGGGCGGCACGGGTTAACCAAGGAGGAGCGCCAACGTAGACGTGAGACCAACAGCTGCCTCTACTGCGGTAACCCAGGGCTCAGTTTCAGTCTCCCAATAACCCTGTCAGACCCTGTTTTCCTGCTACCCTCATGAACAACAGTCAAACTTTGGAGATAAACGCTTTAGTCGATTCAGGGGCTGATGACAGTTTTATGGATGCCGACTTGGTGGAACAGCTGGGGCTTTCCAAGGAGCAGTTACCGGAAGCCATTGAAGCTACCACTCTGAACAACAGACTCCTGGCACGTATCACTATGAGGACTGAACCTGTTAAAATGCTGCTGTCAGGAAATCATTATAGCTCATCTCCTTCTTCATTCTGCCATCTCCCCGTGCCCCCCTGGTTCTTGGTTACCCCTGGCTGAGGGAACACAATCGCACGTTTGATTGGGTGACTGGCAAGGTAACTAGTTGGAGTATTGAATGTCATGCTAACTGCCTTAAAACTGCCTGTTCTCATTCAGTTCCCAGTCAGGTCATTGATTCTGCTTCCCCAGACTTGTCCCTAGTTCCTGAAACCTATCACGAATTGGGTGAAGTGTTCAGCAAGCAGAGGGCTCCGTCACTTCCTCACCACCGACCATATGACTGTGCTATAAATCTGATCCCTGGAGCTGCCTATCCCAAGGGACGTTTATACAGTATCTCTCGAACTGAACGGGAAGCCATGGAGACCTACATAACGGAGTCTCTAGCTGCCGGTCTCATTTGTCCCTCGTCATCACCCCTGGGAGCAGGTTTCTTTTTCGTGCGTAAAAAGGATGGCTCTCTTCGGCCTTGTATTGATTATCGGGGTTTGAATGATATCACTGTCAAGAACAAGTATCCCCTGCCCTTGATGAACTCTGCTTTCGACTCCTTGCAGGGTGCTACTGTGTTCACTAAGTTTGATTTACACAATGCTTATCATCTGGTCCGTATCAGAGAGGGGGACGAGTGGTTGACTGGGTTCAATACACCTATGGGACATTTCGAGTACCAAGTGATGCCGTTTGGGCCGACCAATGCTCCTGCTGTGCTCCAGAGTATGGTGAATGACGTTCTGAGAGATATGATCGGCCTTTTTGTGTTTGTTTACCTGGATGACATTCTCATTTTCTCTAAGGATCTTTCTAGCCACATCCAGCATGTCAAGCAGGTCCTGCAGCGATTAGTGGAGAACCGCCTGTTTGTGAAAGCAGAGAAGTGTGACTTTCACGCCCACACCACATCCTTCCTCGGATACATCATCTCCAAGGGAGAGATTACAGTTTTTCTTGATTGCTTTGACCTGCTTAAAGAAACTGGGATCCATTCGGTTTTCATCATCACTGTCTCAGCAGAGCAGAAGACACCGCTTGCAAATGTGTTAACCCTTTCTCATTGGATTGACACATTTTCCCCACCCTTTTGCAGAACAGTTAACACGGATGTCATTCAAGCAGTCCAAACTCCATTGTTTTAGCTATGGTAACCAAACAGAAACCATCTGTTCCTAACTATTAGAAACTACCTACATCAGTATGAAATCACTGAAGCACCTGTTTGATGCTCCTTCACACAAATCTTCAATTAGCAATCAGTCTGCAGGCCTTAAAGGTGCAGCGTCTGTGTTGTTCTTTGCCAACATGGAAGGTCTAAGACAGAAGAGACTGAGTTTCAATAGTGGCTATTTCTTATACTCTACAGTAATAGATGTTTATACTTTACTGTAATAGATTTTATTTTTATTTTCTTAATTTCTTATACTCTAATAGATTTTATTTTGGTTTACATGTATTTTGTGTAATATTTACAGTATTTCAGTTTTCAGCCATAGTTTCAAAATAAGGATCAGTGGAATCAATAAAATTTGCATCAAAGCATTTCTGATTCTGGATCCAATTCTTTGCAAGAAGGCAAATTTGTCAACAAATGTCACTGGCATGAAAGCTACGTACAGTAATAGACTACAATGACAAGCAATGGTGCACTGATTCATACTGAGTGCTGTATTTTGTATTTTGTTGTCCACTGTGTAATGGTTGATTGGAAGAGCTCATACACTTGTTTGCAAGTTGTGTTGTTTGAAGGCAAAATTTTCTTTTGTTGCATATTTTAAATGTTTTGGCATGGTTAGAGCCTTTTGCAAACAAAATGTGTCATTTTGACCATGAGTGCCACTGTTCGGCCTGTATGTTAACTGTTTTGAAAAATGTGGAGTTTGAGTTGACTGCTGTGTCAAAGCAATTAAGAAAAACTGTAAGATGGATCAAGAGAAGGTTAGGGCGGTTCTTGATTGGCCCCAGCCCGGTACGAGATCGTAGCTCCAGAGGTTCCTGGGGTTTGCAAATTTCTATCAAAGATTCATCCGTGATTACAGCCGTGTGGCCGCTCCATTAACTTCCCTGACTTCTAGCACCAGAACCTTTCTTTTGGAATCCTGAGGCGGACCGAGCATTCTTGGAATTGAAGAGCCGGTTCACCAGCGCCCCTATTCTCTCTCAACCTGACACTTCCCGTCAGTTTGTCGTGGAAGTGGACGCGTCTGATGTGGGGGTTGGCGCCATCTTGTACCAGGAAGCTCCACTGACAGTAAGCTCCATCCCTGTGCCTTCTACTCTCGTCGTCTTTCGCCTGCGGAGAGAAATTACGATGTGGGAAACCTGGAACTTCTCGCTGTTAAACTTGCCTTGGAGGAGTGGCGCCACTGGGAGGAGGGGGTGGAGCAGCCGTTTATTGTCTGGACCGAACATCGTCGTTGGAGCTGTTACATGGAGGATTGAGGAGGAGGTTATGGCGGCCCTTCGGACCCAGCCCGGTCCCAGTAACGGTCTACCCGGTCGGTTGTTTGTGCCAGAGTCTGCCCATTCTGCTGTTCTTCAGTGGGCCCACGCCAACAAGATGGCTTGTCACCCTGGCGTGGCTCGGACTATGGCGTTACTACGCAGACAATTTTGGTGGCCTGCCATGGGAGAAGATACCCGTAGTTTTGTTGCTGCCTGTCCAGTTTGTGCGCAGAATAAGAGTATCTATCGGCCCAGCTCTGGACTACTTCACCCCCTACCTATTCCCTGGCGACCATGGTTGCATCTGGCCCTGGACTTTGTCACTGGGTTGCCCCCTTCTGATGGGAACACTGTTATTCTGACTATTGTGGACAGATTCAGCAAGTTTGCCCACTTTGTGCCCGCTCCAAACTTCCCTCTGCCACTGAGACGGCCGATATCCTAGTTAGGGAAGTTTTTAGGGTCCACGGTCTGCCCAGTGACATAGTTTCCGACCATTGTCCTCAGCTTACCTCAGTTGTCTGGAAATCCTTTTTTTTTTTTGCTTCTTGGCCATTGGAGCAACAGTCAGTCTCACATCTGGATTTCACCCTCAATCTAATGGTCAAGCTAAGAGAGCCAACCAGAAGATGGAGTCCACGCTTCGCTGCCTTGTCTCCTCCAATCCCACCTCTTGGGCCTCTCAGTTGCCATGGGTCGAGTACGCCCATAATACTTTCCCTACATCTGCCACTGGAATGTCCCCCTTCCAGTGCCTTTACGGCTACCAGCCCCCCTTGTTTCCATCTAGGAAAAGGATCTCTCGGTTCCCTCTGTCCACTCTGTTGCCACCGGACCTGGCATCGGGCCTTCGTGACTTTTAACGCCTCCATCCTGGTGCTCCGGGTGGTCCGCCCGGTGGCGTCCGTCAGAGGGGGGGTACTGTCATAAATCCCGCTTCCTGAGTCTGTTTTCTGCCTGAGTTACCTGTATTCTGTCCTGGAGTCTGTTTTTACTGAGTTTCCTGAACGCACCCTGTCTGGTTGCCTGCCGACGAAGCAAGGCGGGAGATCTCTCAATTACCCACACCTGCGTCTCATCAGCCATCTGCACACCTGTTCCTGATCATCACCTCTTCACTTCATAAGCTCTGACCTGACATCCATTCCCTGCTGGATCGTTAGCCATGAACAGTATGTTGTGCCTGCGTTTCAGCCTCAGTTTGCTAAAAGTTAGTTTTGCTGCTCAGTTATATTTGCTTGCTGTGTACTTACCTTCATTTCCTCTGTCTGCAGTTACTCTCCCAGGATATTCACTCCACTTCTGCTTGGTTGTCAGTTTCATCAGAAACAGCACTGGATCTGCTCATTCCCTCCCACCTACTCCCCTCCACCGTCTGCTCCGTCACCTGGATTCTCCTGCCTCCACATTTGAATCATTAAATAAATCCTCCCCTTTATTCTACTCACCTGGTCTGCTTCTGGGTTTTCCCCTAGTAAATTGTGACAAAGGCAAATAATAGAACAGTTACAACAGTCTGGTAAGTTCAGAAAATGACATCACTTTACTGTAATTATGTCATATTACGATATTACGGTATCCAAAATCTAAGACAATATCTAGTCTCATATATCGATATCGATATACTATCGATATACTGCCCAGCTCTAATTACTGTCAGCAGCGCATTGACTGCTGCTGACTGTATAAGAGCGTGAAGATCCTCGTAAGGAGGAGGTCGGGGGGGGGTATGATTGGCTCCTAAAACACAGGGCTTTCAAGCTGGGGCAGAGTTCATGTCCCGGAAGAAGTTAAGGTGAAAACACAAGACTTTCACCCAGGAAACGGGTGTTCATGTCCCGAGAGTATTTGAATCCAAATCACAATCATTTTTAACTATTAGTTCTGGTGTTCAACTGTAAAGGCCGCTAAACTTAACATGTCATGTGACCGGTCGTCACGTAACCAGCCTAATTTCATAGGATTTTATACAAAGTTTTCGTACTCAGATCCTGCTTCAACTTCTCCCATTTGGCAGAAGATATAAAGTGTAAATGAAGCGGCATGTATAGTTATGTGTGCAGTAATGTACATACATTGTATCATCCTGTTTTTGTGTTGACTGTGTTCGGAAGTGCAGCATGAGTCTGCCTGCAGAGAGCAGCCTCCTCAGCACTGGGCTTTCATCATAATCACCAACAATAAATTATATTTCTGCTCAGTCAGACTCACAGGATTCCTGTTCTCTACACAGACATGGGTCAGGGCTGTTTATCAGGACCGAGCTATGGAAGCCCCACAAATTCTGCTGTTTTAGGCATACACACTCACACTTACACAGAGCCTCAGTTCAATACAAAGATAACACCATTTACAATCATCTTAAATGTTTTCAAAAAATGAAACCACCAATTTACTGCACACTGCCATTCTTAAAGTTGAGGAATATATTTAATATGTTTCTGTTTTGACCTGAACAAACCGATGATTCTTAAGTGTCTTCGCTGAGAGGCAGAATGATGGAAGGCTTTTTTTGGCTGATTTGTCAATAGAGTTTGGCGAGGTTTCCCCACATCAGTGACAGCATTCAGCTGTGGCACATGATGATATAATGAAATATGCCTTCACTGCATGTGTATGCTTTTACTGTGACACTTTTGTCAGAGAGACCAAATATTAATACTAGTAAGATCTAGAACATTCCTACTGCCTTCCCAGTCAAATCCAATTAGACAGGCTGCCTTCAAACTTCTGCAGCAGTGCCAGGCAGCATGTCTATTTGTGGCACATATACTGTATGTACAGTCAGACAGTCACATATTGATCATGCACACACTTACAGCAGCTGAGCGCGTGCCCGCGGCCCTGCTCCGCTCACAGATGTCGCTCTTCCATCTGCCTGCGCTGCTCGGACTCCGGCTGATATCAGACCGACATCAGGCCGACAGCAGGCCGACAGCAGCAGCTCCGCACACCGACACCGCCCGCCACGCGCCGCGGAGCCGCGGAGGAGTGGCCGCCTCGGGCTCCGGAAATGCTGCGTCAAGCTGCCTCAGTCATACCGGAAACATGAAGCCTTCAGAACTGAGCCATCACAAGATGATTGTGTAATGTAGCCTATACAAAGATCATAGACATGTGAGAGAAAGATGTGCTCCTGTAAACTGTCACATCTGTGTACAATCACAGAAAATAAAAGTCATGATATTGCAGACATATTACCATTTAAAAAAAAAAACAGAAACAATAATACATTAGCCTAAATAATTAGCTTACAGATCATTTTATCATGCATCATCATTTGCAATATAATGACGCATTAATACATAACTGAAAATGATTAAATCTGTATCAATAATTCCATTTCCTTATTTGATCTTTAAATGATCATTACCTATTTATATTTTAATTAGTCTATATCCATGACGTTCCACATCCAGGATTGCTGAGTTGGATGTCCCTCTTTTTTGGCCGGATGTCCGTCCCCTTCCTCTTTCTTTGTGTTGGCGTTCTAAACTCCGGTGGATTTCTGAGGACTGTGGTTAACTGCTCCTCAGATCTCTGCAGGGTAAATCCACGCTCCACTCGCGCGAATTATGAATGTCATGACGGACAGCGGAAGAGCTATGCTGTAGACGTACGGCAAGCTAAACGCGTACGTTTTCGTTCGTGTTTGTGTTCTCCCATTCACAATCTGCAGAGTAATCCTCACCAACACAAGCATGTGTATGTATTATCTTTCTGTTTTAAATGAGTGATAAATAAAATGATCCTCAACCAGCTAGCTAGCCGCCGTGCTAACCAGCTTCTCAAACAGGACTGTTCCTATGCTTTCTCTTTGCTCTGTCATGCTATGTCTATACCATTATTGCTTGGGAGAAATGTTGGTTTACCAGAAGATAAAGAGAAAAATTAAGTTTTCAGTTCCACTCTCTGTATGTTGACACACTGTACTTTAAGGTGACACGTGATGTGACTGCATCATTGGCGCTAAATAACTGCAGTCTCGCCCATGCATTATGGACTTGTATGGATATTCATTCTCATTATCAATTTAATCATATTTTCAGTTGGTTTTATTGCAGCATGTATGTAATATAGAGCTGTCAGCATTAAAATAGCAAAATAATAGAATTTTAATCATGTGATAAAATATGCGATTAATCTCGATTAACTATAGAAATTCAGCGATTAATCGCGATTAAAAAATTTATCGTTTGACAGCCCTAATGTAATATTATATATTTGTGTCCAATTTGATTTGTATCAACAGCTACATAAAGTTTGCTTTGACCAAATATTTATTTATGTACAAACTGTGGAAATGTATGTCGTATCTAATAAATACAAACGAAAATACATTTGAAGTAGGACATATTACCAAGATATACATATGACTATAAATATATCCAAGACACATGCGATGATCATGTCATGCAGCTGCTGAATTAGTACTGGCACCTTTTTGGTCCAGTTTCAGCCACTCACTGCTTCACAACAACTCAGCTTCATTCAGGAACATGTGAGCACAGTAGGAACTCAATGCAGTTAAAACTCCAATTGGAAACAGATTATATAACAATGCAGTAACTGCAGAAATTTGGCTAATTAACCTACAGTGAACCTGGGCCTAGGGCCGCTGCACAGGTGGTCATCCAAAACTCTATGTGTGTGTGTGTGTGTGTGTGTGTGTGTGTGCGCGTGCGTGCCTGCTTGTGTGTTGTTGCTGTTTTTAGACAACAGCAAGCACAAGCAATCTTTTCTCAGCTACAGTAACAGACCAACATGCAGTGTTTCTATAAAAAAATAGACTTAGTTTATTGGGACAAAGGCAAAAGTGCAACAGAGAATAACGCCATCTTATCTCAGTCAGGTGGTTACAGTGAAAAAACAATAATAATAACAATACAATACAGAACTATAACTGTGTTGCATAAATTATAGTACAAAACTGTACACAGTCTTACAGTATTTACATAAGCCATATTTGCCAAACGCCAAATTTGTCCGTAGTTCTATTCTTTTTAAATATACAGCAAATAATAGCAACAGCAATTCTAAAGTCATGTTATGGTTTTTTCTTCCATTTGTCTTTAGGCCAAACTGTCACCATGGAGACCCTAACCCACATCACTGTAGGGATAAAAGCACAATCTCAAATTAAAGTCCAACTGAAATAAATAGCTTTTTTTGTCTACTACAGCACACATAGCTGCTCTATAAAGCCCCTTTTCTTTTTATTTATTGATTTATTGTACAAAGACACTGTAGTTTCACGCTGGATTAAAAAGCTTCTGAAAGGCCTACAAGTGACAGAAGACCTCGTTGAATCGGTGCATTTCTCTGCTAAGCAAAAAGAAACACAAGTCTCTACAGTGTATTAATCTGGAGATATTAAAAAATGAAATAAAAGGAATATTTGGATGTTGTAACCCAGGTTTTTTTTTTAAATACATTCAAAAAGCACACTGACGAAATGTAATTTCAGTTGGACTTTAAAATACTTATCCCAAGAATTCTTGAATCGTCATTACCTTCAGAAATATGTAATACATAAATACATATGTATGTGTGTGTAATACAAATATTTGATGTCAACGTGTAGCTCAGGTGTCCAGTAGCATTGCTGAGGCTGTCAGAGTGAAGCTGCTACCTCAGGCCACAGCTGTACCTTTAATGATCTGGTTATCTCACGTCGTAGATTGTGCTGTAAAGGTCTTCCAGTTCATCTTTAAAGACTTTTACTTGTATCAAGATAACACACAATGGTCATATTGCCATTCTTTCAGTTCTGTCAAGATAGTTACAAACGTATAATGCTTTAAAAGCCATTATTCCAAGATTAGACAGACAAAATCAAGAAAATCAAGCTCTTGGCTTTCGTTTTGTTTATGAATATTTGAGTATCTATTTATATTTGCAGCCATGTCTGCTCATTCAACATGCTGAATCCTATGCAATAAAAAACCAAAACATGGCTGCATTGTATTCTGCTCTGTTGTTAGTAAAAACACATTTATCTTTAGGCATCGAAATTCATTTTTCATCTTTGGAAATAGCATTTGTAACGAAGTAATCTAAACTCAAAGGTGCGGAAGGGGATGACACCACTTCCAGCAATTCACGAATATTCTCTGGTCGAGCTCAGCTTACAACACTGTTTGTATCTAGCAGGCTACCGACAATGTTATCTTCACTTCACATGTTCAACTGACTTTAGATAACATACACTTGACTGTCCTGCTGTTATGACAGACATGTGAACTAATCGCAGACACTTCGTTCATGGACTCACGGCGGTGCGCCGCTACAGAATGAAACACTAATGTATTAAAGTGCTCATATTATGCTCATTTTCAGGTTCGTAATTGTATTTAGAGGTTGTACCAGAATAGGTTTATGTGTTTTAATTTTCAAAAAACACCGTATATTTGTTGTACTCCACATTGCTGCAGCTCCTCTTTTCACCCTGTGTGTTGAGCTCTCTGTTTTAGCTACAGAGTGAGACATCTCACTTCTGTTCCATCTTTGTTGGGAGTCGCACATGCTCAGTACCTCGGTAAGGACTACTAGCCAGTCAGAAGCAGAGTATTATTCAACTGCCTGTTATCACATGGAATGTTATAGAAAACTTCAAGCTACAAACTACATACTTATCTTTGTTACTTCATGATATATTTCTCTGTATAACTGTTGACCAGACCTGGCAGCTGGACTACCCCAACTGGGTTTGGTGAAGAAGTTAACAAGGTCCCAGACCCTCACTGACACTGACTCTCGCAACCCCCTCATTGTTTCGCCAAAATGTAATGTCCAAGATGTATCAAGATGTAATGATGAATGTCCTCCAGACTAATTTGTGTAAATCTTGGCTGGATTAGGGTTATCTAGGTTAAATTTGATTAATCGAGTTGAATCGCCTCTCTGTGGATGTTTTCCAGACCAACATCCCATAGCAACATTGGCTTGGTGACTACTCATCATTTCAATTGTGTTGAAACAAAAAAACACTTCAGCAAAAAATGTTTCTCTGTGAGAAAAAGTAATGAATTACTTACTTTTTACTTTAAGGCTGGATTACACCGAAGGTTAGATGTGTAGTTGTAAGGGTTTAGGGTAGAGTTGGGTGTTAGAATGGTGCAGTCCTGATTTGTGTGTGTGTGTGTGTGTGTGTGTGTGTGTGTGTGTGTGTGTGTGTGTGTGTGTGTGTGTGTGTGTGTGTGTGTGTGTGTGTGTGTAATCTTTCATCACATATCATTATCATAGTCTCCAATCATCCTCCGAGTGTTGGACGCCAGGAAGATGTCATTATCGTGTGGACAGTCATGATGGCATGAGCAGGTCTTGATGAACATCATGTTCTTGGTGAAGACTTCTCCGTCTGGACAGTGGAACTCCACCGGGGCTGTTATGGTGGTGTGCGGCGTGCAGCAGCGATTGTCTGTGCAGACACCGCAGAACTTTGGTTTGTACAGCCTGGTGCTGGAGCAGCCCGACAGCTTGAAGTGCATCCCGTGCTGGACCTTTGGCGTCCGGACACATTTCTTCCCCTTCTGTGGGACAGAAACGATAATCAGTGAATGATATGTCATCATGGGGTCAATGTACGTGGTCATATTAGTTGCCGCTGTAGTGATGTATAGTACAACATGGTACAGAAACGGCCACAATAAATCAATCAATACGTTAATTGATTATAAAAGTTGGCAATGATTTTTTTCAGATTAGTCTGACAAAAATGTTATATTGTTACATGTTATACTCTTGCCGGTGCAAGGAAGCTTGGCTGTCGGTCGGATATTTGATATATTAGTGTATATATAAATCCCTCTCACTGGTGGGAGTTATGCAGCATTCCATGCAGCGGTCATATTGTTATGGTAATGAGGCACTTGTCCCACTTGTTGCCAAAGGTTTTATGTTTATTACATTCTTTGCATGTTTTTTTGGCAATGTTTACTGTAGGACAAGAATTACGTCACTTGACTTCTTCCTTGTCGCTCTTACCAGATCTTCCTGGCTAGCGCTAGCTAGCTAGCTTGGTTAGCAAGGTGCAAACCTTACGCTGAACAAGACATTTTTACGCAACCAAAATGTAAAAACTAACTTTGATGAAGTGAAAACATACAGTGAGATGGTTAATGTTTTGCTTTATCATCTATTTTAAAATAAATGGGACTATAATTTACATAATGAACACCATGCTGTATTGAAGAAGACTTGAAACTAGCGATTGAGTCTATATATTTGTTAGGACAATGTTTACTGAGGTAATAAATCAAATGAGTAGGAGGCTTATTTTCTCAATCACACTTCTTTTTGGAGTCGCTCTAGCCACTGTAGCCAAGACTTGCAATGCTAATCCACCAACTGCAGTTAGTTTGTGGGTGCTGAGTCGCAACGTTTAATGAGAAAGAGAGCATGCATTTTACAACAATCTGACAAAAACATCTTGCGTCAGGATGGCTCACTCTGTTGACTTTTCCCTTCTCAGAAGAAGGACAGCATCAGTTCAGCAAGTAGCCTCAAGCCACATCTGTTCACGTTCAAGTGCCAAAGATGACGAGAGCAGAGGAAGTTAGGAGACGTTGTTATAGAGTGACGAGTCTGTAGGGAGGAGTAGGTTGGTGGATGTTTGGGTCAACTAAAAAACCTCCTCTAACCTTAACCACGTGTTCATTACTGTAACCATGGTGGAGTAGTCATCTTAGCCCAAATCATGATGTTCCCTTAACTAACCAAGTGGTTAGTGTGCCTAAACCTAACTTAACCCTCACATTCCCACATCATAAAACAGTGATTTGTAGCAGGTTTGAAACACTTCCATGTGATGTTTAGGAAAAACAACGTATTTTGTCTTTTAATTTGGAGGAATTGTGGTCTCTGACTGGGGTCTTTTATAGCAGTAATGTGGAGATGGTGTGGAGAGACTGGTGCCGTGGTCCACCACTAATATGTTCTGATCTTCTATTAACATCCTAAAGCAGTGGTTCTCAAACCTTCAAGGACCCCTAAACTGACACAAATTAGACTACGAAGCCCCATTTGATAAGATTCTGTCCAAGGTTCTCAAACTGATAGGAATTTGTTTTGATGTTTTATTACAGAAATTGTATGCAACCCATGGTCAAAACAGTCCTACAGCACATTCATTCATTTTGTTACTTATAAATGGAATTACAGTGAAAATAAATCATTCCCCTTGTTGCTCGGGATCTCCCTGAAGGACCCCACTTTGAGAACCCCTGCCCTAAAGAAATCAGAACATGTATGGAAACATGTTGTGGAATATTGTTGGACTTGTGTTTGTTCAAGGGAACACTGACCTTGATGTCTTTGTGCTGCTGGCTGCTGCAGGGTCGGAGCATGCAGATCCTGCTCTGCCTCTCCAGCTGGCAGCGCTGGTTGTCGTTGGTGATACGAGAGGAGACGCCCATGTCGCAGGTGGCCGAGCACTCACTCCACTCTGTAATCTGGACGATACAGTTATCTCTGGGACTCTCTGCCTGTGGTCCATGAGGAGACACTCGTCTGAAGACTGAGACGGGATTGGAAGAGGGCAAGGGATGATTCTGAGAGGCTCCTGCAACAAGAGTAACGAGAAGTGGGGAGAGAAAAGGGATTAAGAAAGGCAAATGGTGAGTGGTCTTATCTTTTTCACAAAAAGAAGACAGTGGGTGACTGAGCTGGCAGGCATGAGGAGTCACTGCGGACATTTTTCTTCCAGCTTCCCCTGCAATTTCATCTAGTGCCATCATCGGGTCAAAGGTAGTCCCGCTTTGTCAGACCTTCCTCCACCGTGCAAGGGGAGGATTCGGAACGTCAAGCATATAGGAGGAGACTGTCAAAGGAGACTGTCCTCCCCTAAAAAAACACCGCCATAGGTCGGTTGTTCCAGCATCATTCTGACCCATATTTAGGTTTCTAGTGGCGGCGGCCTCTAGTGGCCGTAGTAGTTCTGACGGGAGCAAAGCAGGAAGTAAGGTGAGGAAGTAGAAGAGCGCCAAATGTCCTGGTAAGGAGGTAGGTTGGGGGGGTGGATGGGTCAAAGAAACTCAGGACTTTCACCCAGGAGACCGGGGTCCATGTCCTGTTTGAAAAGAAAAGGGATCCACCAAAAGAGAACTTTTTTTACTTTACGGAACAAATGGAGCTACGTCACATTCTGCGTCACGTGGTAACCTTCAGGAAGTGAAGTAACGTCTGATTTGAGCCTAAACCACCATCTGTTTTTATAAACTTTACTAAGTAGTTTTGGTGCCTAAACCTAACCAAACTGGGACCGTTTCACAACGTTAACGACATGTTTAAAACCGCAATCGTTACCTTCTCTGGTTTAGATATGAGGACAGAAAATGCTCCTTGGGTCGTATTAGAGTGGAGGAATAAAAAACCTCTATTGTCATATCGTTTGGAGGACTTGTTGGGTCCAAAAATACAATTTGCTCAATACTTTAGTTTATCCTCTTACAGTTTGGTGTTCTTAACAATTAGCAGGTAGGCTACAGCCTCACAGAGCCACAAAGCCAATTAATGTAAAATCTCCAGCGGTGGAAGAAGTATTCAGATCTTTTCCTTAAGTAAAAGTACTTATACCACACTGTAAAAATACTCTGTTACAGTAAAAGTCCTGCATTGCAAATGTTACTTAAGTAAAAGTCTGTAAGTATCATCAGGAAAATGTACTTACAGTATTATTATTTTTTACATTTTAGAAAGTGTAAAGGATCCAAACAGTTGTGTGTTTAATGGTCTAATCATTTCAGCTGGACTTGTAGGCCGTTATATTGTTGGCTAGTTTTATTTATAATAAAACATCAGATTTTATAAACTACTTGTGTTTTGTGTGAAGAAATCTTAATTTGTAAAATAACTACATAGTAACTAAAGCTGTCAGATTAATGTAATGGAGTAAAATGTACTTATATTCTCTCTGAAATGTAGCGGAGTAGAAGTAGAAAGTGGCATGAAAAGAAAAGACTCAACTAAAGTACAAGTACCTCAACATTTGGACTTAAGTACAGTAAATGTACCTAGTTACATTCCACCACTGAAAATCTGAAGCAGTGGATGAGTGTAGTGGTATCAGTTGAATCAGAAGTGTGTGTGAACCTGGGAGCAGACTGACCGGCCAGCACTGACTGGTAGTGGTGGTCCGGAGGCAACTGCTCACACAGCCACTCTTCACAGCACCGCCCAAAGATGTGGACCCGGTGGGGGTATGGGCAGTCAGGGGAGGGCAGTAGGACGTCGCTAGCACACATCGGCACACAGCCGATCTCTCCGTTCATACACACACAGTGGTGCTTACAGCTGGGCCGGAAGGACTCCCCGCTGCGGTAGATCCTGCCCCCCAGGTCACACGTCTGACCTTCCAGAGCTGCAGACAGACATAACACTCTCACTCATACATACTGTACGACACAATACATACACAGCAGACACATGTCACTAACAGCTATAGGAGGACTTAAAAGTATGCAGTTTATCAGGCACACATTAAAGGTATAATATGTAGGATTTTCCTAAAAACAATGTATAGACTAATACAAAAGTAATGCTTCTCAATCATCACTTATA
Organism: Sander vitreus; assembly: GCF_031162955.1. Classification (NCBI taxonomy): domain Eukaryota; kingdom Metazoa; phylum Chordata; class Actinopteri; order Perciformes; family Percidae; genus Sander; species Sander vitreus. Next base: position 26,573,634 of record NC_135868.1, on the reverse strand, counting down.
CCCAAAAGTAGGCTTTAAACCAAAAGAACAGTCTCCCACCCTCTGGAATAGTCTTCCTCTGGTTATAACAAATGCAGCGTAAAAAACTAATTTGTTACGTATGCACTTTGTCCAGTAATGTGTGTTGGGCTTCCTGGATGGTTTTTATTGTGTTATTGTTTGAGCCTTTATCTATTTTTTATTGTTCTTATTCATGTTAATTACAATTTTTCTTGATTGCTTTGATGCAGCAGTCAACTCAAACTCCACATTTTTCAAAACAGTTAACACACAGGCCGAAACAGTGGCACTCATGGTCAAAATGACACATTTAGTTTGCAAAAGGCTCTAACCGTGACAAAACATTTAAAATATGCAACAAAAGCTAATTTTGCAACACAACTTGCAAACAAGTGTATGAGCTCTTCCAATAAACTATTACACAGTGGACAACAAAATACAGCAATCGGTGCAAATCAGTGCACCATTGCTTGTCATTGTAGCCTATTACTGTACGTAGCTTTCATGCCAGTGACATTTGTTGTCATATTTGCCTTCTTGCAGAGAATTGGATCCAGAATCAGAAATGCTTTGATGCAAATGTTATTGATTCCACTGATCCTTATTTCAAACTATGGCTGAACACTGAAATACTGTAAATATTACACATAATACATGTAAAGCAAAATAAAATCCATTAGAGTATAATAAAATAAAAATAAAATCTATTACAGTAAAGTATAAAATATATTACTGTAGAGCAGCCAACGTCAACTGATGGCCCGCGGGCCACATGCGGCCCGCCAAAGCATTTAGTCTGGCCCGCAGAATAATCATGAATTCAGAAAATGTGAAGAGGAAGAAATGCGTTGTGTTATTTAGCATTTCAAGCATTTACAGCAGGTAACATTACACAGGTAGAGCACAAACACAGCCCCTGTATTTCCATCTCTATTCACATGCCGGGATTCTGTACAGCGATGCCCGCGCTCCACACACACAGCTGAGCCGAGGTGTGTTTGCGTTAAAACACGCAGTATCTGACTGGGAACGATACAGAGAGGATTACCAATGGCCGCTGGGGCAGATCAACTCACGCTAGTCTTGTTACGTTAAGTAGGCTACAATAAAACCTTTGTGAGTAAAAAGTCAATACTTATCAATGCACTCACCTGTATAGACAGTCATAAACGTGTAGAAAGCAATATTTCAATCTGCTCTGTCTGCTCAGTCCACTCTTGTCCACCGCGCTGTTTTACGCGAACACAGCTCTACTCTGCAAATAGTGAATTTTTACAAACAAGCTAAAACAAAAGCTGTCTGTTTGTAGTCTAACTGTTTATCTTAGTTTGCTGGGAATCTTGAAATTTGGACAAATTCTTATAAATCTAAGTGCTGGCTGAACGAGCCATCCTCTCCGCTGGAGCGGTAAACGTATGGATGTATTATAAGACCAAAACAGATGCATGTGGCTACTTACAGTTTTTCTTGATTGCTTTGATGCAACAGTCAACTCAAACTCCACATTTTTCAAAACAGTTAACACACGGGCCGAAACAGCGGCACTCATGGTCTAAATGACACATTTTGTTTGCAAAAGGCTCTAACCGTGACAAAACATTTAAAATATGCAACAAAAAAACATTTTGCCTTCAAACAACACAACTGTTTCGGCCTGTGTGTTAACTGTTGTGTGTGGAGTTTGAGTTGACTGCTGTGTCAAAGCAATCAAGAAAAAACTGAAACAGTTGCCCGAATTTCATCAGAAACCTGAGCCCTTCCAACTATACCTCCACCTCGCACTCTGACTCCTCTTCCTCGGACCCCTCTACCTCTTCCTCTCACGCTCACTCTCACTCTCACTCTCACTCTTACTCTCACTCTCACTCTCACTCTCATCTGCCTTTGACCTCTTCCATCCATGTTGGCAAAGAACAACACAGACGCTGCACCTTTAAGGCCTGCAGACTGATTGCTAATTGAAGATTTGTGTGAAGGAGCATCAAACAGGTGCTTCAGTGATTTCATACTGATGTAGGTAGTTTCTAATAGTTAGGAACAGATGGTTTCTGTTTGGTTACCATAGCTAAAACAATGGAGTTTGGACTGCTGGATAGAGATGTTAAATGGCAGTGTGTGTGTGTGTGTGTGTGTGTGTGTGTGTGTGTGTGTGTGTGTGTGTGTGTCTGTGAAGGAGAATGGGTTACCCATGCAGATGCCAGTCTCACTGTCACTCAGCAGAGTGTAGTCACAGTAGAGCTCCTTGTGATGGTCGCAGGGCTCCAGCAGGGAGCAGGGCTCTCCCAGCTGCCTGGCACACACCTTACAGCAGCCACAGCCATCCAGGACCAGACTGGTGCCCAGCGGGCAGGGGGGGGGCTCTGCAGAGCAGGCACAGGACTGAGAACAGTCCTGGCCCGCTGTCTGCAACACACACACAAAGCACAGGTTAATGAGTGAAGGCTAGAGATGGACACCCCCATCAATGCCTATAGAGATCAAAAGTGTGGTTCCAGACGTGAAAATCCCGTTCATTTTCTCCATAAAGATTTTGATTATTAGTCATGAAGTCTAAACTATCCAAAGCAGACTGACCACGAGCTGTGAGGTTGTGAAACGAAGTCTGTATGTTTTATTCATGAAGTCACGGAGGAGTACTACACTACCTATAATCCTAAGTGTAGCAGCGACGTCTCTGATCGGTGGAGCTTGCTGTTACCATGGAAATGTTTACTGAACCTGTGAACGGCTATAGAGAGGCAAAGTCCCTCCCCTTCCGGTGGACCGCTATGGGACCTTAACTCAGAAAAAACGGTAGTGAATGGGATCCCGTTTGAATTGAGCTATGAATTACAGATATGATGTTCATCAGTTTAATAGATAATTTCGAAAGTCAAGAAAGTCTCAGTTTATTTTTAAACTGTTGAAGTATAAGACTGTGAAAATACGTAATTAGAAAGACTCCAAACTTCAAAGTCGCATGGATGACGTCTCGCTGAAGCTACGATGTCTATGTGTATCGTACCGGGATGGAACGTTACTCAAATGAGCAGAGGATCTTGCGTGTTCTTTTGCTTATCTGCTGAAAACACTTCACTGGATAAAACACACTAGGTAAGATAACGTGACATGTGTTGTGGAACAGAGCTAAGCTAGCTAGCTAGCTAGCGAGCAAGTTGAGCATCAAGCTAGGTGACGTAAATTGTAGTTCACTGAGCGGTTTCACACAAAACTAAGTGGTCATATGACAAACCTACGACTAACTGAGACTTTCTTCTGTTGAAAAATTATCTTTTAAATTGACGAACATCACATTTGTAATCATTGGCTCAATTAAAACGGGATCAAAAAATGATTTGCCTCTCCCTGTTCACTACCATTCATATTTTTTCGCAAGATAGGTCCCATGGACCGGAAGTAGAAGGCCGTGACTTTGGCTCTCTATAGCAAGCTGCTACCACTGAAGTCTCTGATCGTTTCTGTACAGTCTTGTTCCTTTACCTCTTTTGCAGTTTTCAAAATGTTCTTTTGCGCCGACTCAGATGTTTTATGATGTTGGAACCTGAACCATGTGGCCCTTTCCAACAAAGAGAAACTCTGTAGCCATGTGGCTCCTGTTAGAAAGGAAAGGGGCCTACATGTAGGAACTACAGCCTGAGGGGCCAAACCACAGACACTGGGGTCCACACTCATGTGCTAACTTTAAGTCTGAATCCAAACTCTGGTTTTCCATTCAAAGGAAATCAAGGAAACCCCAGGGGTTCCTGGTCATGTGACCCAGAAGATAAAAACTAACGCAGGTCACATCTCTGTGTCTTTCCCACTGCAACTCACATTGCTACAGGGGAAATACTACTCTGCCAAAGTTTGTACCTTTAAATAGCCGTTTTCACCTGGCTGGAAGAGTAACAGACTGTTTTATGTTCACGGTAACACATTCTGGAACCTGTAGAAACACTATCCAATCAGTGTTCCATTTAACCTGCAGAAGGAATAAACTGTTTCTTCACAGAGAAGGAGGAGGACAACACTGTAAACTGCCCTTTTCTCCATTTAGTCGACTCAGCTGTTTCCCTCCGATTCGGAGGACCTGACCAACTGACGGACAAATGCGGAAATAAACGCTTTAGGAGAAGCATCTAGAGGCAGTCTAGTTCTGGGCAGTGATCAGTTAGTGTGTTACTTAGTTAGCTCTGATGTTGTGTAAGTCTTACTGTGTTAATGTGCTTGAATGACATCCGTGTTAACTGTTCTGTAAAAAGGGTGGGAAAATGTGTCAATCAATGAGAAAGGGTTAACACATTTGCAAGAGAGGTGTCTTCTGCTCTGCTGAGACAGTGATGATGAAAACCAGTGGATCCCAGTTTCTTTAAGCAGGTCAAAGCAATCAGAAAAACTGTAAAGAGCCTTGATCACTGTGTTTGCTGTTTTTTAAAAAGTGCCGTAGGTAGGATTGTGAAGATCCAGGACTTAGCCAACAAATTTTAACATCGACAACTTCTCAGTCCTCCGGCCTCTCTGCTAAAGCCCAAAACGGTCTCCTAAGCCCAGTCCCCCACAAGGGAGAATGAATACTGGTGCATGAGCAGTGATTGACACGAGTTAGACACCCCCCTTTCCGGCCCAGATTGGTGCATCTGAACAGGGAGCTGTGGATTTTCGCAAATCGCACTACAGGCTATAGGTGGTGCCAGAGGAGCCGGATTTTTTTTTAATGACCAGCTTCATGTAGTCCGACTCGAACAAAAGGTCAGTTTCAGCAAATATGACAGAAAGTCAGTTTTATAAGTCTTACCTACTACAGCTTTAAGTTTGCCTGTATGGCTGCATTCATTGTGTCCCAGGCTGTTGGGACGGGCTAGTCACGTGCTGCTGTAAGGTTAATAAACTTTCAAAAGTTCAGACCTCCGAAACAACGGAGCTAAACTACTATTATTACGGAGCTAAAAGACTGATTATTTCGCCCGCCAGGAGTTAAGATCTCAGGTGTTGCTTTGCCTTGGCTTCTGTGTCTTTCCTGTCCCCTTTTCTCTCACTAACCAACACACACACACACACACACACACACACACACACACACACACACACATACCTAAAGGCCTTGCGGGTATATACAAGGTGATACTTAGTCTACAACATATGGTTCCATTTCAAAGAGTCTCAACTCTCGCGGTTTCCCCGCCATCATGGATTCACCACGTGGTCACTCCACCATATCTCTCTCTCTCTCTCTCTCTCTCCTCTCTCCCTCATTCATTTACACACACACACACACACACACACACACACACACACACACACACAGAGTTATTATATAGTATATAGTTATTATAGTTGTAGCAGGATAGTAGATGTTTATTGATTGAAGAATTATTGATCATTAATCAGTGTAGCTGAAGTTAAATAAATTCTATTAGACTTTGAAGAGAAGTTGTCTGTGATGATGTGTGTATATTTTGTAGTAATAGCTGGTTGTGCAGGTCAGTGCTCGGATTTCACTCCTTCACTGTTTATTACAGTATTATGAGATTCATTCATTAATTCAGTCAATTCATGTTTTTAAGAGAACACCACCTTTTGAGACAGTATCCACAGTTCAGTTATTGGTCCCTGAGTTCAGTGTGGTGCCCCGTTTACTATTTATTCAATTTGATAAGGTTTTCAATATTCATACCTGTATATTGATAAAATACTTTTGGTAATTGCTAATAGCTAAATCTGTGCCTCCTAAATTCCCCACAATGGTCACGACTCATCTCGTAGCTGGTTGGCTTGGTTCCAGGTTTCAACTTTATGTATAAGCATGAAATGAAACGTCAACGGAGATATTGAACGGGGAAAAACACTTCCAGAACCAGAGGCGTTCAGAAGGCACACACCACTCCAACTCATCCAGTATTACTCCACCCACTGCAAACCTGCTGGCTGGTATTGTAGCGTTCCTGCAGTGTGTGGATACAGTAGCAACAACAAGCGCCAACTCTCCCTGCACTGTGAGATCAGCAGCACACAGCGGGTACAGCACTAAAGAGAGGCACCAATGGTGGAATGTAACTGAGTACATTTACTCAAGTACTGTACTTAAGTACACATTTGAGGTACTTGTACTTTACTTGAGTCTTTTCTTTTCATGCCACTTTCTACTTCTACTCCACTACATTTCAGAGAGAAATATTGTACTTTTTACTCCACTACATTCATCTGACAGCTTTAGTTACTAGTTACTGCACACGTTAGATTTCTGCACACAAAACACATGTAGTTTATAAAATACAATGTTTTATTATAAATAAAACTAGCCAACATTACAATAGGCCCACAAGCAAAGCTGGATGGATAAGACGACATTTTCACCTGGCTATACCCAATGTTTAGATCTGTTGTGGTATTTATGCAAATTAGCACATACGTAATTAGATTATGCACCGTTTGCCCATGTTAACAAATAATTTCAAAAAACTTGTAATACATTTTTTGTTTGTCTTAATGTAAGTAATCAACTCAGTAATTTTCATGGTGATATATAAAGGTTAAAATTGTTACCCTATTCACGTGAGAAAAAGAACGAATAGGCATATGAATAGGCTATATTTGGGTCTTTTTTGAAACTTTCCCCTAATGGGATTCTTCAGGGCTTTTTTTCCCTTACTCAGGACATATTGAGGATACAAAATCAGTTGAGTTTGCTTCTGTTGCAATTTGTTCTACCTTTTTTCATAAAATGACTGGACTATAACTGTTTAGAAGAGTGCAGAAGCTGTTTTCAGTTAAATCAGCTCTGATAAAGCCAGTGTACACTTCCTGTCCAGAAGCAAACATCAGACAGTTAGAGACGAGCTGGAGAACATGGTGCTGAATATTGGCTCACATTCATCAGATGGACACAAACACGACTCCAAATGAATGCTAGTGGTGGTCTGTGTCTGTGTAAATAGACAACTATTTGCTAACCCATTGGCCATAACACCTGTATATGATACGGCAGGTGTTGTAGTTTGTTGTGATGCGCTGTCCCAAAGTGGCCAAAAAGAGTCTTTCAGCCGTGCTCACTGGGCTGCAATCTTCCTATACAAGGTGTGATTACCTTCCAAAACAACACATCATAACACATCATTCTCTAGCACTTCTATTGTTTGGGCTAACAAGCAGCCACTTCCTCATATTTATCATCACTTGGTCAAGTTTAGGCAACTAAAACTACTGTTTTCTTTGTCATTTAGATGAGGACATGTTACAATGTACAGGTTCAAATTGGGTTCAAGCCTCCATGTGAATGGAGTGGCAAACAAATGTATTTTATACAACATACCATAAAAATAAGTATGAATATATCAACTTGCCACATATAATATGAGAACGCTCTTTACATAGAGAGCAGATTTGTTGTTGTAGCAAATGTAAAAGGCTTCTGGAGTTGTTTTGGTCTGGTTTAATAACGCCACAGAATGCCACAAGATGGCGACACCAGACTGTGATCACATGGGACAGCAAATATTTTCGATGTTGTGTTTCCTTCCCGCTGTTCAGCATCAGCCCAGCACAGAGGGAGTAGGTTTGGAGGAAAAAACAAACCAGCAAAAAAAAAATAATAATAGAGAAATAGTGAAGAAAATACTTTTGTAAGTAAATGTAAGGTGGTGCCAGAAGCAGCAGGAGCTCCCTACATTTCTACCCAAACGCAACTATCCCAAACTGTATCATCAGAGGTTCAGTTCTTCATGGTGTAATCTAACGACTCACATGCTCTGAAGATTTCCAAAGCAGCACAGCACCTTAATCTTACTATGAGTATCCCAAAATGACTTTTTAATTCAACAATCGTTAAAAGAAAACTTACCGATGAGATAATGAGCAGGAGAACAGAGAATGTGGCTGAAGTTTCCACAGGCATGTTTGTCAGTAGTACTGGTTCCTGTCGCTCTTGTTATTCTCACTGCAGCAGACTGATGAAGTCTGGGAGGAGGAACGGACTTAAATACCAGCCCTGTGGGTGTAGCCCGAGAAACCAGAGCCATGCCACTCTGCTCTCGTAGGTGAAAATATTCCAAATCAAACGGTCTTCTCCCAGACTCCTCGGTTACGTCATTAGTTCATAGGAGTGTTGGAGGACAAAATGGCAACTGACAGGGTTGTTAACTTTGAGAGAACTCAAGGCATGTGACTGTTCATATAGAGTCTTCATTTGGAATTTAATTTGCAGTGTGTGTCAGCCTCACAGTGGCTCTGACGGTTACTGTAATAAATGAGTATTGACAGCGGGAGTGATTTCATGTAGCAGATGAGATGATTGCAGAAAAACACTTCAGTGGCCAGTAGAAGTTCACACACACACACACACACACACACACACACACACACACACACACACACACTGTAGCCATGATTAAGACATCAAGTGAATAGTACAAATGCCTTTCAGACATAGACTCTGTAACATTGTGTGTTCATCTTTTTGTTATGGCTTTTTGGATTAGATACCGTAGTAGATACTGACACAACAGAACAGAACAAAGCCACGATGCTTGTGCTATGTTTGTGGTTAGCAGGCATAATGATGAAACATATATATTGTATGAGGTGAGAGGTTGATACTGCAACATGCTGCTAAGTTGAAAGTAGGTAAAGCTTTATTTATGTAGCAAGTAATACAATGGTTTTGAACTTTTTTCATGGCTTTTCAACATTAACATGTTCCTGGTGTGTCAAGAGACCCCCAAAGTGTGAGAAAAACCCTTCTCTTTCTTTTTCTCCTGCTCCTTCTGTCAGTAAATGTGTAACAAGGAGCGATTGAGATGTGATGCTGGATATGACATCCTCTGGGGATCACGTGCCATACAGGTTCTGGGCTGGATCTAGTGTTGCCAACTTGGCAACTTTCTCGCTAGATTTAGCAACACTTTAAACCATCTTAGCGACGTTATTTCTGAAACGTGCTGAGCCACAAATGTATTGACTTATTCAGCCCATCAGGGAAAGGCAGGACATTTATTTAGATATAGTATATTGTGCTTCATTCATGCTGCTTGGAATCATGGCTGTGATCAGCTCCTCTTGCTCCTTGCGCAATAAACGTTTTTCCAAAAACATCAGTCGGTGCGTTGTTATTGTTATCAACATAACGCAGACTAAGCAGAGAAGAAGAGGATAGGGCACCCAGGTTCTACCATATCACTGACTTGAAGGTTATCAGGGGCAAAAATCAGAACTTCAGTTTTGTCTGCATTTAACTGCAGAAAATTGTTTGCCATAATAGCATTATGTAATAGCATTTAAACAGTTCAGTAAGTGTCTGTTGCTCATCAGGCTTAAATGAAAGATACAACTGGATGTTGTCAGCGTACAAGTGATAGATGTTACCAAAACTACAGATAATCTGTCCTAGTAGCAGCATGTATATGGAGAATAAAATGGGTCTCAAGACCGATCCCTGGGGGACGTCACATGGCAAAGCAGCACTCTCTGACACAAATTCACCTACAGAGAATGAAGAAGTCCTATCTGTGAGAAAGGATGAGAACCACTCCAATGCACTCCTAGGCAGACTTTGATAACTTTGGTTCCTAAGAAAGGGAAAGACCGAGGAGACTGTAAGAATTACTGCCCAATTTCCTTAATGCAGTTAGATGTTAAAATTATTTCAAATATTTTGGCAAATAGATTAAATAAGTTTATTACTTCTTTAATTTATCCTGATCAAGTGGGGATTATTGACAGGCGTAGCTCGTCAGATAATATCAGGCGTCTCATTAATATTGCATGGTCTGTAGCTGACAGACAGTAGCTGCTATTTCCCTTGATGCCGAAAAGACGTTTGATATGGTTGAAAGGGGCTATAGGTTCAAAATTTTGGAAATTAATGGATTTGGAAGCATTTTTATAAAGTAGATTAAGGTGCTGTATAAAAACCCAGAGGCTGTGGTGCAAACTAACGGGTTCATTTCGGAATATTTTTGCTCTTGGAAGGGGAACAAGACAGGACTCACCTCTTTCTGTTTTCTTGTTTTGTTTAGCCATAGAGCCTTTGGCAGCAGCCATAAGGTGGGGAAACTAACTTCCCAGGTGTTATGGTAGGAGGGGTGTTGCACAAACTTATGCTTTATGCGGATGATATAATATAATCTTTTATATAAAACATAAATTAGATTACATCATCTGTGATGTTGCCTCAAATATGAAGAAAGCCATCACAGTTTGTTTCCCCTCTGTTAAAAGTGATGGTGAACAGTAGCTTGTAGGAGGCAATAAGTGAGGAATACCGTATGATGTGGAATCCATCCAGAGTTGATCCCCAAAGCCTAATTTCTCTCCTGGAAGCCAAAGGACATAAAGGCTTGTGCTTATCAGCCGGATAATGGAGTCAGCTGAAAGAGCTTGTGGAAATTTTAAGCAACAGAAGGGGAGAAAGTGGTGACTGTCAGTGCGGCTCTTTGTGTACTCTCACTCAACAGCCACCTCATCCATATGCTGAATGCATCTCGTCACCTGCTCTGCTGCCCAGGTCTGGCCCGTTGAGGCCCCCGACCTTCACTGCCACCCGACCCCAGGTGTTCCTCCCCACAGGTGGGATGGAGAGGGTGGTGCCGCGTAGCTTGGGCTTGGGCTCCGTGGCAAACCCTGCCACCAGTTTACTCGCTGACGAGCCATCCATCTGGGCCTAGCTCCCAACGGGGGCCCCGGGCTTCCTCACTTTGCCATGGGAGACCCTACCAGGGCACAGGGACGCACAAACCTCTCCAACACAATAAAGTGATGGTTCCCGGAGAGGAACAGGGTCCCCTAAACATTTGTCCCTCTGTCAGTTAAACTGATCAATATCACACTCCTGGAAAATAGACAGATCATGTGTTTTCTTTTAAACATGTAAACTAAGATGTGTCTGCATGTTATTGTGTATGGTTTGAGATCTATGCCTTCAGATTTCTGAGATCTGTAGTTCTTAACAGAGGGAATGGCTTTGTGATTAACTGACTGGCTGAAGTTTGCACGTGTTCTTATTTAATGTGTTTTATTGTGATGTTTGGTCTTGATGCAGCAATTTTCTTATCTCCAAACAAACAAACAAAGAAGCCTATACCTTAAATCCTCCTTGATCTCCAGTCCAGGCTGCACCCAAGCAGAAAAAAAACACTCTCCATCAATTTGGAGTCATGGAGAACTTTGTTGTATAACTTTCCATGGTGATCAACGATTCTTTGACCTTGGCCCCTTTGGTGTTCATTTGCACTCAGAATGAAAACAACCCACCTGACTCCACAGCTTGTTAGTCACAGCAGGATATGCAGAGTTAATTACATCCTGTGTTACGGTACACTAGCTGAAGTAAGTGAAGGTGTTTGACTGGAAGAGCTCAGCTTGGTGCTTTTGGCTGCAGCTGAAGCCGGATGACTCAGTCCACACAAAGTACTGAAGCTCCGCTCAAAGACTCACCTCACCTGATTCCCAGCCACGACAGTCATGCTGCTATTGTTTTCACCTGTGTGTGTGTGTGTGTGTGTGTGTGTGTGTGTGTGTGTGTGTGTGTGTGTGTGTGTGTGTGTGTGTGTGTGTGTGTGTGTGTGTGTGTGTGTGTGTGTGTGTGTGTGTGTGTGTTGATCATGTGATTGCAGTTTCAAAAAAAAATCTTCTAGACATTTTAGCGTCACATTGAATGCCATATGCTCTAGCTCCATTGGTCTTTGAGCAGGAATTCATTTTCCTTATACTGCATCCACTTTTCATAATGTCTGCTGTGATATATTCTAGAAGGCACAGACATGTCCAGTCGCCTCTTCGTTTGCTCCGCTCTGCTTTTTGATCACTTTCTCAAACTACATTTGGCTTGTTTCTTCTTTGGTGTACAGCATTTTATTTTGTTATATCTAGTATAAAGATAACTCTTTTCCCAAGCATAGTTTCTGTCTCCCCCATGAGGAATTCTAAGTAATGACAACAAAACTGTCGGCGCGTCCACATGATACAAGCCTTCCGTGATCGCGCAACACCCCCAACCCTCCTCTACGCAGTTGCTAGTAGCCAAGGAGGACACGGAGGATTAAAAAAAATGATGGACTCTTCAGAAGAGGTCATTATCTTCACTCGAGCGTCTGTGTGGGAAAGTCACCCGTCGACACCTTCTGAACATAGTCATACTGAGAAATCCAGAGAAAGTTGTGTGGAGCTGATAGTCTTAATTAGCTTTGTAGCAACTCATTTGGCAATGGCTTGAATGTAACGGACGTTCATTAATATCAAAAAGTTACGGACTAAAGATTTAAATTATATTTGATCAAAACACTTTCATTATAAATAAAGAACTGAATAAAGAAAGGGAGCCATTTGTATCTGATCCAGCTACCTGTCAATAAGCTGCCCTTAGATTTAGGCTTAAAGTTGCTCTGAAAACAGCTTTGAAGAACCCAAAAAATACAGACTTGTGTCCAGTGGTCAACATTGTAATCTGGAGAGCTCAGTTATCCACATAGGAAGAACGGGGCCCCGAGCTGCTGTGTTCAAACATACAAACGCTCGTCTTGTTTATCTGATAGAAATCAACATATTCAGAGATCGACTCCTTCCCTGCTCCCATGTCCCAGACGATGTGTGAGGGCCGACAGGTTTATAATCCACTTCCTGAACCTCCTGCTGAGTCCAGGTCACGACCTTACATCACTCTTTATCTCAGCTGACTCATATTTCCTGCTGCCATGACCTCACCTGTTAATGCGCTGACTGGTGTTATTGGAGCTAGATTAGCCCAGGACCCAGAAGGGTGGAGTGCTGGCTCCAAGTGTGATTGGGCCAGACAAACTGATTACATTGGGTAACTTTCCTGCTGAAATATCAGAAAGTGAAGGCAGGTCCTGGACTGTGGCTTTTCTTAATGCCTGTCACCCTGAGAAGAAAACCCAGAACATTTATAGCTATAGCCCTGAATCAAGGATCAAGATTGTTTCATTATCAACTTGTCTGGAGACAATTAATGACTGTGACTAATGAATGCTCTATATCAAAACTAAATTCTTTAGAGCTAAATAATTGTGGTCAGACTATCACTGCTAGCAGCAGACCCTTTAGTCCAGAGCAAGATATCCCACCAAGCACGAGACAAATTACTAGGGATAGGCCGATTATTTCATTGAATACTTTGCACATCTGTAACGTGAGACAGGTGCGTTAGAGGGGGGGACGAGTAGTTCAGGGAAAACGATTTGCAAAATATTTGGCCTTTTATTAAGATGTCATGAATGTCATAAGGCCAGTTTGACGACAGTGAATACAGTGCTGAGGTGATTTATGGAGTTTTGGACAGATAGCTTTACTTGTTGCTAAAGTAACCGCTAAGTTTACAGACGACACTACGGTGATTGGTCTCATCAGCAACAACGATGAGACGGCCTACAGGGAGGAGGTCCAGCACCTATCATTGTGGTGCACTGACAACAACCTACCACCACCTACAACAAGAAGACCAAAGAGCTCATTGTGGACTTCAGGAAGTCTAAAGCTATAGCACACACACCCCCATTCTCATCAACGGGACTGAGGTGGAGCGTGTCACCAGCTTCATGTTTCTGGGTGTCCACATCTCTCTCTTGGACCCTCAACACCTCTACCCTGATTAAGAAGGCTCACCAACATCTCTTCTTTCTGAGGAGACTCAAGAAGGTTCACCTGTCTCCCCAGATCCTGGTGAACTTCTACCGCTGCACCATTGAGAGCATCCTCACCAACTGTGTCCCAGTTTGGATTGGCAACTGCTCTGCCCATGACCGGAAAGCACTGCAGAGGGTGGTGAAAACTGCCCAACGCATCACCGGTTCCTCACTCCCCTCCATCGAGGCCAGCCAGTGTAAGCAATGCTTGCGTAAGGCGCGCAGCATCATCAAAGACTGTTCTCACCCCAACCACAGACTGTTTACCCCACTCCCTCTGAACCAGCAGGTTCAGAGGAAGCTTCTTTCCTGCGGCTGTCACCCTACTGAACTCTAGCTCTGCATCCCAGTGACAATTAACCTACTAAGCCCCCATACTGTAATTACACCTATACATAGCCATATTCTACTGCTCTTCTATATGGTTCATTCAGAATATCCATATTTATTCAGTTTTTCTTATTATATATTCTGCTATAGTGCGAATAGTTTAAGAATACGTTCTTGGCTATTAAAAGATTTTTGTCTGCAGGGCTGTACCGGGTTTTACAAGGTTACAAGGTTACAAAAAAGAACTAAGCTTTGAGGTGACGACCACATCAAAAAAGATAAGAGTATACTCAAGAAAATCTTCTGTAAATATGGAGAATGAAACCTCAAAGCCGTGCGACGCATCTGGACCCGTAGTGGGTGAGATGGTTAGAAAATATGGACCGGACTGCTTGAGATATCTGACATATTGGTCAAAAAGCTTTAGCTTTCCAAAAAATGGATCACTGAGTCCAGGAAAGTTATTTTATCTGCTTTTATATATTTAACTGTTTTAACTGCTCTTCAATGTTTAATTTCTTATACTGCACTGTAATTTTTTCTCGTATTTTATCTGTTTTTCATTTTTTAATCTGTTTTCATGTAAAGCACTTTGAATTGCCCTGTTGCTGAAATGTGCTATACAAATAAAGCTGCCTTGCCTTGCCTTGCTAATACACTGCATATATGTATATTATTCTTACTACTAGTATAATGTCACTGCTTCTACATTGCACATATCTGTACATGTTGTTCATACATTGTTCATATTACATAGCCATATTTATTCTGCTCTTATAACACTGCAATATATTTCTTGTCCTGCCTATGCACCACCTGTCTATACTTTGTATATCACATTGCACTTTTCTGCTTTTTTGCACTTGTCTTTGTACTCTGCACAATGACAGTAAAGTTGAATATAATCTAAAACTGCTACTAACTGTAGTTAAAAACAACTGGAGACTGTGTACAAGCTGATATATGGGTCTGATAACATTTTATTAAATCGGAATCGGACCTAACAGGATGTGAGTGTTTGTGTGACTGTTTGTGTGACTTCCTGCTCATCCTGAAGGAAACGGCTGAAAACTGTCAGACTTGACCGCAGCTTTTTGTCTCGATTGCTGGCAACGACGCTGGAACACAGCTCAGACGTGTGTGGTGGAATCCTGGTGGGGTTAGAGTTTCAATTTCACCTTATAATTAATAATCAATATAATTTATACTCTTTATTGATCCCCAATGGGTAAATTACAATTTACACTCTGTTGTTAGCCTGAAATACACACACATGCTCAGGTCCTATACATGCACTAATGGAGAGATGTCAGAGTGAGTGGGCTGCAAGTGCTGAACAGGCGCCCTGCCATCTCTCCAGCTACCACTCATAGCACTCCGTACGGGGACTTGAACCAGCGACCCTCCGGTTCCCTACAGACTGAGCTACTGCCACACCCTTATGCCTAGAACCAAATAATCTGCATGCAAAACCAGAACTTTGTGTTACCACGAGAGTGACGCATACAGCTGTATCCCTCTCTGTGAGCAGTGACTTTATCTGTACCAACACGTATCATGGAGTATGTTGTATATTAATATTTAATGGTTCACAGTAGTGACATTTCCATATACAAACAGTACACGGACAACTGATGTTTCAATATCAGTAATGTTTACTGAAGTGCTCTCGTCAAGACATGCATATGGCGGGTATCATACTACTTCTGAAACTAACCACTCACTACATTACTGCGCATGACTGAAAGCAGTCACTCTACACTTTAAACTTCCACCGTAAATTCATGTCAATATTATGCATGTAATGAACAAAAAGTCTGCAAAAATGGACTCAGGGAAACGAATATGTGTAAGGAAAGTGCAAAGGTTTGGGGATTTAGGTTGTGCTGAGGTGATGTGAACTTCTCCACCTCCCAGACACGATTTCAACACTTCAATCTTACATTATATCCGAATATTTATTATTGTCTGGTCTGTAACATGGGACAGTACTCTTCAGCCCCCTTCATTTCTGTTTTCATCCGTTTGCGTCCTGGCACCCGGCTTTGCTGCTGTTTTTGTATGACATGATGAAATAATGAAAACAGGACTTCCAGAGGTGTGTCCCCAGTGAGATAATCCTCTGCTGGGAATGTTTCTGCTGATGGCGCTAATCTAAGCACCTGTTCCCATATCACACTTGTAGAATTATGTTGTACGAATAATTCACAGTTATCCACTGTATTTGGCTTTATTGCAGAACAGTCCAGTTAGACATCAGGAACACATGAGCTTCACTAATTAACCTGTCGGCCACCCGCGTATTGATACTCTGCCCTAGAACTCCTCCCCAGACTCTAACACACCCACGATGTAAACAAACTAGTACCATTACAATACATCTCCCTTTCTTTGAGTCTGTTAAGACATGCAGTATATTTCTAACAACTCCAGTAAAAGTTAAAACCATTCAACTTAGTTAACTTCATAACATATTCTTATTCATTTCTATTCATCTATTCATTGTGATACATTCCACAAATTAACACCTTTTTTATGCTGTTTTTGTTTCTTCCTTTTCAATGAGACAAAACAGGTCAATGTAAACAATTCAAACCAATTGCTGCTGGAGCTAAGTAATACTGTGGAAGGTTACACGTATTCTCCATATCTGTCTGGTGGTTTCACCGTTCTACCACTGTGTCTCTGAGTCTCTGGAAACACGGGTGCAGTGGCAGTGTGAGCGATTGAACCTTGATCTCCTTCGGAAGGTAAGTCAGGTAAGTCAGTCTGTGTGTTACTCCCCTCGCTTGGCTGTGTGTTGTGACCCACTGGTACCTGTTGTTGTGGAGGGGCCATTGGAGCCTGTAGGATGGGTCTGAGGTGGTGTCTGTTCCTTCGGAGCGTTCCCTTCTCCGTCTGCACAATTTACGACCGTGGTTTGCCGCACTTCTGCACCACCGAAGCTGATTTAGTCCAGCCCCTCTCATTGTCGAGCTTTACTACAACACGGGTCCCCGGCTGTAGCTCGGATGGAGGTCTGACCTTGTGCCTGGAGTTGTAGACTCTACTGTAGCGCAGCTTGGCACAGTTGTCGGTTTGTCACACTTTTTGAAGATCTGGCCATGCGGGCTGCAGGTTAACCACCAGGGTAGGAAGTGTGGAGCGGATATGTCAGCCCAACATCAGCGCCTGTGGCCTGTAAGGGTGTTGCTCTGTAGGACAACAATGCTAAGGCAGGGTCAGATTGTCTGAGGATCTGTTTAGCTGTTTGCACAGCTCGCTCTGCTTCCCCATTGGCTTGTGCATAATGAGGGCTTGTAGTTATGTGTCTGAAATCAAATGTTTTTGCGAACTTCACAAACACAGTCCCTGAGAATTGGGGTCCATTGTCAGTAATCAGTTCATTTCGACAACCCCATCGAGCAAATATATTTTTCAGACAAGCTATGGTCGTATCAGCAGACATGTTAGTGAGGTGAGCAATTTCAATATATCTTGAAAAATAATCTACAACTACTAGAAAGTTATCGTTTTTCAACTGGCAAATGTCTGCTGCTACCTTCTCCCATGGGCGGCTCGGGAGTGGTGTACAGATCCGAGGTTCTCTCCTCTGAGTTGGCTTGATCTCCTGGCATTCCTTGCAGGTGCTGACTATCTCTTGAATGTTTTTGCTTATTCCTGGCCACCACACACTGCATTTAGCTTGCTCATGGCACTTTACGATCCCTTGGTGGCCGTCGCGTATGCGTTCAAGTATCTCAGTTATCACGCACAACACAAGCCCTTGTGATATAGTGAGGTGGTCACGGTGTGTGTAGAAGTCTTTTACCTTTAGTGGCACATTGGCTGCGTGCTTGGGCCACTCACCAGTCACATAGTGTTTGAGCAGCTGCAGCTCTTCATCCTGGAGCGTCTGCTGTTTGACCATGTCGAGCTTGCTGGATGAGATGGGCCACGCCTCAGTAACGGCCTCCTCGTACGCCTCATGCTCACTGGTCAGCTCAGAAACATCCTGAGCTGTCTCCGTTTGATGGTGTCTGGATATTGTGTCTGCAATGACCAACTGTTTCACCCTCTTAAAGGCCTCCTCTTGGGCCAGACCCCAAACCCACATTACCTCAGTCTTAAGCAGGTCAGTCATTGGCTTCGTGACATCTGACAGGTGTGGGAGATACCTGCCAAGATAGTGAATTATACCCAGGATTCTTCTGAGCTCGTGCACGTTGTTGGGTGGTTGCAGCTGTGTGATGACTTGGATATTGGTCTCATCTGGATGGATTCCATGCTCATCGATGCAGTGGCCCAAGTAGTTGAGTCGTCGCTGACGCAGCAGGCACTTCTCGTGGTTCAGCTTTAACCCAGCTTTCCTCAATGTGTTGAGGGTGTTCTGGAGCCTCTCCTGTTCGTCTGTCTCTGCATACACCAAGATGTCATCCATGTATGCCACCACGCCCTCCAGGTCCTTCAGAAGATCCGTCATTTCAGGCTGGAAAATTTCAGGCGCGCTAGTGATTCCGAAAGGAACTCTGTTAAAGAAGTATCTTCCGAATGGCGTGATAAACGTGGTCAATTTGGCACTCTCTGTGTCCAGTGGTATCTGCCAGAAACCAAAGCAGCGTCCAGCAGGGAGAACACCTTAGCATGAGCCAGCTTAGGCAGGATGTCATCAATTGTAAGCATATATTTCTCCCTCTTCACTGCTCTGTTTAAGTTCTTTAAATCAACACATATTCAAATCTGTTCTTTGTTTTTCTTGGGTGCTGGTACCATTGATGCGCACCACTCTGTTCTCGGCTCTTTAATTTCAGTGATTACGCCACTGGCTACCATGATCAAGTTCTTTCTTAACTTTAGAAAGCATGGGCACTGACACACGTCTTTCAGTTGACACACTGTATGGGACAGCACCTTCTTTGAGTGTTATCTTGACTGACAACTGTAACTTTTCGGACAGTTCTTTATCAAGTATTCCGACCACTAACCGGTCGCGAATATTTTCAGTCTTTGCTTCAGCAAATGAGCATGTATCTGCCATATCATGCAAGCTTCTAATGTACTCCCCCACGCTCTCGCCATGCTTTTGGACTCGCTGGTCGAAGCAGGCTCTTTCGTGGATAACATTAACTTTAGGCACGACGTAATTGTCCAATTTGCCTAACACTGTCAGTCCAGTTAGACATCAGGAACACATGAGCTTCACTAATCAACCTGTCGGCCTCCCGCGTATTGATACTCTGCCCTAGAACTCCTCCCCAGACTCTAAGGCTACGTTCAGACTGCAGGCAAAAGTGGCCCAAATCCGAATCAAATCTCAAATCTAGCCCAGATCAGATTTTTTCAAATCGGATTCAGGCCACTTCCATATGTGGTCCTGAATCAGACCCAGATCAGATTTTTTTCAATGCGGCCGCAGTGTGAACAACCAAGGCGGATTTGATGCGACTTTTACCTCAATAACCCTCGCTGCGCCCTCTCTCCCCACGAGGAGGGGCGGGGCCCCCTGCTCCCGGTGGTAGCTGTCACCCGGGGCGGACTGTCCTCAGTGTGCCCCAACCGTGTCGCGTTGCCAGGGCGATGTCGGCAACCCACCCGAGCCGTCTTGAAACACGGACCAAGGAGTTTAACGCGCGCGCGAGTCAGAGGGTCGCCCCGTGGCGCAATGAAAGTGAGGGCCGGCGCGGGCCGGCACGCGCCGGCTGAGGTGGGACCCCGGTCCCTCGGGGTCGGGCGCACCACTGGCCCATCTCGCCCACACCATCGGGGAGGTGGAGCGTGAGCGCGTGCGAGGGTGGAAACTCTGGTGGAGGCCCATAGCGGTCCTGACGTGCAAATCGGTCGTCCCTGGAGTGAATTTGCAGCCATAACCCCACAAAAGGCCAAAATAGCCAATTTGGCTCTCTTTCTCTCTCTTCATTCTTCTCCTCCTCAGCACCTGCTCATTAATGTTATGGCTGCCATTACACAAACATTTTGAAATAAAAGCGAAAATGCTTACTTCCTCCATAACCTTAGTGCAACAGCGAGCTGTGTCTGATGTCATTGTTATTGTTCTTTTGCACATGCGAGTCATTTCAAAACCGCAAACAGTTCACACTGGAATCTGATATAGGCCACATTTTAAAAGGTAAACTAGTACCATTACAATACAACACTGACACTGGACTGGAAGCGTTTCCCCTCTCATCTGTCAGACATGCTTCCACAATTCCAGATTATATCGTTTTTCTATAGTTTTAGCAATTAGCGTTACTTTTTTTCAGTAACTAGTAATCTAATTGATTACTCTTCCCATCTTAATAACGCCGTTACCGTTACAGACAAAAAATGCGGCGCGTTACTATATTTGAAGCTGTTTTTTCATCAGACCAACTAGATCTCAGAGTCTGAGCCGAGAGGCAAATACTTTTTGTTCTTCCTTGGTTAGTGGGCAGTGCACGACGCAAGAGCATAAATGCGGACGATTGGCTGAGGTTGAGTAAAATGTCATAGTAAGCCAATCAAGAGGTAGAGTTGGGCGGGTGTTCGAAAGCACGCATAGTCGAATACAGACACTTTGTTTCTCTCACTATATGACTCTAGAGTCGCTACTCGCTCGAAAGCTAATCGCCGTCACTCTCTCACTTCTCCCTCGCTCTAACACCCACACCCGCCCAACACTCCTAACTTCTTTCTGTTAATAATGTATTGTATTAAGTGTCCATTTCATTATAATTATCATAAATAATTGAACATGCACATGTCTTTTAAGTTCCATTAAAGAGGGGTAAGTGGAGTCACATTTGAGCATTTAAAAATGTACTTGAAAGTAACGCAATAGTTACTTTCTGAAGTAACTAGTTACTTTCATAATTTGTAACTGAAAAACTAATGTAGTTACTTTTTGGAAGAAGTAACTAGTAACTGTAACTAATTACTTTTTAAAAGTAACTTGCCCAACACTGAGTTTTAGCCGTCATTCCTATCTGCAACATTTACCTCACCAAGGTTATTGTTATTGACATATGGAAACACGGGGATATTGCTGATTAAAAGCCTCATAGTCCTGTCACACCAGCACTTTAACAGATATTTAAATGATGTCAGCACAAATGCCTCATTGCTTTTATCGCTAGTAAAGAAAAAAGGTCACCCATGCTGAACTTTTACACATTAAAGCCTTCTTCCACGCAGTTGCTAGTAGCCAAGGAGACACGGAGGATTAAAAAAACATGATGGACTCTTCAGAAGAGGTAATTATCTTCACTTGAGTTTCTGCACGCAAAAGACACCAGACAACACAATCTTCTGAACATAGCCATACTGAGAAATGCAGAGAGAGTTGTGTGGAGCTGATAGTCTTAATTAGCTTTGTAGCAACTCATTTGGCAATGGCTTGAATGTAATGGACGTTCATTAATATCAAAAAGTTACGCACTAAAGCTTTAATATACACTGTTTTCTGTTTTCTCAATCTATTTTTTATAAATTTCCTATTGTGTATGTGTTTGTGTGAGATAGAAGGAAGTGAGATCTAGTTTTGGTGGAATTAGGTAGGGTTTAATTTGTGCTAATGATCTGGACACAGTATGCACCCAGTCGACTTCAGTCCAAAGCTTGCACAACACCTCCAGAAAAATAACCTTTAGCCACCCAGAAAAAGGCTAACGGAAAAAGTCTGTCTTTTCCTGACAGATGGTTTGACTTGATGCCAGTGCTGGCCTCTGGGTCACCTGCTGGGGTTACAAAACACCTCGTCTTTAATGAGCTGAGGTGGGGAAATATAAATAGCTGGGACTCCTGGACTGAATCCTAACCCATTGCTTTTGCACATTCCTCAACATCTTTGTACTTCCTGCACTGAACAACACAGCCTTCTTTTCTTATTGTGAAACAGTTATATTGTACATATTTCATTTTAATATGTTCATGTATGCACAGTCCACAAAGGCAAATTAATTGTAAGTGTTACTTAATTGGCAATACATCCTTTCCTGAGTCTAACTCTGGATCACAATACTACCTTCCTCCTCTCTTCACTTTGTTTGGTAAGTCTGGTACATTCCTACATGCTTTGCCAGCTTAAACTTGCAACTTCCACTTCTGTCTGTGTTTTTCCATCCGTCGTCCAACGTCATGACCTGAGAACACTACCAGCTGTGGTCACACAGTGTCTAAAGCATTGTCTGTCAACGTTTACAATGACATGACTGGGTATGTACTAGCTAGAAATTAAAATTCTTGTACTTGATGTACTTTCCAATACATTACTTTTATATAGGTATTGTTCATGGCTAAACCCAATTACAAAGGCTTTATTAGATTTACCTTAGAAACTATGGAATGGTTTTTACTTAAGTTGAGAAATTACATTAAAGCTTACCAGGCCCGTTTCAGGAAGGAGGTTTAACAAACTCTGAGTTTTACCCTGATCTTTGAGTTGATTTACCCTGAGAAACTGAGTTTTCGGTTCCAGAACAGCTGATTTGAGTTGGTTCAGTCAATTTCTTTTTTTCTGCAAA
Source organism: Sander vitreus (assembly GCF_031162955.1). NCBI lineage: Eukaryota > Metazoa > Chordata > Actinopteri > Perciformes > Percidae > Sander > Sander vitreus. The sequence goes on along the minus strand of NC_135868.1, from coordinate 26,551,214 downwards.
TGAATCGCTTTTCTCACAAACTCACCAAAATTGCCGGTCGTATCAAGCCTGGTGAAAATGTACAATGATGTGAAAATGTACATTTTAAAGGTTTTGTGAATAGGCACACAAAAATGGAAGCCCCCGCATGGAAAGATTTAGCCCCTGCAGTACGTTTAACGTAGACTAACAAAACATGGTACACATATGTAGCATGTCAAGACGTACAAAACCCTTAACGCAACAGGAAGTCCGCCATTTTGAATTGAAAGTTCGAAATTTGTGTGATTTTGGCCATTTCCACATGTCGTACTTTAACGAACTCCTCCTAGAGATTTCATCCGATCGACTTCAAATTTGGTCTGTGCCATCTAAAGACGTTAAAGATGAAAACGTATTAAAAGAAAAACTTTTCGTCGTAGGGCCTGGCCGTGGCGGGGCGGCCATTTTGTGCGTTTCACCATCGAAACAGGAAGTGGGTGTAACAAAGTGTACATTGTCCAATTGGCTCGAAACTTTTTAGGATTCATAAGAGTTCAACCCTGACGACATCTACAGGCCGACATTGGCTCAAAGTTATAGCGCCCCCTAGTGGCAACAGGAAGTAGGCCTAAAAGTCAAGGTGCTATACTTTAACAAACTCCTCCTACAGCTCTCATCCGATGGACTTCAAATTTGGTGTGTGCCAGCTCAACACCTTAAAAATGAAAAGCAAAACTTTTCGTCAAACGGTGTGGGCGTGGTGTGGCGGCCATTTTGAGCATTTGTCGATGAACAAAGAAGTTGTTGCAACTTTAGTGTACATTGTCATATCTGCCCGAAGTTTCTCACGATTGACGAGGGTCCAGGCCTAAGGACATCTACAGAAAAAGAAAATTGACTTTTGGTCATACCGCCCCCCGCTGGCAACAGGATATCAGCCTTATATGACAAACATCATCCGATTTACAACTTATGTGTGGTCTACATGTGACACTGAGCCACACCCTTTAACCACGCTCATGTACTCAGGCCACGTCCCCTTTTATGCCTTTTGAACCGTTTAATGTAGAGTCTTGTGTGAGGTATCATTGAACTCAGCAGAGAGTTCCTTTTTGACTGGTGATGGTTTGACCCGCCCCTTATGCTTTAGCTATGCCGCTTTTCATAACTAATGACCCGTTTGATGTAGACTATTGTGTGAGGTATCATTGAACTCAGCAGAGCTCCAAATGGAGCGGAGTCCGCCAGTAACCCCAACGCGCAAGGAGGTGCGAGTGCCCCTCCAACATTGCTTGCAGCTTTAATTTTGCTTGATACTGTACACTGTGTTATCTCCCAACACAGAGATGTAGACTTTGTGACGGTGGAGTTTGTGAACTTTCTTACAGTCATTCAAAATATTAGACCATGACGTAACGCAACGTTGCAGCGGGGGTCTGAGTAGACTGAACAAAGGTTTATTCTGCTTGCCAGAAGCCAACTGTTAGTTTAACCAGAGGTTGAGTAATAAACACTCTTCTCGTTAGTCAAAACCTCAGGTCTCTGACATAATGCTGCATTGGGTCTATATTGACAACGTTTCATTTCCGGGATTGTTCAGGTGCTGCTGGAAATTCCGCCAGATGTAGCTTATTTTCGGATGTCCGTCACCTTCCTCTTTCTTTGTGTTGGCGTTCTAAACTCTGGTGGATTTATGAGGACTATGGTTAACTGCTCCTCAGATCTCTGCAGGGTAAATCCAGACAGATAGCTAGACTATCTGTCCGATCTAAGTTTTCTGTTGCACGACTAAAACAACTTTTGAACGTACACGTTCCACCAAAACAAGTTCCTTCATGAGGCTATTTAGCAGAGGCACCAGCATTGAGTCCGGCACTTAGTGTTAGGGTTAGCCCCATTCCAAGCAGGTAATCAATATAAATGGTGTGGATAGTGCTGACTTGGCTAATGTCTTAATTCTTTCTTTTCTTGTTTTAAAAGGTCAGATTTTGAAGATATTTCCAAGCTGAGAGAGTCTCTGTTACCTCTCAACGATGATATCTGTGGACGCACCCTGAAGTACTGTGCTGACCAGCTCAGTGGGGAAGCAAACCCAGAGAACTGAATGATTTCCAACCAGTGGCATTAACATCTCTTGTGATGAAAAATTTCGAGAACATTTTAAAAGATAATGTTTTCTCCTTCATTGATGGCAAACTTGATCCTTTAGGTTTGCTTATCAAGCAGGGAAAGGAGTGGACGATGCTAAGTTATTTATTTTAGACAGAGTATATAAGCACCTTGAAAAACCCAAATTCCATGCCAGACTTTTATTTACTGATGTTTCTTCAGCTTTTACAGTAATAAGATGCATTATTATTATTGATGTTTTTAAACTTTTTAACATACAGAGTTCAGCAAGTTTTTGCGAATGGTCACATGTCCAACATTATCACCTTGAATACAGGCTCTCCTTAGGGCTGTGTACTTTCCCTCTTGCTTTTCATTATGTACACAGACAGTGTACAGTGAGGGCAGCTACCTTGTGAAATTTTCTGATGCCACTGCCCTAGTGTCTCTTCTTCAGGGGGCAGTATCGGGGCATGGTTGCGCCTTATCAGCATTTGTACAATGATGTGATGACAACTACTTGGACCTCAATGTGACAAAAACTAAAGAATGAATTATTGATTTTAGGAAGAATTGTCTTGAGCCTAACACAGCATCATCCATGGTGGAAATGTTGAAATCATTGACTCATATAAATACCTGGGAACCATATTCGACTCTAACCTTAAGTTTGATAAAAATACAGTTGATTGTCAAACGAGGACAACAAAGAATCCTCTTGATGCGGAAGGAATTCTTTTAATGTCCCTGAGGAAATTTTATGTAGCTTTTATCGTTCCTTTATTATATTAAGTCTCTTAACTTTTTCAGTCATTTGCTGGTTTTATGTCTGTGAAAAGCCTCAACAACATTGTAAAGATCTGCTCTAAGATCACTGGACTGAGTTACCAGACCTGAGCTCACTCTGGAAGAAACAGGTAGTCCAGAAAGCTAAGAGAATCATGGGTAATTCTGGCTATGTTTTTTCTTGTGTATTCTCTTTAATGCCATCAGGTTGGCGCTATCTTGCCGCCCATGTAAAACCAAATTCCTTCATTCCCTCTGGCATTAGGCTCTTAAATGCTGTTGATGGTTTCCGTCTCCCCCATCAAGAATTCTAAGTAATGACAACAAAACTGTGGGCGCGTCCACATGATACAAGCCTTCCGTGATCGTGCACCACCCCCACCCTTCTTCCACGCAGTTGCTAGTAGCCAAGGAGGACACGGAGGATTAAAAAAACATGATGGACTCTTCAGAAGAGGTCATTATCTTCACTTGAGTTTCTGCGCAGGAAAGTTGCCAGACGACACAATCTTCTGAACATAGTCCTACTGAGAAATACAGAGACAGTTGTGTGGAGCTCATAGTCTTAATTAGCTTTGTATCAACTCATTTGGCAATGGCTTGTATGAAACGAACATTCATTAATATCAAAAATTGCGCACAAGCTTTAAGTTTGATTATGGTTGTATATTTATTTTTATTTTGCTTATTTTTGACAACCTGTGTGTGCTTCGCTGATCTTGCCTGGGTTAGCCATTTGTTAGTCTCACATTGCCAGACCTTCCTCCACAGCGCTGCGGAGGAGGGTCTGGCTAGTCCGCACAGCATTCCTGGATGGACTAGGCAGTATCAATGTTATGCTGAAGGCATAGTTGCATGGAGTTACCAGCTGAAAGGAACCTTGTCCACACTCGCTGGAGCTGAGGACTGTTTTGACTGCTTGGAACTGGCAGAGCTAGACCTGTCCCCTTGGATTTGCGCTGGAGCAGGTCTGAGAGGAAATACCTCTGGCACGGAGCGAGGGCAGGCATGCCTTACCTCTGACAGGCTGGGAGCAGAGATGCTGGAAGCTGACAAGAGAGGGGATTTCTGAAAGCAATCCCATAGATCCTTTATAGAGTCTGGAGTGGCATATCACAGTGCCCACCCCCCAACCCCCACACCCAGACAGGAGAGGCCCTTGAAGGCCTTACAGCTTCAACATTTGGCCCATCTGGAAATAATTAAAGAGGAAAAGGTGGATGAGGTGGTCAAACCAATTTTCCCAGTCAGTGAGCCCCACCCTGATTCTGCACTGTGTGTACTGTTATTTCCACACAATCCCCTTGTAACACCATTCCTCATGGTCTGGTTCCCTGCTCTACGTCACACCATCATTCCAGCGTCTGGTTTCTCCTCACTGAATATGTTGTCCAACACTCAGCTCTGGAATGGTCTACAGCTATGCTTCACTGACATCGCAGGCTGACAACCAAAGCTCACTCTTATTCAGACTGGACTGGAAGCCAGTGGTTCCACTTCCTGGCCAGGAGCCCTCTAAACGAAAGCCACATCTGATAAAACTATTTTTACGTTTTCACCCGTGAGCGTTCTTGTGTAAACAGGGCCTGAAACATTCAAGTCTTTGATTGGATTCGGGTTGAAATCATGATGTCATGAATTGGATGATATTCATTTTTTTCCCATGATGAGTGACAGCTCTTATATATTTTATTTCATAAGTTTTGAACATTTCCAAGTTATCAAGCGATTTGATGTACATTTGACATTTTTAAAATATCTTTTTTTAGTTTAAAGTGTGTCTAGAGCATCCGTGTGTGTGTGTGTGTGTGTGTGTGTGTGTGTGTAACAGCCATCTCCCAGTCCTAATGTTTCAGATCTTAGCATTCACTTCATTGAGGTCATGGTTGTCACAGTGACACGAAGGAATGTGACTCAGCATTAACCATCCAGCCAGAACCTGCTGCAGGACACAAGAACAGAACAGTGATGACACGCCCAGACCAGCTGAAGGGTTTAAGACATTTATTATGCATACTGTCAAGAGTCAGAGCAATCAATTTAAAAATGGTTCGTTTGGAGACTGGACATTATTTATGATCCATAATGTTCTTATATAACGCAGCACTTTGTAATATTTACATACATGGATTGGATTCATATTGGTAATCTGTTCGACCTTTCATTTTACAACATGTATATTACAATCACCAGGAGTCATACAAGTCAGCCAGCCACGCCACACACACTTTACATCAGAGATGTCACAACAAGTAACAAAAACATGACGGCCCCTTAAAACCAGATCATTTTACTTTGACAAGTCGTGGGTTTCTTTATTTGTGTAGTCTGTTCTGAAATACAGTGACAGATAGTGTTAGTGCAGTAAATAAGACAAGAAATGAACGGTCGCTCCCCTACATCACCTCAGTCCTTCATCTCACTTTAAATAACAAAACAGGCTTTATCAGTTCCGATTCAGTGTGTTCCACATGGACACCCCCCTTCCCCCCCCCCTCTGCACAGATCTAACCCCTGAAGCCTCTTCTTCTTCTTCTCGTGATTCCAAGCAGGTACTTGCATGTGGGAAGGGCAGAGTAAAATATGGATGGGACACATGGGCTGTGCAGAGTCACCTCACTTAGCAGCTTGCCAAATGATGATGCCCAGTATGACGAGCACGATTGAACAAACCAGAGCCAGGATACACATCTTCTTCCGGGACTTTTGCTGGGATGAAAAAGCAGAGCGAGGACGTTTAGTGTTAGGTACAGCACTGAGGGTCTTTCACACATTTGTGCCAGTAAATAGCACGTCTATTTAAAAATGTAGCCCATCTATCTCTATTGGCGTTTTTCCATTACATGGTACCTGCTCACCTCGCCTCGACTCTTCTTTTTTGGTTTTCCATTATGAAAAAAAGTCCCCGGTACCTTCTAACAGGTACTTTAAAATGGCGCTTACCACACACGCTCACATGATCAATAGCTTTTCTCAGACAAGGCTCCGGGCTAACTTTTTACATTGGTTGCACTGATGCATGTAGAGTTTTTCATTTAGGTGCACCCAAACATTTTGTGCACGTTACAATGCTCCCAGGTTAGATCGTTGTTTTACTTAAGTATCCCTTTCAGAACCACTTCTCAGCTTCAATTGAGCGTGTGTGCCAACTGTGTGCCAGTGACGAACGTCTTTTTGGGTTTCTCACGGGACGCAGCATGTCCAACCGCTGGACGAGGTAGAGGGGATGTCCTTAAACCACTACAACTGTTTTAATGCAACATCCAAAACAAGGCTTTAAAACTGACAAAATGAACATGAAAAAAAGAAATCTGAAAATAATGACACAGAGTCCATAGTTCGGGCCCTATAGATGCTGATTGAATCACATCATATCTGCGTAATAACTATTTCAATGTGAGATCTGATCACAAGTGGTCACTCAGGACGGATTTGGAGACACTTCAGAATTCAGATCAGATTATTCCACGTGCATTAGCCGACATTGTGCTGTGTTTTGTAGTAATGTAATGATGAAAAGCAGGGCAGTGAATAACATGCTTGTTTGGCCCTGCTCATAGGAAATACCACCACATAGCTGTTTACCACGGCCCAGTTGACTGTGGCTTTACTGTAGGAAGTCGATTGTTGTGCGACGGTGCAAAACTTTCACTTCTGGGGGAATGCTTGGAACGCAAATATCGGTGTCAGCCCTGGTGTGAAAGGGTTGAACATGAACAATAGTCTACGACCGTATTTTTGACAGCTGCTGACTCACCTGGTAGTAGACGGCTCTCTGGAGCTGCTCTGTTCCTCGCTCTACGTGAACTTCAGCATTCTCCACGTTTGCCTCGATGCTATCTGCAGGGCACAAAACACAGCAGGCTCAGGCCCACGACTCTCACCCTGCAACTGTCCAGAGGCCTGCACTACCAATCCAGATCAACATGCCCTGGATTCATTTCAGTTACCCGGCTTCACCTAACAACCGCGGGGCCGCGTAAGCTGTGTCGAGACCAACCCAGGGTCTCCCAATCCAGCGCGTTCACATAAAGAGGCGGGGTTTGCACTGCATGACCAATCGCAAACATCTACCAGAGATATGTTACATAAGAAGAGAAACTCTACATAAATGTGAAGAACACAGACACGGTCTTACAGGCAAAACGCAATACAGTCGCTGCTTCCTAAAACAGGAAGGAAAGCTGGCAAAAAAAAAACGGCGCCGTTATGCGTAAATCCCAACGCTTATCAATATCACTTCCCAATCAGTCAGGCACAAGAGCGGACCATAATTACACTTGTGCTTTCCATGAACTGTCGTTGCTTTAGCCTAGTATTTCAGTTGCACCCCTGGCAGGGGAAGCGATATGAGAGCAAATAAAATATATAAAAACATCATTCAAACCGATGTGTGCATTGGCAACACACGGCTCAAGAAGCCGACAAACAGCCTATACGTAATTCCCTGCGCTGAAAATCTATATCTTTCATAAAAAGACCGCCGATTCTAGACGCCGTTATCAATCGAGTATTGATTGGTCGGTAGGCGGGGCTTTTACACCGGTTGATCTCTGATCTCCAATAACCTGCTCCCGAGCAGGTTTGGTGTTCAGCATAAGTTACCGGCGACAAGTGATCCACCGTTACAAAACCCTGGGTTGAACCTGAAGTTACCTCGGTAACGCCAAATCTTGATTCGTAGTACAGGCCTCTGGTTTGGAGCATCCACAATAAAAACTCTTCCTCTCATCACTGTCCTGACACAACTCTCTCAGTCAGCAGAAAGCATAAAGGAAACAGGATTGGTCACCTGTTTCCAGACACACCAGCTCCTGTGTGTGTGTGTGTGTGTGTGTGTGTGTGTGTGTGTGTGAGAGAGAGAGAGAATGATCCTGGAAGGCTGAAGTAGGATGCCGTAGATGATCGGCCTTTAACAGCACAGTTCATGTGCCATCTCCTCCAAACAGCCACTGTTGCTTTATTTGATTTTTTTTTCTCTAACCTTAAACGAGTAGTTTTGGTTTCCTGAACTTGAACTTTGAGGTCTGAGCATGTTCAGAACGGTTTTGTTATTCAGAGAACTGCAGAAGCATTTCTCGTCCTCTAATAAACATGATTTCTGTGTTATTCTGAAATAATGAACTAATACGCCATTCAGTTGTTCCCGTTTGCTGTTGATTCACACACTCATCAATGTTCATTCAGCACTGTGGGGAATATGGAAACTCAGTCACAATATGGACATACGTATATGGTGTTAGAGTAAATACAGATATACACATATATAGTAAAAAACTTTTTTATGGACAAAATAACCAGACAGGAATGTTCCTTATCATATTCCTGCATATATACTGTAGTGGTGGTTTGGGTCTCACTGCTGCTGTGCAACTTTGAATAGAAAATAAGAGCACCAGCTGTTTAGACGTGCGTTGTCCACAGTTACTCACCAATCATCTCTCCCTGATCGTGGATCATCACTGCCAGGTCCTTGAAGATCTGGTTTACATCCAAAATGTCAGACTGAAACACACAGACACACACACATACAGGGAAAGTTAGAGTGAGCGGAGGCAGGTGTGTGTGTCCTCCCTCCCAGAACATGGCCAGTAGCCATGCTGGGGGCTGAGGCTCTGTAATGAGAGTATTAGAGTACAGACCTCCAGCTGTCTGATGTTGGTTTCTCTCTCCTTGATGAGCTCCAGGTCCTCCTCTGTGATGGCCACCTCCTCTGCCTGGGCGCTCATCTGGCCCCAGTCCTCCTGGCTTCACACACACACACACACACACACACACACACACACACACACACACACACACACACACACACACACACACACACACACACACACACACACACACACACACACACACACACACACACACACACACACACACACACACACACACACACACACACACACACACACAGGACAACATTTCATAAAACATGCCACCAGCTGGAATAATGTTCAACTGTAACAGCAGAAAACTCAACATGTCTAGAAACTGAAGCTGGCCTTCCTCCTGCTGTTTATTCTACGTTGTCAGTAGGATTTTCTTTTCTTTTTTTTGGGGGGCCCTGGAGGTAACGAGTCTCCCCTGGTTTTCTGATCACGGTCGGAAACGAAGCAATCAGGAAAGGTTAGCACATTGAACATTTTAAATTAAACAGCTTATTAACGTGCGCTTGTTGCCCCGTGTGTGCTGATGCGCTCATCTGTTGACATTTCCGAATGCCTTCCTACAGTTGCTTAATAAACGCTTTCCACACAAACAAACGTACATGTGTCATTAGTATGAGAACAAAAATGAGATTTTAACTGTGTCGGGCTCGGTCACGGCTCTGTCAGACGAGGGCCGGGCTCGGACAGAAACATTCGGCCCGATCCGGACTCTAGTGTGCAGCAAGCATTTTGTTACCAAGAGAAATATTGAAATATCAGTTTTAGGCTTACTATATTTCTGTAAGTTAAGGTTGCAAGCTAACATTAGCTTATTAACTAACTTATCATCTCTGGTAGACAAAGGGTGCTAAAATAACTACTTTGACATGCTTAGATCTGATGTTTTAGCTAGCTACAGGCACTTTGTTAGCATATAGTGGCGCTGATTGTTTTCCCCTCCGCTGGGCGTGGCTTTCAGCGTGTGACGTGTTGCGCTCTGTCTCTATTTCTTTAAAAGGACAATTATTGAGCTTTTTCTCTTGAATGAATTGTGATACGAACGTTCCATGCCACATTAAAATCAAACGCCCACGCAGAAACAACGTGGTATTGCATGTCAGAGGTGTATTGCATGTCAGAGTTGTCCAGTAGAGAGCAGCAGAGACCTGCAATACTAAATGCTAAGTACTGCCATTTTATTTTCATTAGGAGGTGCAAGGGAGCCTTTTCTTTTTTGAGATGGAAACACATTGTCAATCAACAATCAACTGTCCAATCACAGATCTGTTTGACTTGTTCACATGTTGGCATTGTATATCTTCCATAATGTTGGCTGTCAAACACATGTATCTATCGTTAACAGATTCTATGTTGACTGTAATTTGGTTTTAGAACTAAAAGGACTACTTCACTGACACAAATGTGATTTGTGAGAATGCCAACTACAATAGAAAATACTAAATATACAGCAGGGTTATTTCTTAAAGAGCATTAGATGCTTTTGACTATTGTGCACAATTGACAAAGTGAGAGAGCTACCGAATTAGTCCGTACGGTTACATTTCTTTCTGTATTTACTCATACAAGCATTTCTTTTCTAATGTCTTGATTTAATTAATTCATCTGGAAAACTTTGGGTCTCCATAATACACCTTGCAAAGAATGAATGACAGTCACTTACTTATCGAAGGAAACAAGCTTTTCATCCCGAGAACTGTCTTCAGTCTGAGGGAAAGGAAAAATCCACTATTGCCAAAGTCAAGTTAACAGATTATCAAGACATGATTCACATGAATCTGACGTTTGATCACTCCTGTCTCACTAATGTGGGAAGGTGAATTCTTTATGTGCTCCATGTGGTGTGAAGGCACCGACTCCTACTCACTGAAAGGCGGGATCCAGCTCTCGCTCTGGCAACCGACTCCTTCTCTTTCTCCGCTGCACGCCGCTGGACTGCTTGGAAGTTGTTGAGAGCTGATGAGAAATCATTCATCAGCCGGTCCCTCTGGATCTTCTGCTGCCTCTGGACGCCGCACAGGGAGAGAGATGGTGTGACACCAGTTAGAAAGACAAGGAAGAATACATACAGACACAGATTTCTTCATGCCAAAAATCTAATCAAATTCACCATATCAATTAAATCAGACTGTTGGAGAAGCTGGGGTGGAAACCATTCAAACCACCAACATATTTTCATTTTTGCCTTTCTGCCAATCAGTAACAACCTTGATTATGTGGTCACCGTAACCAGCCCTTTGCTGAGGTAGTAAAGGCAGTATGCTGGGACTGCCGATAGGGTAAGACTGACATTAATGCAGAACCTACATGGTAGTCTTTGTGGTGTGTCCAAGACACAGGCGACTTGAGGCGATGCCACAGTCGGGCTTCTTTGCCGTCTGCTCGGTGTGTCAGGGCTTTAACTCCCACAATACTCATCACTGTACGCTAGAGTGAGGTCTTTAAAAAAAATCAACACATGTAGACCGATACTTACTTGCTCTGAGGGCGATGTGGGCAAAGGGATTGATCCCAACTCTTTCAGGTGCTTGTTGGTTTCTTTTGCCAGTTGGTTGGTGTAATGTTGTATCTGCTGCCTGTGAAAACACCAACAAAATCACAAACGACTGCTAGTTGATCTGATCTGATCAGCCATCATCCTGCACGATAATGAACACCTTGCTAGCACATTTGACAGCACAGTATTCTAGTACGCGTGTCATTTATAGTGGCGTAACGGACCGTGGTCCATAAGGATCAACACTCACGATTCAGAAGGATTGTGAACTGTGGATTCAATGCAAAGTTTAACCATAATAAAACGATAGTTATATTTAGGCACCAAAACGACTGTGAAAAAGATTGTGGTTTGGACTAAAGTGCGTAGTTTCTGCCACCCCCATGAGGAATTATAAGTAATGACAACAACACACATGATACGAGCCTTCCGTAAACGTGCTTTATGACAGTTCTTTAAGTAATAAATGGAAAGCATTTGCTAAATTCGTGATCCGTTCCGAACCGTAGGTTTTGTGATCAGTTGCACCCCTAGTAATTTAAGTGAGCTTTAACGTGCCTTCAGGATGTCCATGCTGTGTATTTTAAAGAAACCATCCCTGATACAGTAATCATGGAGGCACATGTCATTTTGGACAGTTTAGTAGCTCTGAGGCAAGTTCAACTTTTCTAACCACAACAGATCAAGATGACTAGACAACAGTGAGAGCTTGTGTCGAGAGAAGAAACATTATGGGAGTCAGTGGTGATACGTGGGTACGTACAGACGGTCCTGGAGTTCACTGGTGTCCTGACTGGTGCCCAGCTGGTTCACCATGCTCTTGATCTGAGCAGCTGTCGGGAGAACAAAACACATTGAGAATACTCAATCTACGAATGCAAGAATTCATCTGGGTATACAAATGGCACAACACACCACAGTAAAGCAACAACACCTGTACGGGCCAACGGTGCACGTGTGCATATGAACACGGCTCAAACAAAGATGTTTTCTTTAGTCTGTAGGATAGGACCTGTAGGCTGGGACGTCTCTGCAGCAACACATTACTTTATTCAGAATGGTTTGACGCATATTTTGCCTTTAACATATAGCATAGCAGGCCTAGTGCTGAGGTTAGCAACAAGCTGACTGGGGTGAAGGCCAGTTCCACTGCTGAGCTAGAAAACCCACCGGCAGGCTCCCGTCAGCTACGCACACATCTTGACGCATCAACATTTTACACACCTAGGATATTTGTAATGATCCATATTCAAAATAAACTTATACATTTACTTTCATTATCTTTTTTTATTAGTAATAAATGGAAGAAATGTGTCAACTGGAAGGTTACATTTGCCAACACATTTCCCAGCATTGCAAAGAAGAAATAAGAAATGAAACTGAAGTGCAGTGTTTCCTCGAGGATCTTTTCCTGCAGCGTTACTGAATTGTTGTTTTATTTTGGGCAGCCAGAAGTTCTTCCTCGCTAACATGAGAAGAGCTTTAGACATATATTTGTACAAAGTCATAGAAAGTGGAATGACATGTAATACGTAGGTCGCGAGTCCATCAGCCGAGCCTTTGTTGCAGCCAACTGCACTGGAACGACCAATAGCCAATAACAGACTGCTAACCGGAGGCAATGTCTGGAAGTGATGCATCTATAAACAATAGCGAGTTTATCATGTTTGGGGAGATTTTTAAAACGGCAGAGAATCACGACGCATCTAAGAATCCATTTTCTTCCCACCCCCAAGTGGATTACATAAATGTGTGGGTGCTTTGAATATAGCCAAGGTGGAACTAATTGAGTTTTTCAACACACAAGTTACATTTTTTATTTATTAATTTTGTATTTTCAATGTCATGGCAATAGAGATGCTTTTTTTATAGCCCATTGTGACCTATTGACTTTTGGGAAAGTGTTTGTTCAGAGTCAGTAAAGTGTAATACAAAATTGTTTATTTTATAGTGAAGATAGTTTACCAAAGTTGCCGGTGGGCAAAATGTTGCCTCAGTCCCCAGCGGGAGGATTTGGTCTGTCTTTGAAACTTGTACTGTCTGCTCAAAACAAATGAAAGAAACGTATCCTTATGCATTTATTTTTCTGCTGTACCAAACCGTGACTGCTGGGGTATGAACGCCGTCGTGACTGTTGTGTACTGGTACACCCCTGCTCGTCAGATTTCAACAGACCAGTAAACATTCTGTCATCCAACATTGTTAAACATTTGAATGTCAGTAGACAACATGGAATTAAATTACAAGTTAGGAGTCAAAGTAATCAGGTTTGTTCTTCCACACAGGGGGCTTCCTTGTTGAGTAAGACGAAGCAGGAATTTGGTACTCAAGCACTCTGGAAGATCCAGAACAAGGACTATAGATGTTGTCCCCCATCATTTACATTGAACATAAGAAGAGATTTCTTTGCAGCCAGCTTGAGATGGGACCTCAGTCGTTATAATTGATATGAATGCAAGTTTTTTTTTATGAATTGATGCATTGATGTATTGACATTGGCATTTTTTTGCAGGACATGCAGGGTCTGCAGCTTCACATAACAGAGATTGGCAATATGTGGTCAGATTGTTTGTTTTTTTTTATCTTATGTGTATAAAAGCCAACCTTTGCCTGACTAACTCTGCAGATATAACATATTAATCCTAATGATTAGGTCTATGCATAGTCAGAATGTATGTAATATTATTACAATTCACTGATGATCATTTTTATTGAGTATTGTTTTTTATTTATAGATTTAACTTTTAGTCTATAAAATGAGTTAATAGTTTCCCAGAGTACTAGATGACATCAAATGTATTGTTATGTAGATCAAACAGTCCATTCATTCATGAATGACTGATGAAATAACAAATTGTCCGGTTTGGGTTCCCTATTGAATATGAAAATAATGATTGATACACGGATTGGTATGGAATGACCCTTCAGTGAGTGAGTCAGTAACAATGTGGCCAGTCTTGCTCACATTGAAACAAAAAGAACTACCGACAGAGCAGTGAAGCACTTACTGTTCTGTGTGATCTTCTGGATGTTGGAGCTACATGTCTGTATGAGGGTGTTGAAGTCCCGCGGGACGGGGCGGTAGCTCTCTGCTTTGCCGTATGACATGTCTGCCAGAGAGTGCTAGTGCCTTAGTTGGAGAGCTTTGGCTGCAGACAAACAGAAGGAAAAAAAGGTTTAACAAGCTAGATGCCATCAAAGGTGTTCCTTAACTGTCAGGTTTGCTTTAAGATTTAAATAGGCAAGACAACAACAATGATAGTGTGGGCCCAAGAGTGACCATTGTAACAAGAGCATCAACACAGCTGATGCTGGGGTGAGGGGGGGGGGTGTTTAGGTTATGGTAAAGTAGTGTCACTCTTGCTACGTGTCACATGACCCGTTTACAGCTCGGGAATAATGAGGATTTTATTGTTTTATTGACGGGAGAGATTAGCTTGTATAACTTAGTCTGAATAACAACTGTTAGCTCGCTAACAAGCTAGCTTGCTAATGTCAAATCATTTAAGATTGAAATCAATTAAATGTAACGGTAAGAATAGTGATGCGTGTTAAATCACAACGGGAACGTATCGTTAACATGGTTCGCATACACATTTGTGATCTAACGTTACATTAAGCCAGTTAGCTCAAGTGGCTATGTAGCTATGTATGTATGTATATTGCCGCAAGTTACGGGAAGCAGTAACTACACATTATGCTCAGCTGTTAGCTTTCTAGCTAACTGGCGCTAACTTGGCAGCTTTCAGTTGTTTTAGGATACACTGGCTAACGTTATCCTAAACAGCTAACGTTAAGCGTGTTCTTTACCAATAAAGACTTAAAAGCAACAACATATTGTCAATAAGAGTAAAGCGTTTACTATAAAAGAAAGAACGTATCGATAATACTTGCTTATTTGGCTGTTTGAAATGAACACAGATATTCTTCGTCCTGCCGTCAAAAAACTGCCCTTCCTGATCCGTGACGTTATCGCGTAGAAATCATGTGGTCTCGCACGCTGCAGTACCTGCAGTACCAGCGGAGACTGCGTTTCTTTGACTGCATTTCTGGGACTGCATTTCCAGGACCTTAACGTTGGTTGATTCCACCCAAATTCTTATAGTTATAAATGTTATATATATAATGTTATATATATATATATATATATATATATATATATATATATATATATATATATATATATATATATATAGGCGGTATGTCAGGAGCTGTGGTGTCCTTTCACAGAGACTTAACCTTAGTTGGTTCCTGGAGTGTTGGTGCCATTCAACTCCCCTCCTGTGGCCCCCACAGATTGACCACCGGGTGACCTGGTGCAGTCAGAACAACCTGAAGCTAAATGCTCTGAAGACAGAGCATTTAGCTAAGTCAACACTGTGGAGTCCTTCCGCATCTTGGGCTCCGTCATCTCCAAGGACCTCAAGTGGGAGCTGAACATCAGCAAAGGATGTACTTCCTGCTGCAGCTGAAGAAGTTCAACCTGTCAAAGACTATGATGGTGCACTTCTACACTGCCATCATTGAGTCCAGCCTCACCTGCTCCATCACCGTCTGGTACGCTGCTGCC